>NC_081411.1:593123905-593746405 GCF_030272615.1 Cryptomeria japonica
CTAACAACAACAAAGATCCACCATAACATATGAAGATTACCTAAGACAATGCAAATCAAATGAAATCACAAAGATTATACCATCACATGTCCAATAGGGTTTAGATCTCCATTCTTCCTCTCTCCATTGATCTTGCTTGATATATTTGCTCTTAGATTTTATGTGCACAAGAGCTCAACAAAGAACAGAATGTGGTTGCAAGTAGGATCTCATATGCCAAGTAGTCAAATTGATCAAGTAGTTAGGTTATTAGGGTTTGATAATGAAGGAAGCATCTCCTTATATAGAAGACACAATATGAAATGGAGGGATAAGATTGAGAGGTGTAAAAGAAGGTCGGCTATGATTAGAGGGTAGGTAAAGAAAATGATAAAATAATGAAAGGGGTAGGTAGTGTATGAATTAAGAGATGAATGACATGTGTCATGGGTAGAAAAGGTTAATGAATTAATTAAATAAACAAAAAATTATTTAATTACTAGAAGAAGTGGGATCAATTAAATAAATAAGATATTTATTTAATCTAGGAAAAGGATAATTTCAATAAATAAAGGTATTTATTTAAATGAGAAATAAAACTAGAAGAGGATAAATGAATTAATTAAATAAATAAAGATTTATTTAATTAATAGAAGAATTAAGCTTAGATAATTAAATAAATAAAATATTTATTTAATTAGATTGGACAATTTTGGGTGTCTACATTTTTCCCCTCTTTAAGACAATGCGGCTTGTCATGTTGTTTCAAAGAAGATAATATGAACTGATACAAAGTTGCCCAAGATGGGAATGATATGCCCCCTCGAGAGATTGGATGAAAAATGTCTGGAAAGACAGTAGACAATCTCTCGATAAGAAAGATGGGATAGAATGGACTGATCGAATAAAGTGACAGAGTCATGGGATAATGAAGACTGACTCGGGAAATGAGGGCTAGGGCAGTCTATAAGATAGACCACGAGGGAAATACATCCTCATTGTCATCTACACATCCAAGAGACCAAAGTGCAGAGCGAGAATAGAGCAGTAGCAGTCAGCAGTGATGGCTTTGTTTCACAGATTCGACTGCGTTCACCGATTCCAGAGGCCAGCAGAGGCAGGAGAGCCGGTAAGTACCACAAAACCTCTTCGTACTTCGATGCATTTATTGTTGTCATTAATGCATGCTAGGTAATGTAATAAATGCATGTTTATGTCAGGAAAGCATGTTTGTGTCCAAAAATGTGAATTTGTATCTTCTAGGTCAAATCGGCAGTTCTGTGATGAACATACGATGTCGATTGGATAAGCTACTGAGAGGATACACTCAAGCAGGTCCTTTAGGGAAAACTAAGATAGCATATAGTGCTAGGATTGAGAAATTCTGTGATAGAACATACGTTGCCAATTAGGAAACTACTTAAGAAGATTCACTCAAGCATAGGCCCTAGGATAAGATAGATCAAGGCACTTTGTGATGAACAGTGAGTACCAAGATATAGTACTTTGTGATGAATAGGGAGTACTAAAATATGAGCAACACTTTGTGATGAACAGTGAGTGTGAATGTGAGCAGCACTTTGTGATGAATAGGGAGTGCCAAATACGTATTACTTTGTGATGAACAGGGAGTACTACTAGGATAAATAGCAACACTTTGTGATGAACAGTGAGTGTCACTAGGATAGATATCAACACTTTGTGATGAACAGGGAGTGTCACTAGGATAGAATGTCATATGCATTTAGATAAAAAGTAGCATTTTGTGATGAACATTGAATACCATGATGATTGACATGATTGATTTGCTTGACTGCAGGAGTATTTGCCTATGTTGGAGTCACGGGAGAGATTCCCATTGACGCAGAGATTGTGACCTAAGCTGATCTTCGAGGACCGAGCTACTATTGAGGCTATGGGTCTGAGACATATTCTATATGTGCCTGAGTTTCGAGCGAGCATGGAACTGCTGATTGCGCTAGCTGAGAGATGGTACTCAGAGACTTGTAGTTTCCATTTGCTGATGGGGGAGATGATAGTCACCCTGGAGGATGCATATAGGATTCTGCGGATACCGATCAATGGGGAGCTGATTCCCTACGATCGAGATGGAGATAGGGAGGCCCTGAGATGAGTGTTCCGGGATCTAGGACTGGAGATGAGGGCAGGACATGTGGCTTGGGACACCATGACAGCTACAGGATTAGCACTGCCAACAGTAATAGGAGGAGCGATCAGTGGGTTCTTGTGTCCTAATAGAGCGACACGAGGGTTGGCTGTAGGCTGGGGAGGTGCACTGGAGACACTGGTGACACAGCACACCAGATATGTTTGGGGACCGTGTGTGATAGCACACCTGTATTACGAGCTGCATTAGTTTGTGTACCACGGGTCAGTGGGATTGGGCTGCGAGGTCACATTGTTACAGGTGTGGGCCTATGAGCATCTGCTAGTGACAAGACCGATACATGTTAGGGGTAGAGGTCATGGACATAGTTTTGTACACTTGTATGACATGATCACTTCGCAGCCACGGATTGGTAGGTTAGAGCACTGGCGGCGGGTGATTGATGACATTGATATGATTATATGGAGGCCATACCTGGGATGTGAGCAGTGGGAGGATGATGCAGTAGAGCTACCCTACACCTCCAGAGCAGGTATCTGATTAGGTGGACGCCCTATGTACTAGAGAGGCAGTTAGTGGACAGGGTGGGCAGCCAGTTCGGCAGGATCCAGCAGATGCCACGGGGTTCAGGCATGTATGCACGGACTGTCAGGGATCAGGCGCAGTTTGGGCCCTTATTATCATATGATCAGGCTGTTACACAACTAGTGGAGATGATGCCCTTACCTTGGGATATGTGGCTAGAGATTGAGGATGCTGACATGGATGCCGAGTACATAGCATACTGGGTCGAGCATCCATTCCCACGCCTGACGGATCCAAGAGAGCTACTAGATGGAGATGGTGGTGGGGATGGTGATGATGATGGAGATGATGGGGGTAGAGGCTAACAGAGGAAGAGGGGGGTAGTTGGAGAGAGGAGGGTGGCACCATGGAGGGAGGGTGGAGAGGAAAGGCAGGCTTGGGTGGTGAGGGGTCGCGGTGGATTACCGCTACAAGTGCCAGCAGCACAGTGTACCAGACAGGTGCAGGTATAGGGATAGGTACAGGGACAGATACAGGGATAGGCACTAGTACAGGCATAGGCACAGGGGCAGGCACCCGTACAGGGGGAGCCACAGGGGGCTAAGGCAGAGGAGGATGAGCTGACGGAGCTGAGGGAGATCTGCCAGGGACAGGAAAATGAGATCCAGGACCTGGAGAGGGAGAGGGATAGGCTGAGGAGACAGCCTAGAGATACTAAGCGGGAGCAAGATCAGGCCATTCAGCGCTACACAGAGGCTGAGACAGCACTGAGGGTTGGGAGGTAGGCGACAGAGGACACAAGGGTTGGATATGCCTACGTTTTGCGGGCAGGGGAGGAGATCGGTTACTGGCGGGATCTCTATTATGGTGCGGTGTCAGCTGATCAGCGGGTGAGGAGCTTCCATAAACTATCGCAGACAGCGACAGCTACGGGAGGGAGCCGGAGGAGACACGCATCTAATGGTGGGGTTATGAGTCCTCCACCACCACCAGATAGAGGGGACAGGGGGGATGATCTTGGGGCGGGTCCTTCAGGGGCTTAGATTCCGTCGAGGCCAGGCGGCTCCAAGGGAGGGAGTTCATCATAGCCGTAGAGGGCTCCCTATGTATCAGTATTGTATCATTTTTGTATGATGATGTAGACACCTTCGGGTGATTGTAGCCATATGTATTTTGACATCATTTTATCATGACAGTTTATATATATATGAGATGATTCTTCTTTGTGGCAGCTATATACATGTGTACCTATGTGATGAGATGTTTCATGATGTATTTTTTATGTGATGCTTATGACATGGATACAAATATGTACATGATGCAATGCAATATTTTTGTTCTTTTATGTTTTATATGTGTATGCATGATGCAAATGTGAATGTATGTAATGTAGATAAATATGATAATGCAAATGTAAATTGTGCTAACAGGTGTTGTGTGTAGGATGTGATGTAATTGTGATATCTATATATATGTATGAAATGCTTATATGTGGTAATACAGGTGCAACTACATGAAATGCAAATGTTTTTGGTGTGTCATTATACTCAGTCATGTGATATCAGGCTATGTGGACTCGAGAAGGATGATGGAAGTCAATCAAGAAAGGGGGATGAAAGACAGAAGATATGAAAGTGAAAGAGTTTCTTGTGCGTTATCATCATTGAGCTTTATTATGGCAAGTAGGTTATGACAATCGAGGCATATGTTTGACCCAGAAAGTCATTGTACCTGTTTGCATGGAGATGAGACAGTCACAAACAAGGAATGCCCCAATTCATACTAGACTCACAGTGTCTTCATATCCTTGGACAAGTCATAGCATTACTAAGTGACAATCCACAGACAGCAAATACAAATAGGTGATGATACCCCATCCTCGCCTTTCTAGTCAAAGACATCCCGGAAAAGCTAAAAGACATGTTACCAAAAGATAAAATCAAAAGAAAACCAAGACTCGACACCAACATCCACTGTAGTCCTCAAGTTTAGTGTCTATTTTCACTTGTGTAAGTCTTATTTGATTATGGTCACAATGTTTACTTTCACAAAATGGATAGATAGCACTGAACCATAATGTTGTCTGAGTCTGTTGAAAGATTTGATTTGTTGAAGCCCATTGTTGCTGTTGTGTCTCATCTGAAATTGACTGAATCCATGAAACTGATACTTTATTATGGAGAAGATGAAACTTTATTGCAGATCTGTGATGCAAATGTTGCTTTATTGCAAATTGTGCGCGGATAGACTGAAGAAAGCTGGGAGAAACTGTACTCCTCGAAACATGCGATGCTCTCAGTTCCACACCCATCACTAGACATAGGATTTTGCCTTAGCCATAGATAGGATCTAATTTATTATGGATGGAAAGGGAGGTTTATTAGGAATGACTAACCAATCTTGGGTAGATCAATAACAAGCCATGATGGGAATGGGTAAGTTTATTATGAATGAATAGGTTGTGAGTGTGTGCAAAGTGAAAGGATGAAAGTGAATCCTGAAGGAGGGAGGAGCAATGTCTATATGCATGGTGTTGGTGACCCAGTTTTCACCATGATACTTGCCCAGGGTGCCACCAAAGTGGTTTTCACTGTTGGACGAAATATTTTTCTTTATTTTTTTTGATTTTTTTGTATTTTTGAAAATTTTTGATTTTTTTTTGTATTTTTGAATTAGGATATTCCAAAGAGCTATGTGTAGAACCTGCGAAGGTGCATGCTATTGATAGGATCCTCCAAAGGTTCACCTTTTGTAGTTGAGAGCTGATATGCCCCAGATCCATATGCTGCTGTAATGATGTAAGGACCAAGCCAATTTGGTTCGAACTTGCCCTTCTTCTCTCTGTCTTACTGATTTTTGGGGTTTTCTCTGAGAACCAAATCACCTACCTCAAATGTGCGAGGCTTGACCTTATGATTGTAGCTATGACTCATTCGTTGTTGGTAAGCCTTGATATGATTAAAAGTAGTTTGTCTTCATTCATCCTGTAGTTCAAGCTCTTATAAGCGAGAGACCCTATAGTCTTCATCACTGATGATGTTTTGCAAAGAGACCCGTAAAGAGGGTAGCTCAACCTCAATAGGCAAGATGGCTTCAGCACCATAGACAAGTGAATAGGGTGTAGCTCCTGTAGGTGTGTGGACACTTGTGCGGTAGGCCCAAAGTGCAGGATTAAGTTGGACATGCCAATTACGGCTAGCGTCGTCGACTGTCTTTTTTAGGATTTTAAGGATTGTCTTATTAGACACCTAAGCTTGACCATTACCTTGGGGGTAATATGGCGTGGAGAAACGATGGGAAATATGGAAGCGGTCATAAAGTTCATGAACATCCTGATTTTTGAAGGGATGCTCGTTATCAGTGATAATGGAAACATGAATACCGTATCGACAAATGATATAATTGAGGATGAACATAGCAATCTGTTTTCCAGTGATTTGTGTGAGAGGCATGGCTTCAATCCATTTTGTGAAATACTCTGTGGCAGTGATAATGAATTTATGACCATTGGAAGAAGGAGGGTGAATCTTGCTTGTGAGATCGAGTCCCCATTGACAAAAGGACCAAGGAGATGCAATTGGTTGAAGTTCTTGTGCTGGCACATGTATGAGGTCTCCATGAATTTGACATTGCTTACATTTCTTAACAAACTGATATGAGTCCTTTTCCATATTGGGCCAGTAATATCCAGTCTTGATGAGTTTCTTGGCCAAGGTAGGACCACTAGCATGTGGACCACATATCCCTTCATGTACTTCACGTAACGCAATCTGAGCTACGTCACTTTCTAAACATCTAAGGAGAGTGCCATCTAGACCTCACCGCTATAGGATATTAGCTAAAGTGACATATTGAGAGGATTGGCGAATGAAAGTGCGACGTTGGTTATTTGATAGATTAGGAGGTAGGGTATTGTCATGAAGGTATGTGAAAATGGAACCATATAACTGGGACTCAGGACCGACAACACATATCATCTCAGTAGGAATGATCTCATATGAAGGAACCAAAAGGTTATCCACCAAGAACTCATAGCGGGTCTCATTTGGAGGTAGATCGATCAGTGAAGCAATTGTAGCCATGGCATCTGCGGCGCGATTCTGCTCTCTTGGTATCTGCTCAAAATCTATCTTTGTGAAGTGTTGTTTCAGGTCATCCACCATTTGTTTGTAAGGCATTAATTTTTCATCTTTTGTTTGGTAATCATTAGTTGCTTGTGTTAGAGTAAAGGTTTTAATTTAATCATGTTGATTAAATTACCTTTATTCCTCTCTTAAGATTTCACTTTAGTTTGCATTTGTGACATTTAATAATTATATTAATTATTAAATGTCTACCTATTAGGGTTTCTTTTAGGGTTGCACAATATCCTTTTATAAGGATTCATCATTGTAATTTATCTTTCTCTTGGATGAATACATTTTTTCAGCTTTCAGAGCACCCTTGCTTGTTTGTCTCCATCTCTTCTTTCTGTGACAGGTTATTTGCATGTAGGTGATCTTCGGGGTCTGTGAAGTTGGCTTTCTCAACTTCTACATGGTATCAGAGCTGGATCTGCTGTAGCTTGTTCAGAATTTTGAAAGATTTTGAGATCCAGGTTTTGGTTGCATCAGATCTGTGTTTGTCTTCTGTTTTTTTATTTTGGAATAGGGGGTATTTTTTTTTCGGTGCACTTTGAGCCCAAACGGACCTCACCGTTGAGCTCGTAGCGCCCAAAAACCCCTATTTCCATATAAAATTCGTCCGATTTGGACACAGTTGCACCAGGAGGCAATTTTTTTTTTATGCCCCAAGGCCGTACGGCCCCAGGGCACGCAGACCGAGGCAAATCCAAAAAAAAAAAAAAAAAAAACGCTGTTTGTGTTTAACGGCGGGCGCAGCCAGTTTAAAACGCAGCGCCACCCAGCGGCCACTGCCCGGCCGCCGCCGCCGGCGGTCACCACCGGTCGCGGCCAGGCAGCTCCCGCCACGCCGCAGGCGACGCCCGCAGCCGCCGCGCCACCCGCGCTCCGCCGCCCGCGCCCAGCCCGCGCCTTGCCCACATGCCGCCGCCGCCGCCACTGCGCCGCCCCCGCACCGCTGCCCCCTGCGCCCGCCCCTGGTCGCCCAGAGGACCAGGGGCTTATTTTTTTTAAGCCCTTGAGGGCTTAAAGGGCCTATTTGGGCTCTTTTGGAGCAGTTTTACTAAATCGGGTATAACTCGGGCATTTTAGCTTGGATTTTCGAATGAAAATAGGCGTTGGAAAGCTGGTTCCGAGCCCGATCTAAAAGATGAAGATCTTTTTTTCTGATTTTTTCGTTTTGCAGTGTTTTTTGCCAGTCGAAGTCAGAACAAATTTTTTGCACTCCAGGAGCCATATCTTTTGCATACGGACTCCGTTTTTCGCAAACGAATAGGCGTTGGAAAGGGGTTTCTGTGCTCTTTCCAGATCTATCATTTATTTTTCTATAATCTACACCAGGTACATTTTATTTAGTACTTTGTGTTTTCACACATCTGTCACTTACTTGGACGTTTCAAACTTGGAAATGATTTGTTTGCATGGGATGGCTTTATTTGATCTGCTTTATCAGTATTAAAGTCATTTAGTCTCAGATTTGTTAATTTGAAGAGTTATCATGGGTTTTTCTACTCACCCTTCAGTTGTATTTCTAGAACGGGGTAATTATGAGTCATGGGCAACGGGCATACTTACACACTGTAGGTGGCTTAATATTTTGCCTTATTTGTATGATCTCATACCTGAACCAGCAACTTTAGAGAGAACACTAGCTTGGGATATCATTAGAAATCACATAGTAGGAATTATTTTGTCTAGTGTTGATTCTGACACTGTGTGGGCTATATCGGGCATTGATTGTCCTCACTCACTTTGGACACGTCTTTGGGAGATCTATGGAGACCCCAGTCTTTCTCCATTCCCAAAGGATCCTGCTTCAGATTGTCTTGTACCCATTGGTTGGAGAGATAACACACCTTTTGATCATGATACTTTAAAGGAACTTCAATATTTAGACACCCTTACATATTCCGATGAATCAGAGGATTGTCTCACAGTTCCTACTCTTCAAACTGAGATTATACATGTATCAACATCATCTCTTTTTGTTCCTGATCAGTTTGATATTGCCTCTTCTTTGGCTCCTATTGATTCAGCTAAGCAGGACATCACACATCTTTCAGACATGGCTACTTGGGATTCTTATCTTGCAGGCATTTCATCTTTGTTTGTAGAGTCCTATATTGCAGACTTGGAGGATTACTTTGAGGATTTTCAGCTCCTCTTTGTTGACAGCCATATTCCAGCTGTTAGCCCACCATCATCTGTGCATTCAGAGGTTGCAGTTTTTGAGTCTTCAGTTCAATTTGGATTTGACATCTTTTGTTTCAGTTCAGACAGAGGGATTCTTCAGCATCCTATTATGGCACACATCTTGAGACAGATTGATTCTTCTCTCTTCACAGGGTTTCTTCATCTTCGTCCTTTGGATCCATTTCTTCCCAAGGGGAGGAATATTATATGTCGCTTTAGGATCTCTTTCTAGCTTCTACCTCAGGCATCCATATGTGCGATAGGAGTTTCTTCATTGTGGGGGGGGCTTCTAGCCTCTTTCTTTTTCTCCTATGGAGACCATTGTATATGTACTTATATGATAGGAGTTGTCTATGGGGGGTATCATGTTATCCACCTCCTATCTTTCTGTTATTAGTGCATTTATTTCTTTCATCTCTTTTTGGAGTAGAGTTTTTCCCATGAGGTTTTCTCTATTTCTCCACTTTACAGAGATTTGGTTGTAATTGGGTACCTGATCAGGCCTTGTTGCCGGGACCCAAGTTTACTTTCTTGCATTGTAGTTACCTTTGCTTTCTTGCACATGTTTGTAACTGCACTTTTGCTCATCTTAAGGGGGGGTGTTAGAGTAAAGGTTTTAATTTAATCATGTTGATTAAATTACCTTTATTCCTCTCTTAAGATTTCACTTTAGTTTGCATTTGTGACATTTAATAATTATATTAATTATTAAATGTCTACCTATTAGGGTTTCTTTTAGGGTTGCACAATATCCTTTTATAAGGATTCATCATTGTAATTTATCTTTCTCTTGGATGAATACATTTTTTCAGCTTTCAGAGCACCCTTGCTTGTTTGTCTCCATCTCTTCTTTCTGTGACAGGTTATTTGCATGCAGGTGATCTTCGGGGTCTGTGAAGTTGGCTTTCTCAACTTCTACAGCTTGATGGATTACAAGTTGAGAATCCCCAAAAACTTGAAGTTTCTGGATCTTCCATTGAACTACGATCCGTAATCCAGTTGTTAATGCCTCATATTCCACTATATTGTTAGTGCAAGGAAATGATAAGCGGTATGATTTTGGTATAGAATCCCCTTGAGGAGTTATAAAGAGGATGCCAGCTCCTACCCCATGTTGCGTGTATGAGCCGTCGAAGTACAGTTTCCATGGCTTCGCATGTGACATTGTTAAAATGGATTCATCTAGAAATTCTAAACTTAAAGGAACATCATCTATCATGGGAGCATTTGCTAATTGATCTGCGATGGCTTGTCCTTTTATTGCTTTTCTGTCCACATACTCAATGTCAAATTCACTCAAGATTATTACCCATTTGGCCAGTCGCCCAGTAAGTGTTGCTTTATTGAGAAGGTATTTCAATGGATCGATTCTTGCAACCAACTTAGTCTTATGAGTGAGCATGTAATGTCGTAATTTCTGTGAAGCAAAGACCACAATGAGACATGCACGCTCAATTGGTGTGTAGTTTAGCTCATATCCCACCAATGTGCGACTGATATAGTACATTGCTTTTTCTTTGCCCTCAGCAATTTGTTGTGCTAAGAGTGCCCCCAGTGTTGTTGGAGTAGCAGATATGTATAGTAATATAGGCTGATCTAGAACTGGTGGCATCAAAACTGGTGGATTTAAAAGATAATCTTTGAGTGTCTGGAAAGCTTGTTGATAGTTATCATCCCATTTGAATTTGATGTTTTTATGTAGCAAGTGTTGAAAAGGATTACACTTATCTGCAAGTTGCACTATGAATCTTCGTATGGACTGGAGTCTGCCTTGTAAAGACCAAAGTTGACTGATATTTCTTGGTGGTTGCATCTCTAGGATGGCCTTGACTTTTGCTAGATCAGCTTCAATTCCTCTTTTGGATACAATGAATCCTAGGAGCTTCCCGGAGGTTACTCCAAAAACACATTTCTTGGGGTTTAATCTTACTTTGTATTTTTCCAACCGATCAAAGATGACTGAAAGTATGTCCAAATGTGTATTTTTGTCTATTGATTTTTCCAAGAGGTCGTTGACATAATCTTCCACTATTACATGCATGAGATCATGAAAGATAGTAGTCATGGCTCTTTGATATGTAGCACCTACATTTTTTAGCCCGAAGGGCATGACATTCCAGCAGAAAGTTCTCCAAGGACAAGTGAATGATGTTTTGTGTTGATCCTCGGGCACGATCCTTATTTGATTATAACCAGAGAATCCATCCATCAACGATAACATTTCATGACCTGCTGTGAGATCAACAATCAAGTCAATATTTGGTAATGGGAAGTCATCATTTGGACAAGCTTTGTTGATGTCTCTGAAAACTGTACATATTTTGATGCTATGATCTGGTTTACTGACAGGCACTAAGTTGGAGATCCATTCAGGATAATCAATTGGGTGTATGAATCTGACATCCAATAATTTCTCAAGTTCTGCTTTGACTAGTAATGCCACTTGTGGATGCATCTTTCTTAATTTCTGTTTCACTGGTTTTGCCCTCGGTTTAATTGTCAAATGATGCATTACCAAATCTAGATCTAATACAGGCATATCAGCGTATGACCATGCAAAGTTGATTTGTCGTTCTTTGAAGAAACTTAAGAATTTTGACCTTTCTGACTCCGTCAACGATTGAGCTAGGAATATGTTGTGTGGAACCTCGTCTGTACCAATGTTTGTTTTGATAGTCTCTTCTACCAACATGGATGACTTTTCCTCATATGATGCTGGGTTAATGTCGAGCCTTCCATCTTCGGGTGCCTCAGAGAGGTTTTCGCCCTTAGATACATCCTTTCTTTTTACTTTTTTGGGATCAGACAGCGCCACAGTGTGGTTTTCGCTATAAGACCCTTGGTTTGTTCTTATTTTCACATATTTGCGACTGGAAGGTCCAACACCCTCACCAAAATATGCCATGCTATTGAGTTCTATAGTGTATCCCGCTTTATGGTCCCTAGGGGGAAGATCATCTCGTATGCCAAGATAGTCAATAAAAGCTTCATCATTTTGGAATGTGTCAAACTGTGCAGGTCCTTCATGATCCCAGTCAATGAGTTTGTGGTGAACAAGGGGAAGGCCTTTAATGTCTTCGAAGTTAGCGGGGCTAATAGTGAAGATGCAGTTATATTCGAGTATGTCAAGGTAATTATCGAGGTCATCGATGGCACTCTTGTCATCAGTCTCGATCGTGAATGAATCCAAATTATCATCACTAGTAGCACATTCTGGGATAGGTGTTCTCATCCTATGTGATTTCAACCTAGGACCTTGAGACAAGGACTATGTGGAATCCTCATGGGTTGTTTCTTGACCAACTTTGAACTGTTTATAAAATTCCTCTTCTTCTGTGGGTTCATCTGGCTCTCTGAATGTCTCGGTGAGCTCGTAGTCACTGGAGGATTTATCTGAACCCCATTCCCATTCATTGGAGTCTATGGAATAGCGATCCTCCTATTGAATTTTGGCAGCTTTGATTTGTAAGGCTTCTTTTGTCCTTTTAGTGTGGACCTTGGAAGTCAGGAAACCAAGTCCCTTCGAGTGTTCCTTTTTGAATGTTAATTTAGGTTGTAAAGGTTCAATGATGCCTTCCTTTCGTAACCCAAGAGGGCTTTTTCCATCATACCCAAATTTTTGTAGGATCTTGAAACCTTTGTCATATTTCTCACATGGTAGACTAATGTGATCTTGTGTATCATCTTCAAGATCTTTGTAAAGCATTTTGTATAAGTCTTCCTCTTCCAGTTCTCCCCATCTTTGAAAGGTAGTAGGGTCCCATTTGAGTACCATGATGGATACTTTCTTGTTAGGATGTGGTTTTCCATATTCTTTTGGTGAACTCATGACTTGTCGTAAGTACATGGTCTGATTTAAAGTGTATCCCCCCATGTCCTTGTCTTGAAATTTGCCTTTAAGCTCACCTTGTTTTGATGTCGAAGGTTTTAATGACTCATGATCAATGTATGTCGAAGAAGGAATAGCTTCACGATTACTGGGAATGATGGTCTCAGTTTTTGATCTCAGGTTATTGCAGTATATGAACAGATTAGGATCACCGTTAATTATTACCTCCACTCCATTGTGAGGAAACTTAATGCATTGGTGATATGTAGATGGGATGTCCCTCATTTCATGAATCCAAGGATGCCCTAGCAATATGTTGTAAGTGAGATCTAGGTCTAGGACTTGACAAACCACATCCTTCGTAACTGGCCCAACTTTGAGAGGTAAGGTGACTATGCCTTTGGATGAATGCTCTTCATTGTCATATGCCTTGATGGTGATTTTGTTTGTAGAATTCACAGCTTTATCAGAATATCCCAATTGTTTAATTGTGCTCAATGTACAAATGTTTAGACCTGCTCCTCCATCTATCAAGACTCATTTGATTCTATGTTTGTGTATGAAGGCTTCAATGTGTAGTGGTGCATTATGTGGCTGACTTGCGGAGGCATCGTCGGCTTCTCTGAATGTAAGAGAATGTGGAACGGAAAGGTATCCCACCATGGCTTGAAACTGGTCTACGTTCAGATCAGTACAGAATGGCAGTGTCTCTCAAGATTTTGTTAAGAATAGCTTTATGTGTGGGGGATATGCGTAAGAGCTCAAGGATGGAGATGAGCACGGGTGTCTTCCCTAACTGTTCTATAAGGTCATACTCAGGTTTGGTTGATGAGGAAGCAGTGTTTTTGGTTGGAGCACCTTGCAAAGTGAATTTACCTCGACGGGTTGTAACATGACATTCAGTGGTAGGTTCAGAAGAAGACCCAACACCTTTTAGGACAATCTTGGGTCTCCGGGTAGAATTCTCATGGTTTTTGTCCTTGATGATAATGGTAGAGACATAATTGTCCATCGAAATGTGATTGATAGTTGAATCATAGTTATAGGTTGCTCTGTTATAGTTGGTTTGATCCTCTGTGGCTTTAGCTTTTCCCTTGTCATGCTTTGGGAATGGTTCCTTAAACATCTCATGTTCTTGATTGGATGAGTGTCCCTCAATCTCAATGTCACCTCTATCAATGAGATCTTGTATGATGTTCTTCAGTCAATGACAATTTCCTGTCTTATGACCCTTGCTCTTATAAAATTCACAATACTCATCATCATTCCACCAATTTGGTTTAACCTTTGGTTCACATGGAGGAAAATCTGGAACTGTGATTACCTTGTTTGCCACTAGCTTCTTGAAGACTGACTCAAGTGGTTCTCCCAATGGAGTGTACTTCCTTCATGATTTAGAAGTTGTTTGAGTATTCACTTGATTGTTTGTAGAGCTTGATCCAGAAAAAATGAATTTGGGTCGCACTGTGTTGGCATCAACAACACCATCATTGACTGTGTTCTTGTTTCTATTCCAAAATCTCGGCTTGTCTTTTCCCTTAAAGTCATCTTTGTTTTCCTTGAATATCTTAATGACTCCTTGTTCAATTAGCACCTTCTTTGTTGCTAAGCCTTTTTCAATGACGTCCTTGAAGGTAGACAAACAAGCTTTTCTTAGATCATAGCCAATGTCTTTGTTAACGTTTTGTGTGAACATCTCTACCATTTGTTTTTGTGGAATTTCACAAGAGCATCTGCTAGTAGATTTCTCCATCTTTGTAAAAATGATGCAAAAGACTCTCCCTCTTTTTTCTTGGTGTTGCACAAAGTAGTGACTGATATGTCTGTCTCTATGTTGTAGGAGAAATGTTGGATAAATGTCTCTGCTAGGTCACCCCATGATTTAATGCCAGGTGGAAGTTGGGAGAACCATTCCATAGCTTGATCACCTAAGCTTTGTGGGAATAATCTCATAAAATATGTCTCTTTTGCTGCTATCTCAATGCAAGATGTGAAAAACTATCTTATGTGTACCTTATGATCCCCTTTTCCTATGTAATTATCAAACTTAGGTGTCACAAAGTGTGTAGGAAATGGAGGCATTGGAATGCTCTTGTCAAATGGATAAGGACATATGTCTCTCATTGTGTATTTTGGCTTTGGTGTATTTATGTCCTCCATTTTCTTTTGTAAGTCCCTGATTTGTTGCTCCAAATTGCTCTTAAGTGGAGATCGACTTCTTGGACCATACCCCATGCTTGAGGCACCAATTACAGGAGAAGCATGTTGCATATATGGATGATATTGATCATACACATGTTCATATGGAGGAGGTCTATAGTGATGCTGCATATATGGACCACTTGGTATAGATTCATGTTGAGGAACGAAATATCTGCTTTGTCCATGTATACCATACTCTACAGGCATGTCATGTTCTAATGTGTTGCCCCCAAATTTGACACGGGGTTTCCTTGTGTCCAAATTTTGAGCATGCCTTTGAATATCCAATTGCTTTGGTGGTTGATCCTTAGCATTAATATGTGATTGAGCATATTTCTCTGCATAAGACTTCCATAATGGTCTGCGAAGGTGAGTATCATATGCTTGACCATGTGTATGTGGGACCTCTGGTTTTTGAAACAAAGATGATGGTGATTCAGGCACCATATGTGGTCCTCTATAGCCTCCACTATTAGGTCTCCTTTGATCCATGTTGGAGTGAGGTTGTTGCAAAGGTCAATTTTCCATTATTTGAGACATGTCAAAATCATGAGGTATCTTGGCTCCACTTTGTGCCATCATTTGTAAGAAGTATTGTCTATCTCTCCTCATTATTTCCTCAATCAGTCGATTGAAGCGGGGGTCCATAATGGATTCTTCCACATCTGCTGAATGTATGGAAAAGTTGTCCATATTGTCATTGTGTGTATCATTGTTGTTTGTAGTGTCCATGTTCTCAACATTTGGAATGTTTCTATAGGCATCCATGTTAGGTAATGTGTTATGATCAGTATTGAAAAAGACATCATTGTCATACTCATAGACACTCATGTTTGCGGACTCTTGAGCCTCTTTCGTTTCTCTCCTAGATTTTTGAAGACGGGTTTCAACCATGAAATAGGTATTGACCGAGATGTGTGAGACTAGATGAAAATGGAAAAAGTATGGAAGACCAAGAGTTGGATGGGATGTAAATGAATTTGAAGTGTACTTGCAATGTCCAAAGTGTAAGACCAAGTATGTATGTAGTAGAGTAGGTGTGACTTCCAAACAGAGGATAGTTTCTCTTGATGAGGTAAGTTGACCTTGACTCTAAGTAAGACCAAGTGAGACCCAAAGGTGATAGACCTTGATGAGGGACCACTTAGCAAATTGTTGTTGTATGTAGTGTGTTGACAAAGTATGATAAGGACAAGCAAGTGACCTTTTGACTCAAGTTTAGACAAATGTGAATGTAATGTGAGGTGTGAAGCAATGGTGGACTGTGTGAGACTCAAAGACAGGTTGAATGCTAAATGAAACCTGGAGAAATAACCTAGGAAGCTCAAGAATTCTGAAACTGACTGTGTTTGTTTGCTGGACTATAACAGTTTTTTTTTTTTTTTCAATTCTGATCATAGACACGCCTATATACTTCACAGATGTGATTTTCTGACATAGACGTGGTTCTGTTCAACACAGACGCATTTCTGAGATTTTTGTGCAAATTGCAATGTTGATTCTAGAAACACAGACGTGTTTCTGCCCTTCACAGACACGGTTATACAACACAGATGCTATTATGTCAGACACAGACACATTTCTACAAAATTTGTGCAATTTTTTCCAATCTATGAAGTTGTTTTGTTGTGACCAAATCTGATTGTTTGACTATTTTTCATAATAAGAGGACATAGTGTTGATGAAGACCCAATGTTTGTAAGTGTCTAGACTCCAAAATGACTCAAAAAAAAAGTGTGTTGTTTGATGTAAAAATGTTTTGCATACACTTGAAGACATAAAAGACACAATGTTTTGCTGCTTGGTCTTGAATGTTCTAAATGTTTAAAATAAGTCAAGCACAATTCTTATGGTTGGCCAAGACAATAGTTGTTGATCCCACATGGGGTTTTACCCCCGAGGCTACACTATTCAGAGTGGATACTTAGATGCTTGACCTCACTAGCTCCACCCTCGACACTCACTTCTCGGGTCAGCCAAGCATCAGTCCCCACGAAAACTCCCCGTGGCGAACTTTGTATCTCTACTAAGAACCGTATGTGTGTGGGCTGCTACCAAAGGTCCGACCTCCTGCCCCAACAACTAGAAGGATTTGGGCTTCTAAAACAAAAATGTGCTAGTAAGGGCATCCGCTCGTGTGGCCATACATGCGGCACTTTCAGCTTTATAAATACAAAAGGCTCCCAGTCAATAGGGGTTACGCCCTACAACTGATCAAATAAATTTGATCAAATGGGTTTATGGGGAGACATAGTGTCGGTATGAACTAATCAACACATGTTATCCATAGTTTTCACCACAAATATAGTTGTTTATAGTGGTTCGGAAGAGGTGGGTTTTCTTCGCTACCACTTGGGTCGTTCTCTTCTCACTAGTAGTCCTAATGACCACATGAGAAGACAGGCCCTCTAAAGATTAAACAAAAAGAGCCTATTGCTCAAGACACAAAAGAAAATGATTCAATTTTAGTGCACCAATTGAAGTGTTTGCTAGTCTATGAAAACAAGGCACACAATAAAAATCCAAAAACCCTTGCCAAGGACCTGCAACAAAGAGTTGTTAGTAGTTTGGATTGTTTCAAATAATCACCCCTTCCTGCAAGCACACAAATTAGGTAAATTTTAAATCCAAAAGACTTTGTGAAAATAGGAGCCTTCAACAAAATGATTTTTCTTTCAAGACAAGCTACACCAATTTTATTAGCTAGATCTAAAAATGTTAGCTCAAAATAAACTAGATTTGAAACCTTAAATGCCAAAACCCAAAACCAAATCAATAAACCCCAAAAAAAATTGAAACCGATGCGCATAGACGCGGTTACCTTCGACACAGACATGACTTTGTGATGTAGATGTGGTTCTGTGAGACACAGACATGGCTCCAAAACCTAGATGCGACTGAGGAACACAAACACGGTTTCCAGAATTTGCAAAATAAAATACTGTCGATAACATAGATGCGGTTCCAGATGTCGCAAACATGCTAGAAAATCAAAAACGCGATCCGAAAGTATGTAGACGTGAAAATATCAAAATGTTGTTGAAAATGTCAGATCTGCAACTTCAAAACACAAAATCTGCAAGAAGGATGTTAAATGCAAAAAAAAAGGGACAAGAGTCCCACTGAGCGTGCCAAAATGTATATGGTGAAAATGGATAACAATAATAATGATATTGAAAGGCTAAATGAATTCAACCACAAAACCCTAGCCTAACAACAACAAAGATCCACCATAACATATGAAGATTACCTAAGACAATGCAAATCAAATGAAATCACAAAGATTATACCATCACATGTCCAATAGGGTTTGGATCTCCATTCTTCCTATCTCTATTGATCTTGCTTGATATATTTGCTCTTAGATTTTATATGCACAAGAGCTCAACAAAGAATGGAATGTGGTTGCAAGTAGGATCTCATATGCCAAGTAGTCAAATTGATCAAGTAGTTAGGTCATTAGGGTTTGATAATGAAGGAAGCATCTCCTTATATAGAAGACACAATATGAAATGGAAGGATAAGATTAAGAGGTGTAAAAGGAGGTTGGCTATGATTAGAGGGTAAGTAAAGAAAATGATAAAATAATGAAAGGGGTAGGTAGTGTATGAATTAAGAGATGAATGACATGTGTCATGGGTAGAAAAGGTTAATGAATTAATTAAATAAATAAAGATTTATTTAATTAATAGAAGAAGTGGGATCAATTAAATAAATAAGATATTTATTTAATTTAAGAAAAGGATAATTTAAATAAATAAAAGTATTTATTTAAATGAGAAATAAGGCTAGAAGAGGATAAATGAATTACTTAATGTAGCGTCCTAAAATTGCGACACTTGCAATTTCGACTGCATTTTGGTCTTCACGATGGCGACGCAACACGCAACCTGAATGGAGACCCTGAAACTTGCTCACAACACTGAAAACTGCATTTTTCAAGCACCCTAGCCTGAACCTCCTTGCACCCTGCTGTCCCGGGAGGTGGGACCAAAGCGCCCAGCGCCCTGGTCCTTCAAGACCAGGGCACCCAGCACCCTGGTCCCCAGGACCATGGCGCCCAGCGCCCTGGTCCCTGGGTCCTATTTTGGGCCCGGTCTCCTAAGGGGTCTCGGGTCTTTTTGTTTGCAAATTGGAAATTAACTTTCCTGGTCGGCCTAAGGTCGGGAAAATCAGTCTATCAGCCCTAAATGACAAGTATATAAACTACATTTTTTCTCTCTCATTTGGGAGACAACAAAAAAAGATAACACATACATGACGGAAAAAGCGTGGAAACTATACTCAAGCATTCAAGCATTCAAGCATTCCTTCTAAGTCTCCATTCAAGGCTAAGTGTTGCATTCAAGACAAGGATTCAACCATTGAAGGGGAGATCACATACGACATGCTACAACATACAACATCTAAACCTTCGCACATAAGGATACAAACATCCTTAGAACAAGGTATTAGTACTTGTTTTACATACATTTACATTTACAGCACTTGCTCATTTCTTGGTTAATTCCAAAACCGGGGTTTGACCTAAAGGCAAACCCCTAATCCCTAACCCCCCAATCATCTTTGCTTTTCTGTGTGTAGGTTGCAGGTACGCGGCTGAAATTGAAGATCTAGAATCCTTGTGTAGAGACGAACAGATCCCCCTTTGTTTTGCGGATTTTTCGGAGGACCGTGACGCCGGGCGCCATCGTCCCGACAAATTTTGCTCAAATTTGTAGGACAGTGCCGTATCGACATTTTACTACTAATTCCAGGTCCGCAACTTCATCCTATAACCTGAACTCAGTTTATAAGCGAATCTTTATGACTTTCTATGCATTCCTAGCTCAATTCCTTAACAACATTCTTTACAAAAGAGGGTAGCCTTGCTTTCCTAACCCTTGAAATTCATTTAGCATCCAATCTTATGTTGTGTGGGATTGGATCTTATGAGTTTCAACCCCTCTTTTGAATGTAAAGTCTCTTCCCTAAGTGAAAAACCATCGAATCCTAGCGAACCTCCCTTCTCTCTCCTCGGAGTCGGAAGAGGGGAGAGCAACTAGGGTTCGATCGTGATTTTTCCGCTTTACATTTTGGTGAACTCGACGTGAACATCCTTTCTGATTTTTCATGCTTAGATCTGAAAAAATTGATTACATTTTCATGTTTGATCTTTTGCAAAATTTTAGAGGTGATTGCATAAAAACCCTAAATTTTCTTTTTAGTAATTGAACCTGCGAAATGTCTAAATGTTAATGCCTGTTTCAGATCTGCCCTTCTATTACAAATTTTCAATTCATATTTGTGCTTTAATTCTGAAAATTAAGTGGTTAAGTGTCAAAACCCTAATTTTTGAAACCCTCTTGATTCAACCTTTGTCCGACAATTTCACTGATCAAAACATCTCCAAATCAGCTGTAACTTTGGATTCCGCAATAAAATCACAATATCTTTCATCCCTGAAAATTTGGAAAAAAGTTGCGAGGACCGTGGCGCTGAGTGCCATCGTCCCCGACATTTTTTCCGAAATTTCGGGAGCGAGATCTTACTGTATTTTCCTGCTAAAATCCAGAATTTTGGCTGATTTTATCAATTTTAACACCTTCAAAATAACAGTCAAAGTTGGTCTTGTGATTGCTTGGATTAAGGCTTCTAAACATTTAAAAATCATTGAAATTGAAATTTTGTGTCAAAATTGTGTTCTTACTGTCCTAAATCTGAAAAGTGTGTTATCATTCATTAAAAATTTCAGTGCTTTATTCAAATTCTTGCATTTTGTGACTTTTGAAATTAAGTGCTTAATTACAACAACTTTGATTTCCGCTTTCAAAATTGAATTTTGCGTGAAATTGAGTCAATTTTCAAAATTCAAAATTTGCATTGCTCTTGACATTCCCTCTAAAATCACAAAATTCAAAATTTCAGTTTCCCTCTCTTTTCAAATTTTTGCATTTTTCGACAATCTTGATAGGGTTCAATTTTGAGATTACAACTTTAATTTGGCCTATCTACAGATCGTAAAATCACTCAATTTTTTCAGATTAGCTCTAAAATCATCATACCTTTCATCCCTGCAAATTTCGAAAAAAGTTGCAAGGACCGTGTTGCACTCCGGGCACCACGGTCCTGAGCATTTTTTTCCGAAATTTCGGGAGACTGTTGTGATTGCATTTAACAGCTTAAATCCAGAAGATTGGCTGATTTTACTGAAAATTGATACCCCTAAATTCAAAATCTTCTCTCTCTTTCTAGTGCATGAGTTTTACAACAATAAGCCCTACTTACACTATTCCCGTTAGACGAAGCCGTAGAATTAAGTCTCTCCAAGGTTTAACTACTGAGGAGATGGAACCTAATTTGAATAGCCTTTTTAACGAGGATATGGGTAATTCCTCTAATCCTCCTAATGGTGAAGAAGCTCACCATGAGGTTTCTGAAGAACAACTTTCGAAATTGGATAACCAATTTGACGATTTTCGACAATGGATGTCTCAAGAATACCCTGATAGTCAAGCTCTTCCTTTAATTGAGGGTCTAAAACATATGCTTCAAAGTGATAAGAATGGAATTGATATTTTGCGTGGTATTTCACACATTGTGAATTCGAACGTGATGCCTATAAAGAGTTGTGCCGAATCTTTAGGTTATACACAACCTCCTACTCAAGTCAATCATTCTATTCCTTTGATGACTCCTATTGCTAGTATACCTACCTTTACATCAAACATCATGGCTACTTCTATACAAGACATTCCTCCCGTGATTACTAGTCATGGGGGCAACCCTTCTTCTTCAATTAACCCTCTTCCTTCATTCAGTCCGACTTCTTCATTCATTCCTTCAGTGAGTGTTCCTCTTATATCTCCACAAATGAACATGACACAAGGGGGCAATTCGTTTTCCATTCCTCCTTGTAGTGTTCCTCCTGTCCAATCATCTCCTATGACTAACTATCATAGTGTCCCACCACCTTACTCTCTACCTTCTTTCAATAACATAACACCTCCATCTCAATCTAACACATCCAATATGAACTCTTCGACTGAAGCGACCATTAACAATCTTGCACAAACTGTCTCTTCTTTACAGCAACAAATTGCCTCTATGAATCAATCTAAGTTTAGTGTGCCCACATTTGATGTTGCGAGCCCACTTTCTCTTGACATTGTTCGAGCTATCCCTCCTAAACATGTTGAAATCCCGCATTTGGAACTTTATAATGGTAAAGGAGATCCTCTAACACATGTTAAGACTTTTCAAACAATTTGTACTGATTTTGCTTATGACCAAAGGTTGCTTGCAAAACTATTCACTAGAACATTAAGAGACAAAGCCCTACAATGGTATTGCTCATTGCCTTCTTATTCTATTACTTCTTTCGAACAACTTGCAAATGCTTTCATTCAACAATTTCAAAACAATATAAGTCCTAAAGTTACTTTGATTGATTTAATGCATTGTAAACAAGGTGTTAAAGAAAAAGTGACTGATTTCATTGGTAGATATAAGCATTTGTATGCTCAAATTTCTTTTCCAGTGCCTGACAATGATATTCAAAGAATCTTTATTTCTAATTTACAAAAAGATATTAGAGACAAACTTCTATTTTCTGAGTTTACTTCTTTCCAACAGTTGTGTGCCACTCTTCACAATTATCAACTGACTGTGAGTCAAATGGAACAATCACATCCTATGGCTCCGAGTGATAAGGGTGATAGCAGTCAACAACCATTTGGGAAGTTTAAACTGAACAGAGATTCCATCAAATTCAATGAAAACATCATCAACAACAATGTGAATGCAGCATCAGGTGTGCCTCCTATTTCTAAATTTTTCAAGAAAGAAAGAAAGTATACTCCTTTGAATGAATCATTGCATAGTATTATGAATAAGTTGTTGGAACAAAATGTGCTTACTCTTCCTCCTATAAGACAAATTGATCCTACAAAGATTACTTCACCTTATTTTGATAACAAAGCTTTTTGTCAATTTCATCGTCAGCCTGGGCATGATACTAAAAAATGTTTTTCTTTAAAGGGTAAAATTCAAGATTTGATTGATAACAATACTATCTCTGTTTCTGGAGTGAATGATAAAGGCAACACATCTGTAGCTCCTCCTCACCAAAATCTTCAGATTTTCACTGATCCATTGCCTTCTCATACCTCTAATGCAATTGAGGCTAATGATTCCTCTCTTTCATCTGATGGTCTTGTGTCTATGACTCCAAATGTGATTAACTTTGTAGAGCAGCAAGAAATCCCTAAAGAACCTTCCATCACATTTGATTCTAGCGAAACCATTAGGGCACCTGATGGTCCTTTATACATAGTTGCAAAAGTTAAGAATACACCTTGCCGTGGAGTGCTTATTGATCCTTCATGCATGGTTAATGTTATTACTAAATGATTTCTTTTTACTTTGCAATTGAATCAAGTGATTTATGACAAAACAGATGTGATTGTGAAATTATTTGATGCATTTTCTTCTCCTGCAATTGGTTCTATTACATTGCCTATTGAGGTCCATAACAAATCTCTTGATGTGTTCCTATTGATTACTTTTGGCCTAAACAATTCCAATCTCTTCCTCCGCGAAGTGATCATCTTTTCAAATCTTATCAAAAGTGGAAAACAGATATGATCCTATCTCTAAGTGAACCTAGAGCACCTAAACTTGATATTCCTATCATTCTTGAGAAGGAAGTTCTTCCTTTGAAAGATAAAACTAATGTCTTTCCTCAAGAAGATTCTCAACCCATCCCTATGGATGTGACTATGTCTATACCTAATAAACTTCCTAAGAGTAGACCTATATCTCCTCGTCATGATGGACTTGGTCTTCTCCCTAAACCAAAAATTCCTCCTTTATATGGAGCAGTTCCTCCTCCTTCCTTTTATAGAGAGAAGAGACTTTCTTCTTCTCCTATTATTCAGCCTAAGAGACCACAACCTAAACACCCAAGTGCTAAGGATGAGAACATTCCTCCTCCTCAGTCTTCTCCACTTCCTACTAAGACTAGACGAAATCGTTCTGCACGTGAACGCCGATGAAAGCGTTGTCTTAGAGCTCAAACAGTTGCTTCTCAAACTTTACAATCTCCAAAAACACCTTCAACAAGCATTATTCCATTTTCTCCTCAGCCGAACATTGAGCCTAAATCTCCTAAACATAAGATGCATGATGGTCTTGATCCGGTGCGAGTTAAAGATCCTATTTTTATAAATCTTGATGATGATATGGATGAAAATGTTATTCATGATGAAAATGTTACTCCTCTTGCTTCTGATAGTGAATATGAACTTGTTGATGTTGATAACCATTTATCTAATGAATTTTCTAAAGCACTTATCCTAGCTCCTAGACAAAAACAATGTGGCTCGGAACATGAACATAGCCCTTGATTGGATCTTGTGATAGCTCCATCTGCTGTGTTGGATGTTCCTCCTCTAGCGTGTTCCCTGCCTTCCCGAAACATTGATCAGCAAGATCGGGGGGTAGATGACATGCTAGACTAGTTACATTAGCATAGCAGATTCTCTCCTCCTCTCTTTTGTTACTTCTTCTATATGTTATTTTCATTCTTCTATTTGTTGTCCTTGGTGTTGTCTACTTGAGGACGATGCAAAGCATTGAGATCTCTCGATCTCTCTCATGTTGACTCAAAAGACACATGTGTTCCCTTCTTCTAGGTGACCTTCCTTGATTGGGGAATGAAGAACAATTATGCATACATACATATGATACATATACATGAATTATCATACAGCATACTGACCCCGAGGAAAGCGAAGTCACTTTGTGCTTTGTGTTTTGTGTCTATTATCCTTGGGTTTATCTCACACTTGGGGGCTA
The DNA here is from genome assembly GCF_030272615.1 of Cryptomeria japonica. NCBI lineage: Eukaryota > Viridiplantae > Streptophyta > Pinopsida > Cupressales > Cupressaceae > Cryptomeria > Cryptomeria japonica. The sequence continues at coordinate 593,148,720 of NC_081411.1, forward strand.
AATCCTTGCGATAACGTGCTCCTTTCCTTTCTCATTTCTTATGTGTATCACTATGTTAAAACAATCACCCCCGGTGAGGCGTGTGCGATCGCTTTAACGTAGGGGGGCATACATCCCGTTCATATCTTTTCAAGATACTTGAAAATTTCTTGGCAAATTTAGCCTTGCCTTGAAAATTTTTGATATCTTTCTTGCATGACTCATAGTGAGGGAGCCTTACTACTGACAGTCATGGTTCTTCCTCGTGATCTTCCCTTTTACTTTGTCAATCGAAGTCGTAAGATCCTTAGTCCACTGGGGGCTTGGTGTATCTTGCCTCCTTGACGTGGTGAAAGTCTTTCAATGTTGTTTCCTTGTACTTTACCGGAATTATAAGCATACATACTCCCGCTAAAGTGGGGGCTAAATGTAGCGTCCTAAAATTGCGACACTTGCAATTTCGACTGCATTTTGGTCTTCACGATGGCGACGCAACACGCAACCTGAATGGAGACCCTGAAACTTACTCACGACACTGAAAACTGCATTTTTCAAGCACCCTGGCCTGAACCTCCTTGCACCCTGCTATCCCGGGAGGTGGGACCAGAGCGCCCAGTGCCCTGGTCCTTCAGGACCAGGGCGCCCAGCGCCCTGGTCCCTGGGTCCTATTTTGGGCCCGGTCTCCTAAGGGGTCTCGGGTCTTTTTGTTTGCAAATTGGAAATTAACTTTCCTGGTCAGCCTAAGGTCATGAAAATCAGTCTATCAGCCCTAAATGACAAGTATATAAACTACATTTTTTCTCTCTCATTTGGGAGACAACAAAAAAAGATAACACATACATGACGGAAAAAGCGTGGAAACTATACTCAAGCATTCAAGTATTCAAGCATTCCTTCTAAGTCTCCATTCAAGGCTAAGTGTTGCATTCAAGACAAGGATTCAACCATTGAAGGGGAGATCACATACGACATGTTACAACATACAACATCTAAACCTTCGCACATAAGGATACAAACATCCTTAAAACAAGGTATTAGTACTTGTTTTACATACATTTACATTTACAGCACTTGCTCATTTCTTGGTTAATTCCAAAACCGGGGTTTGACCTAAAGGCAAACCCCTAATCCCTAACCCCCCAATCGTCTTCGCTTTTCTATGTGTAGGTTGCAGGTACGCGGCTGAAATTGAAGATCTGGAATCCTTGTGCAGAGACGAATAGATCCCCCTTCGTTTCACGGATTTTTCGGAGGACCGTGGCGCCGGGCGCCATCGTCCCGACAAATTTTGCTCAAATTTACAGGACAGCGCCGTATCGACATTTTACTACTAATTCCAGGTCCGCAGCTTCATCCTATAACCTGAACTCAGTTTATAAGCGAATCTTTATGACTTTCTATGCATTCCTAGCTCAATTCCTTAACAACATTCTTTACAAAAGAGGGTAGCTTTGCTTTCCTAACCCTTGAAATTCATTTAGCATCCAATCTTACATTGTGTGGGATTGGATCTTATGAGTTTCAACCCCTCTTTTGAATTTAAAGTCTCTCCCTTAAGTGAAAAACCATCGAATCCTAGCGAACCTCCCTTCTCTCTCCTCGGAGTCGGAAGAGGGGAGAGCAACTAGGGTTCGATCGCGATTTTTCCGCTTTACACTTAAATAAATAAAGATTTATTTAATTAATAGAAGAATTAAGCTTAGATAATTAAATAAATAAAATATTTATTTAATTAGACTGGACAATTTTGGGTGTCTACACATATTACTTTTTGCAATTAGAATTTAATATTGATTTGTAATTGTATTTTTCAACTTTCTATTTCCAGATTTAAAATAGCATAATAAAAAAACCCATAATGTGTTTATTGATATAGAGATGTTTATTGTTTATTTATACATGTTTGAGTCTCAAATCTGTGTGATACATTTCATAACCGTGTGATACAATTCATTCAATAGTAATACACACGTCGAGAACTTAGATTTTCATTAATTCTTTCAAAACATAGCCATATGATACAATTCATTCAATAGTAATACACCAATCTGTGTGATTCTCCATGCCAATTGCAAAAGTGAATACAAAGTTTTAGAACCCTTTGCAAAATTGCGAATGACCCTGAATTCCCTTTTATAGAAACAAGGGAGCAACAATAGCTTCAGGTCGAATTGCAAGTTTGCAACATGTGAACACTGAACATCAAAATCACAAACTCAACACATATTTATATGGCCATCACAGGCCATATTAGCAATTTAACATTTGCTACATGTTTGATGTCTCCTGTTCAAAAAATAGTTCAAAATTAAATATTAATTCACGCCATGACAAATTAAACATAGATAATAGCAGTGCCTAAAACCTACTAATCAGAAATAGAGAAATGCATAAATTTTAAAGCAAGGGAGAATTTGAGAATACAAATTTACTGGTTGAAGTTTTGCACTGTGCATTGTAGATCATAGGCTAGCCGTTGGATTAGCAAAATAGCAATAGCGAGTGCTATTTTTTTCCTATTCATAAAATAGATTCATAGGCTGGATTAGAAAAATAGCAATAGGGAGTGCATAATAGATTCATAGGCTGGATTAGCAAAATAGCAAACAGAAAAAACATAAAACCTTAAAATTAAGAATAAAAGAAGAAAATTGTGCAATACATACTATGATTCTTAAGAATTTTGTGCCAGTTTTTGTAGGGTGCTCCACTCTTCATCTAATGGAAGGTCAATATTCTATAAACTATGGAAAGTCAACTCCAACTTCGTCAACATTCCATATTTAGAAGATTTACTTGACATCATTGTTTCATCCAATACCAAATTTAGAGTTGTAAATGGTTAAATGAATTCCAGAAAGCTTTTGGGAGTTGTGTCCTTTGGAAACAAGTCTAAATCAGACTTCATTTTTATCTCCATGCTTTTTTTGTAAGCTTCTTCTTCAATGAATTTATTTGATGTGTCAATAGGCATAGGCAAACCAAGTTTAATCAAATTATTTTTCTTTTCATACAGCTTCACTATCTTTTTTCCACAACTGTCCATAACTTCTTATGTTTCCCTTAGCTTTTGGCATTTTTGAATGATAGATGATGTCTTAACTATGGCATCAATGCGGCTCTTAATACCCTTGGATGCCAAGTAGCTTTCATTGGAACTGTAGAATACTTTCAGAATCTTTTTTGCCATTTCCTCTTTTGAATAAACATGTGTGCTCTTCTCATAGTACCCTTTGATTTAAAAAAAAAATTGTCTCATACTTTTAGTCAATTGAAACCATTCACACAACTTCTCACTTCTCTTCATTATTTGCCACCAAATGTTTTCTTGTATATACTTCATTGTATTTTTCGTATTATCTTTCAATCTATCCTCCAAAGTTTTTATTTTATCATTTGCATTGTGCAGGTCTTCTTTCATTTGTGCACATTTTTTCCTTTCTTCCTCTACTTCCTCTTGCAAATGTTTTTTCTTTTTTCTTCCTATGATCCAATAGGTCCTATAATTTTCTCATTTCGGCAGCAGTAGACTCATAACTTTTGTATAATTTTTGAAAACTGGCTTTTTCCTCAACAATTTTTTTACTGCTTTTAGCCAGTTTTTCTATCAGGTCCTTCAATTCTTCATCCTTCTTCTCCTGCTCTGCAATTTCTACTACAAAGCCCAAATTTTTAATCCTTTTCTATAAATCATTACACTTGCTATATGCTTCTATCCTCCTTGATTTTTTCATTTTCTAGGTCTGCCTGTAACTTTTCTATTTGTTTCTCCAATTTATTTTTTTCTCTCTCCACCTTTTGCAGTGAAGTGTAGACCACTTCGTTAGTCCTTTTTGACACACTAATTTTGTCCACATTATGTACTTTGGAAAAATCCATTTGGAGGGTGCTAACTTGAAATTGAGAGGGATATATCTGACTGTGTGGTGGATTTTTATCTTTAGATGGGCCCAGGGGCATAACAACCATGAACTCCATCATATCTTTCTGTGGGTCATATGTTGGAAATACCCTGTTCCTTGCAAGCTGTTTGTTTACAACTTCAGACACGGAATTCCTATGAAATACTTTCTTTTTTTCTTTATTTGCTTTTGTTGTGTGTTCATATTTTTCATAGTAATCATGAAATTGAAAATCTGGGCTTGCTGAAGCAATTGAACGTTTGAAAGGTGACATAGGAATACCATAGGCTCCAGTTCCACTTATTCCTGTGGTTTTAACTAATGCTTGACCAGGATTACCAACAACAATTCCTGATGTTGTCCCACTCCCACTGACACTTTCATGTGTAGTTTTCATAGTCTTTTGAGGTGTGTGATCTGAAGCTGCAAATGATTGATTTGTAGTGTCAGTTGCACTTGATATAGGATTCTCAATAGTATGAGATTGAGTATCTACCTCTAGTGGCATCTTGCGAGAGATATTTTGTTGTTTCCCTTGTCCAACACCAAGACAACTAGTATCAGTAGTAGTACCCATGCCAACCCCACCAATCACACTGGCACTTGACTGAACAATAATAGGAATACTATCCCCAGATTCCCCACCAATGGTAGTGGCACTTGATTCACCACCAATGGGAATACCATGATGTGGTGGTGGTTGTGGATTTGAACCTAAAACAAATGTAGGTGGACCCTGAGGGTAATGAGTAGTACCTATCTGTGATGAATCTGAAGAATCAAGTCCAATGACTAGTTTATAAGGACCTTTTGATTTTGACTGTGATGGAAGTTGTACCTGAAGTGGATACCAAATGCCCTCTCCTCTAGGACCTAGACCACCACCTTCAAAACCCATTTTTTCCACAAGGTTTTCCCCTTTGCTATATTTTTCTTTCATGGAGTCACTAACTCCACCTAATATTTTTTGGACTGTAGTAGTTGTTGGAGGGGGCTCAACAACAACCTCATGTTCATCATCATCATCTTCAGTCCTACCACGCTCCAATTCCACAATTTTCTAAACTTTGCATCCTCGTTGATGCTCTCAAATTCTGCACTTGTCTTTGGTTCACTAAGATTCCTCCTCATAGTCCAAAAATCATTTATTTTGGTTTGAGTGAAATAATTCTCTTTACATTCATGCAGAATTGATTTGGGAATAGATTTGTTATATGGATTAGCAGATTTTAGGTAGAAATTGTAGGACCTCCTATTTTGGATGCCCTGGCCCTCCTCTATTGTCCTCTTTGTGTGCACTTGCAATGCCATAATTTGTGATGAAATTTCTTCTGTTGAAATGTTTTTGTCAGCAGCAATTTTCTCCATCTCTTTTTTAACCTCATCCCAAGAGTCCATGTTTCTAAGATTTTCGAACAATGGTTTACTTTCATGTTGACATAACACTGAAGAGTTCCCATTTTTCTTAAGCCTTGCTTGAACTACACCGATTGGATCATACTGCCAGAGACCCTCATCACCAAAGTTAAAAACTGTCAAAAAATCATGTGCCACATTGAATGCTTTTCTCTCAAATGTGAACCCTCCACATGAGAAAGGCAAGGAGGGAAATATGCTCTTCTTTTTCTAACCATGGAAGTGCCTATCTGTGCTCTCCAATTGCCGTGCATAATCTAATGCAAATACCCTGTCTGTCACATGTATTGGAAATCTGTATGGTTTTATTGTCGATCCATAAAACCTTAACACAGTGAATTCTTCCATGAAGAACCAGTCAGCCAATTCTATTTGACTTCTGAGTTGAATGCAATCTCTACAAGACACAGGCAACATAGGCATTGGAGTGCTTGTAATTTCATTATACATTGGTGCCAAAAAGAAGTCTACAAAATGGTTGTAGTTCTTTCTGTTATCATGCATCCTTATCTTTGGGGTCCAATCATATATTGGACACTCTATTCTCTTCCCAATCTTCTCATCAATCTTATAGCTCACAATTTGAAGCTTGTTGGTCTCGAATATTGCATGATACTTTGATAGGAGGAGATAGCACAAGTAGGATGAGAACCTAAATGTCTTACAAGAACCTTTTTTGATCATCAGTAATTATTTTTGCATGGATTTTACAATGTGCTCAATAAAATTATATTTGACTAGCTGACCTGCATAATGGATATTATAAATCATTTCATGAAGGCTTGCACCCACTTCCCTATCATTTTCCAATCCCAGGCAAAACGATAGCAAGGAAATAGTATCCCTAACCCATGGAACAAATATGTTAGAATTATAAGGAGGCTTATGATTCTGATCCAACACAATACCAGTACCAATATTTATTAGACATTTGATAAATGAATCTCTATAACTTGGATCAAGACTCTCATAATTCCCTACTATCTTTTCAAGGTCAATTTGGACATTTGAGTTTTGGGCTTCAAATCCTAGGTTCAATAAACAAGCAAATTCTCCCTCGTTTATAGATAGAATTTCCTCTTTTGTATTTTTATTGACAATTGCTTTTTTATCTTCATCATAATTTTCGGCACAGACCATGACAAAATCAGGGCAAGGGAATACTTCAGGTAACACCATGCTTCCTAATCCAACATCCCACGATGCGATTTTATTTGTTTTTTGTTTCAACATTGGGTTGAAAACAATAAATTTTGCACTGGATGCATCTGCCACCTTACTAGACAATGTATATCTAATATCTATGATACACTTTTCACCATGGATAGAAGGATCATAAATATCATGGTATTCATCAGTGAAACCTGGTGTTTTAACCAGTTCGGTTAGGTGCATTTTGTTTTTCACTTGGCTTCTTGTTGAACTACTGCTTCCCATTTTCCCCATTACTATTATTGTTAATAATTTAAAATAATGCTAGATAAAAACCTGAAAATGCTAACCCTCAAATTCGACCACGAGATTACAAAAAGCAAAAAATGCTAACCCTCAAATGTAGGTGTTCTAGATTTTACCCAGAAATTAGAATTTCTAATTCACTAGATTGGCACAGACAATCTCTGTAGCAACTTGCATTCCTCAATCTAGTAGTTGTTTTTGAATCTCCCTCGATTTATAGGTTTGTCCAAGAAATGAAAGACGATTATGATTTACAAGTCTCTTATTTTGAAAACTCTGAAAAGTAGAAAAGTAAAACCTAAAGGGCAAAATATCTAGAATCATGTTGTAATTTTATTAATTACTATTAATAACTATTCGATGCCGGAGGAAAAAACATTCATTACTTCAGTATAAATTCTGAGGACATTAAGAATCATGTTGTAATTTTATTAATTATTATTAATAACTATTCGATTCTGAAGGACAAAACATTCACTACTTCAGTATAAATTCTGAGGACATTAAATGTAATACGTTCAATTCCGGGCAAAGTTCTTCCAAGTGTGTTCACTTCCCACATTCGGGCTGAAATCCACCCTAAGTCGTTGATCTTTTCTCATCCAACGGACGAGGGACCAAGGTACCTGTTGTGACTTTATGGGCCTTTTTTTAAAGTCTGTTTAATAATTTTAAACTTCCACCCGAAAAAGTGCTTTATAGAGTTACTTATATTTAATTAAATTTAAAACGTTTCAATTCCGAGTGAAGTTCTCCCAAATGTGTTCACTTCCCACATTCGGGCCGAATCCACCCTAAGCCGTTGATATTTTCTCATCCAATGGACGAGGGACCAAGGTACCTGTTGTGACTTTACTGGTCTAATTTTTAAGTCTATTTAATAATTTTAAACTTTCACCCGAAAAGTGCTTTAATGACTTAATTATATTTAATTAAATTTAAAACATTTCAATTCCGGGTGAAGTTCTCCCAAATGTGTTCACTTCCCACATTCGGGCCGAATTTCACCCTAAGCCGTTGATCTTTGCTCAGCCAACAAACGATGGTACCTGTTGTCAGTTGTCGTGGGTCCCATGACTTCTACCAGTTTTCAGGCACGTCACCATACTCGTGTCACTTTTTCGGGAAAAGTTCTCAGAAATCAGTTCACTTCCCACATTCACCCCGAAATTCACCCTAAGTCATTGATCTTTGTTCATCCGATGATTGATGGTACATGTTTTAAGATGTAGTGGGTCCCACAACTTCTACCATTTTTCTGGCACGTCACCATAATCGTGTCACTTTTCGGGTTTGATTTGTAGTCTATTTAATCATTTAAACCTCCGCCCAAAAAATAATTAAATATAATTTAGTCTATAGACTTAATTATATTTAATTACATTTAAAATGTCCAATTCCGAGTGAAGTTCTCAGAAAGGTGTTCACTTCCCACATTCGGGCCGAAATCCACCCTAGCCATTGATCTTTGTTCATCCAATGGTCCATGCTACCTGTTTTAAGATGAAGTGGGTCCCACAAATTTTGCCATTTTTCTGGCACGTCACCATACTCGTGTTACTTTTCGTGTCTATTTTTAAAGTCTATTTAATCATTTTGAAATTCTGCCCGAAAAAGAGATTTATAGTCTATAGACTATAGACTTAATTCAATTTAATAAAATTTAAAATGTTCAATTCCTGGCAATAGTTTGAGATAACTATTAAATATAATATTAATATGATTTGTAATTAAAGATGTGCAATAGTTTGAGATAACTATTAAATATAATGTTAATATTATTTGTAAAAAATTGAAATTCAAAAATAGTATAAAACATGAAACTGAGTTTCTAGAATAAAACAAATAACTAAATATAAATATAAATTTTGATATACAATTTGAAAGGTAAAAGTTTAATATTTAAAAAGAAAACATTCAATATTAAATCTAAAATATTAATTTAAAGTTTAACAAAATTCTTTGAAAATATGTTTACGATATATAATTTTCAAAAATAGTTTTAAAATATATATAAAAGTTCAACATAAATTTCGTGTATTAATTTAAAAAAATGTGAAACTGCAGTCCTCAACCTGTTAAGGCAAGCAAATTTGGATAGTACAAATGCCAAGGTGGTGATTAATTGTTGTAGAAGGAGTTGCTTGCGGCATGTCACACGAACGGAGGAAGGGGAGGATGGCAGGAAATCTTTTTCCCGATCTCATGTCATTAATGTATTATCGTACACATTCATTACCCGGCCTATAAGATGGAGGCAGATTTTTTTACCTTTTGATCTATGTAGTGTGTACCACTTTTTGCTTTGAAGTAGCTGTAGAACAAATCTGTAGTTCGTAGAATCGTACCTTCTGTAAGACATTTTTTGTAGGAAGTGAGTTTGAAATTGCAGGTGACAATGGAGGCCAATTTCACACTTCGAACAGACAAGAAGTTGGTGCCCTTTTTGGGAAAAGTATTTGATAAATGAATGCAAGGACTGTTTAGGTTTAAGGAGGAGAAGTTGTGGACAGTAGCTCGACTGATGCTTGCAGAGGAGGTGGCACATATTAGTCACTGGTATTGAACTAACATGGAGGTTTACTCTCTAATTATGGCGTGGGCATGTGAATTCGAACCGGAGGTGGAAAATATAAAACTCACATTGGTCAAATTGATTGATGGGGAGTTTTTGATTAACCTGGATTCAATCTTGGAGTGGGTGGTACCGAGAGTTGGCATTTGAATTAAGGAAGGGGATGACTAGGAGGAATTGCTTCCTTTTATTTGTGGCCTAGAGGATGAAATCAAATACCAGTGCCGTGAATGAGCCCGAGTGGGGTGGGAAGTGATGAAACTCTTTGTGAAATTAACAAGGGTGGATGAAGTCTTGAAGGCTTTGCATGTGATGGGAAGGATGGAGGTTGGTAGGGTATTGAGAGATAGGGTTGAAGAAGCAAGGGCCATATAGCTACTAGCAAGCTTGGAGGGCGACCCCAACTTTGGGTGCCTAAACTGCATTCCTAAAATGAAAGCCGAAGTGGAAAAAGGGAAAGCTAAAGCATCGATGTCTGAGGAGGGAAGGGACTGGGAGGAGGTGACCCAGGGGGATAGTGAGACTGAGTGAGTGGCCTATCGACAATGAACTAGTTTTTTTGTCTGGTTGCTATAAGTTGTGGGCAAATTTTGTATCTTGAAACTTTTGAATTAATAGAATGAAAAAACCTTTACCGATAAACTTTTGTATCTTGATACTTTTGAAATTTTGTATTTTGAATGACTATATAGTATATATTTATAAAATTATAATCAACCATAATCAATTTACAAATAATTAATGGAACGAACTGAATTTTTTTTTTATAGCAACACATAAAAAAGATCACGGTATTAAATTTATTTCCATTGTTTAACAAATAATTTAAATAACGTAGCTCATATACAAAAAGCATTTAAAAGAAATTAATTAATAAAAATAAAATAGAATTATAGAAAACATTTTTATATCCATAAGGCTGTAACAGGCAAACTGAAACAAACTGAAATTTGAAAAAATATCATTAATATTTATGCTTTTGAAATTTACAATTTTTTTTGTCAGAGACTTGAGTCCCCCAAAAACTTAAAAGCCAAAATGAGTGAGCCATTGGCACTCAGTCTGTTAGGGTTCAAGGACATAGGAAAAAAAAACTATAGGTAGTGGAATTGTTTACAATTTTTCCCTAAGAATTTGGCCCTTCTTCCATGTAGAATTCTTCTAACAGCATAAGCTGAGAGAATTCTTTAAGCCACATGTAGTTTGGAAAGTCATCCAAGAGGAACCATTTCTGGAGGAAGTCCCTGCCAATCCACACCCATTTTCTGTGATGCGTCAATTGCTCCACATTTAGGTTTAGGAGAAACAGTTGCTTGGTCACTGGCAGTGTTTGGTCAGGGAGGAGAAGCTTGGATAAATCACTCGCCCAAGGGATCCCCACCCCTACTTCTACAAGAACAACAAGAGTAATATCATCTACAAGGAAGTCTTCCTTAAAAACCTTCCTCAACAGCATCAACATATCCACCTTGTCTCCTCCCAAGTCCAGAAGAGATGCTAAGAAGCAGGATGTAAGGTTCATGTTAACATGGTACCTATTTTTGTTTCACAGAAATTCTCTGCATAGCACCATCCTCATAGCCTCATTGGTGAACGACCCAACCTCCTTGCAGACTGATTGGAGGGTTTGGTCTCTAACGGAGCCTAGAAAGGCCCTCTGGTCCTCTGTAGAAATGCTTCTCAAGCGGATGGGAGTGTCCATCTTGAGAAAGCAGATTAAAAAATTAAACAACCTGAGCAGTGAGCCTATAAACCTAAAATACCGTGAGATCTGATGATTTATCTACCAAATGGAAAAGGCTAATTGAAGATGAAAGAAGTAGAGATCATATATAAATTTTTGAAGCTCTTGATTGTAATAATTACTTCTTTAACAGTATTAACTGCTATAAATTTTTTTAAATCTTTCGTATCTCTACAAATCTTTCCCATAAATGCATGAGTGTGCGAAATTGGAAACAGCTATGAACCAGTACCAAATTGGCAAGTATCACATTGGAAGTCGTGGGGATAGAGTGGATTGCCATAAGTGAATAGATATATATTAAATGAATGAATATTATCGATCGTGATTCGTGACATTTGATACGTGTCTATTGAATCCAATTCCATTTCAAGTACTTTCTGGTGAGCTATGTTCTCTTCAAAAAATTGGGCCGAAATAAAACTTCAGCCATTGATCTATGATCATCGAATGGTTTAAAATCATTGATAGATTCTAGGTATGTGTCACCCTTTACATGTCAAAGAGGCCGCGCTTATTGATACATCGTGCAGAGTCCGGACTCAATGTATTATGTGATGTGATGTACTGATGTGATGTGATGTGCCTTATCTATTAATGGCAATGCATTTATGAAATCGCCAATGAATTATATATTATACCATAAATAACAAAATATTCGTCAAAACAAATTAAATAATTTTCAAGCGGTGGATAAAAATCGCCAATACATTTAAATAATTTTTCCTTCGGAGTAATATTTTTCACTCATACAATTATATATTTGTTCCTTTTAACAATAATTATTCACCTCCCACAATAATTATTTTCCCCATAGAACAAGGTATTATTCGCTAGAAATTTATGGCATTTTCGTACCCTAGAAAAAAAATCGCCAATACAAAATAATTTTTTCCTCATTTAAATTTTTTTTTTGCCATTGATATGAAAATTTCCCCCCGAAAATAATGTCTGATTCATCAGGATTTTACACAGTTGCCCAGGGGGGTTTCTTAAAGTTATCCTTGCATTTGCCTCTAGACAATTCCAAGACCTTTATAAACTAGCACTTGCACCTAAAAGAGGTGCAATGGTTAAGTGGATAGTAAAATATATTTTGAATAATATATTGGAGAATACAAAACATCCTGGTGTACATTCCACACAATTCACACAAATTAATGAACATGAGAAATAAAAAATAAAAAACACTTTCGAATAGAAATGAATTTTTTTATGTTAATCATAAAGTTGTTCCATGTTTATGGTGTGCAGTAACAAAGAAACATTCATAAAATAATTTATGTTGCAACATTTGACTAATGAAATTATTTCTAAACATGTGATTTTTCCTTCTAACATCTTGTCTATTGCTAATAAAATTTATCAAATAAGAGGGTCGAGAAGAAACAATAACTTATTCAAGATCTTTCAAATTGTCACCCTTGAATTATTAAAATCAAATTGAAAATGTCACCCATTAATTATTATTTATTTTTTGTCTCATTTTAATGTAATTTCCTTTTTCTATTTTTTTCATCCCTTCCATTTTTTGAAAATTGTATACAATAATAAATTTTAATTTTTTAATTTTTTTTTACTAAATTGTTTAAGCATATGTCAATTATTTATAGAATCTATATATTCTAAATTGAATTATAACATTTCTAGGATATAGATATTGTAAATCAATTTTTATATGCATTTTAATAAATTTAATATTATGTTTTTTTTGCTCGGTAACAATGATATTTTTATTAATATTCAAAAAAGTATACAAAAGTGTGTAGTCCACAAAACATCCATCCAACCAAACAAATAAGTCCATGGGATATATCCCCATCCGAAACTTCAAGACTAAAATGACAATTACTACGTAAAATATAAAGACATCATGCTAAAATCTACCCCCTACTGTACAGGATAACTGTTGTAACAAAATATCTAAAAGGCAAACATAGACACTATCAACAAAAATTCAAAATTCAAATTCTCTGAAAGGCGGGAACTCTGGTTCCAATGGTGGGACTGGCTAGAACAAAGTTGTTGGTCCTATGGGAGACATGGACAAGCCTTTGGATATTCCGAAGGCTGTTGACATTCCGCAGATTGGTGGTACTCTGCCAGAGAAGAAAGCTGGTTCTGGGTTTTCGGGGGAGGGGTCCAGTGGGGGTTCCAGCCCATGTGAAGAGCCCTTGGAGAATGGAAAAGAATCTAGAAAATGGTCATCCCTTTTTGGAACAAAACCATCTGGTAAATCCTCTTTACCTCCTGTCAAGAATATTTCTGATCCAACTGGTGGAAAGTTCGCTATCTCTATCCCTGATTTGGTTTTAGATCATAATATAAATAGCATGTCAAACTCTCTAGTAGGCAAATTTATGGGTTCCCATCCAAACATCGAAGTTGTTAGGGTTTACATCAAATGAAAATAGGCTCTGAAGGGTAACGTTGAAATCTCGGCATTGCCTAAAGGCCTCCTTTCTTTTACTTTCTCATGTGAAGAAGATAAATTAAGGATACTATGTGGTAGTCCTTGGATGGTAGGAAGGACAACCTTGGTCCTTCAGAAATGGCATCTGAATCTGAATATGAATGACTCTCTTTTGGCTCAAGTTCCAGTTTGGGTAAAGTTACCAAGCCCGCCTCTTGAATATTGGGCAAAAAGTATCTTCTCAGGAATAGCAAGTTCCTTTGGTGAACTCCTCTCGATAGACCTAGTCACAACATCTAAAAGGAGACTCACTCATGCTAGGTTTTGTGTAGGGATAGCTCATGAAGCAGATATACTGGAATAGATAGATATAGTTTCAAAGTTGGGGACATGGAAACAACAAATAGAATATGAATCTATCCCCTTTGCCTACTTTCATTGCAAGAAAGTAGGCCACTGGGCAAAATCCTATCCTATCAAGCCTAAAGTAGAGCTCAAGCAGACTAAACCCCTGGGTGAAAGTAAAAGGGTTCTAGAAAAAAAGATTTGGCAAGTTAAAAACTCAGAAAATAAGGAAGCGGACTTTGTTGACAACAACTGTTTTGAACCCTTGGTGGAAAATAAGGAAGTGGTCTCCTCAACTTTTGTCCTTCCTATATAGGAAGTATTGAGGAATGATTCAACAAAAGTTAACAACCCCTTGATGGAGTAGATCCGAATAGAGGAATTGAAAGAATAGACTGTATCCTCAAAAGATACAGCCGAAGTGGTAACTGCTGACACCTTTGCTGGTAAAGAAATGCAAAATAAAGAGGAACAACCTGAGGAAGGGGAGATCACTGGCTCCCAAGAGGAAAAGACTGACTCTTCCCCACTTATGAACAATACCAAAATGCAAGAAGCTCGAAAATGTGCTATACTGGGTATGAACCTTTCAGATTCAGATCAAAATTTAAAAATAGTGAATAGTGCATCACATGATTCCATGACCCCTAAATGGGGCAATGAAGATGAAATATCCAGATTCCTCAGTAATTCTGAAGTGGTTCTTAAGAAAGAAGCTGACTGGAAAATATCAAAATACAGGAACAAGAATGGATCCACTCCCTCGGCTTCACAACTACGGAAATCCAGCAGAATTGCTCAAGTTGATGTTGGGTACATTTCCTCTTCCCCAAGTCAACCTTCTAACCACAAAGTCAGAGACAAGGAGGCCAGTAAGAACATTGCAGATGGGACTCAGAAAACTCTTAAGGAGTTAGGAATCGGTAAGTAACTATGAAGATTATCTCTTGGAATATTAGGGGACTTAATAATCCTCATAAACATGATATTATTAGGAATATGATAAGGGATAGTAAACCTGATGTTTTTTTGATTCAAGAGACCAAAATGAGTAGAGAAAAAGTTGAAACTCTAAAGTTTTTTTAAAATGGGAGTATCAGTGGTGGTAGCTCAGAAGGTGCTTTGGGAGGAATAGCTACTATGTGGAATCTCAACAGTGTCAAAGGACATGTTCTTATTCAAGAAAATTTTTTCTCTTGCATTAGATTTGAGAATTTAAAAGATGGAACAACATGGGTCCTCACCAACATATATGCGCCCAACACCCTAAAAGCTAGAAAATCCTTCTAGAAAAAACTTATAGAAACTAGGGACAGCTTCAAGAATCTTAGTTGGTTGGTCATGGGAGACTTTAATACTCCTTTGAGAGAGGAGGAAAAATTTGGTGGAAGCCCCTCTTAGTTTGAAAGTAGGTTGGCCCTTATGGATTTCATAAATACTCAGGCTCTCAATGATGTGGAGATACAGGGATGCAATTACACATGGACTAATAGGAGAACTGGCAATGATCTTATCCAAGTTTGCCTTAACAGGGCTCTTATTTCTAATGACTGGTTCAGACATTATTTCTGCTCACATCCGGGTTGGGTTTGATCATTTTCCCATCACTCTCTTTGCTGATCCTATTAACAGAAGAAGACATTTTCCTTTTAGATTTGAAAAAATGTGGATTCATCACCCTGACATTACTTGTAATATTCAGAATTGATGGAATATCCAAGTTGAGGGCACTGCTATGTACAGAGTTGTGAAGAAACTCAAAATTGTAAAGGACAATATCAGACTCTGGAATAAATCTAGCTTTGGGAACATTTTTGAGGCCAAAGGTAAAGTCCAGGATGACCTCAAGAAAATACAGGTCCAAATTTAGAAGGATGGTTTCTCTACTATGTCTATTGCTGAAGAAAATGAGACCCTTAAAAAATACCATGAACTCATTGCTAAAGAGGAAACTTTTTAAAAATAGAGATCAAGATGCACTTGGCTAAAGGAAGGAGATAGGAATACAAGATTCTTTCACATGTCAACTATCAAACATAAAGCAGCAAACAGAATTACTAAACTGACAGTGGACAATGGGGAGCTGGTTAAGGAGGAAGAGATAAGGAATGAGGCCAAAAGGTACTTCTCGGATCTTCTGAGGAGGGATCACAGGTTGGATGATGATGCTCAATCTTCCTTTCTTCAAAATATTCCTTGCCTCATTGATGAGCAGATGAATGCCTCCCTTTCTTCCATACCTTCGATCCTGGAAATAAAAAATGTTGTTTTTTCTTTTGATGGTAATAAAGCTCCCGGTCCAGATGGCTTCCCCATGTTCTTCTTCCAAGATTTCTGGGACATTGTAGGGCAAGATGTTTCCAACGGGGTCAAGGAATTTTTTGGGGCTAGAAGACTTTTGAAAGAAATTAATGGCACTTACATTGCACTTATTCCCAAAATCCAAGGTGCTGACTCCATGGACAAGTTCAGACCAATCAACTTATGTAACTCTTTTTATAAGATTATCTCCAAGGTTCTTACTACCAGAATCCTGACTGTCCTTCCCTGTTTGATTAATCATCAGCAAAATGGTTTGTCCCAGGAAGACAAATTCTTGAGTCCATTATTACTATCCATGAGAATATTCATTCTCTCGTAAGGGGCAAGAAACAGGGTCTCATCCTAAAGCTTGATCTCTCTAAGGCCTATGACCGGGTTGATTGGTCTTTTCTTGTGAAGGTTCTTGTGGCTTATGGCTTCTCCTCCAAATGTGTTGACCTCTTTAGTCAGCTTATTACCTCAGCCTCTTTTTCTATTCTTGTCAATGGATCACCATCCCCCTTCTTCCAAGCATCAAGAGGATTGAGGCAAGGGGATCCCATTTCCCCTATCCTCTTCATTATTATGGCTGAATGTTTTGGTAGGTATATGGAAAGCATGGTGATGCGAGGATCTTTTAAGGGACTTCAACCTTCTTCAGTTGATCATACCTATTCTCACCAACAGTTTGTGGATGATACCATTGTCATGGGGGAATCAAGTATTTCAGAAGCTAGAACCTTGAAGGACACTCTTTATAAGTTTGCCTTTGCATCTAGTCAGCTCATTGATTGGGTCAAAAGCAAAGATTTTTTCATCAATATTCTAGAGAGAAGACAACATAGAATTAGCAGAATTCTAGAATGTCAGATTGCTAATCTTCCTGCCACTTATCTTGGCCTCCCATTGGGCATTGCACCTCCTGATTATTTTTGGAGCTCTCTGGTGGATAAATTTCATAAAAAGCTAGCTGGATGGAAAGGAGCCCTTTTAAGTCAGGCTAGAAAGCTTCAACTTATAAAGGCTTCTCTTTAAAGCATACCTATATATGCCCTCAACCTTTTCAGAATTCTAGTAAAGTATGC
Source organism: Cryptomeria japonica (assembly GCF_030272615.1). Lineage (NCBI taxonomy): Eukaryota > Viridiplantae > Streptophyta > Pinopsida > Cupressales > Cupressaceae > Cryptomeria > Cryptomeria japonica. The sequence goes on from NC_081411.1 coordinate 593,165,938, forward strand.
TGATGCTATTGAGAAAATTCAAAGAAATTTTCTCTGGTTTGGGGTTGAGGAAAAGAAAACAATGTCTCTTGTGGCTTGGGATCAGGTATGCAGACCAAAAAGTAAAGGTGGTCTGGGCCTGAGAAGAATCCAGACCCTAAATGAAGCTCTTTTGTCTAAACAGGTTTGGAGAATGTTCCACTCAGATAGTGAATGGTGTAAAATCTAGAGAAGTAAGTATTCTCTTTTGTCCTCTTCTCTTTCCTCTTTTATCAATTCTGATATTAGTATGAATGGGTCGCATATCTGGAATCATGCCTCTAAGTGTAGAGACAACATTGCTAAAGGGGTTATATGGAAAGTTGGCAATGGCAGGAAAATTAAATTCTAGGAAGATCCCTGGCTTTTTGATAAATCTTTGACTGATATCCCAGAATGGGGCCCTTATGCCTCCTCCTGTATTAGAACTTTTGGTCCTTTAGTTAAAGGGTATTAGATAGGTAATAAATGGTGGAACATTGAAAGTATCCACCCAAACCTTATTAAGCTTAAAAACCATCTTTCATTGGTCTAGTTGAATGAAGAGGAAGACTCCCTCATTTGAAAATATGAACCTAAAGGTAATATTACTGTCTCTTCTATGTATGGTGTTCTCTCCCCTGCCCCTTCTGAAAATCCTTTATGGTCTAAAGCTTGGATAAAGGGATTGATCCCTAAAATCAATTTTTTCTATTGGACTATTCTTCAAAATAAAATCTTGACCTTAGATAATCTCAAGGGCAGAGGTTTTGCTTTCCCTAATAGATGTGCTCTGTGTCTTAAGGAGGAAGAGTCTGTGGACCATCTGGCCATCCACTATTCCTATTCTTCTTCTATCTGGGAAATATTTCTTAAGAGTTTTTGCATTGATTGGGTGTTTCCTAACACTATCAGTGATTTGTTCTACTCCTGGAATTATCATTGGTCTAACTCCTTTTTGAGAACCCTGTGGCAGCTATCTCTCCCTCACATTCTGTGGAGGTTATGGAAAGAAAGAAACAATTGTATTTTCAGGGACAGTTCTCTTACCCAGGATATTGTTTTCCAGAAAATAAAATGGGCTATTGTGGAGAACATTGGGATCATTGGGGCCCCCTAATTTTCGACCAACCCTTTGGAATCTCACATTTTAAGTTCCTGGAGTTTTAGAATGCTGACAGTTTTGATCCCAAGCAAAACAAAATATTAGAAGCAAGATGGCAAACTCCCCCTCATGGTTGGTTCAAAGTCAATTTCAACGGTGTTGTAAAAGGTAATCCGGGCCCTGCGGGATGTGGAGCTATTCTTAGAGATGATAAAGGTATATGTAAGGAAATGATTGTTGTTCCAATAGGAATCCAAACAAATCACAAGGCAGAAGCAATGACAGCTCTCCAAGGCATTCTCCTCGCAAAAAGATGGAATTACCCCTACCTATGGATTGAAGGGGACTCTAACAACATCATTAAATGCCTCAAGGGGACCTCTAAGCCCTCATGGTCTATCAATAATAGTATAAAGGCTGTTAGAGACCTCATTAACACTTTTGAGAAAAGTTTCATATCTCATATTTACCATGAAGCTAATGGTTCTGCTGATTGGGCAGCCAATATGGCTGTCAATCAAGATAAAATGATTACTTGGAAGGGAGAACAGGGCCTCCAAGAGGATGTCAAATTAATCATTTTTAAGGATTGATACAATAGTACCCCAAAGATCATTAATAGATAAAATAATAATGAAATAGATTAATAGGAGTGCTTCGATCTTTTCTAATATTGTCAGTACTAGTTTCCAGATTCTGGAAACTATCAACAGAACCCAGTTTCTGGAAACTATCAGCAAAATCCAAATTTTGGAAACTATTAGTAGAATCCAGATTCTGGAAATTATCAGCAAAATTCAGATTCTAGAAACTATCAGCATTGGTGAAGGGAAGTCAACAACAAATTATGTGGAGGATTTGACCAAAACTATTGCTAGAGCTGAAAATATGAGAGACTCCTTCAACCCTAGATTTGAGCAAATTGAGAAAGACCTGATTGAGAGGAAAGCAAATGCCAATGTTATGGATCAAACAATGGCGGAAATTGTCAATAAAGTCAACAAAATTGAGCAATGGCTTAAAATTATTGTAGAGAAAAGCTTAAACATTCTGAAGGCCTCTGCTGATAAAACCAAAACCCTCATCAACAATTTGGAGGAGGAGAAGGATACCCTTGAAATTAACCCTGACACTGAAGGAATAGGAGATTTTCAAGGACCCAGAACAAGAACCAGTGGAAAACAAGAAGGAGAATAAGCCAAATAAGGACTTGGATGAACTTAAAGCAGCTCTGGCCAATTACGACCAGCTGATGATTAAGGCGGAGGACCTCCTAAAGGCTTTATAATTGTGCAATGTTTTCTCTGGTTTCTTCATTTTGTTGTTTCTGTCCACTGCTGTCCTTTCTGTTTACTGGCTTTATTGCCAGTCATTGTGTTAGTTGTTCTTTCTTGGTCTGGATTCTCTTTGATGATCCTATTTAATCTGCTTTGTTAAATGTTTCGGGTCCTTAAAACCTATTTTTCCTATTAATCAGAACAAAAATAACAAAATACTTCGATCAACAATTTCACTTCTTCGAAGAGCTCACCTCGCCACCTGACCTGGTAATTTCCCTTGGCTTCCTCAGATGTAGAATGCTCCTCTCGACACCCTCTACCTTGGTCTTGTCTCTTTCAATAATTTTGTCCAGCTCTTTAATCTATATTGGGAGTTTTAGGGCATCCCAACCACATTGTGCCTCATCCCTGCGATGGAATTTGTATTGTCCTCGCACCCATCACACAAAGGGGATTAAAATTTCCTTTATCCCCCGCCCTTCCTACTCCACACCTTCACCAATATCGAATCCCTCCCCCATTATGACCCATTCAAAAAAAGACTCCATTTTGCCCAAGTATTCATCTTGTACTAGCGCCTCCATTACCCATCTCACTATTCCAGAGTCATCACCAATATCCAATCCCCATGCCATAAGCAATGAATAAACATCCATTATCATCTTATAACGATGTCTATTCCCCTTAAAAGTCTTACCCATAATAAGGAAGATACATGGAGGAAGATGTTTGTCCCAAATCTTGAAAAAGATTTGAATTCTTCTCATAGTGAGCTCCCCATAAAAGGGGCACAATTTCTTCCAAGTTCGCAGGGTGAAGTTTGCCTCCATTTCACCACCCTTCAAACCACAACCCTCTTCAAACCAGCACAAATTTCTCTCCTACAAAGCAATTCAAACAAACTTATATACCATCGTTTCTCCCTGTATTTCCAATAAAACAAATAAAGAGGGACTTGCCATTTAATTCATCTCCTCTCAGCTCTCTCTCCTTCATTAATGAGCCTATCATTCATAATACTCCACCACCAAACAAAACAACCCCTTTGCATTTTTTGTACTTGAAGAGTACCAACAAATCATAGTCAATCTTCTGTAGTTTTCCCAAAAAAATTAAAAATTAAAACTCCTGAATATTTAAGTGTTGCAGGCCCTCAAATCTCAATTCACCTATCTCATTAAAGGTTAAGGCCCACTTAGAAAGAATGTATGCCTCCACATTTTCCGTCCTTCTAACATGACTTACTTGGAAGTCTTCAAAGTTTTTTAACTCTTCCACAATACTTAGGATTGAATTCCGTAGATGCCATGCCTCAATTGTACCCTTCATTATAACCTAAATAATGATTAGGGAATCCCCCTCCAAGTGCAATTTTCTAACACCTATCTTCCTACAAAATCTAAGTGCAATCAAAGTAGTTGAAGCTTCAACATCTTTTCATTCAAAATCATGCTTAGAAAGTTTGAAATTACAAGAAACAAAAAATAAAAAATAAACACATGATTTGTATTGGTTGCTGCAATCACAAATAAGAAAAAGTTTATTCCTTTCAACCAAAATCTTATCTTTGAAAATCTGAGAAAATTGAAAACAAAAACTGCCATATTAAAATTAAGCACGACTATGAGAATGATGCCATTACGAGATTTGATAGACGAGGTGAGCAGGGAATGCCACAAACGAAAATTAGTTTTAGGCGATTAGTGGATGCGTTACATGCTATTTTAAGTCACTTACATGGAGTTAAAAAATTTTGTTCCTGCTGACAATTTTGTTAGAGCTCAGTGCAACCATTGGGAAATCCGTCAAACTGAAAAAAAATCTCATCTAGAAAAACTCTAGCGTGAGACAATTCCAGTGGGGGCTTTCCCCACATAGAAACTCCTATCGGCTAATAAGAGGCATTTGTATATGTTTGGTATTCTTTCATGAGCCCAGTTCTACAGAGCTATAAGGGGCTCTGGAATTCAGCTATATGTAATGATGTTTCTTTTTGTAAAGAGTTGAAGCTCTGTTGGAAGTGAAGGTAGAGATGAAAAATAAAACTAAGAATAAACATGAACTACAACATAGAACTCATATTGTTATAGCAAATGGAAAAAACAATCTTTTATTAATCATGCATCAAAATTGATTACAATATCTTCTTATTTATAGAGGATTCATAATCCTTCTAGAATATCTAACTATCACATAACAAACTGCATGTGGAAATAATTAAATGTAAACTAACTTATTAGCACCGATGGTGGGAATAACATGCAAAACTAATCACTGGATATCTTTTATGATGATGGACATTTAAACTAATTCTTCTAGCATGGCATGCATGTGTGGATAGAAGCATGGCCATGGTTTTATTACATGCATAAAAAATAAGCTATTTCATGTTGAGAATAGCGAAGACGCATGATAAACTAACTGTCTTGCAACTAAAATTTTCATGTTGAGAATAGCGGAGATGTGTGATAAACTAACTATCTTGCAACTAAACTTTTCATGTTGAGGAGGTCATGCAAATCAATTTTATCAGTCTGCATGTAGAGAAAGTATTCTTCTAACATTCCTCCTTAATTTCTTCCATGGACAATTTTAGCTTCAATTATTCATAAACTTTCTCTTAAATATTCATGAAAGTTTTCTCTGGGTCTAGTGCTTTAGTAAAAATATCAACTAACTGATCTTCAAATTTGCAAAATTCAATATAGATTTCTCCATTATTGACCAATTCTTTGATGAAGTGATATCTTGTATCAAGGTGCTTGCTCCTTTGGTGAAATACATGATTCTTTGATAGTGAAATTGTTGATTTGTTGTCACAAAATATTGGTGTAGGCTCCTCTTGTGCTTGCAATAGATCCTTCAATATTATCCTCATCCAAATTGCTTGGCATGTTACTGATGTTGTTGCTGCATATTCAGCTTCAACTAATGAGAGTGTGACTATGGCTTGCTTCTTTGATGTCCATGAGATTGCCCATGTGCCACAATGAAAGATATATCCAGAAGTGCTCTTCCTATCATCAATATCACTTGTTAAATCACTGTCAATATAACCAATCAAAGCATAATCATTAGTGGTGGAATATAGAATTCCATATCCCTTGGTTCTTGCAACATATCACAATATCCTTTTTCCAACTTTCCAATGTGAATCTCTTGGCGACTCCATGAATCTTGAGATTAAACTAACACCATACATGTGATGTCTAACCTTGTAGCTGTGAGATACATGAGACTTCCAATAGGCCTCTAAAACAAAGTTGGATCAACATTTGACCCTTTGTCCTCTCTGTTTAATTTTGTTCCTGTTGCAATTGGAGTTGGTGTTGGTTTAGAGTTCAACATATTAAACTTCCTCAATACATCATTGGCCTACTTAGATTGACAAATAAAAATTCTTTAATCAGATTGAACTATTTCAATGCTTAAGAAGCATCTCATCAAACCCAAATCTATCATTTCTAATTCCTTCATCATTAGTGATTTAAAAGTGTTTATAGACAAATTTCCAGTGAAAATCAAATCATCTACATACAAGCACACAATCAAAATCTGACCTTCTTCGTTAAACTTTGTGTATATAGTGGGCTCATTACTGCTTTTGCTGAAACCATTTCTTGTCACGTATGAATCAATCCTGCTATACCATGCTCTAGGTGCTTGTTTGAGACCATAAAGAACCTTCTTCAATCTATAGACCTTGTCTTCATGTCCATGCACTTCATAGCTTGGTGGTTGTTTCACATACACTTCTTCTAGAAAACCATTCAAAAATGTAGATTTAACATCCATTTGAAAAACTTTCCAATTATTTTGAGCAATTATTGCTAAAAAATATTTAAACTATATCAAGCCTAGCAACTGGTGCAAATGTTTCAGTATAATCAATTCCATTTTGTTGTCCATAACCTTTTTCTACTACTATAGCATTATGTTTATCAATTTCACCTTTTGCATTAAATTTGGTTTATAAACCCATTTGACACCAATGCAATCTTTACCTTCAGGTAGATCCACAAGCTCACATGTTTGATTTCTTTCAATGGAATTAATTTCTTCATCCATGGCCTCGATCCAATGTTCCTCCTTAACTGCTTCTTAAAAACACATAGGATCACATTGAGAGAATAAAGAAAATTTTGAACTAAAATTCAAGCATTCTTCACCTTCTTCATATATCTCTTTCAAGCTTCATTTAGCAAATGTAGGAGTTGTCTCATTACCTTCTTTTGGAGTGGTATGCTTTGCATGTCTTGATGATTGATCTTGCACAAGAATTCTTGGTGGAGTACTTGGTTCTGCTTGATTTGGTTGATGAACTTGTTCTTGTTCTTATTCATTATTTGGTATTGATGCTCCAATTATGACCGATCTATCAATATTTCCATCCCATGCTTCTTCCTCCTTAAATATGGCATCCTTGCTAGTAATCATCTTCTTTGAAACAGGGTTAAATATAATTTATAAGTTTTGACTACTCACTATAACCAATAAAAATACATTTTCACTCTTATCATCTAATTTTATCCTTATTTCAGTTGGAACTAAAACATATGCAACACATCCAAAGATTATAAGATGAGATACATAACATGTTTCTTACCACTCCATGCTTCTTGAGGGATTCTATCTTTAACACTCTTTGTGGGACTTCTATTCAGAATGTATACATCACATACTACTGCTTCAGACCAAAAATCATTAGATAAATTTTTAGCCTTTAGCATACTCCTTTCCATCTCCATTATGATTCTTTTTTTCTTCTATACTACACCATTTTGTTGTGGTGTGTACCTTGTTGTGAATTGTTTCTTGATCCCTTGATCTCTGCAAAAATAAAAAAATTCATTAGAACTATATTCACCACTTTCTATTAGATCTGAGTACCTTGATGAAGAGTCCACTTGGTTTTTCCACCATTGATTTGAATTCCTTAAATTTATAGAAAGAATCAGACTTCTCCTTCAAAATATATATCCAAGTGTTCTTATTGAAAGCATCAATAGATGTCAGAAAATATAGACTTTCCCCTAAATATAGGGTTTGCATTGGGCCACATATATCAGTGTGGACTAGCTCCAAAGGCACTCTTGCTCTATTTGAACTTCCTACGGGAAATATTTCTCTATGTTGTTTTGCCATTATACAAATTTCACAAGAATTAGTAGGTTGCATGATAAGTGGAAAACCTTTTACCATATTCTTCCTCTATAATAAACTCAAGCCATCAAAATTAAGGTGTCCATACCTCAAATGCCAGAGCTATGTCTGGTCTAAAATTTCTGCCTTGAAATTAGCCTCCTCTATTCCATGCATTTGAAGGGGAAACATCTGGTTCTTGGTCATTTAGATCGTGGCAATCAACCAGTCACTAGGATTTCTATACAAGATTGTGCAAACATTATTATTAAAGAGAACTCTATATCTTTTTTCAATTAATTGGCCAACACTCATTAGATTTTGTTTTAATCTAGGCACATAATAAACATCGAGAATAAACCTTTTTTCTCCATTTTTAGCCAACATATTTATTACATCTTTCCCCATTACAGATACTATAGTATCATTTCCCAATTTTATTTCAAATTTTGTAGAATCATCCAAATTAGAAAATAGTTCTCTATTACCAGTAATGTTGTTACTACAACCACTTTCTAAAAAACATACATCATTAAATAATTTTTGTGCCACATTGCATGTTATAAATAAATTACCTGAATTATTATCAAATACATCTAAATAATTTGCTCTAGGTTTCTCAAATTCTGCTTGTTTCTTTCTATATCCATATGCAAAATGACCATATTTCTTACAATAATAACATTGAATATTCGATTTATCAAACCTTGATGGTTGCTCTTGAAATTGGTTTTTATCTCGTCCTCTATTATTGAAACTATGATTGGATTGATTGGTCCTTTCTCCTTGATCTCTATTCATTTGTCCACCTTTGCCTCTTCCTCTTCCTCTGCTTGATGAACCCTGTTCTCTGAAAGCATTCTCAAAAGAGGTATTATTGTTTCTATTCAATCTTGATTCATATGTCAATAACAAACCCATCAACTCATCTACTGATAACTATGACAAATCTTTTGATTCTTCAATTGCTACAACTATAGAGTCAAATTTACTAGGCAAACTCTTGAGAATTTTTTCTATCACCTTTTGATCTTTTAATTCTTCTTCATTAGATATAATTTGATTCACAACATTCAATTTTTGATTCATAAATTGGTCTGCAGACTCAGATTCTTTCATTTGTAAATTTTCAAAATGCATCCTAAGAGATTGTAGTTTAGCCACTTTCACCTTTGTATTACCTTGATAGGCTATCTCTAGAATCTCCCATTCTTTCTTGGAACTTGTTGCTAGTGAAACCTTAGGAAAGATTGACTCATCCATTGCTTGTTGAATTAAAAATAGGGCTTTTGCATCCTTTTTTCTACTATCTCTAAGCTAATCTTTTCCCGCTTGTTGTAATCCCTGATAGGCTGCTTCATCCCATGGGTCTGCAAAACCTTTCTCTACCAAATCCCAAATATCTTGTGAGAAAAACAAAGTCTTGATTTTAATTGCCCAAAACTCATAATTCTTACCATTGAAGATTGGAATTTGAGGATGAATTTGAGTATTATTTGTTGCCATGACTTGCTACAACAATTTCCTTTCTCTCTCAAAATTGTTCTACACCAAAAATAGATCATATCTGCATAAACATTTAACCTTAGCAAGTTAGCTCTGATACCAATTTTGAAGGCAGAGATGAAAAATAAAACAAAAAATAAAACTAAGAATAAACATGTTACATCATAGAACTCATATTGCTACAACAAATGGAAAAAATAATCTTTTATTAATCATGCATCAGAATTGATTACAATATCTTCTTATTTATAGAAGATTCATAATCCTTCTAGAATATCTAACTATCTCATAACAAGCTGCATGAGGAAATAATTAAATGCAAAGTAACCTATTAGCACTGACAGCCGGCATAACATGCAAAACTAATCAATGCATATCTTTTACGATGATGGACATTTAAACTAACTATTCTAGCATGGCATGCATGCATGGATAGAATCTTGGCCACGATTTTATTACATGCATAAAAAATAAACTATTTCATGCTGAGAATAGTGGAGACATGTGATAAACTAACTGTCTTGCAACTAATCTTTTCATGCTGAGGAGGACATGCAAATTAGTTTTATCGGTCTGCATGTAGAGAAATTATTCTTCTAATAGGAAGTCTAAATATGTTATTCTAGCCAATATAAAATTGTTTGTTTTTTTTTCCATGTTATTTTTTCTTCCACTCCAATCCTTCAAATTGGTATTAGAGTCGATGGTTGATGCTCTTGGAGATCTTGGAGAGATAGAAGAAATTGTAAACTATTGAAGCAAGTTGGTCGAGGAGGTTGTTGAAGCAACCAAGTGGAGAAGAAAGGATGCACAAAGTTCGTGGAAGCCGCAGCTATAAGGGGTTGTAGAATTCAGCTGTATGTAATGGTCTTTGGAGATGAAGGAGTTGAAGCTTTGTAATTTTTTTGTTGATGAATATAAATTGTGTATTTGTGATTCAATGTGTAAATTTGTCTCCTTGTTTCGTCCCCTGATCCTTCAAATTGATATCAGACCCTAGTTAAGCAGAACTTGTATAAGCATTGTAAATGGGTACCTAGTAAGGATTTACATTGGGACCCATCTTATCTAGATTCTAGAAGGATATTCAAATAATTATCATACGTGGTCAAAATTAAGGGAGAGTTTGTTGGCATTAATTTCTCCCATCCACCTATGTAGAGGCTCCATACTGTCAAACAGAGAATTTAATATAGAAGTTTCCATATGTACCATCATTTAAACCAAAAAATTCTAGCATGACTTCCTACATGACTATGTGCCTTGATTGCATTTGCCTCTAGATAAATCCAAGACCTCTATAAATATGAGGCATTTGTATATGTTGGTAGATATAATTTATACCACTAAATAGAACCTAATTGTCTACCAATACATTTAAATCAGAAGCTTCCACAGTTGACCAAAAGCCACCTACAACCGCCCATGTTGACCTTGTTTGATCTCTCACCTACCCATGTTAAATGCTACAACTAACTCTTATAAAAAGTCTTTATAACATTTATTATGTCTAAGGCTATAAATTTAATGCATGAGCTTATATTATGTAGACCTCATTTTATGGGTTTCTCCTATGTACCTGATTTCTAAATTGGTATCAGAGCCAATGGTTTTATTAGTTTCCTAGAGAGGTAGATGAATCTCAGGAAGGGTCGATCTGAAGATCAACCAAGAAGAAGTTGCCAATGTTATTGTCCAAAATGAAAGCCTATTGATCCATTGGTGAGGAGTTCTCTTTCTGTAGATAGAGTTGCCTCAATTTGGATTGGTTGAGTCATCTATATATAGTAGATTGGTGAAGAAAAAATTATGTTGAAGTTGTTCCAAAGAACATATCGCAGATTTGTGCCCATTATCCATAAAAAGAGATAGTCATTCTCATGTGGAGTGGTGGACCTGTCAAAAATATTGTTGTTTTAAGTTGTTGTTGAAAGTGTTTAGCAGTATGGTTTCACATAACATCAAAAAGAAGTCACTGAAGATGAGTTTGCAGCTGAGAGAAGATAGGAAGAAAAAAAAATTGTTGTTAGCAGATCGCCCAATTTTGTTGCCACCACAGAAAGATGAAGTTGACCACTGCCAAAAGATGTTGAATCTATTTGGCACAAAAGGAGGCCGCCCCACTAGATTTCTACCAAGAATAAGATATTGGCATACACTATGTTAAAGGTGCCATTATCCATAGCAGAAACTCTTGTTGAATGAAATCATTGAATGTTGTTCAGAATTGTTGAAGAAGTAGCTAGTCAAAGATGAATAAAAGCACAGGAAGTTTATAGAAGTTCTTTCTCATAACAGAAGCTACCATCACAAGATCTGCCAAAGAGGTTAAAAAATGTTGAAGTGTTGATCTAGCCATCTAAGCAGAGGTCTCACCAAAGATGGAAAGTAGATCTCAATCAAGGGCTCTTGATGCTATGAGAAGGATGTATCTATCACCCTAGAAATTTGGAGGAGATCATAGCTAAGGAAGTTGTAGCTAAATCAAAGAAATTTGTAGAAGTTTGAAAGATGTTTTAGGTGTTGATGCCATTTAAAAAGGAGATCAAAGAAATTAAAATTTTTATTCAAACATTGGAGTCATTGTGTTAGAAAAGAAAGTGTTGCAGAGACTCGTAAGCCACCCAACATATTATTTTGTTTGGGGGTAGTTGTAAGTAGACCGCAGTCCCTTGTTAAGGAGGAGGAAATTGCATGTTTGTGGACTCATAGACTTTGCCACATTGTGAAAGGCATAGATGAAGAAAAGAAAGTAGCAGTCAGAGGCAATTAGTGGAGAAAATAGAGAGCCAAAGAATCATTGAAGGTTTGATTGAGGAAGTAAACAAAAAAGGCAGTGGAAACAATGAAGAGGAGGCCTTCAATGTCGTAGGCTGGAATTTGCCATGGTAAAGCACTCGAGTTTGGAGTATTATGGTATGTGTGATGATTGGTCTTTGTGTTTGCAAAGTTGATATAATGGCTCAAGGTTGAAATTTTGCCAATTTGTTTAGAGATTGTTGTTTCATAAGTAGCTATAGGCATAGTAAAAATAAACTGTGAAAGTTACTTTAAATAAAGAGGGGAGGGGTGGTGTGTGATGTCGATGGTCATTGTCAAGAAAGAACTGATATTGCAAAAAGAAAGGTTGCGGGTTTGTAAGGAAGATTGCAAATTAGTGAAGTGTTTTGGTCAAAGGTGAAGTCAAGAAGTATGGTTATAGGAAATGAACTTGTCTTTTTAGGCATAACTATTAAGTGAGAGTAATCTTTGTTAAAAGGTGAAATTGAAATATTTATTGTACCTAAAATGTTGTAAGGGGTGCATGATTGGTTGCACCCAATGTTAATGTCAATAGTTTCGGTTATACTCCTTGCATGGTCGAGACAACAAGTATGATTGTCTAATTGGCCTGTCGGCCTTAGCTAATCATAAGTCCATATACTTGAAGTGGTTTATTTCAAGCCGTTAATATTTGTTGGTATTTTGGATATGTTGATATGGTTTTGTCATTGATGTCAATACCTATTAACACTTATCAACTCTGGCACTTTGGAGAATTGACAATGTTCACCAACAAGCAAGTGACTTTATGCACAGTCACCGGTATCTGGTTCACTGACAGGATATAATGTTCATCAACACTTGGAATGACATGGAAAACACTTGGTTATGTTGAAGAAATCGTTCAGACACTTTGTCTTGGATATTTGTTCAATGGTATATTCGTGTTTGCATATTTGTTGTTACTGGCAAATAGGTCCAGAATAAGCACCGGTGGGCTTATCTATTCCAAATCAACATGACACACTTTGGAGATGATTTATTATTGTTGTAAATGCATTAAGCCGACATGTTGTATCGGTTATTGATTTATTTGTAAATTGTTTTTTATTGTAATATCTTTTAGAGATGACCTACTAAAATTGGTCTTAGGTTATGGTATATATGTAAGATCTTATTTGTAAGATCGATATGCAATTGAAGGAAGGAATTGTAAGAAGGTATATGTGAGAATAAGTAGAGCTATACATGAAAACATCATTTGAAGGTTGAAGGAAGGTTTTTGTGAAGGCAATCAAAACTAAACCGGTACTAAATCCATCATATGAAGATGCTAGTTTGAGCAGTACATCATTATTCGATTTAACCATTCAATTGTAGTCAATATGACTCATTTGTGTTTGAGCAGTGAGCTCTAGGCACTTGGCCTTTCTGCATGTGCAGACCCCATTTGTATACACATACTATCTGCAGTAGTATCATCTGATAGTGGGTAAGCTTTCCCATCTTGGTTTTTTCCCTTACAGGGTATCCACATACATATATTGGTGTTATGTGTTGTGGATGTTATTTTCTTTTTGTTTCGTGCATTAATCTCTACCGGTACTACAATTAACTGATAAACTGTCTACCAGCATAAAGTTTGGTTTACCAGTATTAAGCATTTGGTTTGGATAAGTTGTTTTTGGTTTAAATTTATTTGACAACTAATTCACCCCCCCCTCTTAGTTGTCTCTGGGACCTAACAATTGGTATCAGAGCCTAGTCCTCTTTTTGCAGAAGTTTAACAGCTTGAGGAGATCCAATGTCTTCTAACTATTTCAAGAAGGACAGTCCCAAACTTGATGGAACCAACTATGGCATATGGAAGATCGGGATGGAGACACATCTGAATTCCATTGGGAAGGACATCTGGGAAGTTACAAAGAATGGCTATACTGCTCCTACTCCTGGTCAGCCTAATCCACCTACCTTAGGAAAAGATGAAGAAAATGATTGTAAAGCAAGAGAAGCACTTTTGAGCTCTTTGATAGATCAGCAAATCATGGGATTATCAAATAGATCTACTGCTAAAGCTATTTGGGACCATTTGGAAACACAAAATGAAGGAGATTCCACAGTCAAAATTGCAAAACTTGAAAGCTTCCAAGTCAGGTATGAAAATCTAAAAATGGAAGAAGATGAAAGGATTTCTGCTTTTATGGAAAGAGTTAATGAAATTGTTTTGGGTATTAAATGTCATGGAGAAACCTTCAGTGAAGATGAAATTGTTTCAAAAGTTTTAAGAGGATTGCCACTGGCATACAAAATGAAAGTTACTATTATAAATGAGTTAAGAACTATGCCTCATACATCAGTAACTAGAGACACATTGATTGGAAAACTTTCAGCTTTTGAAATTGATTGAGGAATTTGGTCCTATTGCTACTATAAAGATAGATTTAGCTTTTAAGGAATCAACATCATCTGCACCGTCATTTGAAAAATATGATTGGAAAGCCTTTTATGCAAGAGAACTTGAAGAAAGAAGGAGAGAAAATGAAGAACTTGAAGCACTATTTGCAAGAAAAATACCTAAAGGCCCAGTTGGAAGTAAGTATGAAGGTAAAGAACCCTTTAAATATTTTAACTATAATAAGATTGGTTATATGGCTTCAAGATGCCCTGATAGACATGCTAGATTAAGAGAAGAAGCTAGAAGAACATACAAGCTTAACCCTGAATATCAGAGATACAGATTTAAGAAGAATAAAGATAAATCTTGTTATCTTGTTGATGAAGGAGTCATTGATGACTCTGATGAGGATCCGAAAGACAATGGATGGGTTTTTGTTGCTATAATAGAAGATCAACCGACACCTATTGTTCAACCGGTAGAGCACGCCCTGGTAGCTAAAGTTGAAGTCAAGGATGAATGGATCATTGATTCAGGATGTTCACATCATATGACTGGTGATAAAGGTAAATTCGTGAACTTTCAAGAATATAATGGAGGTCTAGTAAGATTTGGAGATGATAATGCTTGTTTGATAAAAGGAAAAGATACTATATCTCTTGATGGTAAGCATAATACCAACAATGTTTACTATCTTGAAGGTTTTAAAGCATAATATTTTGAGTGTTAGTCAAGTAGTTGAAAAAGGATTTTAGTTACAATTCAAAAATGGAAAATGCAAAATTATGAACAGAATTGGTTTGGAAATTGCAACCGGTAATCAAACTAAAGGTAATATCTTTCATTTGAATAATAGTGAAAAGACATGCTTGATTGCACATATTGATGAAAGTTGGCTGTGGCATAAGAGACGTTGTCATGTAAATTTTGATTGCATTGTGAAAATTAGTACAACTAAGGTAGTTAGAGATTTACCTAAGATTGTTAAACCTCACAATCTGGTATGTAAGGAATGTCAATTTGAAAAACAAGTTAGAGCATCTTTTAAAAGTATTCCAGAAAAATCCAGTAATGCTCTTGACTTAATTCATACTGATTTGTGTGGTCCATCTAGAACTAAAAGCTTACAAGGTGATAGATATCTCATGCTAATCATTGATGACTATTCTAGAATGTGTTGGGTTACTTTTCTTAGAGAAAAATCAGAAGCACTTGGGAAATTCAAACTATTCAAAGAAATGGTAGAAAATGAAATCGGTAAGAAAATTAAATGTCTGAGATCAGATCAAGGAGGTGAATTTACATCTAAGTAATTTAATACATTCTGTGAGGTAAATGGAATCAGAAGACAATTATCAGCACCCTAGACACCACAACAGAATGGAGTTGTAGAAAAGAAAAATAGAACTATCTTGGATGCAACTAGAAGTATGTTATCTGAAGAAAATCTACCACATGTATATTAGAGAGAGGTAGTAAGTACATCGGTCTATACATTCAACAAAGTTCATATCAAAGGTGAAACCGGTAAGACCCCACATGAACTATGGTTTGGTATCACTCCTACTCTTAAATATTTTACAATATTTGGAAGTAAATGTTATATTAGAAGAGATGAGTATATTGGAAAATTTGATCCTAGAAGTGATGAAGGAATATTTCTTGGTTATTCTTCTAAGAGAAAAGCATATATATGTTTTAACAAAAGATTGCAAAAAATTGTTGAGAGTACAAATGTGAAAATTGATGAATAGTTTAGAGAAACTTAAAGGTATATAGACTCTGAACCAGCAACAGAGATACTGACAAATGAACCTACATTGAACCCACTGGTACAGAATGAAGGTCTAGTTACATTGGTATCATCTGAAAATTCTACTGTAACTGAGGAACAACATCAAACGAAGACACCTTGATATGTAAGATTGAACCACTCTAAAAATCAGATAATTGGGAACAAGTATCAAGGAGTTATGACAAGAGGAAGACTGGCAAATGAGAGGTATGTATTATTTCTCAAATTGAACTATCATCAATTAATGAGGCATGTGAAGATAAACACTGGATTAAAACTATGGAAGAAGAATTAGAACAAATTAAAAAGAATAACACATGGACATTAGTTCCCCGGCCTAAAGACAAAAATGTAATTGGAACAAAATGGGTATTCAGAAATAAACTTAATGAAGATGGTAAAGTAATCAGAAATAAAGCAAGACTGGTGTGTAAGGGATATTCTCAAAAAGAAGGAATTGATTACAATGAAACCTTTGCACCGGTAGCTAGAATTGAGGCAGTCAAATTATTCTTGGCTTTTGCAGCACACAAGAACTACAAAGTATATCAAATGGATATTAAATGTGCATTTCTAAATGGAGATCTTGAAGAAGAAGTTTACATTGAGCAACCTGATGGATTTTCTTTGATAGATAACAAAGATATGGTTTGCAGGCTAAGGAAAGCTTTGTATGGATTGAAGCAAGCTCCAAGAGCTTGGTATGCTAGATTGGGTAAATATCTTTTGAAGATTGGTTTTTCTAAAGGTAACGCTGATAGTAATTTATACTATAAAGTGACTAATGATGAAATCTTGGTTATAGAATTTTTTGTTGATGATATAATCTTTGGAGGAGAAGATGACTTATGTAAAGACTTTTATATTGAAATGCAGCAAGAATTTGAAATGTCTATGATTGGAGAGAAAATTCTTTTTAGGATTGCAAATTTCACAAACTGATAAAGGTATATTCTTGAGTCAATCTAAGTACTTAAAGGAGTTACTAAAGAAATTTGGGATAGAAAACTCTAAACCGGTAAGCACACCTATGACTACAAATGACAAATTATCACTTAGGGATGAATCTACACCTGTTAATCAGACTAGGTACAAATCTATGATAGGAGATTTTACTATATTTGGCATAAACAAGACCTGATATTATGAATACAGTATGTATTGTTTCAAGATTTCAGAGTATCCTAGAGAAAATCATAAATCATCTATAAAAAGAATTTTCCGGTACCTTCAAGGCACTACAAATCTTGGTCTATGGTATCCTAGAGATGAAAACTTTGAATTATGTGCATACACAGATGCAAATTGGGCAGGAGATGTGGATGACAGAAAAAGAACCACCGGCGAAGCATTTTTCCTTGGAAGCAGACTAATTTCTTGGTTGAGTAAGAAACAAAGTTGCACATCTTTATCAACAACAGAATCAGAATATGTTGCAGCAGCAACTAACTGTACATAGGTATTATGGATTAAGAAAATGTTGAAGGATGTAAAGGTAAAATGCAAGGAACCTATAACTATCTATTGTGATAACACTGTAGTAATTGATATATTTAAGAATCCAGTACTACATTCTAAAACTAAACATGTTTCTATCAAATTGAATTTTCTAAAGGAGAATGTTGAAGCAAAAGAAGTAAAACTGGTTTATGTGAATACTAAAGAGAAGATTGTAGATATTTTCACTAAACCTTTGCCTAAGGAGATTTTTGAATATCTCAGAAATTAGCTTGGGGTCATACCACCACTGGTAGAGACTTAGACAATTGATGATTGTCATCAATTGACAGAATAAACAGAAAAATCTTTTATTCTGGCTTTGATGAGGAGAGATACTTCTCAGGGGGAGTAGTTGGTATTTTGTATTTGAACTTGGTTTTTGTATTAGTTTTGGCATTTGATGTCAAAGGGGAAGAGATTGATATGGAAAAACACAAGGATAAAACATGTTATCCCTAGGAGGAGAGACTTGGGGAGTGATTGTTATTTTAGGAGAGATTTATTACTCTTTGTATCTAAATTTTTGATTTTTGGTTATAATCTCTTTTGGGAGATTGTTGGTTTTTGGTATTTGACATTTCTGTTTTGGCACTTTGATGGTTTTTCCATCTTGTGTTGCCATCAATTCCAAAGGGGGAGATTTTTGGTATTTTGGATATGTTGATATGGGTTTGTCATTGATGTCAACACCTATTAACACTTATCAACTTTGGCACTTTGGAGAATTGGCAATGTTCACCGACAAGCAAGTGACTTTATGCACAGTCACCGGTATCTGGTTCACCGGCAAGATATAATGTTCACCGGAACTTGGAATGACATGGAAAACACTTGGTTATGATGAAGACATTGTTCAAACACTTTGTCTTGGAGATTTTTTTATTGGTATATTCATGTTTGCATATTTGTTGTTACCAACAAATAGGTCCAGAATAAGCACCGACAGGCTTATCTATTCCAGATTAGCACGACACACTTTGGAGATGATTTATTATTGTTGTAAATTCATTAAGCTGACATGTTGTATCAGTTATTGCATCAGTTATTGATTTATTTGTAAATTGTTTTTATTGTAATATCTTTTAGAGCCGACCTACTAAAATTGGTCTTAGGTTATGGTATATATGTAAGATCTTATTTGTAAGATCGATATGCAATTGAAGGAAGGAATTGTAAGAAGGTAAATGCGAGAATAAACAAAGCTATACACACAAACATAATTTGAAGGTTGAAGGAAGGTTTTTGTGAAGGCAATCATAACTAAACTGGTATTGAATCCAGCATATGAAGATGCTATTTTGAGAAGTACATCATTATTGGATTTAACCATCCAATTGTAATCAGTGTGACTCCTATTTGTGTTTGAGCAGTGAGCTCTAGGTGCTTGGCCTTTCTGCAAGTGCAGACCCCATTTGTATACACATACTATCTGTAGTAGTATCATCTGATTGTGGGTAAGGTTTCCCACCATGGTTTTTCCCCTTACATGGTTTCCACGTACAAATATTGGTGTTATGTTTTGTGGATGTTATTGTCTTTCTATTTCATGCATTAATCTTTATCGGTACTATAATTAACTGATAAACTATCTACCAACATAAAGTTTGATTTACCGGTATTAAGCATTTGGTTTGGATAAGTTGTTTTTGGTTTAAATTTATTTGACAACTGATTCACCCCCCCCCCCCTCAGTTGTCTCTGGGACCTAACAATATTAATTATTATCATGCATCGATTAAGTCAAAACTGATTACCTTCATATCTCACCAACCTTTAAGAGACGTGTTAATATAACCGATGCATAATTATAACATGTTGATTAGAAGATGACCCTTGGAGGAGTTGCATTGGTTGAAGACACATCCGATCAGGTATATATATGAAGCTTTGTATCCCTCTCAAAACACATCGAAGGACACACTCATATAACAATCCATGGACATTCTGTAGACATTCATTTCTTCAGTAGTTTGTTGAGATTGTACAACAGATAGAAGACTATCTACAACAGGTCAAGCATCAGCTAAGGAATTCTGATTCTTTATTGTAGATCATATATTCTCTATATGAATTGTTTTCATATATATATATATAGCTTCAAGAGTGAAGAAAATTCTTTGTAAAGTCTCTTGACATAATTGAGATAGTAAAGTCATATTTCATTGCTGAGTTTTTTACCTTCAAGAGGAAGGTTTTCCTAGGGTAATATCTATGCATTTGTGTGAATTATTGTGTTAACTAATCTGATCATAAAACATAACATGGTATCAGAGCCATGGTGAAAGAAGGTCATGATCAGATTCTAAACAAATTCCAAGTATTCTCTCATCTCTCTCCCGTGCACTATCTCTAAGCCTCGAAAATGGTGAACGATCTTAAAGTCGAAGATAGACTTGAAGGTGCATCTAACTTCACCTCATGGAAGTTTAGAGTGCTCATTTCACTTGAAGAGAATGATCTTCTTCAATTTATAAAGGAAAATTATTTATCCAAACCAGAAGATCATGAGGAGAAAATGCAATTCAAAGAGAATGCAATCAAGGTGAAGAAGATATTAATCGACTCCATGAGGGATCACTTGGTGCCTCTCATCTCCAAGATGACAACTACAAGAGATATGTTGAAGACCTTGGAGGGTTTATATGAGATTAACAATGTAAGTAGGGCTCTTGCCTTGAGACAACAAATCCACCAAGTGAAGATGATGAAAGGAGATTTAGTCATCACCTACTTCATGAAAATCTCAGAATCTGATTTGAAATCTCTATTCTTTTTGAAGTTTCCCTTCTTCCAATACTTTCATTTCTTGGTAGATTAAGTGGCAAGAACATGAGTATCTTCATTTTGAGAACTCTTGACGACTTCTCTGACAATTAATCTTGATTCTTCTTGAATACAATCTGTACGGAGTCAATCAAACTTAGGTAATTTTGACCTTCCACTTATGCTTTGGATAAATGGCTTCCATGAATTAGGCAGACCATTCAAGGCTAGCATAACAAGGTCTTTATCTATTATTCATGTGATTTGTCCAGTTTAAATTTGGCATAAGACTTGGACATCTTCACTTCAAGGCATTTCCATCTTTGGAAAAGATGGTAAAAGTTATTCCTAAACTTATTCATGTAAATGATGGTACTTGTAAAGGTTTTGCTATGGGTGAAAATGTTAAAAGTCCTTTTCATAGCAGTGGAAGTAGGTCTAAAGAAATACTAGATCTTGTACATTCAGATTTATGTGGTCCAATGTCAATTTCATCCCTAAGTGGATGTTTGTATTATGTAACCTTTATAGATGACTACTCTAGGAAGACTTGGATTTATTTCTTAAAGTCTAAAGAGTCCAATGAAGTCCTAGGTAGGTTTAAAGAGTTTAAAGCTCTTGTAGAAAATTTCTCTGGAAAGAAAATTAAAATTTTAAGTTCTAATAATGGAGGTGAGTACACCTCAGGTAACTTTCATGATTTCTATATTGAGGCAAGGATCAAGAGGGAGTTCTGTGTTCCTTACAATTGCCAACAAAATGGGGTTGCTGAAAGGAAGAATAGACCTATAGTTGAAGCTGACCTGCTTGCTGACTTTTATGTCGATGAACACTTCACCAACCTCTGCATGATCACCACCTGGCTTCCACCTATCATCCTTGGTGACATCCATCTATGCTTGGTTTTCTATGTTAGTTTGACATCCTTCACCAACCAAGATGGACTACAGGTTCAAATCACCTTACTGGTATAACCTAACTTCACCGATGGGCCTTCATACCTATAGATTTCTTCTTTTTCGGTGGATCAATTTGGCCTTCCATCAAACATGTTGGTCCTACTACTCAGTCCATTTTATGGAAACATTAATCTTCTATGTGTATACCAATTCACATCCTTTAGTTCTTCTTTTGCTTGCTTGCTTGCTTTGCCTTACCAATGATCCTGTTTTACCAATAGATGATGTATTTCATATGTACCAGTTAAATACCTTTATTGTCTACTTCCATGCTTCATCCTTCATACCGGTTGACATCATAGCTTACTTTACCCATACCGTTCACCACGAACTACTCATCGGTGACCATGCCATACCGGCTGACATCAATGACAACATAATGCCAATAATGCCAACAATCTCCCCCTTTGGCATTGATGTCAACTCACTGCAAGGTGTTCACACCGGTTTATTTCTCCCCCTTTGACACAATGACAAAGGATCAGGGTACATCATTCTCCCCCTATGTCCAACATATGGATCAAGAGATAGGAGATTTTTCAATGAACTCCCCCTGAACCATAGATCTCCTTCCAATCATAAGTGCAAGAGGCAGGTGACACAACTACCAACTTGTGTCTTAAGTACTCAAAAGGGCTTATCAGTAATGGTTTTGTGAATATGTCTGTCACTTGTTCTCCTGTAGGGACTTATTCCATCTTTACTTCCCATCCTTCAACCTTTTCTCTGAGAAAATGATACTTTATGGCTATATGCTTTGTCCTTGAATGCATCACTGGGTTCTTTGATATGTTGACGACACTCAAATTATCACACCGGATGAGAATAGGATCAGAGATTTATACCTCTATGTCCTTGAGGGTTTGCTTCATCCAAAGCACCTGAGAGAAACATATAGCAACAACAATGTATTTTGCTTCAACAGTTGATAGGAAGACTGAATCATGCTTCTTGTTATGCCATGTGACAAACCAGTCACCTATGAAGAATGCACCACCACTTGTGTTCTTTCGGTCATCAATGCAACCTGCCCAATCAACATCAGTATATGCTTCCAAGATGAATTCCCCTTATTTAGGGTACCACAAACCATAACCGAGTGTCCCTTGCAGGTACCTAAAAATTATGCTTATGACATTCATGTGACTGCTTGGGTGCCATTTGAAATCTAGCCACCATACACATTGCCTATACTATATCTGGTCTAGAGGCAGTAAGATATAATAGGTTTCCTATCATGGATATATACAATGTCTGATCCACCACCAGTGATTCATCATTCTTGCTTAATTTGCTTCCGGTCACCAGTAAAATAAAAAGTTCTACTAGTATGTTAATTCAAATTAAAGAGAATTTTAAATCATCACAATCTTTAAAATCTAAAAAATAAAGAAATTATAAATATTTTTCTTTTAAAAATAAATAAATTATAAATAATTTAAATACACGTTTTCAAAATGTTTCAAGAAAAGAATATTTAATTTAATATTTTAAAATATTAAAAAATATATATATTAAGAAGAAAAGTGTAAGTATAATATTTGTCCATGCAATGTATTATTTTGGATTTATAATTTTAGTGCATAATTGACTATTTTAGATTTGATGTTTTAGATCTATAATTTAAGTATATAATAGACTATTTTGGTGTATTTATTGACTAGAGATCTAATATGTCATTTTATCATTCTATATTGTTATATTCATAATATTTTTTGCCTCTAGCAATCTATGTGTGCTTGATAAGATCATGCTTACAAATTTGACCATAAATAGGATCATTGACATGATCATGTCCTCCACTTTGAACTTTTGAATTCCCACATTCCAAGACCAGTATTCTTAGGACCTAATTAATGCTTGTTTGCATGAGTGCCAAAATTAAAATTATGTCTTTACGATTATATATAAGAACATCATCCTAAGGCATTTGCGCATCATCAAATGATCAAAAAACATATTTTGAAATGGTATCAAAGTGTTTCTTCTTTTGCAAGTACATCACTACCTTAGACATCCTTTGTCAAACATTAGCAAATAATATCTCTCTATAATCAAATGGCATTTGTTTTAAAAGCACACTCTAAGGACACTCTCCAATAAAATCATGTATATTCACTACCATAACAGACTAACATTCATTTGTTTCATCTTTATTCTTCATTAATTTTGATATTATTATTTTTTAAATCAAATTAAATCATTAAACAAGGTCTTCAAATAATGTTATTGGACCTCATTTTTCCTCATATTTCAATGATGTTTTTCACTCTTGTTCAGACCCACTTCATGAGTGACATAATCCTTTTACTAAAAATATTGCCTCGTACCTCTCTCTACTTCTCTCTATATATCACCTCCTATATCTTTACCTTTCCATCTCTCCATCTCCCCCTCTCTCATTATCTTCCTAATTCTATCTCTATTTCTCCATAACCCTCTTACTCTCCCCTTCTGGATATATCTCTCTCACCTCTTCTATCAACACTATTGGCCTATCTATTTATCCCTCTATCATAGTGCAACATATACCTATGTTTCTCCCTCTTTCTCTCCCTCTATACATATCTATATCTTCCTCTTTATCTCTCCCTCTCCCTATATACTTATTTATCTCTTTATCTCTTTCTCTCTCTACCTTTATATATCCCTCTATCTCTTCTATTCTATCTATCTATCTCCTTATGTCTATCTCTCTATTTTTATCTCTCCCTCGACTTCTCTCTATCTCTTTAGGGTAAAAGTATAAAATTGTGTCATGTTTCAGGCCAGCTTATCGATACAAGTTAATTTAAGAAATTCTAACTAAAAACTAATTTTAGTCAAACATATGGTCTATAGAGATTCATTATAGCTATCTTATATATGGGACACAACTTTTCCAATTGGAATTGTCTACTAAATGTATATTTTATACCACTTTGGGTCTAATTAAGAATTTTTTTATTTTTTATTTTTTGAAAAACTTGATGTTTCAACAACTCCTACTCCTATAAATAATTTTTTCTGAAATGTAAAAATGCCCTTTTATAGATCTATAAGTGAATTTGCCAAAATATGTCTTTTAATATTTTAAAAATGTCTCCTCCCATTGGTTTCCACAAACTAAATTTTGATGGAGCATCACAAGGTAATTCATGTGTCTCTAGAGCATGAATTTGTATTAGAAACCATGAAGGGAAACATATAGCTCTTAAATCTATCTCTCTTCCTCCCAGTAAAAATAATATGGCATAATCTTTATCCCTTTAGCCCTTTTTCATGGTCTGCTTTTGGCTAAGTGAATAGGTATAAAAAAAATTCACACTAAGGGTGATTCACTTCTCATTAACAATGCCTGCAGGAACCAAAAATTTCTTAACAAACATATCAAGTATATTTTGTATAAAGTTTGGGAAAATGTATTAGAAAATTGTGAATCATTTAAATTGTCCCATATCTTGAGGGAAGACAATCGTATAGTGGAAGAGTTAGAAAATTTGGGTTGTGATAAAATAGAACTGGAATTATTTAATTAGGATCCCCAAATTAAAAGCTTTCATATTATTGTCAGTTTATTGCAACAAGAATCCTTGGGTTGATGAATACATTAACTCATTTAAATACCACCACATTGTCCCAAGAACCCATGCACATTGCAACTTCCAATTCATTATTATATCAAAGGGATGACAACTATTTTTCTTATCATAACACAATACAATCTAAGGAATTTTTATAATCATTGGCTGCTCGAGCTATCGGATAAAATTAGAAGACTAAAACAACATGACTAAAGTAGGCTCTAATTCCTGAGATGACCAATAGCGCGATAGAACACTAAGAACATATCAATCAATGCGGGGCCTACAAAACACATCTCCATCCAACAAACGGTTGCCAACACACAATAGTCTTCCATCAGAGACTCAAGAGATCAGGGATATCCAGAAGACAAGAACTCCAAAGAGGCTTGTGGCTAATCTTCCAATAAAGCACGATAGCATGATAATACAAAGGAACCTTAAGAATTAGGCAACTTGATGGTAGGGCTTGCTAATAGAGGACTATCAAGGATTGGAGAGGGATTGGAACTTAGGCTTGATGGAACACAAAGGCCATCAACAACATTTTTATTCAAACATGATGAAGCAATAATATAAAGGAGCTGATAGACTTCAAGTCAAAGAAGCAAGCATGGGGACCACTATCAGAGATTAGGGGATTGGGCAGAATGAAGCTTGTTGACAAAAAAGAACTCGTGGTAACATTTCCAATGAGGAGTGACGACTTGATAACAAAAAGGATGTAGGGTGTGATAAACACTTTTAAATTTTTGCATGACCATGATCAAATGAGCCAATATGGATAATGTACAAAGGAAATATTTGGCTGATCGGGTTGTCAGGAAAAATTGGAAGACTAAAACATCACGACTAAAGTGGGGTCTACTTCCTATAATGATAGATAGTGTGATAGATCACTAAGAACATATCAATTAAGGTGGGGCCTACAAAACACATCACCATCCAACACATGGTCGCCAACACACAATAGTCTTCCATTGAAGAGTTGGGAGATGGGGGATATCCAAAAGACAAGAACTCTAAAGAGGCTTGTTGCTAAACTTCCAACAGAGCACGATAGTGCGATAATGCAAAAAAGATTTAAGACTTAGGCAACTTGATGGTGGGGCTTGCTAATAGAGGGCTATCGGGGATTGGAGAGCAATTGGAACTCAGGCTTGATGGAACACAAAGGCCATCGGCAATATTTCCAGTCAAACGTGGGCAAGCAATAATAAAAAAGGGGCCAATAAAATTCAAGTGAAAGAAGCAAGCATGGGGACCATTCTCGAAGATCAAGGGATCATGCAGAACAAAGCTTGTCAATAAAAAAGACTTAGTGGTAACACTTCCAATGAGGAATGATGACCCAACAACACAAAGGATGCAAGGTGTGATAAACACACTTAAATTTTTGCATGGACATGGTCAAATGAGCCAATATGGATACTGTATAAAGAAAATATTTTGTTTGTATTTAGGATCAATAGTTGTAAATTTCATAGGAATTCTCAGATTCTGTATGTAAGACTTTTGTTATATTTTGAGCTATAATCGGAGGTTTTCTTGTTGGTTCTTTCCTACCTGTATGCTCTTTGAACCAATTTTTGTAATTTCTTATATATATATATTAATATATATTAGTGGTGCCACTTTTGCCAAAAAAAATATTTTAATTAGCTTTTGTATTTTATATTTTATTTTTATTGAAATTAGGTCATCAACACTAAAATATACAATTGATTATCTTGTAAAGAAAAAATACTAAAATTTATTTAAAATTTTTGAAAAAAATAAATGCACTAGAGAAAAGAGTTAATGTCAAAGATGATATAATTCTTTTCTAATTTGGATAAATAATTAAGAAAAAAGGTGACACCAAATGGAAAGAGTTATATTTCAGTACACGCAACTTTTCAATATATATATATATATATATATATATATATATATATATATATATATATATATATATATATATATATATATATATATATATATACAGGGAAAATAGTTGAAAATGTATTTTTGCACTAAAGTTTCAAGTTATCAATATAGACAAAAAAAATTTAAAGAAAAAAGGTAAAATTTAGTATATAAAGTGTGATGCCTCGTGTAACTTCAATATCAACATTTTAATAGTAACTAAATTATAGTGTTTACTTTATAAGAAAGTATATTGAAATAATTTTTAAATTTTTTAAAAAATTACAAACATAAAATACACAAAAAAATATACATTTTATTAGTTTACATCATTTCAAAATTCAAAACATATATTTCACTTTCTATTGATTCAATATAAAAAGTTGAATCAACATTGACCATTTCTTTTATAAAAGTGTGACAGATCTTTGTTCTTTTACCCTTTATCTATTCCTCTCCCTCTTCCTCTTGACACTGGCTATTCAGACAACAAATTGCCCCTACTAAGATCCCTAGATCCTAGAAATCCTCTGCCATCCCCGTGCCCTCTAACCTACAACTGGAAAAACAACTAGGTTATAAAAACTCAATTCAGGGATTGGACATCCTTACTAAAAATTTAACTCTCTTATAGGCAAAACTCATTTATTTTATCAATCAAGGACGTAAACTTGAAATGGGCCAGCACTGTATGTGCACTAAGTTCAAATTGCAACCATTCTATACTACTACCGAAAAAGGAAATTCTCTGAAGTAAATGTACAAAAACATAATGAACTAATACTTAATTAGAACTCACAATTGAAAGTAACTTAAGCAACTGCTACTAAGTAAGAATGTTTTGGCCAACGGATAGGAACTACTCTGCCCGCAGTGGCTGCAGGAACAGTTGAATGCCAAAACAACAACTACAACAAAATGGAAATTAACTGAAAAACACAAAGGGACTACTCACCAAGTGGGCCCCCTTGGGTGAGTATATCCAGAACTCTTGATAACAACTGATAAGCTCAAAATAGCAGTGTCTTCTTTATTTCAAATCAACTACAAAATACATAAGTCTGAAAGCTAGTTACTACAAGTTCTATGATCGTTCCATCCCACGAGAGGAGATAAAGACCTTTTATTCATAAGAAAAAATTATAACAAATTCCTAACTGATCAACCCACGTCCCAAGGAAATAGGTGAACAAATTTTATTTACATTAAAGAAGAAGTCAACACGGAAAACAGAACAACAACAATAATTGTCCTACAGCTGATAAAATATAGCGCAACCTCCTTCTTGGATTTAAGCTCCACTTAGATCAATTATGAATGTTCCACAAACTGCTCTATTGAGGAAGCGATCAAGTGGTTATAAACTTCTTCAATGCTACTTCATTTTGATTGGGTCAACATCCTAGTGGCATGTTGATGTTCCTCCTATCTACTAGCTTAGTTTTTCTTTCATTTTGGCTAACCTTGCAACATGAGGTTAATGTGCACAAAAACATGTGTATCAGTTGATGTTGACATAACATAAATTAAACCACATTATAAGATTGATTTAGATAACTTTCATAGATGGACCATTAAAAACATTAGATAACATCCTTAGGTATATAATAAACCAGTTCTGGAAATACTTAAAAAGACATTAACCAAGAAAGTCTTATGACCCAAATATCACCCAGACACAAGACCTAAGCAGGAATTCTATGACAAAAATGTATCAAAATAGAGCCATTATTTTGGCTCATCATTTCCCCCAACCTAGCTTCTTATTGATCCTCCAGCAAATGGAAAGTTTTGAATTCTAGCACTAATTCCAAAATTTATGGGGGTAACCTACCCAAAACCTCCTATAGACAAACTCCAATAGAACCCTTTCATCTTTTCCAATCATGTCCACCTGGAGCATTATGTTGCTTCATCATACAGTGGGTCATCATTCTTGCATCCCATTAGTGGCCATAGGAGAATTAGTGGCTGGAAGCTAAGGGGCAACCAATGTCTTCCTTTTGTTCTTCCCAAATGTATATATTTGGGTGCACTCCTCAGCGCTGCATAATAATTTTCTAAAGAGTGTGGCTCAAACTGTTTCAACTCATCTGGTAGACTATTCCAGCACTGGACTAAATTTCCTATTGCTATCTATCCTTCTCCTATAGCCATCTCCTCATATTCCTTGTATATTTCTTCTCTCGGGGGTAGAATGTCCTTCCTAAAATTTGGCTGATACACAATTTTCTGCTAGTCATAATAAAGTCTTCTTGGATTTCTTGACTCAGCTCTCAATAGAAGGGAGAGATCTAGTTCTTTCATCTTATCTATCTTGAATTGTTCTCCTCTTGTAATTTCATTTGGAACCCACGGCATAAGAGCTCTGAGCTGGATATCTCCAATGTAAAGCAGAGGGTTCCAATGAGTGTCATCAAGAACGAGATATTTATGCAAGTAGAATTCACAAAGCAAATTTTTAATAGTAGTAGGAGATGTTTGGTAGACATGATAGAACTCATACGGTGTCTCTAAAGAGGGGCTTAGATCCTAAATAATTCTCATCATTTGGAAACAAATATGTTGTTCCTTTAAATACAAGGATTAAACTCGAGGTAGTGCTCTGCATTGCATTAGTCGTGGTGTTGGCATTTTGCATAGAGATTGCATTAATGATATGTTGTCATTGATGTCAATTGAACCGATAACGGTATTCATGCTATTGCCGATATTGTTGTTTTTGATATTGGTTAGTAACCAGTAAGAAGAGCTTTGTGGAAGATGTTGTAAACTGGTATGTAAAGTTTGAGTTGAACCAGTGAACCGGTATGAAGGGTTAAACATGTCTATGTCATATAACCAGTAAACCCTAACTTGTTGATAAACCTTGACTGATCATGTTTGTTAGTTTATTACCTATTTAGTAGAAATCATGGATACATGTGTGATCATTGTATGAGGATATGCTCAAATTGATTTGGTGAGTTTGTTTGATTTCTTGGAAAGGAGAAAAGTGAATTGCATCGAATGCACAACGCATGATGAGTTACAAAGTCCAATGGAGCGGTGATCATGGAGCAATTGAAATTGTCTTGAAGAATGTGAAGAGATTGTTATGATTTCTAATGGTCAAGAATATACTAACTTGTTTGTAATCTCAATGATGAGAATTAGGTTTTCGCTTATGTTACCAACCTAATTGTTTGTGTATTTAAGGTCAATGAAGTTGTTTGTAAAAGTGTTGGCAAAGTTGACAAGATTGGTAGAAACTTGTGAGTGTGCAGTTGCCTAACCGGTGGATGGATCTGTACTTTGAGTAAAGACAGATTGAAGGTTATAGAAGGATCTAATCAAGAAAATGTAGTGTAATTTAGACAGATCAAGAAAACCTGTTGTTTCCTAACAATTACAACAGAAGTAAAATCCCCTAACCGGGTAAGCTCTAACAATCTTGGTTACTCATTAAATCCTCTAACAAGGTGGTCCATTAGCTTGGATTCTTAAATCCTTCAACGAGGTTACTCCTAACAAGGTATTGTTCTTTTTATCAAGGCATACTTGTAAATCCCTTAACCAGGTGATTCCTAAACATGAATTAGTTCTTCATAGGACTTATTGTAAAGCTCTAACAGGCTTTGTCTCCTAACAGGGTGAACTTCAAAAGAGTTTAGATAGTTACCTTTGTGAGTCCTATCTCACTGTGGTTTTTAACTATTTGGGTTTTCCACATATAAATATTTGTGTCAAATGGTGAATGCTTTTATGGATGTGATGTTACACGAATAGATTAATTTCTAATGAATTATTGAAGGTTATGATTAAGAATTGTTGATTTACATAAAGGTTGAAGTTGTTTTACTGTTAAGTTGATATAGCAGTCAACCGGTTGATGTCAAGTATTCCTATGAATATTGATCTTGACTGAGATATGTTTACTTTGTTTGACTGAGTTTGAGTTTGGGAACATTGTATCAGTTTTTCAATATACTAATTCACCCCCCCCTCTCAGTATTCTACCAGATACTTATTCTTTCATCATACCATCAATTGGTATCAGAGCATCTCAGGTCCTCTTTATCTAAAGCCTAACAACTTGAGGAAAAGATCTTGTAGATCATGATGAAGAAAGAAGGTCCAAAGTTCAACAAAGATAACTATAGAATATGGAGCGACAAAATGAAGCTTTACATCAAATGTCTTGGTAGCCAGTATTGGGAGCATGTAGAAACTAAGTATAACACACCTATTGGGATACTAACTGATGATCAGAAAAAGGAACAATAAGAAAATAACCAAGCACTAGAATCTATTATTAGTTCCCTGTCTGATGTTGAATATGTAGATGTGCATGGTCTTGAAACTGCCAATGAAGTATGGAAGAAACTAGAAGATATCTATAGCGATGATGAGCATGTCAAAATTACTAAAGAAGAGAGTCTAAGAGGAAAGTTTGATGATATGAGAATGTTTGTAGGGGAGAATATCCAATAGTATGGTCAAAGGATAAAAGAGATAGTAGGAGAGATTAACAGTGTAGGAGGAAAAGTGGAGGATGCCACAATAATCAGTAAGGTATTGAGAACCCTGTTACCGGTCTATGCTATCCGAGTTGCAGCTATTCAGGAGCTGAAGTCCATTAACAAATCAAAGGTATCTCTTGACTCTATTATTAGCAAACTTACTTCTTTTGAACTTAATGGCTATGATGGTAGTGTAGAGAGATCAAAATTTGCATTTAAAGCCTTTGTTTCTAACCCATCTGTGAGAAGAAGCAAAGATGCTAGCCATAGCTATGAATCCAGATCCAGTAGAGATGTTGATGATGAAGATAGCTTAGTGGAACTTGAAGCATTCTTGGAAAAATGACTTCTAAGAGGCACCGGTAAATATAAAGGTAAGTTACCTTTAAAATGTTTTGCATGCAATAAAATTGGTCATATAGCAGCTAATTTCCCTAATGGTGAAAATGAGTACAAAAGAGACAAATTTAAGAAGTATAAGGGTAAAGGCAAGAGAGATTGTCTTGTAGTTATTGACAGTGGTATTACTGATGAAGAATATGATGATGATGCTAGTGAAGATATTGTGTTTGTAGCTATTAAGGAAGAATTATCAGATTAGAAGGCACTAGTATCTAGAATGGATAACTCTGATGATTGGATCATTGATAGTAGTTGTTCACATCACATGACTGGTGATCAGAGAAAATTTATTTTTTTGAGGGAATTTGATGGCGGTGTTGTCAGATTTGGCAATGACTCACCCTATATGGTGAAAGGCAAAGGAGTTATTTCTCTCAATGGGAAAAGTAGTGCTAATGATGTCTACTAGGTTGAAGGCCTAAAGAACAATCTTCTTAGTGTGGCAGAACTTAATGACAGAGGATACCCATTGGAATTTAGAAATGGTATGTGCAAAATCTTTGACATCAAAGGTGAATTGATTGCAACTGGTAAATAGACCAGAGGTAATCCATTTCATCTCAATCCTAAAGTTAGCAATTGTTTGATTGCAAAGATGAATGATAGTTGGTTTTAGCATATGAGATTTTGTCATATTAATTTTGACAATATTATTAAAGCAAGAAAGTCTAAGACTGTAAGAGGTCTGCCTCAACTAGACAAACTGGTTAATGCTCTTTGTAAAGAATGTCGATTAGGGAAGATGACTTCCTCAACTTTCAAGAGCAAGTCCTTCTCAGCTGAACACTTGTTAGATTTGGTTCATACTAATCTATGTGGACCAATTAGAACAAGAAGCATTCAAGGTGATAGATACTTTATGATCTTCATTGATGACTCTTCAAGGATGATGTGGGTCACATTCTTGAAGGAGAAAAAAGAAGCTTTTGCTAAATTCAAGGCATTCAAAGCTGTGAGATTTTTCCAAGATCTAGAGGTAATGGAAAGCACAAATAAGAGAGATAAAATAGATGATAGGAATAAACTATATTCTATCAAGATGCAAAATATGATCAACTGGATCATTACAAGATATAGATTGATTGCCCGTACAAACAATGTAGATGAGCCTGCTTATATAGGCAAGGCTAGGGATATGTGAGCATACAAACATGACATGTGACTCAATAAGAAACAAGGGTGGGTAGGAAATAGGTGTGGGTAGGTAGGAGAAAAAATATAATATTTCACATGAGGTGGATCACCCAGTGAATGTGGAGTGTAACAACAAGATAAGATCAACACCATAAAAGGTGGAAATTCTCCTACACACACTATCCCAATGTTGGCACAAACACCCAAGTGTCTCATACCCAAACTACTATGAAATGTATTTCCTAAGTAAACTTAAGTATAGTGTAATAATATCCAAGATGAATAATTGTTTACACCAACAACCCCCCCTTAAGTGCAACTTAGGAGAATGCACTAAAATCTACAATGTGACTAAGCAATGCAAGATGGGTCCCAGATATGAGGCCATGTTAGGTGCCCATGTACAAATGCAAATGCAATCTCCCATAAAGGGAGGAAAGAGAGAAAAACCCAATGGGAAAAAACTCTCCCCCAAAAGAGAGATGATGAAAGCACACAATGCTTTCAATGATGAATGAGAAGAACAAAACTGTGTCCCCCCCATAAGAGAGAAGAAGAGACCATGAAGACCCCCCTCAATGTCGAATCTCCTGCAAAGATGGTCCAATGATGATGACCAAAATACCTCTCCATAAGGAAGAAAGAGAGCCAATGATGCACCAATAATGTCAAAGTGTGACAAAACCAGGTACCAAGTCAATGACGATGAATCACTCACTGCACAAAAATGAGGATCAAGCATGGAGACAACCTGCTGTGAGCATCATCTGGATACTCAGAAATAGTAGAAATACTAGTACAATCCAAGTCTCATGGGAGCCATGCACAAATGTGTACAATCTAAGTCTCAATTGGAGCCATGCACCAAGTCTCACAAGATATTCCTAATCTACGTGTACAAGAGGATTACATCAAATGTGTCAACAATGACAAGATACAAAGAGGTGTGGCACTTTATGATAGTGCGAGTACAACATTGCTCATGCAAGAGCATACAACATGATAGTGCAAATCTGGAAACATGAAGATGATGCCACCAAGAAGCCCTATAGAGTACTGCAGAAAAATACGCCTCCGATTGGGATGTGGCC
The DNA here is from genome assembly GCF_030272615.1 of Cryptomeria japonica. Lineage (NCBI taxonomy): Eukaryota > Viridiplantae > Streptophyta > Pinopsida > Cupressales > Cupressaceae > Cryptomeria > Cryptomeria japonica. The sequence goes on from NC_081411.1 coordinate 593,199,743, forward strand.
AAGAGTTATAAAGGAGCAAATCAACCCCCCCCTTGACTGCTAGTTGGAAGCACTACAAGACAGGTATGAAGTTATAAGAAAAAAAGTGTTCCCAATTTGACTTATTAAATGATGTTTATGTTTTTAAAAGATTTTAAAAATCTAAATAAAAACAATCCATTAAAGCACATGCAAAATAAATGAAATGAAAAAAAAACTTTAATAAAAATTTATTAAAGAGAAAAAAAAGTTTATAAAAAAGTTTATTTTTTTGTTATGAAAAAAAACTTATTAAACTGAATAAGAAAAAAAATGAATTTTTTTTTTAATTATTAAAAAATTTATTTTTGAAAATAAGAATTTTTTTTTTTGATTTATTAAAAAAAATTAAAAAAACTTTAAAAACAAAATTAATTACCACCCCACACGGGGAGGGGCCCACAAGTACATTGCGGGGCCACAGTGCCTACGGACACTTGTAGGTACATTGTAGTACCCGCAGGTGGCCTGCGGCCAAAAAAAGACCCCCAAAACATTTTCTCCCCCATTTAAAAAAAAAAAAATGAAACAAAAAAAAAGCCCCCCTCTAAAGTTTAATTTTTTTTTTTTTTTCAATTTTCCAAAAAATAAAAAAACGGAAAAATAAAATAAATTTCAGACTTGTACCTGCAAGTCTGTACTGCGGGCTGGGAGGGGAGATTTTTCAACTTGGGGTGATAGAGGCCAATTTCGATGAATTGATAGTTGATCTTGGGGTTTTTGGGCCTTCTGAGTGCAATGGCAATGACAAATTTAACCAAAAATGCTCCAAAATTGTAGATCGGTGCTGGGACAAGTCACCACTCTCCACCTTCAAACGACTCTAGATTTGGCCTCAGATGTCGGATTTGGATGAAATAAAAGGTGATTCTTAATTAATCAAACCTCCTCAATCCAATGGTGACCTGAGATCTAACCCAACAAGCTCCAATAATAACCTGTAATAAAAAGCTCCAAAATGCAAAACCCCAAATTTCTCTTTATTGGCAAACCAATGGCACTCCAATGGCTCTGATACCATGTGAGATTTTGCCAAGATCCATAGGTAATGGAAAGCACAAATAAGAGAGATAAAATAGATGATAGGAATAAACTGTATTCTATCAAGATGCAAAATATGATCAACTGGATCATTACAAGATATAGATTGATTGCCCGTACAAACAATGTAGATGAGCCTGCTTATATAGGCAAGGCTAGGGATATGTGAGCACACAAACATGACATGTGGCTCAATAAGAAACAAGGGTAGGTAGGAAATAGGTGTGGGTAGGTAGGAGAAAAAATATAATATTTCACATGAGGTGGATCACCCACTGAATGTGGAGTGTAACAACAAGATAAGATCAACACCATAAAAGGTGGAAATTCTCCTACACACACTATCCCAATGTTGGCACAAACACCCAAGTGTCTCATACCCAAACTACTATGAAATGCATTTCCTAAGTAAACTTAAGTATAGTGTAATAATATCCAAGATGAATAATTGTTTACACCAACAAAAGCTTTAACTGAGAAAGAGAGTGGCAAGAAGATTAAATGTATGAGAACAGATCAAGGTGGTGAATTAACTTCTGTGGAGTTCACTAAGTATTGTGATAATAATGGTATCAAGCGGAAACTTTCTGCACCAAGGACACCACAAAAAAATGATATAGCAGAGAGAAACAACAGGACAATAGTTGAATTGGCTAGAACAATGTTGATACAAGGAGATGCGATGAGAACATTTTGGAGAGAATCTGTAAGTACATCAGTCTACACAATGAACTGGGTTCTGATGAAAAAAGGTAAGGACAAAACCCCTTATGAGTATTGGTATGGGATATCACCTGATGTTAGCTATTTTAAAATATTTGGAAGCAAATGTTTTATTAAAAGAGGTGATTATATAAGCAAGTTTGAAGATAAGAGTGATGAAGGCATATTTATTGTCTATTCCACCAAGAGTAAGGCCTATAAATGTTTCAACAACCAAACATAGAGAATTGTTGAGAGTGTTGATATTCGTGTAGATGAATGTCCTAAAGTTATTGAGGGAACAAGTTCAGACAAGAAGGATGCAAATCCTTGCATTTTGCTTTTGGAACCTGAAACTGTTAAGACGGAAACCGGTAAAGAAAATCCTGATGTACTTGTTCAACCAGAACAAATAAATTCAAAAGAAGATGACAATGATGAAGCTGAACCTAAAGAGAATGATCATGTTTTACCTAGGTATGTGAGACTAAATCAGAGCCCTGAATAGATAATTGGAGATAAGGATACTGGAGTACAAACTAGAAGGAGATTAAAAGAGAACTCTTGCATGATATCCACTTTTGAACCTAGAAGTGCTAAAGAAGCATTTGGTGATGATCATTGGGTGAAAGCTATGGAGGAGGAGTTAGATCAAATTGAAAAGAACAACACTTGGACCTTGGTACCCTGACCGGTAAACAAGAATGTTATAGGTACTAAACTGTTATTTAGAAACAAGTTAAATGAAGATGGTGTTATAGTTCAGAATAAGGCAATATTAGTCTACAAAGGCTATGCACAAGAAGAAGGATAAGATTATGGAGGAAATTTTGCACCAGTAGCAAGACTGGAAGGTGTCAAAACATTACTTGCATTTGTAGCTCATAAGAAGTTCAAGGTACACCAAATGGATGTTAAGTCTGCATTTTTGAATGGGATATTGGAAGAAGAAGTTTATATACCAATCTGATGGTTATGCATTGACAGATAAGGAAGATATGGTATGAAAATTGCATAAAGATTTGTACGGATTGAAGCAGGCACCTAGAGCATGGTATGAACGACTTCATACTTATTTGATGAAGATAGGCTTTGCTAGAACCAGTGATGATAGCAACATTTATCTCAAGTCTAAAGGAGATGATATACTAGTTAGTGAAGTTTTTGTTGATGACATTATATTTGGAGGTAATGATGACATGAGTAATTATTTTTTTGATGAAATGAAAAATTAGTTTGAGATGTCATTAGTAGGGGAAATAAAAAATTTCACAGGCTTACAAATACAACAGATGAAGAATGGCATTTTCATTACTCAATCCAAATATGTGAAAGAAGTTTTGAAAACTTTCGGTATGAGTGACTATAAACTAGTTGGAACCCCAATGGTTATAGGTTCTAAATGTTAGGATTCCTAGAGATGTTGAGAGGGGGGGGGGAGTGAATCAGTATCTAACTGGTTAATGAATTTACTTGATTTAAAACATGTAAAGCATATCAATACTGTGTACTAGTAAACCAAAAATAATGTAGTAAACAACAATAAAAACAACCACATAAAAAGCACACCATAACACAGTAGTTTAATGAGGAAACCTAATGTGGGAAAAACCTCGGTGGGATTTGTGACCCACAATATTCACTTACTGTCCAATAATAGAATATTACTATTTTACAAGAGGGGCTTGCACATGCAGGAAGGCCAAGCGCCTAGAGCTCACTGCTCAATTACAAAGGAAGTCACACTAACTTACAAAAATGGATTATACAAATCCAATATCTTGTATTGCTTCAAATTAGCATCTAATATGCCAGATCTAGTACCAGTTTTAGCTCTACTTCATACATAAACCCTTAACCTATGATTCACATATTAGGTCTACATAATTTTTGCCTATCACATTCTTACTAATTGTTCTACAATGATCTCATACATATATGAGTCATATTAAAGCTCGCCATGTCGACTTGCAATGATTTTACAATTGATTGCAAAATATATTATCAACAAAATTCTTGTCGGCCAGAGTGCCAGTATCCATCCTTTCACTGTTGGTGTTCTATGTGTCGGTGTAGAGTTTGTCGTTGCCGATGCTGGTATATTTGTCTTGCCGGTATCATATGATTGCAAGGTTTCCATCAATGACAAAACCTTCAATCACTTACAATGTCTCATTGGAGTGTGCATTTGCCAACAATCTCCCCCTTTGGCATTGATGGAAACACTCATTGAGAAAAATCAAAAAGTGTTCAAAAATGATATAAAAAATAGTCTGCCAAAAATGTCTTACCAAAACTGTATGCTCAAAACTGTGTGCTCCCCCTGAGCAAATGAACCATCCATTTTTCTCATTCCTCTACTCCCCCTTTGACATCAATGACAAAGGTTTTCATTCACTGTCAGTGGAGTCCTGCATGGATTCTTGTAACCGATGGGTTACAATCTGAAAAATGTCTATCAAAACTAGATTTATTCCATTGTTGAATGTTTTGCAATCTTTTATGGCTTCTTGAGTCCTCTGCACTGTACTGGTGAGTATGTGCATTTTCTCTTTTGGTGTCTTTAATCCAAGAACCAAAGCCTCAGATATTTCTTTTCTGAAAGAAATAAGATATTCTAGCCTTGGACCAAGTCTGCATTTTAAGTCCTTTGCTTTGTCCTTTATCCTTTTTTTTTCATTTTCCAGTTTCTTGATTTTCTCTTCCCACTTTGCAATTTTCTTCTCTAATTCCAAAAATGAGTCTAATGTTCTAATCAAATTATTAGCAATTTTATTAATCTTATCCTATGCTTTTCTGATTTCTTTGTCAAGATCCTCTGTTAATACATCCATTTTGCATGTGTCCCTGTACAATTTCTTGAAGTCAAAAATGATTTCACTGAGTTCTAGTAAAAGAGTATCCATTTCTTCTTTGTTCTTATTCACAATTTCCATAAAGAAATTTTCTTTCTCTTTTATCATTCTTTCCTTAAATGTATCCTCATTTATTTTTTCCAATGTTATTAGGTTTTCAGTTATATACTTAAACAATGTGTCTAATTGGCTCAAATAATCTTTATTCTCAACACTGCACTTTGGCACTATCATCTTCAAAATTGGTAAAGTGTCATCTATAGCCTTATAGGCTTGTGCATTGCACTCTGTTATTTTCTTTATTGAATATAATAAGACCTCAGTTACATTAGTGGGTTTGAATTCTGTCATGGTTGTACTGGATATTTGTCCAACAATTTTTACAATCTATAATCCGTTGATTGTAGTTGTAGCTTTACTTTCCTCTTTCTTTGGAGGATTTGTTTGAGTTTGCATTTCTACAAACAAAATTTTAGGATTTTCATTTTGGGCCGGTGGCATTGTCTCTGTCTATACCTATGAGGGAGCCTGTTGCTCTACATGTTTCTTTGTGTTGTCCACTGCCGGTTTTTCCTCTGTGCTACCTGTTGTCAGTGACTCAGTTGGTTTTTTAGTTCAGTAGTTGTTGGTGGCTCAGTGGATGCATCAGTATGCACATTTGTGGTTTTTTCCTTTCCAATGTTCGGGGGTTCATTTGATCCTTTAGTTTGTTTTAGTTCCCCAATTTCAATGTTTTCTACTACAATATTTCCTGTCGGTGGCTCTGTTGCCACATCTGATTTCTCAGTTGATTCCTTATCCACCACAATATTGACTTCTTGAGTGTCAATGTTCATTATATATAACACCTCAGAATCAGGATTTGTATCCTCATGTGGTGTGTCCATACTCTCAATTGCCGGTTGATTGTCAGTAGTGTCTACTGGTGGAGTATCTAGAGGCAGTGGGGTTAAGTTGTCTATTATCTTTATACTGGGAGGACCACCTACATTGCCTTTTCCTTTGTCCCTGTCCTTTTGATATACCTTTAAGGTTTTAGGTTTTAGATACTCTTCCTATTTCTCTTTTTCTACTAGGAATATGTCACATGCATCTATTGTTTCCTTTATTACCTGATTCACTCTTCCTTCCATCAGCGCTACATGTTAGTGAGCAATTGAGAATACTGACTGGTTAGCCTTAGAGATTAATTGATCTATCTCATCAGGTGAGTTAATAGGGTGCACTACAAGTAGTTTTTCAATCTTTATTTTCTTATCTATCTCAACAATAGCTACTCTTCTAGCTTCTAGTCTATTATATAGATCTACTAGTATTTCATCAACAACTTGCATCAAAAATTTCTTGATAATATCTAAGTGTAAGATTACACTTTTCTCTACTTTCTCTTCATCATCAGTGGATAGTGTGTCATATAGTTTGTTGATGTTCTTCAATTTTCCATCCTCTGTAATTTCACTGAGAAGTTTATCAATGGGAGCAATAGTTTGTTGTGTCTTCTTCTTAGGAGTCATCTTCTGTTTCTTTGGAGTTAATTTCTTTGCTGAAGGCCTTACTGCCTGTTGTTTCTGTCTTGTCCTCTTGGGTGTAGGAGAAGGTGTCAATGAAGGTTTTCTTTTCCTTTCAACTCTCTTAAATACAACAGGTATGTCACTTTCTGAAGAAGTTCCAACTAGTGAAAGGTGAGTTTTCGGTTGAAGTGCTTCCAACTCACTTTCAATTATACCGGTTTGTTTTAACACATCTTCTTTAATAGCCTTTGCCAATCGGGTTCCTTTTCTAACAGTTGCCTCAACCTTCTTACCTCTTTTCCTTGATTGAATTTGGCTTTCTATAGTTTCATCACTACCAAATAAGTTTTCTTCCTGTTCCTTAGGAGCTTCTAGGATGGCTTTTGCATAAGTTTCTATTATGTTGTCATCAGTCTCATACCCCATTTCAGTTACCCAGATGGTTCTAGGAATAACTGCCTCCATCCAAATTTCATCTTTTTTTATTACAAAATAGATTTCCTTTTGGTACTTATCCACAATAGCTTGTGATATCCTTACTCTTATTTTCATTCGAGCCTTTAGTGCTTGAAAGTGCTCATTCATGGTTTTCTCCCTGTTCTCTCCCATATTGTTCAGCAATTCTGATAGTTGTTTACCTATCGGTATATCAAATCCAAAATCTTTAGCACCAATACTCGGTACTTGTTTGGTTATGTATAGCATTAGACAAACAATTAGGTTTCCAAATCTGAAATTTCCTTTCTTTTCCCTCTCGATCTTTCCTATATTGTCTATTAGCTCATCTTTAAGCCATTCACATATGTCTATCCTTGCATTATCATTTACCATATCATAGGCACTTTTAATGCATAGGCTAGAAACTAAGTTTAACCTATTTGCATGTGTAGCCTTGTAACCTAAGATCATACTGATAAATATGATATTTGTATCCTTTACATCATTTACCCTTAGTGATGTTTTATCAAATGTTGCATCGGTTAGGTTTGTCACTAATTCATTTGAGACCTTCTTAGTTTTGTCAGGTCTGATGCCAGTGGAGGGTAACCCTATTACTGCCCTTACCGCTTCTTTTATGATCTTGTGAATAGAGTCCAACCAGAAAAATTCACCATGTACCCTGCTTAACACAATTCTTATGATATCCTTGGGGAAATCTGGGATACTAAGAATTTCAGTGAAACCTAGGGTTTCTATTATCTTGTGTTTAGGTTTGACATTTCCGGATTCATCATAGATTACTGTTTTATACATATTTTTAATTTCATCATCACCTAGTTCATCAATATGAAAATGTATATACATTCTAGTGTCTTCAGCATATACTACTCCTTTAGGGATTTGAGAGAATGTACCTATGCTATCATCTTTCTTAGCAATTTTGGGAACTAGCTAAAAAATGGGTCTAGGTTGATTAACAACTTCAACAACAGTAGGGTTTGCAATAAATTCAGGAGTGGATGAAGATACCATAGCTATAAACACCTTGATCTACCTTAAGGATGAATGAATTGATAGATTGCTTCGCTTCTTTGCTTGGAATGCCTTCATTCAGGATTTTTTGTGCTCTCAAAGATTTGAATGTTCGGTGAATGAAAAATAGAGCCAAAACACTTGCTTTATAATGTTATTTTTGCCAACTACCACATTTAATGCTTGCCGGTTAAGTTACAACTTAACTCATCTGTCGGTATAGAAGTAATTTCAACTTCTTACCATCAATCGAGGGAATAATAGCATGTATTTCATTTGTTCCTAAACCCTCCAAGGATTTTTCTTCAGTTAGATGAGGAGTCTCCTACCGGTGGAGTGTTACTTTGTTCTGTTGGTGGAGGAGTATTCCCATCAACATTCTGATCTGACTTTCTGATCCATTGTTTTGAGAATTCTTTCTTTACCTCTTCAACCTTTTCTTTACCTTTCAAACTAGCACCATTATTATTTGTCGGTGGTGCCTTACTTCTACAATTAGCAATATGTCCAATCTTGTTACAAGCATAATAGGTCACATTATTTTTCTGAATAGCTTTTCCATATCCTATGTCGGTTTGTGTTCTGCATTGATTAAATAAGTGTCCAAATCTCCCACAAACATAACATCTTACATTCATTCTACAATTGTCTGAATTATGACCAACTTTGTTGCATTTAGAACATTGACCCGTGGGTGTATTAGTGTTTTGATAATTTCTAAATCTACACTGATTTTCTCTATGACCATACTTGTTACAGTTAAAGCATTTGCCATTAAATTTATAAGCTATGATCATGTGTGTTTGAAGTACCAGAGCTTTCACCAACTTCAAAGCCAAGGCCATTAGTGTCACCATTTGGTTTCTGATTCTTTAGCATGTCACCAAGTTCTTCTGAGCTTTTCTTGAATTTTCCTTGTGTTGATTTGTAGTAGCTAGTTCTCTTTCCAAGATTCCTTTCTATCTCATGAGTTCATTTGTGTCATTTTGTGTATGCATCAGATTTGTCTTCAACATATCATTTTCATGACTAAGTCTTGTGTTTTCATTTGCAACATCATTTAGTCTTCTAGTCAAGACTTCTTCATTTTTCTTCCTATCTTCGAATTCCTTGCAAAATCTCATAGTCATACCTTGCATCTCATTCTTTGTTGTATTGTTTTCTTGTCTTAGTTTGTTTACCAGATCATTAAGAGTTTCCTTTTCATCATTCTTATTCTGCATCTTTTCTCAAAGTTCTCTTCTCTTATTTCTTGCAATGGTAATATTTTCTTGAAGCCCTTGAATAATATCCTGAGCAACCTTTAGATCATCTTCAAGTTTGATATTTTTCAACTTTTCTACATCATAGTCTAAAAGAGTTGTTTCCAATTGTTTCTTCAAGTTTTCCATCTCTACCAGTGTCAAGATCTTCCTCAAGCTGTTAGGCTTCTCAAAATAGAGGACCAAGCTCTGATACCAATTGTTAGGATTCCCAGAGATACTGAGAGGGGGGGGTGGGGGTGAATCAGTATCTAACCAGTTAATGAATTTACTTGATTTAAAACATGTAAAGAATATCAATACTATGTACCGGTAAACCAAAAATAATACAGTAAACAACAATAACAACAACCACATGAAAAGCACACCATAACACAATAATTTAATGAGGAAACCCGGTGTGGGAAAAACCTCGATGGGATTTGTGACCCACAATATTCACTTACTGGCCAATAAGAGAATATTACTATTTTACAAGAGGGGCCTACACATGTAGGAAGGCCAAGTGCCTAGAGCTCACTGCTCAATTCCAAAGGAAGTCACACTGACTTACAAAAATGGATTATACAAATCCAATATCTTGTATTGCTTCAAATTAGCATCTGATATGCTAGATCCAGTACCAGTTTTAGCTCTGCTTCATACATAAACCCTTAACCTATGATTCGCATATTAGGTCTGTATAATGTTTGCCTATCACATTCTTACTAATTGTTCTACAATGATCTCATACATATATGAGTCATATTACAACTCGCCATGTTGGCTTGCAATGATTTTACAATTAATTACAAAATATATTATCAACAAAATTCTTGTCGGTCAGAGTGTTGGTATCCATCCTTTCACTATCATTGTCCTATGTGCTAGTGTAGAGTTTGTCATTGTCGGTGCCAGTATATTTGTCTTGCCGGTATCATATGATTGCAAGGTTTCCATCAATGACAAAACCTTCAATCACTTACAATGTCTCATTGGAGTGTGCATTTCCCAATAGTAAATTATCCAAGGATGATGAATCTAAGTCTGTAGATGAAAAGGAATACAGATCAATGATTGGCAAATTGCACTATGTTGTTCACAGTCGACCGGATATTGCCCATGCAGTTGGTATTGTTGCTAGATTTCAGAAAAATCCAAAGGAAGCACATCTGATGGCAACTAAAAGAATTTTTAGATATTTGAAAGGTACTATTGACTATGGGTTATGGTATCCATATGGTGGATATTTTGATTTGAAAGTGTATATAGATGCTGACTGGGCTGGAAGTATTGATGACCGAAAAAGTACTACCGATGGAGCTTTCTTTCTAGGAGGAAGGTTAGTTTCTTGGAGCAGCAAAAAGCAGAGTTTAACTTCACAATCTATTGCTGAAGCTTAGTATGTGGCAGCATATATGAATTGCACACAAGCTATGTGGATGAGACACATTTTGGAAGGTTTAAGATGAAAATCGTAGATCCTATAAATATTTTGTGTGATAACACAAGTGCAATAAAAATTTCAAAAAATCATGTTTTGCACACAAGGACTAAGCACATTGAGTTGAAATATCACTTCTTGAGGGAAAAATTTCAATGTAAAGATGTTGTCTAGGAGCATGTTTTTACTAAGGAGTAGCTTGCAGATATCTTTACCAAACCTCTGCCTAAGACCAATTTTGAGTATCTTAGAAGTCAGTTGGGGGTTGTCCCTCTTCATGAAGCTAGTTGAACATGATGTTGATTGTATCAGTCCTTGAATTTCTTGTAGAATTTTACATGGATTGATGAAGGAGTGGATGTTTTCCACAGGGGGAGCATCTAGTTGCAAAATGATGTTGATGCACAGTGAGAGCAAAATTACGTGTTTTACTTTCACTTTGGCATTGTTGTCAAAGGGGGAGAAGTATTATGTGATTGAAAGAGAGAAGAACCAGTGACAGACTGAAGACAGATAGAGCAAGGTGAATACTTGGTAATGTAAACCAGGATTCCTATACACCAATCACAAAAAAAATCGAGGCATTGAATTTGTATTGCCATCAATGCCAAAGGGGGAGATTGTTGGCATTTTGAGTTTGTTGGCATTTTGCATAGAGATTGCATTAATGATATGTTGTCATTGATGTCAATTGAACCGGTAATGGTATTCATGTTATTGCTGATATTGTTGTTTTTGATATTGGCTAGTATACAGTAAGAAGAGCTTTGTGGAAGATGTTGTAAACTGGTATGTAAATTTTTTGAGTTGAACCGATGAACCGGTATAAAGGGTTAAACATGTCTATGTAATGTAACTAATAAATCCTAACCTGTTGATAAACCCTGGCCGATCATGTTTGTTGGTTTATTACCTATTGAGCAAAAATGATGGAGACACATGTGATCATTGTATGAGGATATGTTCAAATTGATTTGGCACGTTTGTTTGATTTCTTGGAAAGGAGCAAAGTGAATTGCATCTAATGCAGAGCTCATGATGAGTTACAAAGTCCAATGGAGCAGTTGAAATTGTCTTGAAGAATGTGAAGAGATTGTTATGATTTATAATGGTCAAGATTGTACTAACTTGTTTGTAATCTCAATGATGAGAATTAGGTTTTTTTTTATGTTACCGACCTAATTGTTTGTGTATTTAAGGTCGATGAAGTTGTTTGTAAAAGTGTTGGCAAAGTTGACAAGATTGGTAGAAACTTGTGAGTGTGCAGTTGCCTAACCAGTGGATGGATCTGTACTTTGAGTAAAGACAGATTGAAGGTTATAGAAGGATTTGATCAAGAAAATGTAGTGCTATTTAGATAGATCAAGAAAACCTGTTGTTTTCTAACAATTACAACAGAAGTAAAATCCCCTAACTAGGTAAGCTCTAACAAGCTTGGTTACTCATTAAATCCTCTAACAAGGTGGTCCATTAGCTTGGATTCTTAAATCCTCCAGCGAGGTTACTCCTAACAGGGTATTGTGCTTTTTATCAAGGCATACTTGTAAATCCCTTAACCGGGTGATTCCTAAACAAGAATTAGTTCTTAATAGGACTTATTGTAAAGCTCTAACAGGCTTTGGCTCCTAACAAGGTGAACTTCAGAAGAGTTCAGATAGCTATCTTTGTGAGTCCCATCTCACTGTGGTTTTTACCTATTTGGGTTTTCCATGTATAAATATTTGTGTCAAATGGTGAATGATTTTGTGGATGTGATGTTACATGATTAGATTAATTTTTGATGAGTTATTGAAGGTTATGATTAAGAACTATTGATTTACATAAAGGTTAAAGTTGTTTTACTGTTAAGTTGATATAACAGTCAACCGGTTCATGTCAAGTATTCCTATGAATATTGATCTTGACTGAGATATGTTTACTTTGTTTGACTGATTTTGAGTTTGGGAACTTTGTATCAGTTTTTTAATATACCTTTTCACCCCCCCCCTCTCAATATTCTACTGGATAATTATTTTTTTATCATACCATCATGTGGTACCATGGTGGCTACCGTTTTCACCTTAATTTTAAGCTGAGAAATCTCCTCATCATTTTGTTCAATAATCTTCTTTTTTTTATCAATGATCCTTTACATTTCCACTTTTTCTAATTACCATTCTTGGTAAAGAGAAAGTGAAACTACATGACTGGTAAGAGAAGATGGTGGTCTATGAATAGGGGCTTTAGGTTTTGACTTTCTAGCCCCACTTCCTATTTCAACAATCTACTCTATGGAGGATGCCAAACTATTAAGCCCATCAAAACCTACACCTTCCTTTAGCTTCTCATGAGGATTATGCAACCCTTCTTCCTCATCCTTATCTTCTTCCTTACTAAGCTCCTTAGGTGAGGATGGAGGAACATTATCCTGGTAAGGACTGTGTGGCTCATGCTCTAGAGAATCAACCAAAATGCTGACATTTGGATTCTCCAATTGCTTCGGATCTTTAGGTTTTCTTCGAAGCCTACTGCTTCTTCTTCGAGACATTTCTTTGGTGGCTGCAGGATGACTTCCTATACTTAATTCTTCAGTTGCTTCCTTAGATACTGCAGTGGTTGCAAGAGAAACCTCCTTTGCAACTTTTATTTTCTTTGCAATAGGAGAGGCTATATCCCCACTTTTTCCTTTCTCTTCCTTTTCTATGTCAATTTATTTTTCTTTTCCTTTCTCCTTGCATGTAGCAGCCCTAGTTCTTATTGGGTTTTGAGAAGGAACCCCTATTGAGGCTTCTTTTGTGTTAGACATATCTCCTCCTTGTAAGGGTTCCTTTGTTGCAGGAACATTTTGATTTGGTGATATCCCAAAGGATGAGGGTTCAATAGGAGGACCGGGTCTTTCTAAATTTTCCCACTCTTGATATGGGAGCGGCTCCACTCAATCCACATTATCTATCCTAAATCTTCTAATTTTTACAAATTCATCCCAGGACACCTGGGAAACATCTCTTAAAGATCTTTTAATCAACAACTTAATCAATAAATGATGAGTAACTAAATGAGGCCTACCTCTTTGTGTTTCTATTGCGCTAATGGAAAGAAGATTGTACAATATATTCAAAACATTCATTTGTCTTCCACGACGCATATGACTCAAAAGCTTGAAATGATGAGAATGTAGACATGAAAATCTCCCTTCACAAGTTAAATACTTTATAACATATAATGCTACTGCTCTCCATTCAGGCAGAAGGGATTCTCATCTGGCCACCTACTTATCTATTACCAAAGGTGGGTCTCCCTGTCGTGTAAATTCTTCTCACACATTTCGTGCGTCCTTTGATTCGGGGTATTTTTTCCCATCTACTAGAAACCCAGTTACTTTTGCAATCCATTTTTCTATTGCTATAAGTCTCAATTCTTTCACATGAGCTTCTCCATCTAAAAATGTTTGGGTGAATTCTCTTGAAACCTCCTCATTAAAATCAGTCAACTTTAGAAAATAATCTAACTAGCCACTATTGTGGAATGAAGGCTCACAATCCTTGTCTTGCAGAAGGATATCATGGACTGTGGTGAACCATCAGACCAACCATCATGACACTGAAACTTCCAACTCACCAATGGCAAAAATATGCCCAACTCTGCAAACTTTCAAATGAAATATGCTCTATTTTCCAAGAACATAGCTTCAATTTCAAAAATGGCTCAATGAAGACAAAATTCAAAATAACTCAAGGCAAACAAAAGGAATAGAGTTCATAATATCACATCAAACCAAAATTAAACTCAATTTAAGATGACATAAGAATTATCTGTGAGAATAATTTGCATCGTACTTCCCCCCCAACCTAAGGTTTAGCAGGTGTCCACACATTCGAAGGAGGACTTAAAAGTACACTATGCAAATATCATAATGATAAGAAGTATGGTTTAATTAAATGCATGCAACAAAAATATAAATACACACAAGCGTGCCTGATATCGTACCATCATGACAACAGTTGGAGAAATTCATCATATATGAAGCTGATTTGAAATGCATGGCAAGTGAGGTGGAGAAATGAGTGAAGGGAGTGGAAGGGAATGGGGGAATATGAAAATAGAATATTTATTGTGAAGAAAAGTACTTCCATGGGATATGGAAGTATTTATTATGAGCATGCAACAAATATTTTAGGAAGAAGGCAAGACAACAAGTCTGTCACCTGTTGTTGCAGGAATCTCGATATTTTTTGAATTAGTGAGAAAGTTATCCTTGGAAAGAGGCTTATGATAGAGGCATGAGCGATGTCCATTCACCAACAATTTTAATTCCATAGGATCAATTATGGACAAGAGTACTGCACCATTGGAAAATGTTTCAATTACCTTTTAAGGCCCTAACCAATGCATCTACAGTTTTCCCAAATTTTCCTTATACCTAGAATCATAAAAAAGGGCCTAATCACCTAGCTTGAATGTTTTGTCTTTTAAATATCTATCATGTCATTTCATGCATTGATTCCGAATTGTTTTTGTATGCTATAGGGCTGACTTCTTGATTTCATCCAAGGCATTAAGCTGCAGGATGCTATCCTGTTGTGCTATAGAGAGTCATATTCAAAGCTATGGCTGTTCTAAGTGTCTTGTGCTCAAATTCCATAGGAATCGTAGCCTTTGTCCCATATACCATCTCAAAGGGTGTAAACCCTATAGTGGTTTTCCATGTGGTTCGATAGGCCCATACTACTTCAAACAACCTACTAGACCAATCCTTACGATGAAGGGCTACTATCTTGGTTAATATGAATTCAATCTCCCTATTGGTGATTTCATCTTGCCCATTTTCTTGAGGATGGTAGGGAGTTGATTTTTTATGCCTTATATTATATTAATTGACTAGGGCAGTGATCAAAGTGGAAGTAAATTGTACGCTTGATCAGTCACAATCTCCCTGGGAATTCCATATCATGTAAAGATCTCCTCATACAAAAATTATGCTACCTTGTTATCCCTGGCATGTTTGAATGCTTTGACCTCAACCCATTTTTTAACATAGTCAGTACACACAAGAATGTATGACCTACCATTTGAGGATGGATCAATTGGCTCAACAAAGTCTAACCCCCATTTGTCAAATGGTGTAACAAACACTTGTGGATGCAAAGGCATCTCATCAAACTGAGTTGGTCTACCCATACATTGACATATGTCACACTTTCTGGTATACTTGATTGCATCTTTGTGTAAAGTAGGCCAATAATATCATGTAGTTAGTATTTTTAGTGTTGTTCACTTGGCAGCAAAGTGACCTCCACAAGGCTAATCATGGTAGGCATGAAGGATATCATAAGTTTCATCTTCTCTAATACATTGTCTCATAACTTGATCTAGCCCTGTATAGAACAAGCAATCTATTATCCATGGAAAATTCAAAACTCTTTTCTACAAGTAATCTTCTTTCTTTGGGTGAGAAATAAGAAGGGATTTTGTTAGCAACTAAGTAGTTAGCTATGTCAGCATACCATGGAATGTTCACATTAATTGAAAATAAATGCTCATCTGGAAAGGAATCATCAATGGCTTTAGGACCATTCTATTTTTTAATTCTGGACAAAAAATCTGCCACTACATTTTCCTTTCCTAGCTTGTCAATGATAGTGATGTCAAACTCATGCATTAGCAATAACCATCTTGCCAACCTACCTGAAATGGAACTTTTATTCATAAGGTACTTGATGGTTGCATGATCAGTATGCACAAAGATTTGATAGCTAGTGATATAGTGTCTAAACTTGTTGAGGTCATAGATAATAGCTAACATTTCCTTTTCTATAACAATATAGTTTAGCTCAGGTCCCTACAAATTTTTGTTGATATAATAAATTGCATTCTCCAAAACTCCTTGTTTCTACCCCAAGACTATTTCAATTGTAAAATTTGATGCATCTATGTGAATGTGAAAGGGAAGAGACCAATCAAGTCCTTTGAGTACAAGAGTTTGGGTTAAGGCTACCTTAAGTTTAGAAAATGCCTCTTCACATGTTGGCATCCATTCAAACTCAACATTATGTGTCAAGAGAAAATATAGAGATCCTACCATCTTACTAAAGTCCTTTATAAATCTCCTATAATACCCTGCATGGCCTAAAAAACTTCTTACATCCTTTTGTTTTGCAGGAGCAGGAAGGTTAAGTATTGCCTCAATTTTGGCTAGATCAACTTGAATGTTTGACTAAGAAATACAATTCCCTAACACTATCCCTTCTTGCATCATCATGAAACATTTTTCACTGTTTAGGGATAAATTGTGATCCTTACACCATTGTAACACTTTGGCAAGATTTTGCAATGCTTACTCAAAGGTGGCCCCATAAGCAGTGAAATATAGATTTTCATACAATCATGGGAAATGTCTAAAAACATACCGAGGACAACCCTTTGAAAGGTTGTAGGAGCATTGCACAGACCAAACAAAAGAACTGAATAAGCATACGTTTCCCAAGGGAAAGTGAAGGTTGTCTTCTCTTAGTCTTCTGATGCTATTTTGATTTGATTGTAACCACTAAACCCATCCAAAAATGAAAGAGTATTGTTTGTTTGCTAAAGAATCCAATACTTGATCTATGAATGGAAGTGGGAAATGATCTTTCTTAGTACCAATGTTGATCTCCCTATAGTCTACACAAACTCTCCATTTACCTCCTTTCTTAGGGACTATAACTAGAGGAGATAACCATTGACTATTTGAAATAGGGTAAATGAACCCTGCATTAAGTAACTTTTGTAATTCCTCTTTGATTATTTCCCTTAATGCAGGATTAATCCTATGTTGAGGTTGTCTAATTGGTTTGCACTCTTCTCTGATATAAATCTCGTGAGTGCACAATGTAGGATCTAATCCCTCCATGTCATGATAATCCCATGCAATGGCTTGTTTATGGATCTTGAGTAGTTCTATTAAGGACAATATTTGGTCTGCTATAAGTTGACTATTGATATTCAGATTCTTTCTTGTAGCAACCTCTACCTGAGTGATTGACTCAATATTAGATATTTTAGATAAACAAGAGGTTTGGATTTCCTGTGGCAGCAAGGTATGAAATGTATCTGCAATTGTAGGAGACTCCAAAGAACTTGCAGACGGAAGGAGTGTATGCAAAAGACATGTTGGTATACCATGGAACTGTTGAGCTGTTCCATAATGATTTCCTATGATGTTAGAGAGTACCTTATCATCCTCTTAGAGTTTTATGAATGGTTCCTTATTCAAAATCATAAGCTACTGAACATAATTAAATTCCTCTGCTTCTTCTCCTATATCGGGCCATACTATTTTCTCTTGATCAAGTTGTGGTTGTGCAAGAGAATAAAGTGCAAGAGTTTTAGTGGTGATACCATCTGAAATGGTCATGTCCCCTGATCTATAGCCTATGTATGCATTAGTTGTAGCAATCCAAAGTCTTCCCAAAATGATTATATATCGCCCCAATGTTGCTTTAGGAGAGAGTATCACAAAATTAGTTGGATATTCCCAAGAATCTAGTTTGACAACAACATCCTCGACCATCCCATCAGGTCGGACAGTGGAGCTATCTACAAGTTGTAGGACCATTGGGGTGAGCCTAAAACTAGTAATACTGAGTTGCTGCATAACATCCTTGGTCATCACATTTATGGCTACTCCCAAATCTATCAAGGCTTTTTTATTTTGAGTTCCATTGATGACTACTGGGTCAGAATATTTAGGAACAACAATTTTTCCTAGCATAATATCAGCCAGTTGCCCTACTACATGGACTGTTTGTGGATCCTTTTTCTTCCATCCAGGTTTTTTTAAACACACCTCCTTAATAGTTTTTCCATGTATGGGAATATCCTTAATATCTTGGAACGGTGGAATCTTTACACATATACGTTTTAACTGATCAATAAGATTAAAATTGATGTCATCCTGCTGCCTAGTTACTTCTACATGTAATCTTTGAGTAAATGGAGGTGTGCCTAAAGTCTCAGATTGAGGTACCTAGTTAGGGCTTGTAGGTGGGCCAGGTGCAGTATCTTAAGTAATATCCTCATACGGTAATTCTATTATAAATGGAGGAGACGGGGCAGGCAAAGTTTTTCCTGACCGTAAGTGAATATCACTTATATTAAGAGAATATGTAGGATATTGATTAGGATCGGCTGAATAAACTTGTTGTTGTTGCTGAGGTTTGTTATTGGGATTTGTCACGAGCTGTGTTGGCAATTGAGTTGGCTTAGGTGGAGTAGCATTAGGAGTTGGTGGCATTAAATATGGCTGATGGGACTGTTGTGGTGGCTACAAGAAACCTGATGATTGGTTTGACCTTTGCGGTGACTATTGCCAATTATCTTGAGGTGGTGACCAATTCCCTTGTGGCTGCTACCACTAAGAGGAAGGTCTATGATAATTAGGCCATGGGTTTTGAGAGTTATTCCAAGACTAAGGAGTATAATTCCCAAAACTTTGGGAATATGGAGGTTGCCACTGGTTATTTTGTGCATTAAAATTCATATAAGGACCAAAATAAGATAATGGATCTTGTGGCATACCTTGTCTCAGAGGCCAAGGCCTTTGTTGTGCAACATAAAAGAGTTGTTCATCATCTCCATAGAATGGCTTAAAATCAAGAGTAGCCTGTTAGCTATCAATTATTGCAAGGAGCTTACACTTGCAATCCTTTTTCTTTTGCCTACAATGGGGACAAAACTATGCGAGCATCGCCTCTACTTCTTCATTCTTCTTCCTTTCTTGAAGTGTATCCAACTGAGTAGCCATGTTGTTAATAATATCCTCTTTAAAGTTTTTTAGCAGATGAGTTATCTCCATCCTTGAAACTGTTGTAGATTCTTTTGCGACTGAAGATCCAAGCCTATAGTGTCTTCTTTTTATTGGTAGAAGCTCTAGAATATTTTTGAAAAATCTTCCTGATGTTGTCCCATTGAACTTGAGTAATGTCTTCTCCTCCCATGAGGTCCAATGAGTCAATACAGTCCTCATTGATTCCCCTTAGAAAAATTAATTTCAAAGATTCATCAGTCAAGGTGTTATGCTTGGATTTCTTAACACTGAATAGAAACCTTTCAAGATAATCTTCTAGACTCTCATCTTATTTTGTGTCATCTGGAAGATATCATCACTATGTCGATCCATTCCCATGCAATAATCTTTATACTTCTCCCAGAAATTTTCTTTCATTTCATCCTTCTTTCAGAGTAGCAGGAAATAACTTGAGTTTATGGGCATCAGTGGTATAGTCATAACTTTGACAAAGGATATCAAATTGGAATAGAAAGGTATCTAGATCTTCTATAACCAAGCCATAAAACTTTGGAAGAGGAGAGGCTGGTATATTCTTCAAGTTTGCATTATCATACTGGTTAGGAATAGGAAACTCAAAGGTTGGGTTCATAGGTGGAGGTGGAACATTTGCTGCCATTGGTCCTTGATAAAGAAGGTTTGTTTAAGAAGTCGAGGTCTCCCTCCAATATATCAAAATCACCTTGGTTTCTAGCTTGCACAAAAGTTTCAGCAAAAGGATTTATTTCTAGGGCTTGATCTGCTCTTATTTCATGAGTGGAATGCGAGGGAAGAAATCTTCCTAATGCATCTCTTTTTCTTCTATGAATACATATTTTATGAAGGAATTCTGAGAGTTAATTCTTAAAGAAAACTAAAAACTTAAAACTAATGGTTACAACAGGTTCTTAGTTCGGCACCATCCCCGACTATGGCGCCAAAAATGTTTGTCCTCACAATTGGAAAAGCAACTAGGTTATAAAAACTTAATTCAGGGATTGGACATCCTTACTAAATAGTTAACTCTCTTGTAGAAAAGGCTCATTTATTTTATCAACCAGGGAGGTAAACTTGAAATGGGCTAGCACTGTATGTGCACTAAGTTCAAATTGCAACCACTCTATACTACTGCTGAAAAAGGAAATTCTCTGAAGTCAATGTGCAAAAAAATAATGAACTAATACTTAATTAGAACTCACAACTGAAAGTAACTTAAGCAACTGCTACTAAATAACAATGTTCTAGCCAACGGATAGGAACTACTCTGCCCGTAGTGGCTATAGGTGTAGACACAAGAATTGTTTCCAGTGGCTGCAGGAATAGTCGAATGCCAAAAAAACTACAACAAAATGGAAATTAACTAAAAAACACAAAGGGACTACTCACCAAGTGGGCCCCCTTGGGTGAGTATACCTAGAACTCTGGATAACAACTCATGATAAGCTCAAAAAACATTGTCTTCTTTATTTCAAATCGACTGCAAAATACATAAGTCTAAAAGTTGGTTACTACAAATTCTATGATTGTTCCATCCCACAAGAGGAGATAGAGACCTTTTATTTATAAGGAAACTTTATAACAGATTCCTAACTGATCAACCCACGTCCCAAGGAAATAGGCGAATAGAGTTTATTACATTAAAGAAGAAGTCAGCACGGAAAACAGAACAACAACAACTGTCCTATAGCAGAGAAAATACAGCGCAACCTCCTTCCTGGATTTAAGCTCCACTCGAATCAATTATGAATGTTCCACAAACCTCTCTACTAAGGAAGCGATCAAGTGGTTATAAACTTCTTCAATGCTTCTTCATTTTGACTGGGTCAACATCCTAGCAGCACGTTGATGTTCCTCCTATCCGCCAACTTAGTCTTTCTTTCATTTTGGCTAACCCTGCAACATGACATTAATGTGCACAAAAACATGTGTATCTATTGATGTTGACATAACATAAATTAAACCAAATTCTAATGTTGATTTAGATAACATCCTTAGGTATATAATAAACTAGTTCCAAAAATACTTAAAAAGACATTAACCAAGAAATTCTTATGACCCAAATATCACCCAGACAAGACCTAAGCAGGAGATCTATGACAAAAATGTATCAAAACAAAGCCATTATTTTGGCTCATCACATAGCAGCTTTTTTGCATAAGTATTTTTTTTTTTAAAGTCTCCCTACTTGGGGGCCACCTCCAACAAAATCCCTACGACGGTGCGAGGTTACGCTGCAGCGAAGTTTTAAAAAATAAATGTTTATGAATAAAATTTCCAGGGTTTCCAAAAATTTAACACGGGAAATGGTAGAAAAAATGGGGACCGAAAAAATTCCCTTTCTCAAGGCATCATACGACAAGCATGCAGGTAGAGGGTACAAGGATGGTAGAGGACTACAAGTATCTAGGGATCTTAGTAGGGGCGGTCTATTGTTGGGATAGCCAATGCCCTTCCTCTCCCCATCTATCTTCATCTATACTTTTATCTACTCTAAAATAACCACACTAATGGTAGGAACTTGATGTTTTGCATCCCTTGTTATACAATAGAATTCAGAATTTATAAAAAATGGTAATTATTAAAAGTGCGCAGAGGACAACATTTTTTTACATGCTTTTAGAAGATTGCATTTTTCAACTAGCACTTGCACCAAAAAGAGGTAAGCCTAATTGTAAAATATTTTGTAAAGAATATATTAGAGAACACAAAATTGTAAAATAATCAAATTTTAAAAGTGGTAATTACCACAAGAAAAGTTAGAGTCTCACGTCAATATTTTTTTCCATTGCTATTGAGATTCAAAAGTTTGGTAGCTACATCTAAAATCAGAATCGTTGTTGAAATAGAATAGGAAAGATATGAGTATATTGTGGGAGTGCATATTGTTTCCATTTTGAGCTAAAAACCCAGACAAAAAATAGCATCCAAAGAAGGAAACAAGCCTATGAAGAAGAAGCTAGTTGCAAAAACCATGATAGAGGAAACAAAGGAAGTTTAAGAAATAGCAGTTGTATAGAGTTTAGTTTTACATGTTGTAAAACTAAACTCCATCACCTTTTAGATTTACTTGTTGCAAATAGATTGAAATAGCAGTTGTACGGAGTTTAGTTTTGGTTAGTCTAAGAAAAAAATTATAGAATTATTAGTGTTATGTAAGCAAATGAATATTTTAATTATTTCATTTTGACATAAAAAGTTAATATCATAAGCTAATAATAAATAATAATATAAATAATAATAATGCTAAAGACATGTTATACTCACATATGGATGCAAAAATGTACGTAAATAAAAACTATAAGTATTTAATTTGACATGTTTGTGACACTCAAATGCAAGAAAAATAAAAGAAATCAATTTATTAGTAGTATTTAATTTTATATTATTTTATCTTCCCTTCCATTGTCAACTACCACTATTTGAGTCGGGAAGCGGCAGATGGAGCGCGGTCGGACCCAGATTTCAAATTTGAGTGGGATTTCTAGTTCAGCATTGGGACAGCTAGAGGCAGATGGTTCAGAGATTCCTATAGATGGAGGGGGCTCAGATAGTAAGGATCCTGATGCTCCCTTGGATCTGGGGGACCCAGGGGGACCACCAAGACCACATGAAGAGCGACTAGCAGATGAGAGTAGGAAAGGGCAGGTCCAAACTTCAAAAACAAAAGCCAGTAACTTAGAAGGAGCTCAAGGACAACAAGCGACTAGTGGTTCAGAGAACACAGTGGAAGGAAAAGATCATCCGGATAAGGTTCTTTCATCGACCCCTGAGGATCTTAAGGGGGGACCCAGTTTGAATGGATGTACACGTAAGTGGTCCTCTTTGTTTGGGGTTAAACCTAAAGGTAAGTCCTCATCACCTCCTATTAAAAACACCTCGAATGTGTCTCAGGGTAAGTTTTCTATTGCTATTCCAAACCAATTCATAGACCAAAACATCGCTAGAATGGAAAATACATTGATCGGTAATTTTTTGGGGTCTAGACCTAATATAGAGATCGTTCGTGGATATGTCAAAAGAAAGTGGAATTTGAAAAGTCAGGTTGATGTGGTTGCAATGAACAAAGGTTGTCTATCCTTTGCTTTCTCTTATGATGAGGATAGAAGAAACATTCTTTGTAGTGGGTCATGGGCAATAGGTAAACATATCATGTACATCCAAAAGTGGTACCATAACGTAGCAAAAGGAAAGAATTTTTTGGTCCAAGTCTCGGTGTGGGTTAAACTCCTTGGGCTTTCAATGGAATTTTGGGAAGAAGATGTTTTTGCAGGAATAGGCAATACCTTCGGGGAGCTTATCGCTATTGACTAGATTACGACATCCAGAAGAAAGCTGATTTATGCTAGGATCTATGTTGGAGTTGGACCTAATACAAACATGCCAGAGGAAATAGAGATAGAATCTAAACTGGGGAAGTGGAAGTAGAACATTGTTTATGAAACAATCCCTTTTGCTTGCTTTCATTGTAAAAAAGTTGGACATTGGGCTAAAAAATGCCCAAGTATCGAGGGTAAATCCTACCTCCAAACTAAGGTTTGGAAGAAAGTGGATAGGCCTCAAAAAGCCTTGGAGTCCAATGACCCAGATTAGGAGAAACAGTCTTAGATTGGACAGACGGAGGAAGATCTCACCAGTGAAGAGGGAAACAAACCAAAGAAAATAGATAGCATTAAAAATGATCATTAGGAGTCAGAGCTAAGTGATAAGGATTTAGAGCATGGAAGAAAATGCAACAATCAGAAAGAGGAACTGGAAGAGGATAAGACAGAGTTAATCTCAGACAAAGGTGAGAAAAAAGGAGATAAAAGTCCACAGATAACAAAGAGGAAGGAGATAATTTTAACCTCGTCTTAAACTCTCAAGATCAAGATAAAGAATTAGACTGGTATCAGGAGGCCCAACCTAATAAAATCCTGGGCCAAGGGCTATCGAGAATCTCATTAGCTTCCCCAGCAAAAGTAAAGCTAGCCTTTTCGGAGGAACAAGATCCAAAATGGGGAGATGAGGAATATATCAAAAAGGCTAGGGAAGAATGAAACAAAGCAGGAGGAAGAAGAAGCAGCAGAGGATAAAAGAAAGAATAAGCAAAAAAAATGAATAACAATAACCTTATCAATAGTACACTAACTAGAAACACCAGAAGTAGGCTTGGGGATGTAGGAGCACAACACACTTCTCTAGGAAGACACTCAAATTCCAAAAAGAGATCAATGGAAACAAGCAGGAATATAGCAGATGGTACCCAAAGAACCATCTTTGAGGCAGGTATTTCTAAAAATCCATGAAAATCATCTCTTGGAATATTCAAGGACTGAACAACCCTCACAAACATGATTTAGTTAAAAGTATGATTAGAGATTAAAACCCTGATATTTTTTTGATTCAAGAAACTAAGATGGAAAAAGATAAAGTTAAAAGTCTGAATATGTTCAAACATGGAGGAGTCAGTGGAGGGAGTTCAAAAGGTTCTTTGGGAGGAATTGTTACATTTTGGAACAAAAACAATGTTGAAGGTGAGATTCTGATTCAGGAAAATAACTTGGCTTGCATTAGATTCAAGCACCTTAAGAATGGCACCACATGGGTCCTAACTAACTTATATGCTCCTAACACAAAGACTGGTAGAAGTGAGATGTGGAGAAATCTTACTAGGTTAAGAAGCAGGTTTGCTGAGGACAGCTGGATAATAATGGGAGACTTCAATACCCCCTTGAAAGAAAATGAGAAAAAGGGAGGGAGTCAAGCTAATCTGGAAAGTAGATTGGACCTGATGGATTTCATAAACAATAATGCTATTCATGACCTAGAGCTGCAAGGAATCAAATACACTTGGACTAATAGAAGAAGTGGTGAGAACTTGATTCAGGTTAGACTTGATAGGGCTCTCCTTTCCTTAGATTGGTTTAACCTTCATGATTGCTCCTTATCTTCTCACATAAGGGTAGGATCAGATCATTATCCAATAACCTTTATAGCTGAAGTAAAGAATAGAAGGAGACATTTCCCTTATAGATTTGAGAAGATGTGGACTAGACACCCGGATCTGGAAAGTAAGATCAAGGAATGGTGGCAGGTCAGTATTAAAGGAAATGCTATGTACAAAGTGGTCAAAAAACAAGATTGTTAAAGTCAATGTGAGGAAGTGGAATAAAGAATGCTTTGGGAATATCTTTACTTCAAAAGATACAACCCTATTAGAGCTCAAGGAAATCCAGGATGAGATACAAAATAATGGTTATACTAATACGTCTAGAGATACTAAAGATGCTATTCTTGTGATATATCATGATATTATAGATAAATAGGAAACCTATTAGAAACAAAGATCAAGAAATGTATGGTTGAAGGAAGAGGACAAGAATACTAAATACTTCCATATGTCCACCTTAAGACATAAGGCCATTAATAGAATTGTTCATATCAAAGTGAATGGCAGATGTGTTGTAGAAGATGATCCCATGAGTAAGGCTGCTATGGACTTTTTCTCCAACTTACTTGCTAAGGATCAAAATCTGGATACACAAGCCCAAAGGGACCTTCTGGACAGTATACCTACCATTTTAGGGGATGATCAGAATGCTCACTTGACTGCTATCCCTTCCCATGATGAAATTCTGATAGTTGTCAACTCCTTTGAGGGAAACAAGGCCCCAGGTCTAGACGGCTTTCCCATGATCTTCTTTCAAATGTATTGTCATATTATTGGAGATGATGTTACCAGAGATGTGAAAGAATTTTTTGGTGCTAGAAATTTTTTTAAAGAAGTTAATGGAACTTTCATTGCTCTAATCCCCAAAAAGATGGGGGTTGACTCTATGGATCTCTTTAGACCTATTAGTCTATGCAACTCTCTTTATAAGATAATCTCTAAGGTTCTTACCTCTAGAATTCTTAAGTTGCTCCCTTCCATCATCTCACCCTAGAAAAGTGGTTTTGTCCCAGGTAGACAAATTTTAGATTCAATCATCTTTGTCCATGAAAACATTCATTCTCTGACTTTCTCCAAAAAAGAAGGTTTTTTTCTGAAGCTAGACCTCTCTAAAGCTTATGATAGAGTGGACTAGGATTTTATGATGGATGTTCTCTCAACTTTTGGCTTCATCTCCAGAAGTATTAGTCTTATCAGGCAACTTGTCTCTTTGGCTTCTTTCACAGGTTTAAATAATTGGATCTCTCTCTCCTTTCTTTAAAGCTTCTAGAGGTCTCAGGCAGGGAGACCCTCTATCCCCAGTTCTCTTTATCATTATGGTAGAATGTCTGGGGAGATGTATTGGTAAGATGGTTGAGAAAAGGGAATTTTGTGGTTTGAATCCTTCCTCGGCATATCAAACTTGTTCCCATTAGCAGTTTGTTGATGATTCTATAATAATGGGGAAAGCTACTGTAAAGGATTCTAGAAGATTAAAAAAGGCTTTGGATAACTATGGAGATGCCACTAGTCAACTTATTAACTGGTCCAAAAGCTTTCTTTATTTTATCAATACCCCGAAGAGAAGGAGGATTAAAATTAGTAATATTTTGGGGTGTCAAATTGGTAGTTTGCCTACTTCTTACTTGGGGCTTCCCTTGTGCCATGATCCTCTAGATACTTTCTGGGGAACCCTGGTGGATAAATTCCACAAGAAGTTGTCTGGATGGAAGGGTTCTCTTCTCAGTCAAGTAGGTAAGGTTCAATTTCTGAAATCCACTCTACAAAGTATTCCTCTCTACGCCATCAGTTTGTTCAGAATCCCTGCTAAGTATGTGTAGGCCATAGAAAAGATTCAAAGAAATTTTTTATGGATAGGGGTTGAGGAGAAGAAGAGAATGAACTTGATTGCTTGGGAGAAGGTCTGCAAGCCTATAAACAAAGGAGGTTTGGGCCTAAGAAGAATAAGAGACATAAATGAGTTCCTTATGGCCAAGCAGATTTGGAGAGGTTATAGAAACCAAGGAGAGTGGAAAATGATATGGGATAACAAATATAAAAGTCAATGTCTGACACTCCAAAGCTTTCTCAAAGCATAGAGTATCCCAATTGGATCCAATATTTGGAAAAATGTCTCTAGAACAAGAGACTTAATGGTCAAAGATGGAAAATGGAAATTGGGGAAAGGGAATCTTATCTCATTTTGGGATGACCCCTAGCTTCTGGAGACCCCTTTGAATGAAAACCCTGAGTGGAATACATTTCAGAATCAATGCAAGGAAAAATTTGGAACCAAGGTGGAGGATTACTGGACAGACGGACAATGGAAGGACTTATCTCAGGTGGACCAGTCTTTGGGTAGTCTGAATAAAGTAATGAACTCTATGGTGAGGATTGAAGAAGAAGATCATTTAATTTGGAAACTCACTGCTAGTGGTACTTTTACAGTGTCTTCTCTATATCATCGATAGTTCAACAACATGGAAAGCCCATGCTAGGCTAAAGCATGGGTGAAAGGCCTCACCCCTAAGATTAACGTTTTCTTCTAGATAGCTCTTCAAGATAAAATTCTCACTACTGAGAATATCAGAAAAAGAGGTATTAGTATGCCTAGTTTTTGTATTCTTTGTAAGAAGAATAAGGAGACTATAAATCATATGCTCTTTCATTGCCCTTTTTCTACTGATGTATGGGGAAGTTGTTTGGACCATTTCAAAGTCAGTTGGGGTTTCCCCAAGTCGATTCAGGAGATTTTCAATTCTTGGCATCATCCTTCAAGAAATAAATCCACAACCTTATTATGGAAAATTGATTTACCTCACATGTGTTGGGGCATATGGAAAGAGAGAAATGATAGAGTTTTCAGAGAAAAGACTATGAAGGCTAAAATTGTGTTTGAAAAAATAAGAAGAAGTATAGTGTAGAATATTAATATAATAGGCGGTATTGATAAACCTCAAGATAAGGATGATCAATTTATCTACAAAAAGTGGAGATTAAAGGGTCAAGAGAGCTTTCAGATCAACCCTAGAGAGGGTGTGACATAGATCAGTCCACCCAAGGGATGGATGAAAATCAATTTTGATGAGGCCTCGAAGGGTAACCTGGGTGTCGCAGGATGTGGAGTGATCCTAAGGGATGAATGGGGAATATGCAAAATAATTAAAAGCATTCCCATAGGAAATCAGACTAATCATGTTGTCGAAGCCATGGCGTCTTACCATGGGATGATCCTTGCCAAGGAAGCTAAATGCACTAAAGTGTGGTGTGAAGGAGACTCTTTAAACATAATCAATTGTTTAAACATGAAATTCCTGCCTTCTTGGTCTATTAGTAATGCTATTAAAGCTACTAGGAAAATCAGCGATGAATTTGATATGTGTGTTTTTAAACGTGTATAGGGAGGCCAACTCCTGTGCTGATTGGGCAGCCAACCTAGCTTGCCAAATGGGAGACATCATTACTAATTATGGCAAAATGGAGATTGCAAGTGAAATGAAATCTCTTCTTAATCAGGATCGGAGCCAGACAAGGAAAGGTGGTACTTTTAATCATTATTTCTAATGCTTCTTCCGCCTTTTTTGATGTAGGGTTTTATCAAAGTTAATGAGCATTTATATAGGTGTCTTATCATTATCATCTGGCACAAATTCTAGGCATTCTTATAGAGTACCCACAGAAACTAGAGGAGAGGTTATCAAGCTAAGAGAAGGAATTACAAGGAAGGTACTAGAAATATGGGAGGTAACAAGAAAAGATTAGAACCCACTTCCTACTCTGACCGGAGAAAGAATATAGAAGTCTGGGATATCCTTCAACAGGGGGGATTGAATGTTTTCATGGAGTGGTTAAGTGGGAAAGACCCCACAATCACTAGTTATTTTATCAAGAACTAGAAAAATGGTAAAATCCTTATCCGTTCCTAGATGATGAATGTTGATGAAGAGGTCATTGCCGAGGCCACTAGGATGACTACTGAGGGAATGAAATTTTATAGGGATCGCGACATTTTAGATAAAGTAGCAGATAAGTTTCCTGTTACGGATGAAGAGAGGAGAAATATGATCAAAATTGACAACTCCTATCATGCTCCAGAGAGAATTGGCAGGCCATGGAGGTTTGTTTTATTTTCCTCTATAGCTTACATTACCTTAGATGGTAGGTTTACCATAGCCTACAGGCATCACTTTGTCCTGCTCAACCATTTTCGTCATGGGGAAAAGTTGAGCCTACCTTATTACCTAGCATGCTCAATGGATCATACGATAAAGGAGGTTTAGAAGGACCCTAAAGGTGACCATGCCCTCCACCAGGAGCTTATGGTCCTGGTTTATAAAATGCTTAAGGGGAAGTGTATTGAAAAGCCTATTAAGGGCAAAAAAGCAAGAGATGAGACAACGAAGAGTGAAGCTAATGGATTTAACTTCAAATTGGAGGCTAAGGGAGAATCAGAAGATACTAGAAAAAAAGGGAGGAATAGGGCCAAAAAGAGAAGGATTATTGTGGATTCAGAAATGTCAGAATCTGAAACTGAATCTTTTGAGAAAAAAATTGTTAAAAAAAAGAAAGGGAAAGCTGTTGGAAAGCAAATTCAGAGGAAGATCACTAAAAAGGGTAACAACCCAGATATCAACCACATTCTAGTTGACTCTGAGGAGGAGGCTGATGAAAACAAGAAGGTTGAGGGTCAGGATAAAGATGGGGAGGGTAACCCGGTGATGGGCAATATCGAGGTTGTGAATAACACAAGTTTGCAAAAGGAGGATAAAGGGGATAAAAGTGGCAGAGATGACAATGATACTATTAAAGCCTTCTGTGAGACCATTGCTACCATGGTGAAGGATATCAACAGTTTGAAAACTGATACGCAAGCTATTGCAAGAGTTACGATTGGTGACAAGCCCCTGGCTACACATGTTAAAGAATTGGTTTCCGTTGTGCATAATGCGGAAGCCATTGAATGTATGGTTGGAAAAATCATAGCAACGGAAAAAAAGGTCAATGAGATGGGAGATAGAAAAGAAATGGAAAATAAAATGAATGACTTTGGCAGCAGAATTGATAGGTTGGAACTCAACGTTAAGAAGATCGCAGACCAAAATTTCCAAATCCTCAAATCGTCTGTGGACAACATGAACATCCTCATAAATGGGTTTGAAAACAATGCTAAGAAGGATGGTGATAAAGAGCAACCAGACAAGAAGGGTCATGAAAGGAGGACCAGAGCTAACACAAAGATCAAGGGCGACATCAAAGATCATGAACAGGAGGAACTGAAGACTTCAGCAAGCAACATGAAACAAATGGTTGTTCATGCTAAAGAAATTATGAATAGTATTTAGGTCTCTGTTGGTGTCCTAGGTTCTATCTTTTTGGTATCTCTGTGCTTTCCTTTTGCTATTTGCTTCGGGTTTTTATGTTATGTTATGTTAGCTGATTCCTCTCGAGAGGATCATTTTGTCTTTTTGAAGTGATCAGGCACTTTATCTAGCAGTTTTGTTCTCTTGGCTTGTACAAGGTTCGAGTACCTTTCAAATACCTACTTTTACTTAATCAAAACTACCACTATTTGAGTTTAACTGATCAATCAATTTTGTGTATTTGGACATCATGCAATCAATTAACTTTGTTAAATAGTAATATAATAATAGACTATAAATAAATTATTACTTGTAAGGGATTAAATATGTCTGTACATAAAATGCACTTTTTTTTTCAACAATAAGATAAAAACTATATAAAATAAAAAATATAATGATATGATAATATAATAATAATGTAGTTTTAATAGATTTTTTGCTTTGCTTTGCTGAATAGTCTAATGGAAATATTATAAAATAATAATTTTTTTAAGTGGAATAATGAACAGATTTGATATCTTTGGTGTACTTTACCTATATTCTTCTAAAGATAGGTATGCTAGTTTAAGTATTAAAATTAATTTATCTACTATCCTATTCAATAATAATTGAAAATATTATTATTAGTGTGATGTAAGAAATAAAATCTTTTAATCATTTTGATTATAAATTAGTTTTTTTTAAATAAAAAGAGGGTAAAAATTTATTGAATCAGCAAAGCATTACAAAGGGGAAGAAAACTCCCAACAAAAGCAACAAAGCAACCCCAAATTAAGATACACCTAAGAAGCACCTCATATCTTCCATAACCAAATCTTCAAGAACCACAGCCAAATCTTTAGGGAGATTGTCCCACTCCACCACATTCCAAGTCCCCATCTGCTCAGAAGCCCACCTAGCCAAGTCATTAGCCACCATATTCCACTCCCGAGGGACATGACAAAAGACAATAGATTCTAAGGTAGTGCCCAAAGCAACAATTTGCTTGACCACCACCGCCAACTGCCAATTCACCTCCTCAAACCGCCTCCTATTTAAAAGGTCAATAACAACCTGAGAATCCAATTCACAAACAATCCTTCTCCATCCCAAAGCACAAGCCCGTTCCAAAGCCAGAAGAATGGCAGTGGCCTCCATGAGGTTATTAGTATGCTAACCTCTATAAATAGAGAAATAAAACACCACCACTCCAGAGCCATCTCTACCAATGCCACCAACACCAGCATGCCTAGGATTTCCTCTAGAAGAGCCATCAGTATTAATTTTCAACTCTCCCAAAGCAGGGGGACACCAGTGACCAGCCCGACTAACCTTCTCCCTCCCGCGCCTATGGCGAATAGTCCTCACAATTCCTTTTCCCCCTAGGGATAGCCCCAACGCACTAGCAACTCCAAAATCACCAAGATCCATAGGAACAGACAAATCACACTTAGCTGTCAGAGTTTCCTGAAGACCCCCCAAAATTCTCAACCATAACTGACCAATCTGCAGCTTTCTATCCAAAAAGATTCTTCGATTGCGTTCCAACCAAATATGCCAAATTATCAAACTAGGGCCAATAACCCAAGCAATTAAAAGAAAAGAAGTCCTAACCGAAGGAGACCCTTGACTTTCCCAGAATTCCTTCAAAGAAAAAACATGTCTACATGGCATATGCCATAGATTCTACCAAAAGTGCCAAATGGCTTTCGCAAAGGAGCACTGAAAGAAAAGATGAGAAATACACTCTTCATGTCCAGCACACATAACACACATAGAAGGTCCCTGGAAGCCATGCTTACAGAGATTCTCCCAGGTAAGACATTTTCCTTGCACCACTAACCAAGAGAAGAAATTGTACTTAGGCCATGCAAACTTATTCCAAACCTTCTTTTACCAAGAGATCTCAATACTCCCAAACAACTGCTTATCAAGGACTGCATAACCTGAAGCAACAGAGAATCTTCCTTTTGGATCAGAGTCCCAAGCCAACACATCATGTCCAGAAAGGGAACTACAAGCACATCTAGACAAAATCCTAGCAAGCTCTTGATGGTCCTCAACTATGCCATCAGGAGGCCATTCCCTTGGGTCCTTCCACCTGAAAATAGTAGCCTGCCCCAATGTTTGAAGAGATTTAAAATCAGCCACGTGACAAACCAGCATCAGTGAAGAGTTGACACAAATTTTGCAAATGAGGATGAGAAGCCAAAATGGGAGGATATCCATCCCAAGAATCATGCCAAAAAAGAGCTTCCTTACCCTCATTACAAATCCAGAACAACCCCTGCTTGACCAACTTGGCACCCCTTTTAAGAGTGTACCAAATCATAGAACCCTTCCCTTCTAAGCTAAAGCGGGCCACATCAGCACTCTCGACCTCACCAAGATACTTTGAGGTAAGGATTCTTGCCCACAACTGGTTTTGTTGAGAGCACCACCGCCAATATAGTTTCGTAGCTAGAGCTTTCCCATTCAAGTCAGTCCTGCGAAGCCCCAACCCACCTTCTTGCTTCGGTCTACAGATGACATCCCATTTAACCAAGCTCCACTTTCTATGAAGAAGGTTGCTTGTCCAAAGGAATTGCCTAGACAATTTTTCAAAATCTTTGATAAAACTAGATGGTGCCGAGAGGACAAAGCATCTGTATATAGGAAGAGCTTGAACCACAGACTTTAGCAGAGTCACTCTACTAGCAGAAGAGAGCCACCTGCAAGTCCAATGACTGACTAGATTGCAGAACTTGTCTAAAATCCCCTTCCAAAATAATTTAGGAAGCGAGCGAACTGCAAGCGGGATGCCAAGATAAACAAAAGGAAGAGTACCAATCTAGAAACAGAGAATACCAGTGATCCTCCTTTGAATAATCTTCAGAGTATTAAAGAAATAAATAAAGGACTTCCCTTCATTGATTCATTGACCTGAAGCAGCCAAGTAACAGTCTAGAGTGCTACGCCATCTGACAGCTTCCTCAATCTTGGCACAACCCATGAGAGCAATATTGTCTACAAACTGCAGATGAGACTGAGAGGGAATGTTATTTCCCCAGCTCCACCCCTGTATCAAGCCACACTCCACGTGAGATCTTATAAACCTCCCAAGGCCTTCCGCAAGCAAAATAAACAAATAGGGAGACAAGGGATCTCCTTGTCTAAGCCCCCTAGAAGCCTTGAACAACTCAGAGGGTTCACCATTAATCAACACAGAGAAGGAAGAAGAAGTGACACAACTCCTGACCCACTCAATCCAATCACCAGCAAAACCAAAAGCTTCCAGAAGCTTGAACAAGAAGGTCCATTTAACACAATCGTAAGCTTTAGCCATGTCCAACTTGATGAACATGGCTGTCTCTTTAGAGCCCACCATAGAATGAATGGTCTTGGCAGCAATAATGACACCAACTAAAATTTTTCTACCAGCAACAAAACCCCCTTGTTCTTCTGAGATTAGTCTACCTAACCAAGGTTTCAGCCGCTCAACAATCAGCTTTGTGATAATTTTATACACCACATTACACAAAGAAATGGGCCTAAAATTATCCAAAGTATTAGCTCCCACCTTCTTTTGTATGAGGGTAAAAAAAGTAGCATTCATAGATCTCAACATTTGTTTGTTCAAAAGAGATTCTTGAACAACCACCAGAAGGTCCAATTTAATCACTTCCCAAAACTCCTGGAAGAATTCAGCCAAAAACCCGTCAGGCCCTGGGGCTTTTCCTCTTTTCATCTAAAAAACAACTACCTCAAGCTCAGATAAAGGGATAGGACGAAGAAAAGATTCATTCATTTCTCTAGTAACCAAATTCAGTATGCTACCCAGGATCAAAGCTTCATCCACCTCCGCAAGAGGGGAATCCTCAGACAGCAATGCAAAGAAGAAACGGGAAGACTCAGCAGAAATAGAAGCGGAAGACGAAAAAGTCTCACCATTCTCTGACACTAAAGAGGAGATAACATTACCTTGCTTTCTGTCCTTCACAGAGTTGTGGAAGAAGGAAGTATTCCTGTCTCCAGCTTGGAGCCACTCAATTATGGTTTTCTGTTTCCAAAAGATCTCCTCCCTTAAGTTCCATTCTTCCACAACCTTCACCGCAGCCGCTTCAAGCACACCAAGCTCCTCTGTGAAACCTTGGTCCCGAATCTGCCGGGTAATTGAATCCAACTGAGACTGAGCATTTTTCTTTTCTTGGAAGAGATTACCAAAGTGCTGCCTATTCCAATTCTTCAACTTATACTTCACAAACTGGAGTTGCTTCAAGAAGGAGTACATAGCAGTCCCATGAGCCGGCTTCCCAAAACTCCACCATCCAAGAACTAAGTCATGAAGAGACTCATCCCTGAGCCACATAAGCTAAAACTTAAAAGACTAGTTTATACCTTGTTGGGGTAAAGTAGCAGAAAGTTTGATAGGCCAATGATCAAAACCCCTGCCATCCAAAATCTTAGAGCTAGTCACCCACCTATCCCCCATCCAAAAACTGGAAACTAGGAATCTATCTAATCTTTCAGAAATAGTTGCTTCCCCACATCTTCTATTACTCCAGGTAAATAACCCATTACTCGGCTTGATGTCAACCAGGTTCAAGAGAGCAATATTATCCTTCAAGAGTGTCGAAGCAGAATCCAGACGGACATTACCACCCCACTTCTCCTCTAAAGAAGTGACAACATTAAGATCTCCAGCCAGGATCCAAGGAAGGTAAGGATCTAGAGACCTCACATATCGCACATGATCCCACAACAGAACCTTACCCTGAAGGTCAGTTGGTGCATACAAGTTCGAGAAGAGAACTCTCTCCCCTGACTCAAGATGAGAAGCAACACAAGAAATTGAACCTCTACAAGAGAACCACCAAATAGGTCTAACTCTACGTGGGTCCCACAAACAAGCCACCCCCCCAGAATTACCAAACGCCCCAACACATTGGCACTGACCTCGACCCCAAATCCTAGAAGCCACTGCCAACATACTATCAACAGACAACTTAGTTTCCTGTAAGAAAACCACATCAGGAGAATGCGACCAAATCAAATCCTGAATAGCCTTTTGTCTAGGGATGCTATTCATACCCCGCACATTCCAAGAGAGCACAATCATCAAAGAGGCTGAGAGAAGTGAGAATCAATAGTCTTCACCGAACCTGACTCTACCAATGTCTCACCAGTTAGCTTGACTTTTTCCTAATCCTTCTTTCTACCCACCTTAAGAGATTTCTCAAGAGCCCCTTTCTTGAAAATCTTTTGATGCAAACCTAAACCAAGGGGTGAGTCTTCTGTTTACCTAGATCAGAAGCACCTTGCATCACAGGGAGAACTCCACCAATGTCTGCAGGCCCACCAGATGCCTCCAACACCAAATCAGTCGTAGCCAAAGCAAGGTCTGGAGAAGATTCAATAGTAGCTATCTGAGCACCCTGTACTCCAATCTGAGTCAAATTTGGAGGCCCAGAAGACTGAACTCTAGGCACCTCCTCCACTAAAGAATTCCCTGATCTCTATAGGACTTCTTGAAAACCCTCCTCTTGAACTAAATCCTCAAGAGCCTCAAATCTGTTGAGAGTCTCTTCCTCTTGCCTATCTTTAAATGATCTCTTTTGGCCTCGATTACGATTCCTAGTCTTAACTTGGATAAATCCCTCTTTATCAGCCCCCCTCCCTACATAGGAGCTTTACCCTTATCTGCATTCAAAGAGGGCTGAGAAGAGGCATTACTTGTACCAAAA
Source organism: Cryptomeria japonica (assembly GCF_030272615.1). NCBI lineage: Eukaryota > Viridiplantae > Streptophyta > Pinopsida > Cupressales > Cupressaceae > Cryptomeria > Cryptomeria japonica. The sequence goes on from NC_081411.1 coordinate 593,235,780, forward strand.
ACACCTGAAGCACGGGGACACCTCCGTTGGAGATGTCCATACTCATGACATACTCGACACCTGAATGGTAGCATCTTGTAGTCTAACGGTTGAGTCCAGGAGCAGGATCCAACAGTCATATCAATAAAATCTAGTAATAGCTTACTCAAATCAATTTCAACACAAACCCCAGCATAAGAAAAAATGCGCTTATTCAGAGTCTATTGAGAAGGACCAATAGATCTTCCTAGCAACAACGCAATTGACTGCAATATATCACTTCTCCAACATTCTAGTGGTAGCCGAGGTAGACGAACCCAAACTGGGACTCTAGAAGGTAATTCCTCTGCCGAATTAAAGCCAGCATGCCAGGGTTTGATGAAAAGACCCACTTGATTATAGAAGTACATACCACCTTGAAAAGCCCTGTTTCAGTCAGAAACACATGAGAAATTTACCATAAAGAAGTTATTTGCAGCCATTAGAATATCAAAGTCACCTTCCGGGTTCCATGTCTTACGAATCCAATTATCAAGAAATGTGGGAGAAACCCTCATCCCTAGGAACTTGCAAATCAAAACATGGTTGCAATAGTATTCAATATCTTCAGCCACCGATTCTGATTGCACTATTAAAACTGGACATTCTTGAGTCCTCTCCAAGCATCCATTAACCTTATGCAGTTTAAGGGCACCATTTCGAACCCCACCCGAACCAGAAGAATGTTGAGGAGGAATATTAGCATTCACCCCAGTCGAAGCAAAATCAATACCTGCCATATCTAAAGACACGTGGGCATCCATTTATAACACCAGTATGAAGGCTCTTGCAGCCCCCCGCTCACCAGGTCAAAGCCAAAATAAGAGCCCAGAATGGGCACACCGACACAAGAAGTAGCAATAAAAGGAAAAAGAATGCGCCTCCCCAAGCATGCACCATGCATAGACCAGAGGACGCTAAGGTTGAAGAGAAAAAACCCCTTTTGGAGTTCACAAAATCTGTCCTCAATGCAGCACCAGAGGAAGAAAAACACAGCACCCACAAAAGAAAACCTAATGGCAGCCTGGTCCCCTTAACCCCCCGTGAGCAAGCAAACACCCAGCGCATAGAAAAAACAGACTGCAAGCTAGGGCTCGGGTGCCCTAGCTGGCCTGCACTCCCACGCGACCGCCATCATTCTCGATACCACTATAAATTAGTTGCTAGTTCAAACTTATTTTATTTTATGACACTATTTCTTGTCTTATTTGATAAATGACATTAATTTTTATTTAAAAGATTGTAAATCAATGTTCATACAACTTTTTTTAATAATATTTGAGATTATTTTAATTTTAATATTAATAAATTTATGTTGATTTATAATATTATAAAAAATTAACAATACAAAAATATTTATAGAAAAAGAAAAATTATATTTTTAGTCTATTTTATAATATTTATTTGTTTAATAAGTTACCCAAAAAACACTATATATGTAAATTCTAACACCTTTCATCAACCTAAAGTGCATGTCCAAGTGTAACATTTTTTTTCAATCGATGAAGCTTAGTATGAATACAAAATAATCCGAAGTCATGAGCACACCATTGCAATGAGGGTATGGAACCTAGTCATTGAATGTCACTTAAATCGTCTAGCCTAATGGGAACATGAATCTTGGTGACTATAACAACAACATCAATACTTAACCATGAGACTATGAGATAAACCCCATGTTCAATAAAATTATTAAATTATATCATATTTAGAGCTTAAATTCTCATTTAGCATTGCTTCTAATTAATGTTTCTAGAACATAATTCTAACATCTAAACATACTTTGAAAGTAATTAAAAATTTTATTTCGAATAATTTTAAAAAAAATTATTATATTAATAATATTAATTCTTTTTTATGAATAGGAATTCTCTATTAATAAGAAATATTAAAGTACATATTCACAAAAAAAGGTCGGGGGATACAAGATCACCTCGCGAGAGTCACTCGACCAGCGGCCGGAAACAAAAAACAACAACAAGATATTCATCAAAAACTTCCTTAGGCAGCCAAAGCAGAGGCAGCTGAGGGCAGAGAATCAAGGTCATCTTTTTTCCCCATACATCAATGGGGCTAGGGGTCAAGTCTAGCACAAACCACCCATCTTTAGGATGTCTTTCAATTTCTCCTTCCTTCTGCCTGGGAGGCGAGATCACCAAAGCTAGGCGAGGAAAATTGGAGGTGGTGGCAGAGGGCCACCCAAAATCAGCAGCAGTAGGAACAAAGGCCATAGGGGCATCAGAGGGCCACCCTAAGCCAAAGCCACACTGCGGTGGGGAAGCCAAACAATGATGCCAAGCATCATCTCTCCCACCCGAGGGGTGGCGAGGAGGCTAGGACCACGGGGTCTGACAGCGGCGGGTAGAGGAGCTGCAACCACGATGACGGCCACGGGGTGAAGTACAGTCGATAGAGATAGAGTCCGACGGTACTTAGGTAATTGCACATGGGGAATTGCCCCAATGTTGAAGGAGCTCCTGAAAGTGGGCCACCTTGTCAGCTTGTACTTGAATTTGCATTAATACATTGTTACAAATGCAATCTTTAGCATAAAGTGAAAATTTAATATCCAAGAAGTTGTGTGAAAAAATAACAACATTTCTATCCTTCCAAAGAGTGAATAGGATCTCCATTCTGAAAGCATGTAAAATATGGGAGAACTTAAAGGGGATTCTAGGAAAACCACCCAGAAGAGCCATGTGCCAGGAAAATGGCTCAGGCTGAAATGACTGAAAAAAGTCATGAATCCAACTCCAATATTGTTGAACTCTTCTATAGAACCAAAAGATGTGCATAAAATTTTCTGGGTGACCACAAAAAGGGCATCAAGGATCATGCACTTCCAAATTCTTGAGCCTGGAACCCAATGGCAGACCTTGAAAGAGAACACACCAAGAAAAGTGTACAATCTTAGGTTTAGTTATGGCAGACCAGATAGCCAAAAACCTGAATCTCCAGGCAGTCTGGGAAGACTACAAGTGCCACTGTTGATTGAGAGTATGAGTCATAGACAAGTGAGGAACAAACAAAAGATAACCCATTTTGGGTTTGTAGTTGGTAAAAAGAGTCCAAGGATACCACTTCTAGTCTTTCCACCAAGGTCTAACAGACTAAATTCTGAGCTTATGAAGTAAATTTGAGGGAAAGGCTGAGCCAGAAGGTCATAAGTCTTTTGATCTAGTCGAGATAGATGAAACTAGATCTGGAGGTCCTCCCAAGACCAGAGGCTCATAGTAGATCTAGAAAAAAGATCCTTAGGGGTATGAATGTCACGCTTGTGAAAGCGCAGAGAACTGACACCCTCAATCTTGGCCAAAGGTAACCCTTGCACCTGAAAAAGAGGGGACCACAAAAGGTTGTGTTGACTCATGGATAAGACATCCTAAAAGCCATCACTGACCCATCGTAGCCAAGGCTTGATAGCTTCTCGAGCACGCCAGATACTTTTGACCACAAAAGTACCTTGTATCTGAATAGGGTCTTTCATGGTGAGCGAGGTTTGCAAGCCAATCATTTTCCAGGATAGCCTTTTGGAAGGAAAGCCTGAAGAAATGCAATGTCAGAGAAGAATTTTCCAGGCCTCATCACTAGATAAGGCTTTGATAACCCATTTAGCACATAAGGCTAGCCCTTGGTTCTAGGTAGAAATGAGGTCGAGTCCTTCAAACTCCTTGGGGAGACAACAGTAATCCCAAAAAACCCTATGAAAGCCATGATGGTCAGACCCAAAGGCCCAAAGAAAGGCCCATAGAAGTCTTTCCAACTTCATGTAAGAGGCCTTTGAAGGAGCCCAACATGAAGAATAGTAAACATGGGTGGTGACCAACACTTTGGAATAGACTTGGAATTTACCAACCAAAGAGAGAGGCTTGGTGATCCAGTAGGCAAGCTTTTTCTCAATTTTGGCTAAGACCGTCTGCCAAAGATCCGAAGGTGAAGCTTGGAAGGCAAAAGGAATGCCTAGAAAGAAAAAAATATCACCATGCTGGAGCCATTTCCAATCATACTAAAGGATCCATGGTGGAGCGGGAAGAAAGGACTGTTTGTAACATTGCATCTTGTGTCATTGAATGGCCGAACTAGAAGCCAAGCAAAAAGTGTTAAGACACTGAAGAGCGGACTACACATTATCCTCATCCTCAATGAGAGTGAGAAAGGAATCATTTGCAAAGTGGCCATTGACAAGTTGGGAAGGTGACTCAGGCAGGGAGATACCATGAACACGCCCAACAACGATAGCATTAGCAAGTAAGTAGCCAAACCCTTCTGTTGCAAGAACATATAAAGTAGGAGCCAGAGGGAACCCCTAGTGAATGGATCTGAAAAGGCCAAAAGCCTCAGACTTCTGGCCATTAATGGTGATGCAAGCTGAGGCATCTCCAAATAACATCTGAACAAATTGGATGAACCAGGGACCAAAGCCGAGGGTTTTGAGCATAGCCAAGATAAAAGGCCACTCAATGTGATCATATGCTTTAGCAAAATCAATCTTAAGAAAGATTTCCTACTGTTGAGAGCATCTGGCCCAATCCATTCCTTCCCAAACAACAATAATATTGTCCAAAATAAACCTAGATTTAATAAATCCAGCTTGTTCCGAGCGGACAATAATCAGAAGAAGATGTTGATTCTTAAGGGCCAAAGCTTTGGCAATGATCTTATAAGAGACATTAAGAAAGGTGATAGGCTACCAATTGCAAATGTCCTCTGTGTAATAACCCACCAAAATTGATCCAACAAAAATTGAGTATATTTTTTTTTTCTTTATTACGTTTTATTCAATTGCATACTCTGGGCATCCATCCAAATAGGACTGGGCATTCATCCATTCGGGATGAGCTTCTAACCATACGGGTTAGGCAGTTGTCCATACGGGACGTAAATTTCATCTATCAAATACGGGATAGGCATCTACCCATACAGGGTAGGCATCCATCCAAACGGGATAGGAGATGCTCTGGCCAGAGACTTAGACTCATCGGGACCATTCGGGTCCTGAGCCACTCACTAAGTACTACATTCTTCTAACAAGAATGCACCGAGGTCGCCGTCCTTAGGAGTAATAAGAAAATAAGACAAGCTTGAATTCCGCCTCGGAATTTGGCTTAAAGCCTCGGGAAGTCAAGCGAATCCATACGGGATTCCTTCCGAGTATGCATTGAATTGAGTTTGATTATCTTATCTTTCGATTAGGATTCTTACTCAACCAAGCCTAGACCCCACCCACGAACGCCTGAGTACGAGGGACAACTCCGTCCCAAGACTGCCTACATACCCACTTCGGCGTGGGATCAAGGCGTAAAGTATGTAGTTCTATCTTCTAATCTATGGTTTGATGTAAACTGATTTTTGTGGGTACGCAACCCTTTCTAGGGTCAGTGTCCCAGACAGTTTCTCTGCGGTTGCTACCCATGAAGGTAGCACTTAAGCGAAGGCTCAAGATGGCCTATTGCTTGTGGCCTAACAAAATAACTAGATCCTAATACTTAACATGAGCGTCACCCAATTACAAAACACCAATATCCCTTCGAGGTGAATAAATAGATAAATAAAGTCATTTTCACGAGAGCTCTTAACTAGACCATCCCTAAGAGGGGTTTACTATGGTTTATCTCAACGGATGTGAAATTCAATTAAAAGTTATCTTATTAATTATCGATCCAAGAGGGATTACCCGCCCCTTGGATTTTTAACTTCCAAATGACCCTTATTACTCCCCGACGATTTATAGGGACGATGCCACAGACGTCGTTAATGCAGCTTTATTAGGCGCTAAGTGCAGTAGTTCAACACGACGGCATTACCCGTAAGCGTGACCCAGAGGCACCATATATACCGAACGCTGCTAGTTTTGGTTTTCCAACTTCCTTTATTTAATTTTCTAACTACGAATGACAAAATGAAAGCGTAAATAATTGAAGTAACTACTTGAAGTGTAATTTGCATAGCAAATGAACTTGCATAATAGTAATTGCATGGAAGATATAATTATCCTAAAAAAATTCGCATGCTATGAACCATTAACGAAAGCAATTAATCTATGATGAAAGATGACTTAACGAATCCAAAATAACGATTAAATCTAAGTACTTGTAATAAGGTAAGTTAATCTCAATCGAGTGTCTTAAAAATTTTAAAGTTTATTTAGGATAGTTTAATTACAATCTTGCTACACATTAATCCTATTTTCAATTGAAAGTCGATATCCTTAAATTCATACTAAGGAAAAAAAAATCATCATTTCCTAATGTCATTATTATCAACTAAAGAAGAAAAAAAAGACTAAATAAAAATTAACTTTGTTTCCTTTTTTTTTTTTTAAAAAAAAATAACCAAATTACAATTTCAAATTTCGAAACTTAAATAATAATAAAAAAAAACTAAATTCTAACTTAATGGCAAAGAGGGCTTGCATTGTTTTATAATAATATAGAGGGTTGCGGGGTGGGGACCACGGGTCCCATCACCCCTGCGGCCCTGCATGCGCAGGTCCGCAGGGATGAGGGGACCCTGCGGGCCCCTCCGTACCCTGCAACGGTTACTATGTAACCGTCCCTGCATGCGGGCTACCATTAAAGCAAAACGCCATGCGTTACGGGCGAGGGTGAAGTTCGAAAGTTTTATTTTCGTTTTTTAATTTTTTTTTTTGTTTTTATTTTTTTTGGGTTACTTATATATATATATATATATTTGTTATAGTATTGACATTATCATTTTATACAGGAGTATTATAACAAAAAAAATAGGTAATTAATAATGTTGCAGGTTTGCCTTAGGGACAAAATGAAACAATAACCAGAGGGATTCCTTTTTTTCCATTTCTTTGTTTTCTACAGGGAAATTCATTCACAGATAGAGGGAGTTTATTTCTTTTCTTCATTTCTTCTGTTTCCTACACAGGGAAAGCTTATTCACAGAGAAAGGAATTCATTCCTTTACACAGGAAGAAAAAAAAGATTTCATTCACAGAGAAAGTTATCCATTTTTATTTTTATTTTTACATAGGGAAAATTCATTCACAGAGGGAGGAGATTTATTTATACACACAGGGAGATCTAATTTTTATCAAAATAAACTGAAGATAATAATCTAATTTCCATTTACTTGAAAACTAATTTCTTATCAGAATTAGAACAATGAATCTTATTTTCAAGAAAGAAAATGAATTTCATTCTACAAATCTGAGACAAAATAATGAATTTTATTCTCTAAAATCTGAAACTAATGTATCTTATTTTCAAAAGAAATGAATTTCATTCTACAAAATCCAAGATAAAACAATGAATTTTATTCTCTAAAATCTGAAACTAATGTATCTTATTTTCAAAAGAAATGAATTTCATTCTACAAATCCAAGATAAAACAATGAATTTTATTCTCTAAAATCTGAAACTAATGTATCTTATTTTCAAAAGAAATGAATTTCATTCTACAAAATTTAAGACAAAATCAATGAATTTTATTCTCTAAAATCTGAAACTAATGTATCTTATTTTCAAAAGAAAAGAATTTCATTCTACAAAATTTAAGACAAAAACAATGAATTTTATTCTCTAAAATCTGAAACTAAAATTTAAACAATGAATCTTATTTTACAATAAATCTCATTCTTTACAAAAATCTAAAAACTAAATTCATATCAAGAATTTTAACAATGAACCTTATTAAAACCAGGATTCTCATTTTCTACAAAATCTAAACTAATTCTTTAACAAAATACGATTAAAATTTCATACTCATAATTAATCTAATCAAATCTAATCTACCATAAAAATGAGATGCATGAACTAATTTGGAGGAACCTGGATGCTTGAAGATGGTGTGGAGTCCTCCTTGATCCTCCAATTTGAAGAAAAATCCTCCAACAAAATCCTTGCTGCCAATGAAGTGGACTACCAAAGAGAATTCAACTTGCAGAAATTTCTTATCAAGATTAGCTAGCTTTTCCTTTGAAACTTGTTCCCATTTTATAAAAGAAATTACCATTTCCCACTACCTATTTTTTTAATTTAAAAAAGAGATTCTTCTCCCAATTTGGCCTCCATGCAAATTAATTAGGCTTAGTGGGAGGAGTTACATGCAAGGAGGTGGAGAAGCCTCTAGAAGCTTCTTATTCCTCCTACAACATGTGCCTTAATTTGGGTGAGGGAAATTAAATAACAATTTTAAAATATATATGCATTTTCCATGTGTGTGTGGTTTATTAATTTATTCCCTTACAATATTCATTCCATAATTCATCCAAAGAATATAAATAGAGTTTTGTATTTTAAATCAAAAAAAGTGATAAAGGAGGGTTGTGACACTCTGGCTCCCCAGCCTTGGTGATAAACTTGATATTTCCCTAATTAATCATTTTTCCCAAGGAGCGGGAATGAAAAGCTTCCAGATAGACCTTATGAAGGTCGAGACCAACACAAGGCCAAAGAGCTTTGTAAAATTCATAGGGGAAGCCATCATAACCCAGGGATTTGTCATCTGCCATAGAAAAAAGTAACTTCTTTAAGATCATCAATGGTCAGTAAGAGATCACAAAAAGCCTGCTGTGAATCAAAGAGCCATTTGGGAACAATAGCTAAGCAATCTTGTAAGGCTTGGGTTCTGGCTGGAGAATCTCCCTGCACTGTGAACACCTTCTCATAATGATGGACAAAGGCTTGCAATATGTTAGGCATCTCGGTGAGAAGAGCCTATCCCTCTCTAATTTTATTAATCCCAATAGAGGTATGGTGATCACATAGAACTAGGAAAAGCTCCTTAGATGCCCTATCTCCAACTTTGAGCCAATGCAATCTGGCTTTGATTTGAGCTCCTCTAGCAGAGTGGCTATCCACAACTTGCTTCTGATGGCAGAGCTGAGCTAAATGAAGTTGCAGGGAAGAATCAAAGGGATTCAAAGCCAAAGCTTTTGTGGCAGCACATAGAGCTTTGGTGGTCACATCATATGATTGCCTACAGTAGATGGAAAGTTGCCTACCATAAATGCACAAAAACCTTGGAGAGCAGGAAATGGCATTTTCCACCACACAATCCAACCAGTGTGATGATGGGGCCTTGGCTCAAGATTCCACACTCATTGAATGTGGGCCATCGTGGATTGGTGGTGCAGAAGAGACATGTTGAGGTAGAATTGCATTTTTGAAGGATGTTGCCTAGTTGTCTGCCATTCAATGCTAAACTTTATGGGGAAGTGTTCTAATAGTGTCACATCAACAAGAGGAGTGACGAGCAGATCATGATCTTTAGAAAAAGAGAAAAAATATTGCGTAGATATCATAGCACAATCAAGCCTTTTAAGAATTCTGTTAGATCTAGCTCTAAAATTTGACCAAGTGTACCAGACCCCACTAGGACAGCAACAGTTGGTGTTAGGGTTGAAAAGACCCAATTTATTACGCATATACTACCAAGCTTCCCACTTTCTAGCTGTCCAGTGGAAAGACAAAAACCATCCTTATCAAAAGCCACCTCAACCATATTAAAATCCCCACACATAACCCAAGTGGTAGGTGGAAGATTATCTACAATCCATTGCCAGTGGTAAGATCTTTCAACTGAATCATTAGGAGCATAAACATAAACGATCCCAACGTAATGATTGACAATTTAAAGAAAAACCTAGACCACACGCTGCATGGGGTCAACCCCATGAGAAATAATTGCAGTGCACCACCGAGGTGAAAGGAGGGTGACAACTCCCCCTCAACTAGCTTCATCCTGGGAAGAAAAAACAAGGCTATCTAGCCAAATAACATGACATGCAACATTTAGCATGTGATAAGTTGAGACTTTGTCATGTTTTTATCATCAAAACTCTTAGGTTTTTGACATCTTTTGGTTTGCATAGTAGTAATGAAGTATTGTAAATTGACTATATGTATTCCATGTGTTAAACCTGAACTTATGAAATCATGTTTGAACTTTGTCGGTCTATTCCTACAGCCATGCCATTTATTCCTGCAGCCAAGTGATTTGTTCCTGTTGCTAGGCAGATTATTTAGGGTAATATCATATGTGAATTAATGAATGTATTAATTAAATAAAATGCGTATGCATGTCCTTGTATGTTGTTTTTGTTGTAGTGCAAATAATAAATGATGCCGTAGTACATATTCTCCTTTCGTGTCTGAAGAAAGAAGAATCACGTAAGAAATAACTGGAGATCAAACTGAAGAGGAGTCAAGTGAGCGCAAGGTATGGCATGAGTGGAGCAGCCAGGAAGCACTACGGAAGTTTAACTCTAGTGGGCATTGAATTCAGAAAATATCGCTATGACATGCAAAGACTATGGTTTGGTCTAGATCCACGTTTCCTGCAGCCAAGCTCTAGTTATCTTCTTCATCAGTCAATCATCCACCTCTTCTTCTGGGCATGATTTGAGTTGTCCATTGTAGTTGATCTTTTCTTTTTAATAAGCTCTTCTTTTTTTCTTAGAGGTTAGACAGAATAGAAAGGAATAGAGCAGAGAATTTTGATAAGCATTCTGGAGTTTTTCTTTTAAAACATGTAATCATTTTTAGGAAGCAATGAATAAAAGATATGTTGTTCTGATATGCTAAAAGTATTTTTCTGGAAGCTTGATATCACTCATCCAATGGGGCCCACTTGGTGAGTGATCCTATGTTTATGCTCATTGAAATTAGTTCTTCTTTAGTTGCAATAGAGGTTTGTGCCTTGACTATTCCTGCAACCACTGGAAATAGATCCATTGACTGTTCCTGCAGCCAAGCTAGAATAGAGTGATTTTTGTTATTTATATTAGATCATTCCAACATTGTTTTTATAAGTTTTCTTGTAGCCTTCTATAATTTCTATTGTTGTCTATCCTTTCTGCATAATGTTAGTTACTGCAGCAATGGAAAATAGCCATTGAAGGAGCTTAGTGCATATATAGTGCAAACCCATTTCAAGTTTTACCTCCCTAGGTTGATAACTAAATGAAAACTAGCCATGAAAATAGTAACTTTACCAGATGAATGTCCAAACTTCAGGTTGAGATTTCAATTAGAGTTATTATTATTATAGTTGGAGTAGACATTTTTGGTGACATTAACGGGGATGGTGTCAAACTAAGAACCTTTCATGGTTATTATTGTTTCTAGTTAATTATTTTTTAGATTCCTTATTGTTTGAAAATTTCACGAATCTGCATGCATAGAAGAAGAAGAGACCCCAGAGGTAGATTTCTGCACACTCATCCTAATCATGTAGAAGATAATTTCCCAGATATAAATCCTTTTGCTGAACTTTACCAAGCCCCACAGAATTTGAATCACCCTGAATCTGAATTTCCAAAAGGTAGTCTTCAGTTCCTTTTTGGTCTTCAAGAAGAAGAATTTCCTATAGTAAAAACCCCCACAAGTCTAATGCAAGAGAACCCTCCTCTTGGTGGGAATAATCAACCGCCACCACCAGGTCCAACGTTTGAGTTTCCCATCTCTGATCAGCATGATAACACTAATCTCAAGAACATTCCAGCATCTTCACTCCCTAAATTCTATGGATTGGTGACAGAGGATCGAGACACATTTTTGTTTGAGTTTGACGTTCTCTATAGGATTTTTGACTATACTACAAATGCCCATAGACTCAAAATTTTTCTTGCCACTTTGAAAGAGTCATCCTTGAGATAGTTTATGAGCTTGGGTAGTAGCACAATCAATACATGGAATGAGACGAAATAGTTATTTCTTGCAAAATACAAAGATTATTGTAGAAGTACTGATCGTCATGGAGATGATATCTTTAGAATGACACAAACTGAAGATGAGAGTCTTAAAGATTACTTAGAAAGATTTTTGTTTAGTGTCAAAAAGTCCAAGCACAACACTCTCAATGAAGATTCCCTCAAATAGATATTTTTGAGGGGAATCAGTGATGAATGCATTGATTCCTTGGATCTTATGGGAGGAGGTGACATTACACAATCCACTTGGGCTGAAATAGGACAAATTTGCAAGAAGTATTCTAGATCTACTTCTAAGAAGAATAGGAGATTTAAACTAGGGGCACCACTATTAGCATTTGGAATTAGAGTTTCTAGATTGGAACTTAGTCATCTGTTAAAGGACTTCAAGGAGGACATTATAAACAATATGGCTACCTAATTGGATACACTGGTAGCTAAGAAGAAGCATGAGGAAGCTTATGCATTCCTTGCAGAATTTTGTCCTCATTGTAAACAACCAAAAAAAGATTGTAGATGTAAGATGGTTGCAAATATGGAGGTACCTGACTTCAAGCCAATTCAAGGTGAGGATGAGCAAATCTTCTATGTTTCTCAAAGAAGACCAAATTTTCAAAGACAAGGTATGCCACTTGGTCCACTTTCTTTTTCTAGTTATAGTGGAAATTCTTATGCACCAAATAACCAATGGCAACCACAGTATTCTCAAAATCTTGGTAACTATCAAAATTGGTATGGTTCAAAAGGCTAAGGGCAACATTTTGCTAATCAAATGCCATAGTGGCAACAACCACAGGGGAACTGGTACCCACCTCAGGGCCAAGGAAACTAGTTTCAAGGGAATTGGCAACCTACTTCTCAATGGAGGGGAGCTAACCATGGCCACCCCAATCTTTTGGTTATCAGCCGCCTATTTAGCAACCACAACCTCCTGCTTTAATGCCTCCTCCTGTAGCTACTGTTGCACCACCTAAACCAACACAGTTGGCTACTCAACCATTGCCAAATCCAAATATCAAGTCTCTGCAACAACAACAAGCTTATTCAGCTGATGTTAATCAGTACCCAGCCTATTCTTTATCACTAGATGACATTCACCTCTGATCTGGAACAACTTTACCTAATCCCTCTCATCCAATTATCACAGAGGTAGAGGAGGAGCAAGAAATCTCTAATCCAACAAATACAATACCCTAGAATCAAATATTGTCACCATTTCCCCATAGATTGCAAGAAAAAGAAGTCCCCACTGAACAACAACAAAGCTTTGATATTATTGATCAATTGAAGCACATTTGTATTAAAATTATATGGTTGCAAGTAATAAAGGATGTTCCCATATATGGTAAGGCATTAAGAGAAGCATGTCTAAAAAAACTTGGTAAGAAGAAAAAGGATCCACAAACAGTGTATGTTATGGGTCAACTAGCTGATATTATGTTAGGTAAGATTGCCATTCCAAAGTATTTTGATCCAGGTAGTCCTATTGTGAGTATAGTCATTAATGGCAGTGAAATAAAAAATGTTTTGATTGATTTAGGGGCAGCCATTAATGTAATGACAAGGGAAGTAATGAAACATCTTGAGATTAATAGTTTAAGGCCTACACCCACAATTCTACAGCTTGTTGATGGCTCTACAGTGAGACCCGATGGTATCATAGAGGATGTAGTGGTTATTCTAGATTCCTGGGAATATCCTACAGACTTTATGATTTTATCTCCAAAGGCAACATTGGGAGGATATCCGGTCATTTTGGGTAGACCTTGGCTTGCTATAGCTGATGCATATATTGGGTGTAGATTAGGGGATATGACTATTTTAGATGGGAGTTCTACAAAAACATCAGCCTTGTATTCTCTAGCACAACCCCATCTTGAACAACAACAAGCCATTTGGCCTATCTTGGGAGAAGAATCTAAAGAAATTGACTCTATTAATCACCTTATGATGATTAATCGAGGACAACTCATGCAGTTATATGATGAGGAATCAATTCTTTATAAAATCCCGATAAATGAATTTATAGAAGAGCGAAAATTGCAGGAATTGGTTTCGAATATTGCAGGTTTGGACTTTCTTGCGGCCACTAATATATTGCATACTCTGTTGCTACAGGAATTAGCTTCTTCTCATTTTTCTGATATAAACCAGATTGATCTTACTATTAAGATAGAGGTGGAATGGAATAAATATTTGAATATCAATAGAGATCTATCAGATACTCAAAAAGAGGGCCTTGTGGACTTGCTGAAACTTCATAAAAATGCTTTTGCATGGGATTACAAGGATATGAATGGGATTGATCCAACAGTTTGTACCCACCGTATTTATATAAAGGATGAGTGTTGCCCACTCAAACAACCTCAAAGAGTTAAAGAAGAATTATAGAAATTGTTAAAAGTTGGGTTTATCTATCCTATCTTTGATAGTCAATGGGCATCACCTCTGGTGATAGTCCCTAAAAAAAGAGGAAAACGGAGGGTATGTGTTGATTATAGAGCTCTGAACTTAGCAACCAGAAAAGATCATTTTCCATTGCCATTTGTGGATCAAGTATTGGATTCTCTAGTTGGTAAGAGATATTTTTCATTCCTTGATGGATTTAGTGGCTACAATCAGATCCAGATAGCCCCCAAGGATCAAGAGAAGACAACATTTACTTGCCCATGGGGCACGTATGCATATTTTGTTCTTCCTTTTGGGTTGTTTAATGCTCCATCCACTTTTCAAAGAGCATTGATTAGTATCTTTTCTGATATTTCTCAAGATATTATAGAAATTTACATAGATGACTTTACAACTTATGGTTCTAAATTTGATCAAGCATTGGGTAATCTGAAGAAAGTTTTGCAGGGATGTGAAGACTACAATTTGTCTTTAAACAGTGAGAAGTGTTTCATCATGATGGAAGAAGGAATAGTCCCTGGTCATCATATATCTGTACAAGGCATCGAAGTGGATCTAGCAAAGATTGAGGTCATTCAACATATTAATGACCCTGTGAAGGAAAAAGATGTAAGAAGTTTTCTTGGTCATGCTAGATACTACATACGGTTTATCAAAGATTTCAGTAAAATTGCAAGTCCCTTATATTCACTGCTTACTAAAGATGCAGAATTTAAATGGACCCCAACATGAAATGAAGCTTTCTTAAAGCTTAAGCATGCTTTGAATCAAGCACTAGTTCTTAAAGAGCCAAATTGGTCTCTACCATTCCAAATCCATACAGATGCATTTGATTATGCGATAGGAGTAGTGTTAGGACAAAGAATTGACAAATTAGAAAATGCAATATATTATATTAGCAAGAATTTGTAGGGACCTGAATTGAATTACACAGTTACTGAAAAGGAAATGCTAGCTGTCATATATGCACTTAACAAATTTAAACACTATATCACAAGATATCCCATATTTGTGAATACAGATCATACTGCAATTAGATATCTCATGAATAAGCCATCAATCACTGGCAGATTAGCTCACTAGTTATTGTTGATGCAGAAATTTGATATCACAGTTGTTGATAAACCAGGGAACTCTAATGTGGTTGCAGATTATCTTTCATGTCTTCAATTGCAAGAAGATTCTTCAATAATAGATCACACTTTTCTAGATGAACATTTGTTTCTCATCCAAGCTCACACTCCTTGGTATGTTGATATTGCCAACTATTTAGCTGCAGCTAAAATGCCAATTTATTTCTCTCCTAAGGAAAGAAGGTTGCTAGTTGAAAAAAGTTTTAACCTCTCATGGATTGTTGATTTTCTATTTTATACTGGACCTAACCAAGTCATGCAAAGATGTGTTAGAGAAGATGAAACATATGATGTCCTACATGCATGTCATGATGAGCCATGTAGAGGTCATTTTGTTGCCAAAAGAACAACACTGAAAATACTCAATACAGGATACTATTGGCCCACATTTCATAAGAATGCAGGTCAGTACACACGGAAATGTGATAGATGTCAGTGAATGTGAAGACCTACCAAATCTGATGAGATGCCACTATATCCTTAAATATCAGTTGCACCATTTGACAAGTGGGGATTAGATTTTGTTGGCCCAATTGAGCCACCTTCTAATGGCAGATCTTATATCTTGGTATGTATAGACTATGTAACAAAATGGGTAGAAGATCGTGCCATGACACATGCAAGAGATAATAAGGTGTTGAGTTTCTTTATGAAGAGATATTTACAAGATATGGAGTACCAAGGGAAATTGTCTCATACTAGGGACCTTAATTTACTTCAACATTGATAAAGGCTTTGGTCAATGAATATAATATAAGGCACATAAAATCTACTCCATATCATCCATAGGCTAATGGACAAGTAGAAGTTACAAATAGAGAGCTTGAGGCTATTGTTACAAAAACAATTTCTGTTCACAAGAAAGATTGGTCTCACTGACTTTCAGAAGCAATTTGGGCAAATAAAACAACTTGGAAAACACCAATTAATTTCACACCTTTTGAGATGGTTGTAGCGTCATAAATTGTACACACTTACTAGGGTGGTACAATTTCACACCTAGTTTAGCACCCGCCTTGGCACATTTTGCATTTTGCATTGCATTTCCCCTTTAGCACTTAATTAATTAAATTAATTAGGTCTAAGGTTCTATTTTATCATCTCCCATATCATAAAGTTGGGCCCTTTCATTAAAGTGTGCCCTTTTCATTTTATTCCTCCAATACATCATTTAATCAAAAACCCTAATTAGGTCCTATTTCAAACTTGGGGGCTTGATTTCGGGGGTCAAAACATCTCAAAATCACCTGTAACTTTGGGATTCTCTCTAAAATCATCATATCTGACGGCCCTAAAAAATTGGTGAAAAGTTGTTGTGACCATGGCGCCCGGAGAGGACCATGGCGCCTGGAGTGCACATGGTCCCGGACATTTTTCTCAAAATTTTAGGAGCGCGATCCAATCATAAAATAAATCTTAACCCCAAGAAATTGGTAGGGGATTCAATCTCTAGGTCAGCCAAAAGTTGAAATTAAGACCTAGGGTTTCATATATAAGAGCTCTCTTTCTTCATTTGAAAGGATCCGGATTTTTGGTTTCAGGGACCTTCTATGCAGCCAAAGAGCAGATCTTTCAAGACTTCAACAACATTCAACATCCATCCATCAAGCATCCATCAATTTCATTCATCCATTTAGGGCTTTGAAGACATTGAAGAGCAATAAGGGATCACCAATTGAAGATTGGCTTGTACCCCTCCCTTGGGGTTGGGTATGATTTCATGTTGTTTTCATGTCTTTTCATAAGCCTCATTATATCATTTTTATTCATGCTTTAGATCACTTTGCATCTTGATTTGGAGCATTTACATTATCATTTACAAGCAATTAGGGTTTACTTTCTAGGTTGCTCTAGTTTGCTTGCATTTTAGGATCTTGCACACACACAAGGTCTACACACACACTACTTTTACAACACAACTTGGCTATTCATGGAGGTGGAAATCACCAAAGTGGGGGTTTGACTAAGGCAAAACCCTATATAGCCGCCCAACACACCTTTTCAAATACAAGTGCAGATTTTGGGATTCGGACGACACCGCAAGTTGCAGATCCGGTAGAAGCAAATGGAAATCGAGCAACACACCAAATTTTAGAGTAAAAGACCAGGATAGGGGCATGGGATGCCCTAGTCCTACCAGGACAGGGGCGCTGGGTGCCTTGGTCCCTCTGTTAGACAACAAGTTTTTAGCACTTTTCGACAGCTTTCAGGTTGCCAAAAACAACAGTTTTAGGAGCAGAATCAGGACAGTGGTGCCTGTGCCCCCATATTGAACATTTTCACTTAGATTTTAACACCAAGTATGCATTTGCATTCTTTCCTTGTCCTTGTGCTTACAACTTTCTATTGTTTAATCTCAATTCTGCAAATCTTGCTTTTAGTTCATACTTGCACTTTAGGGTTAGGGATTGAACTTGCATCATTCTATCCATCATTTGCAACAAAGGAATAGAAATCCTAATAGGTAGCCTATGGCTCTCTCTTCCACAAAAAGAAGTAGCCAATTGTGTGATACCTCTAGGCTCTTTCGTATTCCACAAGTGTGTGATTGAAACTGAGATTAGGGCATATTAGCTCAGTGTCACTTTTTCCCTCGCACATTTTTGGTGAACCCGACATGAATCTTATTATTGCTTTCTCTTGCATTACATTTGTTAGATCTAGATCTAGATTTAGTGTGTTTCATTTAAGTTTCATTTTCAAAAAATAAAAAGAAAAAAAAAAGAGAAAAAAAAAAGGGGAAAAGAAAGAGTGTGTTTCTTTGTTTCTTTGCATTGTGTGTTTAAGTTTTATGCAATTTCAAAATGTCAGATTTTTATAGCCAAGATGAATTAGATGAAGCTTTAGATGAGTTTTTGAACCCTAAAGATACCAAACCTTCATTTTACCAAAAACTCATAAACATTGTTACTATGCCATTTCGTTGTGATGAGAAAGATAAGTCGAATGATTCCTCTCAAGGGTACATTCCTATCAGCTCTTCCACTAAATCTAGTAGCATGGTTGTTTTCAATGATCCCCTCTATGAAGAGATGTCTCCTTTTGAATCAAAAGATAAACCTTTTAATAGATATGATCATGCTTTGTTGGATGATGCCCTTGATGACTTTGTGTCTCCTAAAAAACACTCCCTTCATGAGGATCCTTTTGTGCAAGAAGATGACATTATCCCTACATTTCGTAGTGATGGCATTTCCTTTTCCAACAAAATTCCCACTAGAGATGATGAATTAATGGTAAATGCTTACCCTTCTCCTAAAGTTTGTCTTACCCATAAGCATCCCTTAGAGAAAGAAGATGAAATAATAAGCAATTTCCTTAATTCTCTCTCCCCTAAAGGTCATATTAAACATATTTTGAGGAAAAAGGATGAGTTTAACACATATATTGATGCTCTCCCTCCTAAGGATGAGGAATTAATAAACAATGTTATCTCCCCTCCCGAAATTGACAATACTTCAAACATTCCTTTCAACCACTTCACTATTTGGGATGAACCATTAGAAGAAGGTGTAGATTATTCTCTATCCCATTAGAGAACCCTAGCCAAAGGGGATGAAATCAAGATTGAAAACTCCCTTGATAGTTTCTCACCTTCCTTGAATCTCAATTATTCTCCCTCTAAAAATAAAGCATCTCCCTCTCCTCAACTTGGTTCTACTCATAAGGATACCCTAGTTTAAAACAAGATGGTTAACATCTCTTTCAAAGATCTCCCTCTCAAAAGTGAGACTTTAGAGAGTAATGTTGATCCTTCTCCTAGAGATTTTATTCCCCATGTAGATCCTTTGATGATAGAGGATGATATGACCTTTCCTAGTATTACTCTTCCTACTAGAATATCAATGCCTACCCCTTGTCTCTCTCCTAAAATTGATTTAATCTGTGATAAGATTTTAGTGCAAGAGAAGACTATCAATAATTCTTCCAACACTTTTGTTCATTCCTCTAAACTATCCTCAATCAATTTGATACATGTGAATGAAACACCTAACAAACCTCTCTTCACTATCCAAGGTGCTTGTCCTTCTCAAAATTCTCAACCTTTAAATAAGCCTATCTTAGTGGTTCAAGGTGGTTATGCTAATGATTCTTTTTGCACTCCTAAGAAACCTATTATTACTGTGCAAGGAGGTTATTCTTCTAAGAGCCCTTATGAGTATGCTAAGAAACTGACAAGAGAGAGTTATAATGCGGTTGCTTATACCTATAACACAAGAAACAATAGGCAACCTAATCCTCCTCCAGTTATCCCAACTTCACTTCCTCCTTCCCAACCTATTCTTCCTCAAGCTCCACGTATTTCACAAGTTCTTGGTAAGGAATATGATCTCATGGAACAACTTAAAACTACTCTGGAAAAGATATCCCTTTGGGATTTGATCCAAACTTCTTCCACTCATCACGGAATGTTACAAGATGCCTTGAAAGATTTGAATGTTCCTCCACCTAATACATCTAGTAATATATTATCTTTGGTTAACTTTGTGATGAATCCTAAAGCTCAAATTGTGTTTACTCAAGATGAATTGCCTACTAGTGAAATTCAACATCAATATGATCCCTTGATGATTGTGGTTATCATAAATGACACTGCTATAAGATGAACACTGGTAGATAATGGCTCTGGCCTTAATGTATTTAGCATTAATCTATTGCATAAGATGAATGTGGATACATCCCTTATTGAGCCTGACTCTCGTCCCATTCGAGGCTTTGATAATGTGGCTAAGTCTTCATTAGGTATTATCACCTTACCCATCACAGTGGGACCTGTTACTTTGCCTACTCCTATCCATGTTATGTCGGGAAATCTAACATACAACTTGTTATTAGGGAGACCTTGGATTCACATTATGCAAGCTGTCCCCTCTACATTGCATAGACAAGTTAAATTTATTTATAACAATAAGACATATACTTTGATAGGTGATACTAATTTTCAAGCTTGTTTGCAAACATCTACTTCCAAAGGGAGTTCTTCTAAACCTTCCTCTTCTAGTGATGACTCTTTAAACAAGATACCTATGGATGAATCATCACCTTCTGATAATCAAAATTCTTTGGATGAGTCTGAAGTTCTTGAAGAAGATTCTTCTCAACTTGAATCTACACATGAAAAGGCTTTTGATCCTTAGAAGGTTCTCATAGAAGACGATTGGGGATCTCTTGACTTTAATCCCACCTTTGTAGGTGAGTATAGGGTTCCTCCTAGAGAGCTTAAAGTTAAAAAGAAGGAAAAAACTAAAGATCAATCAGCCTTACCTGAACCTATGAACAATAATTTTGTGGCCGCTTCTCAAACTTCTTCTCCTCACACCTCTAATTCTGAAGAATTTGATTCTTTGTCTTATGAAAAACCACCTTCTCTTTCTGAAATGGCTAATCATTATAGTCATGGTTTTCATATTTTAGCTAAGTATGGGTATAATGGAAATGGTTGTGGTGCTCACGAACAAGGGATAAAGGTTCCTCTAGGGAATAATCTTTATGATGAGACCTTTGGACTTGGTTATAATCCCTACAAGCGCACCAAAGCATCTAAAAGACCATCTCTCAATGTGAATGCTATATTTAGTAGTGATGATGATAACTCACTTCAACTAAATCATCTTCTACTTCTATCAACTCTCATTCCCCTCATAAGGAATCTTGGCGATGAACAAATCTCTTTATGAATCCCCTCAAATTTCTAAATCCACTTATGAATCTTTATCTCCTATTCATCATAAAGTCCTTTCCTCTAGGGATAAGGCTCTAATAAATTACACTCATCCCTCTTCTAAGATTTCTTGTGACTTTTCTTCTTCAATTTTTATCATTTTATACATGTTTTTGATCTCACTTATAGTTGAGCATTTAGCATGTCATATTCAAATACCTCATTCAATCTATCATGTCTTTAAATAACATTAATGGCTATTATGTTGCTCATCATTATGTGACATTGGTAGCTTATTTAATGGGGGCTCATTGTCATTCATGATGGTACAATTTCAAGTGCAATCATATTTTTGAAGCAACATAATAGCCTAATTTTCTATGTTATCACTTTTCTTTAGAATCCTCTTTTCCTAGATATGGGAGAAGATGTGTATTCTCTTTCTTATCCTACCCACTTATTGTGAGGAGCATTTTACATACACTAATGTCTTGCTTGCATGAACTCATGTGAGTATGTAGTACATTTTTCTTATGTCTAAATCTCTCCTTAGAAGATTGTGTAAGTCCTTCTCATTGTCCTTATCCTTGGGAGGCAATGATCTTTCCTTATTTTTATCTAAGGATCCACTTTTTCCTATTTTGTGGATGGTGTGAACTTTATTACTTGATGTTATTCCTTGTATGCATTTGTTGTTGTTTGTTCAAGGATTCTCTCTTACAAGAGGTGTAAGTCCTTGACTACAACCTCTTTTGCACTTGGTAAAATACATCCATAATGAATTCACTCTCCCAATTGGGTTAAAAAGAGCGTCATCCTTCATTAAGAATCACTTTCACCTCGCAAAAGAAGGAAGTATTGCATTCTTATTCTCTTCTTTGTCTTATTCTAGAAGATGTTATATTTATCTAAGAAAATTCCTCTTGGGGATAGGTGGCTTTTGTACAAAGATCTCTTCTCCTCTAAGGGTCTCCTTTACACATACTACAAGATATCCCTTTTCAACTATCTTATCCTTGCTTAAAGAGTGTAAAACTCTCTTGCTTGGATCTATGACATTGTTGCATTTTTGGGGTATCTTCTTTTGTGATGAAGGTAGGTGTCCTTGTTCTACTTTTCTTATGACATAAACATTACACTTTTTGAGTAATGGGTCATTCTCAGAACCAGAGCACAGACTCTTAGAGCGAGATGTCATGCTTTTGTACTATACATATACAGGTTGTAGCATACTCGGGCATAGACTCCTATGAGGTGCTTCTAATCTCGCTTACACACACATGCACAAGGTTGAGTGGAACTAGCGGCATAAGGCTAGACTTTCTCACTCTCCTCCCTTACATGGATCACCTAGACAAGATCTAGGGGCGAGAAGTCCATGTTTTCTCTCTCACTATTCTTCTCATGGATCACCAATGTGTGTATTCATGCTTTTTTTCCTTTTTTTTCTTCTCTTTGCATTTTGTTTCCATTTACATCCTTCATCTTGTGTTAGAGAACTCTCAAATCCTCACACTCTTTGTTGTGTTGGAATTGAGATTTAGTCCTCTTTCTTACGAAATGATTCTCCATTAGTTTTTGATCTCATATCAAATCTTCCTGTGAGCATTTGTCATCAATATTCTTTAACAATTCGAAGTGGTAAACATGATACCCTGTTTCAACTCACTAAAATTAGCAAGCCAAAATAGGGGGGGGGCATATAGCTACCCTTGAATTTTCATCACCTTCCTTAGTAAGCATTAGGTGAATTTGTGATCTAACATGTGGTTTTGTAGGTTGTGGTTCTTAACTGAGTACTCCAGATACCGTTGGGGGCTTCATCTGACAACTATGGATATATCCTTTTTCAAATAATTTTTACTTTTTTGTACTTTATCTTGCATATGCATGTAGTCTTCATATGACCGCTAAAGTGGGGGCTAAATGTAGCGTCGCAAATTATACGCACTTACCAAGGTGGTACAATTTCACACCTAGTTTAGCACCCGCCTTGGCGCATTTTGCATTTTTCATTGCATTTCCCCTTTAGCACTTAATTAATTAAATTAATTATGTGTAAGGTTATATTTTATCACCTCCCATATCATAAAGTTGGGCCCTTTCATTAAACTGTGCCCTTTTCATTTTATTCCCCCAATACATCATTTAATCAAAAACCCTAATTAGGTCCTATTACGAACTTGGGGGCTTGATTTTGGGGGTCAAAACATCTCAAAATCACCTATAACTTCGGGATTCTCTCTAAAATCATCATATCCGACGACCCTGAAAAATTGGTGAAAAGTTGTCAGGACCATGGTGCCCAGAGAGGACCATGGCGCCCGGAGTGCACAAGGTCCTAGACATTTTTCCTAAAATTTTAGGAGCGCGATCCAATCATAAAATAAAGCTTAACCCCAAGAAATTGGCAGGAGATTCAATCTCTAGGTCGGCCAAAAGTTGAAATTAAGACCTAGGGTTTCATATATAAGAGCTCTCTTTCTTCATTTGAAAGGATCCGGATTTTTGGTTTCAGGGACCTTCTATGCAACGAAAGAGCAGATCTTTCAAGACTTCAACAATATTCAACATCCATCCATCAAGCATCCATCAATTTCATTCATCCATTTAGGGCTTTGAAGACATTGAAGAGCAATAGGGGATTACCGACTGAAGATTGGCTTGTACCCCTCCCTTGGGGTTGGGTATGATTTCATGTCTTTGCATAAGCCTCATTATATCATTTGTATTCATGCTTTAGATCACTTTGCATCTTAATTTGGAGCATTTACATTATCATTTACAAGCAATTAGGGTTTACTTTCTAGGTTGCTCTAGTTTGCTTACTTGCATTTTAGGATCGTGCACACACACAAGGACTGCACACACACTACTTTTACAATACAACTTGGCTATTCGTGGAGGTGGAAATCACCAAAGCGGGGGTTTGACTAAGGTAAAACCCTATATAGCCGCCCGACACACCTTTTCAGATATAAGTGCAGGTTTTGGAATTTGGATGACGTCACAAGTTGCAGATCTGGAAGAAGTAGATGGAAATTGAGAAACACACCAAATTTCAGATTAAAAGACCAGGACAGGGGCACTGGGTGCCCTAGTCCCTCTGTCAAACAGCAAGTTTTCAGCACTTTTCGATAGCTTTCAGGTTGCCAAAAACAATAATTTCAGGAGCAGAATTAGGACAGTGGTGCCTACGCCCCCATCTCGAACATTTTCACTCATATTTTAACACCGGGTATGCATTTTCATTCTTGCCTTGTCCTTATGTTTATAGCTTTCCATTGTTTAATCTCAATTCTGAAAATCTTGCTATTAGTTCATACTTGCACTTTAGGGTTAGGGATTGAACTTGCATCATTCTATCTATCATTTGCAACAAAGGAATAGAAATCCTAATAGGTAGCCCATGGCTCTCTCTTCCACAAAAAGAAGTAGCCAATTGTGTGATACCTCTAGGCTCTTTCGTATTCCACAAGTGTGTGATTGAAAGTAAGATTAGGGCATATTAGCTTAGTGTCACTTTTTCCCCCACACAATGGTTTATGGAAAAACAATAATGATGCCTAATGAATTTGAGCACAAAACCCTAAGGACAGCTTTGCAATTAAATATGACATTGTTTGAAGCACAAAAAGAATGCATTTAGCAATTAAATGCTCTAGATGAATGGAGAAATATAGTCGTTCAACAAACAAAATTGATTCAAAATCAAAGAGAAAAATGGCATGATAAATATATCAGGGAAAAGAAATTCAAAGTTGGTGACTGAGCACTACTGTATGATTCTAGATATAAAGATGCTATTGGGAAGCTTCAAACTAGGTGGTTAGGTCCATATGAGATAGAAGAAGTTTTCCATAATGGAGTTGTTCGTTTGTCCACAATTGATCCTATTCGATTTAAACTCTTAGTAAATGGCCATCGACTACATCTATATCATAAGCTAGCTACTAAAGAAGAGTTCCTTCAGTAGTTTGTTCCACAAAGTGACATAGAGGTTCCTGCAGCAACTGACAAGGTTCCTTCAACAACTAACAATGAGCCTGCAACAACACATGAGCTTCTTGTTGCAAGTGAGCAAGGTAAAGTTCATGCAGTCTTTGTAGTGAACATATTTGCCGCTTCATAATAAAATATTTCCATATTATATGGGAATATTCTTCTCTGTACATAAAATCCCATCCACGACATTCCATCCCACATTTTTACCTATCATTTCATTTCATTTCACCATCATTTTCGTATAATTGTAGGCACGTGTATATTGTGTTTTATTTTAATTATGTATTTATTAGTTTATTATGATTATATCCTGTTTAAATCCACTCCACTACCTGAAATCTTGTCAGCTTGTGTGGACACATGCTAGGTTAAGTTGGGGGGTGCTTTATGGTCCAATTTCCAAAGTGATTAATTATCAGTCATTTTTGGTACTCCAAGTTGATCTTTTTTCCCCATCATTACTTATTATGTTATTATTTCACACAAGTGAATAATAAATTCTACCACCAAAATTAAGATATGTAAGGGAATTTTAATTTAGCAAGATTGTCAGATATTTTGGTTCAGCTGCAGAGAGAAAAATAGCAGAGTAAGAGATCCAGGTGGTGATCCAATTCGTCATGAGCCAATGGTTCATGAAGTGTTGCTGCAGGATTCTCTTTGTGAGCATTATTTCAAATACCATGGCTGGTTGGATTACTTCTTGAAAATTAGGGATTATAACGAAGAAATTGTTGCAGAATTTATGCATTCCTTTAATGAAGGAGAAGCTACAGTTAAAGGTTTGAGGGTTATTGCTATAGAGCAGCGAATAGTAGAAGTAATGGGGTTTCCACAGGAAGGAGAACTCTTTCCAGAATCAAAAGATGCAAGGAGTTTTAGGGCAGAGTTCACAATTTCCATGGATGGACCCTTAATGGTGGACAAATAAGGAACTAGAAGGGTTTCTCTACCAGCACATTGGCCTCAAGTAGCTTTGTATGTTATGAAATACATTACATGTGAAGGGCAATATTCAAATCTACAATCACCTCATTTAAAATTATTTAGTCATCTGTGGCATGGCCAATGAGTGAATGTTCCTAATTTCTTATACCACCTCATTTCTACAAGTGCTAAGGAGACGTAGAAAAATGGAAATTGCTTCATTAGCCCTCATGGATTGGTTAAGCTACTTATATAGCGGTCCCTGAGAGATGTCTCACAAATGGAATGGGGTGTATTTGAGGATATACAACAATATAGGGTTGAAGATGCCCCTGTTGAAAATAACCTGCCGGTTGAAGAAGAAAATGTTGTAGAACCCTCTTCCCCCATAGTTGCTACAGATGAGGATTTGCTTGTTGTTGAAGGAGCTATGGTTATTATGGAAGAAAAGATAGCAGAATCAAGTGAAGAACAACCCTCTACTTCTCTTCAAAGAGATTTGCCAGTTTTGCAAAGGAAAGGAAAAGAGTTGGAAAGGGATGAAATAGATGAAGAACTTATGACCCAGTCGCAAGTAACT
This sequence comes from Cryptomeria japonica, assembly GCF_030272615.1. Taxonomy (NCBI): domain Eukaryota; kingdom Viridiplantae; phylum Streptophyta; class Pinopsida; order Cupressales; family Cupressaceae; genus Cryptomeria; species Cryptomeria japonica. The sequence continues at coordinate 593,262,200 of NC_081411.1, forward strand.
CAGATTCCTCCTGCAGCCAAGAGGCGTAGGGCAAAAATAAAAAATCCTCTAGCCATTCCAAAAGTTTATGTAAGAAGAATATGTAGCAAGACATAGAAGACTCATCCTATGGGTAATCCAACAAAGGTTATTACAGTGGAAACTTTAGAAGAAGGAAGCCTTGTAGAGAATGAAATCCAAGAAAATGTTGCTGAGGATAAACTAGCAAATATTGCTTCTGTGGCATAACAATTTGAAGAAACTGTTGAAGATATTCTATAGCAGTCTGAGGAAAATATTGGAGAGATGCCAGCTCAGATTGAGGAATTTATTGAGGAAATCCCGTGGTTTAAGGTAGTACCTATTAGACCTCCTTCATCCCTAAGTAATTTATCTATTGCTTTAACATTTTATAGACAATGGGAAATAGAGAAGGCTAGGTTGCAGAGGATTATTGATAAACAAAAAAAAGAAATTGAAAAGAGAGATAACAAAATTGAGGAATTAGAGGCTAAGGTAGAAATAATTTCTAGTATGGTTCCTAAGTTGATGCAGTGTAGGGAACCTCCAAGAGTTTATGTAGTACATTTGAAAGAGCAGTATCTGAACTTCAAACTAAACCACATTGTTAGGGACCTTAACCCCTCTTTAGAAACACCTGAAGAATTATTTTATGCTTACCAAACCTCTCCACCCTTTATTGTATATTGGGGATATCCATATCAAAGCTTTAATGTCATGGATCCAAAATGAGATTATCATGGGGGCACAAGCCGAGTATGAAAAATTAGAGTTTGACTATCCATTATCATTAAGAAGGTAATCAGAAGCACCAAGTGTTCTTTATTATGATTGGTAGATGTTACTAGTGAGAGATGATGTTAGAAAATTAGTGCTTCCAATGAGAGAAGAAGTCTATCAAGCGTATGAGCATTTTATTCAGACTGATAGGACAACTACAATAGAAGGGTTAACTTAGCACTAGAATAATCTACTGAAATAGTTAAAATAGGGAGAACCTTATTCACTACAAAATTTTCATGTAGCCATGCAAAGAGCCCCTAGATACATACAGTTAGGCAGGGAGAAATCCAAAAACTGACTACCATTGATCTTTCAACCCCCAATCCTTATGTGGCCACTTTTGGCATGTCAGCCTATAGAGCAGAACTATGATGTAGTCACAGAAGAAACAACTAGATGGTCTAGGCTAGAAAAAATGAAAGGATTTTATTGGAACTTGGCTTTAGGGGGGACAGGTTAGCGCACCGTTGGTGATTTAAGAGTTACAATGAGAGTCATAAATTTTCCTTTTGTTGTAGGATCGGCAAACTCTTAAAGTTGGGGGGCATGATAAGTTGAGACTTTGTCATGTTTTTATCATCAAAACTCTTAGGTTTTTGACATCTTTTGGTTTGCATAGTAGTAGTGAAGTATTGTAAATTGACTATATGTATTCCATGTGTTAAACCTAAACTTATGAAATCATGTTTGAACGTTGCTAGTCTATTCCTACAGCCATGCCATTTATTCTTGCAGTCAAGTGATTTGTTCCTGTTGCTATGCAGATTTTTTAGGGTAATATCATATGTAAATTAATGAATGTATTAATTAAACAAAATATGTATGCATGTCCTTGTATGTTGTTTTTGTTGTAGTGCAGATAATAAATGATGCCATAGTGGATATTCTCCTTTTGCGCCTGAAGAAGGAAGAATCATGCAAGAAATAACTGGAGATCAAACTAAAGAGGAGCCGAGCGAGTGCAAGTATGACATGAGTGAAGCAACCATGCAACACTATGGAATTTTAACTCTAGTGGGAATTGAATTCGCAAAATATCACTACGACATGCAAAGACTGTGGTTTGGTTTGGATCCACATTTCCTGCAGCCAAGCTCTAGTTATCTTCTTCATCAGTCAATCATTCGCCTCTTCTTCTGGACATGATTTGGGTTGTCCATTGTAGTTGATCTTTTCTTTTTAATAAGCTCTTCCTTTTTTCTTAGAGGTTAGACAAAATAGAAAGGAATAGAGCAGAGAATTTTCATAAGCATTCTGGAGTTTTTCTTTTAAAATATGTAATCATTTTCAGGAAGCAATGAATAAAAGATATGTTTTTCTGATCTGCTAAAAGTATTTTTCTGGAAGCTTGATATCACTCATCCAATGGGGCCCACTTGTTGAGTGATCATGTGTTTATGCTTATTGAAATTAGTTCTTCTTTAGTTGTAGTAGAGGTTCATGCCTTGACTGTTCCTGCAGCCACTGTAAATAGATCCACAGGCTGTTCCTGCAGCCAAGCCAGAATAGAGTGATTTTTGTTATTTATATTAGATCATTCCAACATCATTTTTATAAGTTTTCCTATAGCCTTCTATAATTTCAATTCTTGTCTTTCCTTTCCACATAATGTTAGTTACTGCAGCAATGGAAAATAGCCATTGAAGGAGCTTAGTGCATATATAGTGCAGACCCATTTCAAGTTTTACATCCCTGGGTTGATAACTAAATGAACACTAGCCATGAAAATAATAACTTTACCAGATGAATGTCCAAAATTTGAGTTGAGATTTCAATTAGAGTTATTATTATTATAGTTGGAGTAGACAACATGAAAACTGCAATTTTAACTTCCTGGAGGCAAAGAACATCCAATCCTACAATATGTTGATGAACATATCAAACAAAATATTTTTTGGCGAGGTCTATGAGACCTCGAACATTCCATGAGATGTAATTCATAAAAAAACAAGCATATCTTCCTCATCCCCAAGAGAGGAGAAGTTATTGCACAAAATATCCAGGTCCCCACTGGAGATGACACGTCATTTTTTCACACCACCATCTACAATCTCAGCACACCCTGAAGGGCTGTGAGAATGACATAGAGAGTGTGGAGCAAAAATCATAGACACAACCTAAGAAGTGTGCACCCATGGAGGGAGAGAAACACCCTTAGTAGAAGCATTCCCCTATTGAGCAAGGTTTGAAACCAGAGTGAGAGCTTCCTAGGAGGATGGAGACTGCACAGGAGGATTCGTCATTGCTTGAGAACTAGAAACGATGGGAGTCTTTTGGGCCAAAACTATAGGGGTTTTTTCCTTTACGAACCACAGTGGTCTATTCATCCTTCTTGGCTCCCTCCACTGGAAGAGAGTTATACTCCTTGACAAGGGGTTTCAATTTCAATGTTGCCAAGGGACAATCCCTGATCTTGTGATCCGTTGATTGGTAATGATAACAATTGTTGGGAATGTTCAAATAAAGCACCTTCTGGGTGAATGTGTTGCCACCCACTTGAATATCAATAGTATCTTTCAGGTCATAAGAAAGATTGACCTCTACACATACCTTCTTTTGAGGGTGAGCATTAAAAAAATGGTTTGGCTCAAGGCAGACAACTTTGCCAACAAATTGAGCAAGGGTTTGCATGAAAGGCCAACAAGGCAAAGGAAGACCAGGGAACTCAACCCAGACTATAACTCATAGTTTTTTGTCATCTGAGATAGAAAAATCATGAGACCAATGCTGGAAAACCAAAAAGGACAACCTAACAGTCCATGGACCATGGACCCTGGGAGAGAATGGCCTCTACATGGGAAGGGTTTGAAAAGCGAAATAGAAAAAGGCCTTTTGTGAGACTTTGGACACCATCAAGCCTAACTCCATGAGGAGACCAGGCTTTGGCGACCCATTCATGAAGCATGCTTTTAGGAGGGATCCTACTCACAAAATATCCTATCAAAGTACATTTTTCAATCTAGTCACAGGCATTGTCAAAATCCTAAACTATAAGTACAACATCAAGCAAGGACATACCTTGTGAAACACTTTTAGCACAAACTTGCGAGGGTGTTTTCTCGGTGGCGCCATGAGGGTCCATAGAAACAACTCTAACACTAGCATCAACTGTTGGGCTTAAGTTGGTTGGAGCCATAATAAACACAAAAAACCCACAGTAAATGCGGTCTGAAACAAACAAGATGGAACACGCAACCTCAAACCCTAACAGAGCTCATCCAAACCTCTAAAAATATATATATATATTCTAACAACCATATTTGAAATTAACTAACATACATTTACTTATCTTAACAATATTATTTTGAGTCAGCTACCATATTACACACATGCTAGAGACATTGACGAATGCTATATTTAGAAAATCGAGTGAGCATTGATTTAATATTCAAGAAAAGCATGAGGATTGCAATATTCGACAATCCCAAGAGTTGATGAAATTTGTATCAATAGAGAAAAGCACAAGGATTGCAAGAGAAAGATCAAATACATGACCCACAAGATCAATATGCAGTTGGGAACTTTCCAAAATTTGGAGGAAGTTGCATGGGCATATGATGAGGTGACATGCCTACTTAGGGGCTCCAATAGTAGGACCAATTTTCTCGCCAATTTTCCTAAAACTAATTCTGCTTTGGCTTCTAGGGTAAGAAAATTACTAAGCCAAGAAAAAAATGGTGATGAGAACTAGTTGATGTTGGATAATAGTGGCTTATCTTCTCCGTCAAGTGACAAGACATCAAGGGCCAAGATGTGGACTTGAAACCCAATTTGATGTCCGAATTTTGCTCTTAAAAGACTTAAAGATATGAACTTGGAAAGAATTATTCTAGACGGAGATTCTAATTTAATTAAATCTCAATTTAAGTGCAAGCCCATGGGAAATTACAAAATTGATGGAGGATTGTAGACAAATTGTAAGGGGTTTGTCTATAGAGAGAGTAATTTGGCCATAGACTTAATGGCCAATGTTGTCTTAAACTACATAGGTTGGGAAATTTAAATTTCTGAGATTGTCTTAAAAGTTTTATGTTTTGTAATGAATATGGTTATCCCTTTTAATTATGTAAATTTAAATGCATTTATCATCACTTCCTCATGAGGGAGAGATGTGGATATTGAAAACCTCATATGGTAAAATGGGTCGATTTAAATTTTGAAGCCATGTAAAGAATAGGAAATAATGGTTTTTATTGGAATAGTTGTACTATGAAAGTATGGAAGGACAATTTTATTATGGAGAGACAAGGAAAAATTTGAGAAAATTCTAATAAGAAATTTGGTCAAAGATTTAATATTGTTTGTCTAGACTGCAAATTAATCAGAGAAGAAAGAAAAAAGGAGACTTCACAAGAGCAGAACCTGAATGTTGCTAAAATGTGGGGGGGGGCATGAAGAGGACTAATATGAGGGATTGTGTGTCGCTACAAGAGAAAAAAAAACTTTGGGACTTGTTGGATGAAATCGGGTTAGTTCCTTATATCCTCTCTGTGAAAGGTCATAACAAAATCTTGTCTGCTAAATTTTCCAATTCCTGGTCAAAGTGAACAGTTAAAGTTGGTACTTTATAGTTAATAATGGAAGCCACTTTCCTTAGTTATAGTGGTTTGAAGGTGATGAAAATGGCCATGAAAGAGAAGACCTCCCACTTTTTATGCCCTTCTTAGTCTATATATAATGAAGTAGTTCACCTTAGAGGGTTGTTATACAACTATGCATGGATACCATTTCTTGCTCCGAAATCATATTGATCATAAAAAAATTATAAATGTGCCCTACTTTATTTTCACCTCAATGAGAAATAACATCAACAATGGAGCCTTTCCACCCCTTCATAAAGGGTTGATGTATGTCCTTTACATGCACGAGCTCTAAAAGAGCCCCCATGGAAATCACTTGCTTTCCTTGTATCCCATTAATGCTACTAGTTAGGTGAAAAATGAATTGATTGAGAGTAAATCCCACACCTCAAAGAAACCCTCAAGATCCAAAAATACTAAAATGTATTCCTATGTCTGGAAGATAAGGAATAGTCACCTCATATCTCCTCAACAAAAACATCAAGCATTGATTCCCCCACCTCCAACCTCCCAGATGAGGATGCTAAACTAATCAAGCTTACCCCTAAAAGGTGAAAATTTTCAAAAGCCAAAATCGACACTCCTAAAAAAGGGAAAAAAAACCCAAAACCCTAAGCCTAATAGTGGGGTCATTGTTTTTGGAGAAATTGACCAAGACCCTGATCAAAACATGAACAAAGAGGGAAGTGGCTCAATAGAGAGGAGGTCAGAAAGGATAAAACAAAAAGATAAGTGCTATAAAAAATCCACATAGGTGAAGGTAACTAAGCCAAAATCAGATGAGGAATACCTCCTAGATGAGGAAGAAGACTATGAAAAAACAAAGGAAGATGCTAAAGGGGCAATAGACATAGGTGATGAAGTGGAAGGTGGAGAAAATGCAATAGCAGATGAAGAAATGGGAGAAGAAGATTACCAGAAAGACTAGTACACAAGCATGGGGAATGAGGATAATGTTGAGGTGGGGTACAATCTATAACTAGATAATAGAAATGAGGAAAGAGACAATAGCCTAGAGAATTAGATTAGAGAAATGCAAAGCCGCATTATGGATTTGGAAGCTCAAGAAGATAAATTTAAAGAAGGATAAAATGAAATTGTGAATTTCATTAACTCCCTTATTCACATAATTAGTGGAATAATGTGGAATTCAATTATGGGAGTGGTTGTAGGAAAAACCAAGCTATTGAATATGATCAAGAAAAAGTAGAAGAAATAAAACAAGAGTGAAAAATACTATGCCCTATATAGGAGGACGATTGGAAAGATAACTTACAGAAGTTGGTTGATGCCTGGGATAAGATCTCGAGAAAGAATGTATTTGTTGTTTCTTTTAATGCTTAAGCTTAGAGTTTTTTTAGACTTAGTTGCTACTTGCTATTAGAACAATGGCCTTCATGGCTTATATTATTTCATTTTGAGCAATTACTCTCATTCTTTGAATAGTTATATGCTTGTTTTGATGTGGACTATATATAAGTTTTGATTAGGTATGTTATAGGGAGTTATTATTATTGTGTAGTTTTTTGTTTGATGTCCCTCTTTTAGTTTTGGTTTTGCTAATGTAAGGGATCAAGGCCCTCTCCTTTCTTACACAATAAAAAACAAACATATTTCAAATTATTACATGTAAGAAAATGGATTTTCTATGAAAAAAATCATCCCAAATGCTTTTCTATTTTCTACTCTAAACTAGCCACACTATTGGCAAGAACTTGATGCATTGAGTCCCTTGTTAAAATAGAGTATTCTTTGTTAATTAGAAGTACATAAGTAATAAGATAGATGTACTTTTTATTTGCATTTACTAGATGAGGTTAAATAGATAAACATTTTAAGGTGAAAATGTACTTTTGAGGGTGTAGACATCTAAAATTAGTTAAGTTAATATTTAATTAGTTAATCCTTTTTCACATAATTAAGCATATTAATTATGTTTTTTATTAGGGGAAAATAGGTTTTGAAGGGCCCCTGAAACCCTTTACAACATTAGATCAAAAGATAGCCATTAGAGCACATCGAAAAAGAAAGAGACAACAGACATAGAAAAGACAGTTAACCAAAAAACAAAAAGCCAGTAGCCAAAAGACACAACACACAAGACCTGAAGACAAGATAGAAGAAAAAGAGGAAAAAAGCCAAGACTAGGTAATGTTCTTTAGCAACTCGGCAACTTCTAGCTCCAATTGCTCCATGTTCTCAACAGTCCACTTGATCTCCTCAATCTCCCTGCTTTGGTTTTGCTTCTTTCTGGTGCTTGCGTGAGTTCTTCTTCTAGGACCCATCTCCTTATCTTCAAGAGAGTCTCCCTTCACCTCAATGGTGTCCCCTTAAGGAATTTTCCCCTTGGTCACTTTCAAGCTTGCTGATAAGAACCTTAATGTTGTCAAAGGTGGCCTTTAAAATCTTATGACTCTACTCCCCAATATTTTTGAGAGTCTTCTCAACCCCTTCTAGCCTCTTTTCAGTAGCCCCAACTCTATTTTACAAGGTTTGGAAGCTATTGCATTGGGCATTTATGATTTCCTCAGCATTATTGATAGCCTTGGTAAGCTCACTTAAACATTCAGGGAGGGAACTGAATTTATGAGTGCTAATAGCTTCTAAAGTTTCAATTTTGTTGGCCTCCTGGACCTGTTTTTCTTTTATGCATGTTATTTACTTCCGAACCCAAAGGAAAACCTTGTTGAAGCAGTCTATGTCATTTTTGAAACAAAGGTCAATATCTAGATGGGATCCATCCTGGGCCTTGTCTCCAGCAGGATCCAAGTTCACCTCTAGACCCAACTCTTTTGACTCCACATTCATAGCTTCCTTCATGGAGGTGTCCTCCCAACCAAACCCTTATTGTGGTTCTTGGAACTAGTAGGGAAGGGCGAACAATTCTTATCTCCCAAATCGTCACCTCTCAGTATCTTCCCCTTTTTCTTCTAGCTAGAGATGATTTGAACCTCCTTGCTATCTGTCTCCATATCATCTTTAGTCTTGTCTTCTTCCTCATACCAACTATCATCATCCTCCCCCTTGAGCTTCCTTCTAGCCAATCCTTTACCCTAATCCTCTTGCCCATTTTTCTTTTTCACTTGCTCGACCTAGTGATATGGAGTTTTTCCTCAACATTTGCTTCAGTGTCATAACCTTCATCATCATCATCATCATCATCATCCGAATCATCCAATGTTTGACTCAGAAACCTCTGCAATATTCAATTGAATCATGGTATTATTGATGTGGTTGTACAAAACCACCATAAGACCCTCATGCATATTAGGATTGGTTTTGGGATTAGAGATGGTATCCATAATCTCGGTATTTAGGGAACAAAACAAGTAGTAGGGGATGAAAATTTTCTACTTGTACTAGAAATGGTTGAGAATAACAAAATGGTAGCTATAAATCTTTGTATATCTACCATATAAAGTCATAAATTCCATAATAGTAAACAAAACCCATTACTAGATCATCTTGATTACCTTAGGGGAGTAGTAAGTGTGACTTCCCTTCACCAGCTTCACTTTCTCCTCCTTGTCCTTAGGGAATTTCTTCACACCAACATCCAACAACTTTCTATCTCTGTAGAAATTGATACCATCCATCAAAAAACCTATAGTCTCAATGATCATGGTCTCATTCACCTTATCCTTCCTACTGCCAATGGTCAAGGTGCCCTTATTCCACCCATTTTTGAAAATCCTAGTGATTTCTAGTCATCTTTCTTGCATTCTCTCCATGTAATCCATCATTTTTGTTACTTGCAGTACAACCCAAACCTAGGGACAGTCCTGCCATTTATCAATTTTAGTTGCCTCTATGTGATTGTGATTTCCCCCCATCTTCTTATCGATTTTAGTTGACTGTAATTCTTGACAAATACCACTCTTCATTGCAGACTTTTATTTTAGCAGGTAAGAAGCCTCTAGAAGCCAATGAATATTTCTTAAGCTTCCACTCCAAATGGAAAGAAGCACCCACAAAGCATGCAAGATGATATGGCAATTACTAATGTACTTCCCTCTTGACTGCTTACAATATTGTTTCATGATGCCACAACCACCCCTACCATCTTGACAAATGATGTCATATTCTTTTGTGTTTACCATGATATCTTTCATAATTTAAAATCTCATATGCCACTTGAGGGAGATCCCCCTTTCCATTCTAAATCTTGATTTTCCTACTCTATACTACCTCATTGGCAGTCCAATCAGTGCTCTTGTTGGCCTCTCTATAACCATGAGAAATGTAACACTGGTTGAATCCCTCAAGCATCTCCCTAGCCATGTTAATGATATTTTTAATTGTCCACAAGGGTTGATACTTACCAAAGATGCAATTGATAATATTTTCACAATCTCCCTCCAGCCATAAAAGTTTGACTCCCAGATTGTGAGCTAATTTGATAGCTTGGAGGGTGCCCATAGCTTCAACCAGATGATTTGTTTGGTTCCCCAAGGGGAAGGACACCGCCCCTATGCAAAAGCCAACACAATTCTAGATAACTCTACCATAGCTAGCTGGCCTCAGGTTTCCTTTAGCAGCTCCATCAAAGTTAGCCTTAATCTAGTAATTGGCAGGAAAAGACTAGCAACACATCCTTCTTTTGAGTTGTTTGGTATTGATGTCCATGTGGGTTGGGATGTTCCAGCTCCTTAGAACATCATAATAATCCTTACTATTGTAGTAATGAGATCCACTAGCCATCACATTCTCAAAAAAAATTGTATTTTATCTTATCCCAAACCACCTCAGAGGGGTTAATGTCATTCTTGAAAATTCTATTATTCCTTTCTTTCTAGATACCCCATAGGATATGTGGAAAGGAAAACTTCCATAAATTTCTTATGGTCAAATTATTTGTATTGCAAGACCAACTCCTGAAACAATCTTGAATCTCCTCTGGGAACACCCAATTTAAACCCCAATGCTAGAAAAATATAGCCCAAATAGGTTGGACAAAAGGATAGTGGATAAAAATATGGTTCACTGATTCCTCATCATAGATACATAGATAGCATCTGTTGGGGATGCATAATCCCCTCTTTCTCAGGTTATCTGTGGTTAGAATTGATTTTTCAAAAGAATCCATAAAAAAAATATTAATTTTAGGAGTCAAACCTAAACACCAGGCCTTAGCCTAATAGGGACTAGAGTCTTGAGACTAAGCCAGCATAAGGACAACAAACATCACATAATAAGTTCCTGAAGGGGTACCACTCCACACCAGGCGGTCCTCCCTTCTTGGGTTAATAATTGATTGGTTGATCACTAAGTTAGCCTGCTTTAAGTTAGGATCAATAGAGATGAGGTCCACTCACTCTTGATCTCTCTAGTAGTCAACAAATTTAACACTGAAATTGTCCTTGTAGGTTTGGATGGTCATCTAAGAAACACAATGATCATTGAGAGGAGCTCCTCCAATCTAGGCATCATCCCATAAATCTACCTTTCTGCCATTACCGATGGCCCCAACTTTTTCCAAACTGACAATACCTTTAGCATGGGTAACATTGTTCCAAATAGTAGAGCCACTCAGTATCTGATCAGAGGCAAGAAAATATTCCATGGTAGGGACCACATGTAAGTATCTAGCCTTCCAAATTTCATTCTACTCACCAGTTTCCTAATAGATTCTCCAAATTTTTTTGGTCAAAAGGGTCTTGTTCAAGGTTCTAATATTTCTCAGGCCTAGTCCCCCCACCTTTTTTGGTTTGTAGACATTATCCTAGGAAATGAGGGAAAGTCTCTTCTTCTCCTCAACCTCAGACCAAAGGAATACTTTCTGAATTTTCTTAATAGAATCTGCAAATTTGCTAGGTATTTTGAAGAGGCTTAAAGAATAAATTGGAAGACTCTAGAGAGAAGATTTTAATGGTTGGATTTTACCAGCTTGGCTAAGAGGGGTACCTTTCCATCCAGCCATCTTCCTGTTGAATCTATCAACAAGACTATTCCAAAAAAATCCATAGGTTTCGTGCCCAAAGGAAGACCCAAGTAAATAGATGGGGTCTTGACAATTTGGCATCCAAGGATCCGGGCCATCCTATTATGTCTATCTTTTGAGGTGTTGAAGAAGAATACAGAGCATTTCTCCTAATTAATCGCTTGACCCAAAGCTGAACTATAAGTATTGAGAATATTTTTTATAATAGAAGCTTCTTTGATCGATGAAGTGGCCATTAAGATGGTATCACCAACAAATTATTGGTGGGAATAGGCTTTGAATCCAGAAGAGGGAGAGACTCCCAATAGAAGACCCTGAGAAACAAATTTGCTAATAAATATACCTAGACATTCAGCTAGAATAATGAAGAGAATAGGGGAGATAGGATCCCCTTACCTTATGACCCTAGAAGTTTTGAAAAAAGGTGAAGGCACATCATTCACAGTGATAGAGAAAGAAGGAGTCGAGATAAGTTGGTCAACCAACCAAATAAACTTATCACAAAAATCAAAAGAACCAAGCACCTTTTCCAAGAATCCCTAGTCCGCACAATTGTAGGCTTTAGACAAATCCAATTTCATCAAGAAGCTTTATTTCTTCTATTCCACCAACAAGTATATATTTTCATGAATAGTAATGATAGAGTCAAGGATTTGTCTGCCAGGTACGAAGCCACTTTGTTGGGCCGATATAATAGAAGGGAGAATCATGAGCAGTCTACTAGTAACCACCTTTGAGATAATTTTATAGAAAGAATTGCATAAAATTATCGATCGAAACTGATCCATCGAATCAGCCCCAGGATATTTGGGAATCAAACCAGAAAAGTAGCATTGAGTTCCTTTAAGATAATCCTAGCCCCAAAAAATTCTTGCACTCCTTTGACCAGATTAAATTTGAGAATGTTTCAAAAGGATTGAAAGAAGAACAAGGGGAACCCATCCAGTCCCAGGGCTTTATTTCCATCAAAAAGAGAACACTGCTTTCTTAACTTCCTCCTTAGAGGGAATGGCCACCAAAGCCTTGTTCTGAACATTATTAATGATGGAAGGAATGGTCTCTAAGAGGGCCCTCTAAGAAAGATCATCTAGACCACTATCCGCAGAGAGAAGAGATTTGAAATAATTTCTGGCTTCATTCCCAATCTCATCATCCTTGTTTCAATTCCAACAATTCTCAATTTAGAGATCCTATTAGCAGCCTTATGTTTCACAATAGTCATATGGAAAAATATGGTATTTCTATCCCTGGCTTTAAGCCAAAGAGATCTAGACTGTTGTTTCCAAAATTCTTCTTCTCTTTTGATGATCTTATGATACTTGACAAGCACTTCATTTTCCTCTCTAATAGACACTTCATCATATCCATTGGTTTGGATTTTATCCTATATTTCCTTTAGCTCAAGATGGGTTTTGGACTTGGCAACAAAAACATCCCCAAAAACTTCCTTGTTCCATTTCTTAATATTATCTTTCACATGCCTTAATTTTTTTTGTCATTCTATACATCGTAGTACCTTTGACATCAATTGACCACCACTCCTCAATGACCTTCTCAAGGTTAGGATGGTCCAGCCACATCCTTTTCAAATCTAAATGGGAAGTTTATTTTAACACTTATATTCTCTTCCATAAAAACCATAGGAAAGTGGTCAAAATCAATCTGAGAAATAGTCGACAAGGAGCACAGATAATAGCTAAACTAGTCATTAGAGATTAGGGCCCTATCTAATCTAACTTGAATAAGATCTCCCCCTACCCTTCGATTGGTCTAGGTAAAATTGGCACCTTGGAGATCTATATCATGCAGACCCTGGTTATTAATAAAGTTCATCAAGTACATTCTACTTTCTAACTTAGATGGGACACCCCCAAACTTCTCATTGTCACGGAGAGGGGTATTGAAGTCCCCCATGACCATCCACCTTTCATCCTTAAAAAGAGACTAAATGGCCTCCATCTTCTTCCAAAATTTACATCTACCAATTAGGGGCATAAATATTAGTCAAGAGCCAAGAGGTACCATCCCCTAAATGATGAAACCTAACAAAAGCCAAATTACTATCTTGCTTAATAAAAACCCTAGTAACACGCCTTAGATTCCAGAAAATGATAATACCCCCAGAAGCACCATCCGAGCTACCTCCTAAAATTCCACCATCCTTAAAAAGATTAATCTTCTAAACTTTCTCTTTACTCATTTTAGCTTCTTGGATAAGAATAATATTTGGTTTATGCTCTCTAACTAAATTTATAAGAACATCCTATTTATGTGGACTATTCAATCCACGTGTATTCCATGAAACAATTTTCATTTTCTTTTTAGGGAACACACCTCAAGGATGGTCATCTGAGTACCATCTGCTATATTCTTGCTTGCCTCTTGATCTATAATCTGGCTTGTTGATCTTCTTCCAGGGGGAGAGGGGATTAAACTCGTATTGACTTTAGTCCTATTTCTTGTCTTAACTGGAGTAGTCTGAGGGGTTGATTTTGGCCCCTTTTTTTCAACTTTATTTTGTTTTGCAACTTCATTATTCTAGATATCTTCCTTTGGGTTGTTTTGGGTGGTTGTCTTCTTCTTGACATCATCATCCTCAACCCACTTAGCACTTAGATTAAGCAATGAAGTTGTTGGGGACTGCTGGAAGGTAGATTTCACCATATCCATTGATTCTTGTGATTTTAATGACAAGATATCTCCAATGATCAAACACCTTTGGGCATCCTCATAGTCAGATCTAGTGAAATCTCTGTTAGTTTTTTCCATAGTGCAGTTTGAATCCGCTTCCTCCTTGATCTGCAAAACCACCTGTATTCCTCCATCTTCTAGGTTATCACTTTGTTGTTCCTCCTGATTGGTGTTTTGTTGTTCTCTCTCATCTTTGCCTATTTGATCCTCCTTCCCTCTTCAAACAATTGGTTTTATAGGTTTTCCAAATTAATGTTCCCCTGTTGCTCAAAATTGTCAGGGATGATTACACTCTGGGCTTCTACCATTTTTTTTCTTCAGCAATCACCGATTGCTTAGAAGGATTTTTGGCTCTCCATTGTGTTGTCTTGTCTTTCTTCTCTTTCTCTTTGATGGCATGTGGAGGGCATTCCCTATTAATATGCCCCAATTTTTTGTAGTGAAAAATGCAAAAGGGACACTTCCATATTCCATAGGTTGGACCCATTGCCCCACTATAGAATTAATCTCAATAGATAAAGACATATCCGTTCCTTGCATAACTCCCACACAAATCCTTGCAAAGGTGAGTCTTCTTATAGCCGATGGGATAGGATCCATAGATAAGAGTTCCCCAAATGAACTAGCGATTCCTTTAAAAACATCAACCCAAAAATCCACTGGAAGGTAGGGCAATCTGACCTAAACAAGAGCTTGTACAAAAAAAGATTCATTTAGCTCTATCTTAGGCAATCACTTTTGTAGAGAAAGCATAGATTTTCCAATCAACCAAGGACCATCATAAAGCACCCTTGACATGTCTTCCTCACATGAAAAGGACATAGATAACACACCTTTTGACATGGCAATGATCTCCACTTTACCTTTGAGTGTCTATTTACATTTAGCAAATGCCCCAACAACATCAATATTCAGTCTTGGGCTCAAAAACTTTCCAACCAAAGTTGGAGCCATAAGGTTAATGTTATGCTCAATCACTGGATCTAGAACTTCAATAGAAAATCTGCCCTTTTCCAATTTTGAGATATTATGAACTACAGGGAGCAAGGACTTTTCACTTGGTTTGACACTGAATAGAAACATCCATGACCGACCAATGTCCCTTTGAATAGGTCCCTATCTTGGGCTATCTCTAGCATGTGATTCTCCCCTCCCCCCACCAAAATCAAGAGGATTGTAGCCACCTTGTAGGTCCCCATCCATCAGATCCTTTCCATTCAGCTCAAAGGAGTTAGAGCAGTCCTGAGATTCATCCTTCCCGCCCGCTCCCTGGTTCACCTGTCCATTACAGGGTTTCTTGCCATAGCCTAAGTTCAAATTCAAATTCGCTCCCTTCTCCCACTCCCACATCTCTCAGCATATTTATTATGTTAGTCCTTATTCTTTTCAAAATTAATTAAATTATATTTAAATAAATTTTGTCACTGTAGCCATATAATTAATTTATTAAATTAATTATATCAAATTCTTCTAAAAATAATTCAATTCTCAACCTTAGTCAATGATATTCTCCTTTAATCTTGATTAGTTAATTAATCCTAATTAAATACTAACTAATACCCTAATTCCTATAAATATTCTTCCTAATCACCATCATTTAGCCTAATTTATTAGGCCTAATCAAGATCATCATTTATTCCAAATTTAAATTCCTCCACCCATTCTCTCTCCTCATGTTCCATCCTCATAATTCATCCACTTGTCGTCATAATCCTCCAAATTATCCCACCCAATTACCCTCATTAATCATTTGCACATTCCTAATCACCATGATTAGGATATGGTCAACTTCTTGCCATAAATGGCTTTCCCATATCACCTCCCAACCTTAAATTCCACCCACTTTTGTTTATCTAGGGAATTTTAAATTCCTTGAGTCTCCTCATGCCCTCTCTTCCCAAGGAATTTTTAATTCCTTTTATCCTTTATTCTTCCAATTCCCCCTCTTTCTTGGGAATTTTCAATTCCCTTTGTCTTTCCCAAGGAATTTTTAATTCCTTTCTCATCTTTCCAATTTACTTGAGGATCTCTTCCTTGTGTAATTGAGAAGTGTGGAGACAAGAAATGCCTTTATGGAAAGATCTCTTGGATCTCCCAGTTGTCTGAGGTCTCAAATCGATCTCACATTCTTTCAATCCTATCCTTCCATCTCCTTTCAATCTTGACCATCCATTTTAGGTCCCTCAAATCTATAAATTAGAGTCTCCTCCCTTCATAGTTCATCCATCTTACGATCATTGTTATGATGTCAACTTGAGTTAATAGATCCATCAATCCTACCCTTAATATGCCCAAATATAGCCATATATTAGTCCATTGTCCATCCCTCAATCATCCTCATCATGTTGTGTTTGGAGACCAATCCATATTTAATCAACACCAAGGAGAAAATCAAGTGGAGACAAGGGCACAATTACACTTCAATATCAATCAGAGAGGGTGAGAAGAATATATAAAAGGTTATTTGTTTATTTGTATTCTTTTTATTATGTTTTATGTTTAATATATGCAATTAACCTTTTCTCCAATTTTCTCTCTTCCTTTTGGAACACCTGGTAGGACACCAAGTTCTCAATTTTGACATTTTTTTAAGTGTTTTTATGAAAGGTTCATATAGGTAGCGCATTGACATCTAATCCCCACATCATCATCTAGGCCTACAAAACAATCTCTTTGATACAAAGTGGCGTCCGTGCCTCAGAATTTTTGCTAACAATATATGTTTTGTAGGTTCTGAAAATTGGCGTTTGTGTCTATAGAATGTCATCTTCTCCTCGAAAATGACATCTCCATAGTGGTGAAATATCATCTCCACTCTAATAGCTTTTTGTGCAAGGATTTTGTGTTTTAATAATTTTAGAAGGGTTTTTAAAAATGTCAAAAATTTTAAAAAAAGAGAAATTGTAATTAGTTGTTTAACACCTTCTAGTTTATTATTTGCAAAGTTTGGTTTCTATTTTTTTGCTTTATTTTTTAATTTCTAATTTTTAGCAGCTAACTTTTTTGCATAGAGGCTTGAAATGGCATTTGCGTTTTTGCACCAACATCTCCATTTCAATGTTTGCACAGACAAAGCATCATCTCTATCTGCCCTTTGGCGTGTCCACCTAGAATAGTCTATTTACAATTTTTGGCCAATCATTGTGTGTTTTGTAGTCTCTCGCAATTGTCTAAGATCAATTCTCACAAACTACTAACTAGTCTTTTGTAGGTTCACTTGTCCAAGACAATTTTCCCACTAAGTGCATGTTTAGATTTTAATTTTTTCTTTAGTAACTAGTTAATACTCTTGCTTGTTGTTCTTGTGTGGGATAGTAGGTGTATATTCTCTCCCCTTTTGAAATATTGTGTGATCAAAAGGCCAGACCTATCTGTGTCTTTATTGTTGTTACCTAGAACACTTTAGTGTATTCTTCCCTCTTCGGTGGGTGAGAATAAAACTTAGTATTTCTTTAGAGGGCCTACCTCCTGAAGCATTCATGTAAGTGAGAGGGAATGAACCAAGAAGTACTCTTTCAGTCCTCTATATAAATAATCATGGGGGTGACCAAATTCACAACCACCCTATGCCACTATTATATACCGATGGAAGTATCCCTTGATTTCCATGTGATGCATTAAAAACCTCATTCTAAGGGATGGGAGGCATCTTAATTGAGCAAACCACCAAATGTATAGACACCAGTATTACCCAAATGGTTGACTAGACATCTTTGTTGTAGTGGCCAAAAACCCTATACTTGTTAAAGTAGGGGATGTGAATTGTACCTTGAACTTAACCCTCTTTGTACCCTTCATCACGGGACACAAAATTCCTTGGTGAAAAGGTGTCTAGACCTTTGGGGTAAGAGATTTGGTATGCTTGTGTCATGGTTAGAGAGCCAGTGTCACCATATCTCTATGTGTCTGCTTTGTCTGAGGTATTTCTATTTATAGCGACGGTCCTTAGCAGGTAGTATCCTCTTTCCAACCTAGGAAGTGCTTGCTTAAGAGTGTCTCTAATTGTGAATACTAGTAATGTTCAAATTGGGCTAATCTAGGCCCTCCATTATCGCACACTTGTTTCAAGTGTTCCCTTGGCCAATGTTTTTTATTGTTTGAAAATTATTGCCAAGAAGACACTCCCAAAATTCCAAATTTGATAAAAAATTATCAAATCCATCAAAATTTTGTCAAACCCCTATCAAAACTATCCATCCATGTTTGTACCTATGAATCATTGTCTCCACCCATAAGACCTCATATCGATTTTTCTACAAAACCCCATCTATGTTTGTAAACCAATGTCTCCACATTAGTTTTGATGTCTCTACCTGAGTCAAATTTGAATCCGATCCCATCCAAATGTCAATGCACCATTCCCAAAAATCCCCAAAAGAATCTCATCACCATAAAAAAAAGAGAAGCCAAGTCTCAACAAAATCCTCAAGCAAAGAAGCTTCTTGCATAAGAACAAAAAGCTCTTGTTGAAACATTGAGTCTTTTTGCTTTGTTTCCACAATTACCTTCACAATTTCAACAATCAATTTGACCAAGAACCCTTGAGAATACGTGCTTTTGATCAAAAGTTAGTCTTGTCCTAGTGAATTAACATGAGTGGTCACATTTCATTGTCTCTCCTTCCTCAACCAAATATTTTATACTAATTAAATTTGTTGTCTTGGGTAACCTCTGCCCTTTCCTTTTCTTTCATCATCAATCTATTCTTCCATAATCATTTTCTTTTCATCCTTAAGGACTTAGTACATCAAGCACAATCAATCCTTTGATCCAAATCTCATCCATCAATCATTAATCCTAAACCAAGATCAACACTTTGTGAAGTCTAATTTAGATCTTTATCCTTTCTTGATCCCTGATTGGTGTGGTGCTTGAGAAATTATCTATCTCAAGTTCCTTACTTAATTATTCCTTGTCATTTATATTGATCTAAACCTACTTCTCTAATATTTATTGGGAACTTAGCCTATCCTAAGTAGGAGAAGACTTAATCTTGTATACACATAAAAATGGCTATGAGCAATTAAATAAATATTTTATATTTATTTAATAATTATTCTTCTATTAAATAGTTAATTTGAAAAGATTAATTTATTTAATTCATTTTTTGTATCTTTATATAATTAATTCATCTATCCTATTCCTCTAATTAATTAAATATCTAATATTTAATTATCTCCTCCAAACAATTAAATATCTAATATTTAATAGTTATTCTCCTATCCTATAGTCTCAAATATTAAATAATTTCCTAAATTATTTAATCTTTCTTATCCAACTCGCCTTCCATCTCCACTTCATCTTCCCTTTGCCAACTCATCCATCATGTGGCTAAGGAAATTAATATTTCTTAAATATTAATTCATCATTTATCTCCAACCTCCAAATTTAATGAATATTGTGTATGTACACATATTTCATAACCTCCTTCTATATTCTCTCCAACACTCCCTACATCTTAGGAAGGACTTGAGTCCACTTGTCCTATCATACCTAAATCTTCTCCAACCATCCCGAGATCCTCTCAGTCAGCAACCCAGTCAAGGTGAGATGAGTGACACTTATCTTCTCCTTCCCCCTTTCTCTCAACCTTCACCTTTGCTCACAACCATCCAAATCTGTAGATCTGATCAGGACCATTGATATGAGTCACATCATCTAATCCTCTAAAGGTCTATAAAATCAAGAGCTTTAGTTAAGAGAGAGTTAGAAAATCAAGAGACTTCAAGTGCATTTTGCAAGCTAAATCATATGCATCTGTGAGTTTTAATCTTGAAGCAAATAGCAATTATCATTTAGCATAATCATGTAGTATTGTATATCATAGCATCAGTTAACTACTAGTTATCAGTCCATTCTTCATATGCCATCTTGGAAGCTATCAGTGCATTGTCTGAGAGCACACCATCTGCAACCAAGAACAGTGGAGTTAGGACACAATGAGACATAAACCATGAAGATAATATTAGTATTTTTATTTCATATATAATTCTTGTAGTTTCATTAGTTGAGTTTGGATTTCTTGTAGCATTTCCATTTGTATTTTGTGAAACTAACTTGTTGCAGGTAGCATTTTGAGGATGAAATTCAAGTTGACACATTCTGGCACCCACCGTGGGGCTCATGGACCTCACATATACCTTTAAAAATATCACAAAAATAAAATTAACGCATTTGTAATACAGATTCATGCATGTGTGAATTCTAACAATGCTTTTTCTCATAGGTTAGTGCATTTGCATCACTGGTTAGCGCATATGCTATGCAGGTTAGCGCTTTTTTTTGAAAATCTATGCATTTGCATCACTAGTTAGCACATATGCCATGCAAGTTAGCACTTTTGTCTAAAAATCTATGCATTTGCCTCGTCGGTTAGTGCTTTTGTCTTCTAGGTTAGCACTTTTGTTCTCTAGATTAGTGCATTTATTAAAGAAATCATGCTTTTGTATCCATAGAGTAGCGTTTTTGTAGTCTATGTTAGTGCTTTTTCTCTATAGGTTAGCGCTTTTGCTCTACAGGTTAGTGCTTTTTCTCTACAGGTTAGCACTTTTGCTCTATAGGTTAGCACTTTTTCTCTACAGGTTAGTGCTTCTAAGGAGAAAGATAGCGCATGTGTTAGAATAGCGCTTTTGTTTCCAACTGACCAAAATTTCTTTTAGGCCTGAATGTCCAAGAAATTAGATTTTCCAAACTACTAACATGCATGTGCAGGATGGTGTTTAAGGCATATTTTATGCATTTCATCATCTAGTTAATTAAAAGTCTTATTTTGGGAAGTAACATATCATGTTTTGTTCATTTAGTCTAACTAGGAGGGCAAATTGACAACATGCAACTTGCATTTTTAGTATTTTCTCTAAAAATAGTTGCACATAGACTTTTGAAAAGGCTAAAATAAACACCATGTTTGTTGGAGCAACATCTCCAAATAGGACTTAGCCAACAATTGCTTTGAAAAGGTTAAAAAGAACACTTATATTTCATGTCTCGAAAGTGGTAGGTATATGCTCTCCCCTTAATTGGGTGACCAAAAAGCCAAACCCACTCTTTTATGCTTTCTTTACTTTCAAGCAATTAAATCCTTTAGAGGGCATGCCTTCTCGAGCTGCCTTGAGGGGGCTAGTGAGAGGGGAATGACCTAAAGTGGAAATTGGCTAATACCGAGTCCTTCCAATCCACTATAAATAAATTATGTTTGTGACGAAAGTCTCAAACAACATGTGCTGATAAGTTCATACTGGCACTATGTTTCCCCATAAAACCTATGGAACATAACCTCTATAGGATGGGAACCTTTTGTATTTACAGAGCTAAAAGTGTTGCATGTATGGCCACATGATCGGAAGCCTTTATTAAAAAATACTTGAACTAGTTGCCAAAATCCTTCTAGTTGTTTGCTCAAGAGGTCGGACCTCTGAAGCGGCTCACACACATACGATTCCTATTAGAGATATAAAGTTTTCCATGAGGATTTTTCATGGAAACTGGTGCTTGGCTGCCCTAAAGAAGTGAGTGTCGAGGGTGGAGCCAGTGGGGTCAAGCATCTAAATATCTGCTTTGAATAGCGTAGCCTCGAGGGAAACCCCATGTGAGATTCAACAACTATTGTTTCAGCTTGCCATAAGATTTGTACTTGCTTGTGCATTTTGTTTATTAGACATTGTGTCTTCTATGTCTGTAACATGTTCCAAATGGTCAAAAATTGAAAAAAATTATCATCTAAGAGTGAGCAAAAATCCAACAAATTGCTGGAAAAGTTTGATCAAAAGGGTAATACAAAAGTTTTCCAACACTTGAAACACCAAATCAAAACCTAAGTGTCAAAACGTCAGTATCAAAATAATTCTTGAAGTAGATTTATCTCTAAACCATCACGTATTTTCAAACTAGCTCAACAACTAGGTCACTAATCCAATAGGTTATTCCCAAAAAGTTCTATAAACATCAACATTCAACAAGCTATTGATTCAAACATCTTAAGTGCAAAAAAATCAACATCATTATCAAGTTTCTCATCAAGATAATCAAATCCTCTATCACAAAGCTTGATCAATCTATACTAGGTTCATAATCTTGGATATATCTTTCCTATTTTGAACCTAAGTTATATCAAAATCAAAATTGCACCAACATTGGAATCAAACAAAATTGTAAATTTTCAAATTCTTATATGAGTTTTAAGTATCACCTTAAGAAAAGAAAACCCACTTATAAAGATACTCAAAAAAGAATAAGATTTGTGTATATCAATTGCAAGATCTTATTAAAACATAAGACATTCCTACACCATTTTTGTCACTACTTACGTGGCTATGGTACAGAGTTTGACGATGAAATTTTGTAAAGACGTTCTTTTCAACAAAGAGACGCTTTATCCCAATGAACAAACAATAACAGTAAAATCAACAAGGCATATCTTCCTAAACCAATAATCACCTATTGACTTGGTCCATTGAAAATTTCAAAAACTTGGAAATAATCACATGCCAGTTTGGACTAGAGCCCAATACAAACAACTTAGAAAACAACAACAAATGAAGGAAGAAGATAATCCTGTATTCCAAACTTTTGCGTTTACCGCTGTTGACGAAGAAGCAGTCAATAGCACCATTAAAGACCTCAAGCAAGATTTCAAATTTGATAGGCTAATGGAAAAATTGTTGGCAAAACAAAAAGAGAAATATCTCTTGATGTTGGTAAAATCTAGAGCTAAACTACCACAAGACTTTAACATAGAAAGCTTGAAATAATATGTGGAGGCAAGTAACACCCAAAACATAGATGATGCAAATAACTAGGACGTGAACAAAGAAAGTCATGAAGAAACAAGGAAAGAAAGGGATGACACAAGAAAAGAACATAGTGATAAAAGAACTCACGAAGAAACAAGGAGAAACTATGTGGATAATCCATTGTCAAAACTTACTCAACAAATAAAAACTCTACAACAACAGATGCAAGACATACAAAATGGAACAAGCTCTAAGAAGTATTCATTAGAAGATATATGCCCATATCCTTTCGATAAGAATCTAAATATAATACCATTTCCACAACATTGCAAGATTCCTAAATATGACAAATACGATGGAAAATCCGATCCTCAAGATCACATTTGGGAGTTTTGTACTATGAGCATGGAATTTGCTCATGATGAAACTTACCTTATGCATCTTTTTTCTAGGAGTTTAAATGGACAATCAATGGAGTGGTTTTCAAGATTACCATCCAGAATCAAATCTTTTGAAGAACTTGTGAATAGGTTTATTTCACAATACTCCTACAATATAAGGAATGAAATAACAATGTTGGATCTCTGCAATGTTAAACAAAAGAAGGGTGAATCTTTTATGATCTTCTTACAGTGATGGAAATGCATGTTTAATAGGTATCCCCGAGATGTACCTAATCAAGAAAAAATTGACATATTCATTGATAATCTTATCAGTGAAAGGAGTTACCAACTAAGAATGCAATGTCCTCCCTCTTTTGCCAAAATGATTGAGAATGGTCTGAAAATAGAGAACGCAATGGTAAAGAAAGGAGAACTAAAACTTTACAATAATCCATACAACAACAATAACAACAACCACAACAACAACAACAATGACAAACCCAAGTTCTGGTCAAAGAATAGGAATGTTAGCAATGAAGGAAATGATGATAATAGTACTACAAAACAACAACAACCAATTTTTAATTTATCAAGTCAAATCCCAAGCAATAATAATCTAGAAAACAATAAATCCAAGTCCTTTTTCTCCAATCCTTAGAGGAAATTCACAAACATTGGAGAACCTTTAGAATCAGCTCTAAAAACTTTACTTGCCAACAAATTGATTGTTTTACCAGAAGCAAGAAATTATGAACCACCGGTCAAGCCAAATTGGTGGAATGACAATCATTTTTACAATGACCATCAAAATAAAGGACACCTAACAAATGATTGTCAAAGATTGAAACACCTTATCCAAGATCTAATCGATAATGGAACCATCATAGTGGATAGCCATAAGACAAATGAATCACACCTAGCTTTCAAAACTCCACTTCCAAATTATGACAAAGGTGAACCATCACAATTAAAAGATGACAAAGGAAAAACCAAGGTGAATTACACTTATACATATGATGATATGGTAAATGTGATCATTGTTAAAGATAATCCACCTTCAAAACCAATCAATGTTATTACTAGAAGCAAATCAAAGGTTATCTTTCCAGGTATAACAAAAGATCCAACATCCACTTCACAACAATACAATTTAGTAGAACAATTACAAAGAATACCCGCTCAAATATCAATTCTAGAACTTATCAAAGTTTCACCTATGCATAAGGAAATTTTGGAGAAAGCTTTAGTAGAAACAACGGTTTCAAAAGATTTGGATATAGATCAGTTCCAAAACATAGTAGGACACCTTATATCTCCTCATTGCTTATCATTTTCTGAAAATGATGACGCATCCTTGCAACATCCTCACAATGCTCCCTTACATGTTGAAGTCTCCATTAATAAAACTCATGTCAAACCTATACTCATAGATGGAGGAGCTGGCTTAAATATTTGTGCATTAAATTTGATAAAATCTTTGGGATATTCAGAAAATGCAATGGACCTGAAAAAGAAAATAACCATCAAGGCTTATGATGAAGCATAACATTCTTCTAAAGGAATTGTTGTACTACCAATAAGAATAAGACCTGTGGAAAGGGATACATTGTGTCAGGTTTTAGATTTGAACCTCTCTTACAACATTCTTCTAGGACGGCCATGGATTCACAAGATACAGGCAATTCCTTCTACATATCATCAATGTGTGAAATTTCCTCATGAAGGAAAAGAGATCACTATAATTGGAGATTCTAGTCAATATTGCAATAATTTGAAGCCAACACAAGATACAAGAGTTCCACATAACAAAGAATCAGTATATCCTACCAAATAAATTCAAGCAAAGTTATGGGAAACTTTTGAAGAAAAACTTAAGTTAAATGATGAAGGAATGGGAAAGTATTCTTTGCATAATTTTCCACTTTCCCCTAAATCATATGGAAATCCTATAGATATTCAATCAAAGACATCAAAAAAATTAAAACATATGTTTAAAGGGACATTTATTAGTGCTGGAACTCTTGAAGAAGAAAATGAAGACAATGACATTCTTGGTTGGTTGTACAAGTATGAAGATAAAACTATAGCAAAAGCAGCAAAAGTCAATATTCCCATAAAACAATATGTCAAAGGTTATGAAATCCTGCAAAAAATGGGATATGAAGGAAAAAGACCAATTAGTAAGCGACATCAAGGTATTTCAGAACCTATTTGTCCACACTCGCAATCCAAATAAGATAAATCCAGGCTTGGATATCTAAAATCCAATTAAAGGCAACATAATCATCAACAACAAAAATGAAAAAGAAATTATTTTCTAAAGAAAAAAATTGGCAAGAAAAGCTACACCAAGTAGCAAAAATAGTAACAAATACACAAAAGGAGCACAAAGAACATGAAAAGCAAGACAAGGAGATTACCATCAAGGGTAAAGAAAAAACTTGTCAAAAAGTTTTGGAAATACAAACAAATGCAAAATTTGAATAAGATATTCCAGAAGCAGTAAAAATAGAGATAGCAAAAATCAGGGAACTTTTTGCACCAGACAACATTCCTGTATGATATAGTGGAGTAATCCTAGATAATGATTCAAAAACATATTCAAATGAGTATGAATGGGATCTAGATGTCTTATTTACTACATCAAGTAAGGAACACAATGAAGACCAAGAAGCTATTACAAAAGAAGACTTGTCTATTGCAAAACAAAAGATAGAGTTGGAAACAAGACAAGAAAAACTCAGAATTTAGAGAAAAGAGGCATATGCAAAAAGGAAAGAGAATGACAAAGAAAAAGAAGTAATGCCACAAGAAAGACAAACAAGGATAGATCAAGCATCTGAAAATACAAGATTTTCATCAAAAGAGGAACAAGATATATCCAGATATGGCAGAACCATAGAAGAATTAAGAGATAGTCAAGTTGGATTGACCATTAGTCCAGAAGAAGTTGAGTTTGAAAGGAGACAAAATCTAGCAAAAGAATCCTCTTTATCATGTACACAAGTATGTCAACTCCAAAATGCAAATGAGGTCAATCTAGAAGGAATTTGCAGTATTAAAGATGTGTGTGTTGATATAATACATTCATTTAAGGGACAAACATCAGTTGAAGAACCACTTGAGTGTGAACTACAAAATGCTAATATTGATATTGTTAGAACTAATTCGAAGATGCTTGAGAAAGACAAATCTCAAAAACATTTAATCTATGACAGTACCTATTTTATGCCAAGTTATGATCATTATGTCATGAACATTGAAACACCTAATGATGACAGTGATTATGATTTACCTGTTCTTCATCTTGAACTAATTGATTGGGATAATTTAGACAACCCTGAACTGAATGTCTTTTCCAATGATCATGACTCAGTCATGTACCTTAACATTGTTGAACCCATCCCACCTAAGATATTTTCCATTGCAAAACCAAGTGATGTTTCTCATACTTAGGAGAATGCCAAACTTTCTAGTCGCAAAAGAAAAATAAAACAAGAAAAGAGACCTATTGTTGAAAACCATTTTATGGCAACACTAGATCAATCAAAAGGGAAAACAAAGGATGCATCTGATGGTGAAAACCTCTTTGAGGTGCCAAAAGATGGAAAGTTTGACATTCTTCCTACATATTTTTAGGAGAGATCTGCTATCCTAATAGAACCAACAGAAACAGTAAACATTGGTACATCAAAGCATCCTAAAATACTTCATTATGCTGCCTCATTATCAAAAAAAAAGAGGAATGAATACATGGAATTCTTTAAGCAAAGAAAAATAAATTTTGTTTGGTCCTATGCAGATATGCCAAGACTTAATCCAAATCTTATCATGCATCATCTTAATGTGCATTTAAAAGAAAAACTAGTTAAGCAAAAGCTAAGAAAGATGCATCTGCACATTGCTCTTCTTGTAAAAATTGAGCTGAAGAAACTATTAGAAGTGGGTTTTATAAGACCTATTGCTTATCCAGAATGGGTTTCAAGTATTGTACCAGTATCAAAACTAGATAAAAGCATAAGGGTCTGTATAGATTTTAGAGATCTAAATAAAGCATGTCCAAAATATGATTTCCCACTACCAAACATTGATATCATAGTGGACTTATCAGTAGGGCATGAGATGTTTTCATTAATGGATGGCTTCTCAGAATATAATCAAGTAATAATTGCACCTGATGATCAAGAAAAGACAACTTTTACCTGTGCATGGGGAACATATTGTTGGAATGTTATGCCATTTGGGCTTAACAATGTAGGAGCAACTTATCAAAGGGCTATGACAACAGTTTTCCATGATATGATTCATACATTTATGGAAGACTATGTCGATGACATACTTGCAAAATCTCATACAAGACAAGAACATTTGAAAATTCTAAGCAAATTTTTTGACAGGTTGGAAAGATATCAATTGAGATTAAATCCAAAGAAATGTGCATTTGGGGTAACCTCTGGAAAACTCCTTGGCTACATTATATCAGCTCGTGGAATTGAAGTAGATCCTGAAAAAGTCAAAGCTATCGTGGAGATGGAATCACCTAGGAACATAAGTCAATTGCGATCTTTACAAGGAAGATTGCAATCAATTAGGATATTTGTTTCTTAGTTAGTAGATAGATGTCTTCCATTTACCCATCTTCTACACAAAAATGTTCGATTCAAATGGGATCCAAAATGTGAAGAATCTTTTTTGCAAATAAAAGAATATCTTATGAGTCCTCTAGTACTGATATCACCAACAAAAGGGAAACCATTATTGTTGTATGTCTCAGCAACAAATGTATCATTAGGAGCCCTCCTAGCCCAACATGATGATGAAGGAAAAGAAAGAGCAGTTTATTATACCAGTAGAATGCTTGTTGGCTATGAATTAAATTATTCCTCAATAGAAAAGACATGTCTAGCAGTTGTATTTGCAACTCAGAAGTTGTGACATTATATGTTGATTCATTCTATAAAACTAATAGCAACGATAGATCCTCTCAAATATTTGTTGAGCAAGTCAATATTAACAGGGAGACTAGCCAAATGGGTTATTATACTGAGTGAATTTGATATAGAGTATGTTGACCAAAAAGCTATCAAGGGACAAGTTATCGTTGATCAATTGGTTGATGCACCTTTACAAAATAACATGCCTTTGCAAATTGAATTTCCTGATGCAGATATCTTGACAGTAAGTACAAACTTTTGGGAATTGTACTTTGATGGTTCTTATACACAATATGGATCAGGTACATACATCTTTTTTATCACACACACACAATTCCCAAATCATATAGACTACGGTTTCCATGCACTAATAATACTACAGAGTATGAAGCATTGGTTATTGGGCTTAAAATGGCTATGTAATGGAATGTCAAAGAACTACATGTCTATGGTGATTCACAACTTATTATAAATCAAGTAAATGATGAATATCAAACAAAGGATGATAAGCTTATGCCATACAAACAACTGGCGGAGGAGTTTAAAGGACACTTTAAAGAAATATCATTCACCCTGATTCCAAGAAATGAGAATAAAGCAGCAGATGCAATGGCTACAATAGAATCTCTCTTGCAAAATAAGGAGAATCACAAATGTTACAAATTTCTCGTGGAAGATATCTTAACCCCTACCATTCAATCCTAGCATACCTATCGAATTTTCCATATATTAGGAACCAATCAATCCTCATACGGTCAAACTTATCAGTATTTAAAAGAACATATCCTTCCTCTTGACTTATCTCGCAATAAGAGAAGGAATTTTATCTGGCAGTCCTCTCACTATACTATAATTTTTGATATCCTATATAGGCGTGGTCTAGATGGTACTTTATTAAGATGCCTTGAACAAGAAGAATCTGAAAAAATTTCTTGACGAAGTTCATGTAGGTATTTGTGGCACACACTCAAGTGGTTTAACATTGGCCAAGAAACTTCTTCATATAGGTTACTTTTGGCCTACTATGGAGAGAGATTCATTCACATATGCTAGAAAATGCAAACAATGTCAGATCCATGGGGACCTCATTCATGCGCTAGCCCAAGAGTTATATCCTATGACAAGATCATGGCCATTTTCATAATGGGGCCTTGACTTGGTAGGAAAGATCAATCCCTCATCTTCTAATGGAAATAAGTTCATTCTAATTGCTAGTGGATATTTTACTAAATAGATTGAAGCAGTGCCTTTAACAATAGTGATAGGAAAACAAATATCATCATTTATTTTGAATTATATAATCTGTCGCTACGGAGTTTCTATGACCATTATTACTGATAATGGAAGACCATTCAAAAATCAAGATGTGAAGGAGCTATGTGAACAATTTCATATCCAACATAGGTTTTCTACTCCATATTATCCATAGGGAAATGGTCAAGCTGAGGCATCAAACAAAACTATCTTGAAAATCCTGAAGAAAATAGTTAATGAAGCTGGAAAAGACTGGCACATTCAGCTAAATCCTGCTCTTTGGGAATACCAAACTAGCATCTGCACTCCAATGAGGGTGACTCCATATTGTTTGGTCTATGGATCAGAGGCCATATTACCTATAGAAGTAGAGATACCTTGTCTACGAGTATCCTTGCAAGGTCTTATGCCAAAAGAAGAACAATGAGTCTCTCAACTCCAGGAACTAGAACTGATTCAGGAATGTCACCAAAATGTAATAGATCATTTGAAAGTATATCAACAAAGAATGGATAGAAGCTATAACCATGGAGTCAAGCCGCACATTTTTTAGATTAGAGATATAGTTCTAAGGGAGAATCCAAGAAATCAGCAAGATCAAGAAAAGAAGGGAAAATTTGAACCAAATTGGCTAGGACCTTTTGTCATAGTAGCAGCATATGGTTCAGAAGCATACAAGTTATCTACCCTTGAAGGTGATTGGTTTGATGAACCTATCAATTCTATTCATTTCAATAAATTCTACGCTTGAGATATAAAGTTCTGAAAAAAAATCAACAAAAAACATATAAAGTCTTTAAAAAAAATCAAAATATGGAAAAAATGCAATAAAGTTAGATAGTGAAAACTTGGTAAACAGACGCTATCTAAGAAGTAAGTTCCTCCATCTATGAGATCACTTTGCACACCTATCTACTCCATCCTACCACATCTATCACTTCCATCTATCTTAGTTTATTCATCTTTCACATCCATTTCTCTAAACCATTTAGCAAGAAATATGCAGCTTACCAACAGTTATCAATCTTTGACATGCTTGTCATACTCACTATCTTAGATTTTATCAAAATCAATCATATATGCATTTGTATCCTTCCATGGTTTGGTTCTTGATCAATTCATACATCCATAATAAATTTTTGTTTCCACTGGGGGCAAAATCCTAATTCCTTTTTCTAAGGTGATCTTTTGAGTATTTGAAAATCCAAAAACATTCAAAAAACTTAGAAAAACCAAAAACACCAAGGATTTTGAAATAGATAACGAGCAACCAAGTAATGGAAATCAAGGCATTTCATCAACAAATGAATCGTGAAACTCAAAAAATGAAGAATCGGTCAACAAGTAATAAAGTATTATCAAAGATCATTTATCAAGATGATTATATTAGTTGATGACCATAAGCACATGTGAATGATATGCAAGATTCAATGTTTATATCTTAATTTTATTGCTAATCATGTACTCTATGCGACTCAAGGATGTCCATGTCTAGAGAAGCTATGATGGGGCATGATTATTTTCTTTGATTGATGTCTGTGGTTTATCTCTTACTATAGTATGAACTTGTCTTAGGATATGATCGACAAAAGATCAAGGAGGACATTCCAGGTCATGAATGAAAGGAGATACTCCTTGTCTGTTCTGCAAGCAATACTTAGGTCAACTTGATCCATCATATCAAGTTACTTGTATTAACTTTCTATATCAAAATCCATGTAAGGAATACTCAGGTCATCTTGAATCATTATGTCAAGTTGCTTCTATTTTCTTACAACATTTTAAAGCTCAATGATGAAATCAAGCACTATTTCAAGATAGCATATGAAGAATGGCAGTACAATTTTTAGTTAGATCATTTTAAATTAGCTCATTGTTCATTTGCATTATAAGAATTCATGGTCAGTTACATTATAAGCATTTCATTTCATTAACAGATCAATGATCATAAATAAAGATTGAGTATACTTGGACAAACAAAAACAATTTGCATTTAATCATTATAGGTTCATTCATTTTTAGAATCATTTTAATCATCATCCATTTCATTTAGTTGCATTTAAATCATTGCATTAATTTGCATTCAATTAAGTGCATTTCATTCATCATGTAGTGTATCATTATTATTGTTTGCATTATCATTTCACAAAGATCATTTAGTTGCATCTTTGCACTTAGATTCATAATCATTATAAGCATTATATATAAACTCATAAACATTTCATGTAGATCATTTGCATTTATATCATCACAAAACCAAACCAAATCAATCATTCATTTGCATTTTCATATAGATCATTGCATTTTCATATAGATCATTGCATTTGCATCATTTACATATCATTTAAGTTAGTAATCATTTTCATTTTCATCCAAGGTCATCAAAATCAGAAAAACAAAAGCATCATCATCAAAATAGGAGTAACATGCATATAGAACATCATCCATCTAATCATTGCATCCATATAATCAAAGCATATAATCATCATCATCATCATCAAATAGAATAACATGCATAAGAAAGATCATCATCATATAGAGTCCATGTCTACATATAAAAATAAAAATCCAAGTATACAATGATATCAAATAAACAATACAAATGCTCCAAAGCAAGTCACGACTGTCTTGTACCACTACCACCTGACTTTGTCTGTCTCTATGGCTGTGGGTGAGAAGATCCTCTAGATACTTGTCTCCCATGATCACCACTCCTCTGAGGAGGTCCCATGACCCCACCACTGCTAGTATCCATGAACATGGTGGTATGATAACTACCCGCTCTCTGGATATCTGCAACTACCTCCTCATATCATCATCGCCAGTGGGAAGTCTCCTTCCCAGCCTGAATAATTCTCTAACAGTGTTAGATGAGAGAGTACCTAATCCAACTTGCTGAATGTGATCAAGAAGGCCTTGAGTATCCTGTTGTCTCCTAACATCTCTATCCCTCTTAGCCATAAGAGTCTTCACCTATGCTCGTAGTTGATCAGTCTATACTCTAAGACTATCAATGGTCTCCTTCTTTGGCACATCATGCTCTACTGCATCCTGCTATAGCATATCATGCACTAGTGCATCCTGCAATGGCAAATCCTATTGTGGTGCATGAACCCCAATCCCCTCCTCACCACCAACCTGTCCAACTACTGGAATCTTAGTCCAAGTAACTCTCTGAACCCGTCATCTAATAAGGGGAACATGATCCTCTGGATCCTCATCATCTCCACCATGAGCTACAATAACCCTAGGGTATAGCCAAATATGTCCAAAATCAATGCCTCCCGCAACCCCCATCCAATCCACTCACCCTACCTCCTCCTGTCAATGGCAACCCTCTCAGTGATCTCATCCCTACCCTGTCATGCTCCCTCCCAATCCATCCAACATCTCTCCCACCCATAGGACGTGGTCTCCCAATCCTGCCAACTAGTCCAAATGGTCCTCCATGGACTCTCAATCGACCTCCTCTTCGTCCAGGTCTCCTACCACCACCACCTCCATCCCCACCCTCATCTCCACCTCCCCTAGCCTCCTAAGCATCTCTAAGCTCTCATCTCCATCTATGTCTCCTCACACCTAGATCATCCAAATCATCATCTTCATCTCCTGAGCTAGGAAGAGGATCTACTGGATCAGTAATATGAGGAAATGGATGAGCTACTATGTACTGAGCACACTTTGCAGTAACCCCAAGATCAAGAATGTGTAATCTCATATCATAAGCCACTCTTGGAGTAGTAAAAAACTCTACATGATCAATCTCAAATGACAAGGAAGGTCCCTAATCTCATCTATCTCCGTACTGCTAAGCATACATCATCACACCCATAGGCATAGGTTGAATGATACCAAACTATCTCAAAATGTGACTAATCAACTATTGCTCAACAATGTAAGGAGTCCAACCAATGAGATATCTACTCTACATGATAAATGGTAATGTCCATGCATCATCCATCCATGGCTCACAATCAACATATGGTCTCCAAGTAATGATATCCAATGAATCAAGCACCCAACGCCAATACTCCATCTTACCTAGCTTATGTTGAGTAAGGATACTTGCATAAAAATACACATATGGTTGTCTCTCTCCATGCACTCTATGATGGATAGGTCGAGTAATAGCAATGTGCTCCTAGCACTTGATCTGCAATAAAGTGCATCCTATAGACAAACTAGAACTCTCATCATACACCACTTGATGAAGATCATGATATAAATGTCCAAGCATACAAACACCCCAAGCATATCAAGTTTGATGATGCATCATACTAAGGAGAATCTCACCCCATCTAACAGCAAAACCTTGCGATCGCCTATCAGGACAAATAAATCCTCCAATCAAACCAATAAGAATCACAGGAAGAGTTTCGTAATACATCACCATATCCTCCCTGTGGATCTCTCCTCTAGCGATGTTATCATTAGCAAAAATGGTTTTGCAAGCCTCTATCCCAACATGATCCTAAAAAATCATATTGCACTAACTCACCAGTCACTGGGATGTGCAGAATCCTATACACATCCTCAAGCGTCACACTAATCTCACCAGTAGGCAAGTGGAAAGTGTTATGCTCACTATGCCATCTCTCGGCTAATGTCGTCAACAATCCTCTATTATATGTGATCTCAGGCATATACAAAAGATGGCGTAAACCACAGGCATCTATATGTCTAACCTTAGCCTGTGTCAACTCTGGCACTAAATGACGTACTATCGGTAATTTCTCTCGACACTGGAGAACATCAAGTTTCTCCTATTTATCAAGAGAATTCATTCAATCATCAACTATCTATCTATCACATCAAAGCGATCGCTAATCTATCAAATCTATCAAATCAAACTGAATCAATCTATGCTATCAAATCTATCAAATCAAATTGAAGCAACTTAAGCTATCAAATCATTTTAAAACCTATCAATCATGGTTTTCAATCTATCATTCAATCTATCAATCAGTAATCTATGCTATCAAATCTATCAAATCAAATTGAAGCAACTTAAGTTATCAAATCATTTAAAAACCTATCAATCATGGTTTTCAATCAATCAACAATCAAGCAATCACTCAATCAAGTCCCTATTCATCATCAATGCATATTAAACATGTTAAATCTAATCATCAAAGTGATTTTTAGCTTTTGCACTTATCAAAAACATTAATTTAGAGCATTTGTGCTATCCTATTGAGCAAAAGCACTAAACTATAGCATATGTGCTATATCTAAATGTAAATGTGCTAAACTCAAGCATATGCACTACCTTTATCTGCAAATGCACTAACCCTAAGAGCATATGCACAAAACCAAGCAAAAGCACTAATTTTAGCTGCAAAAGCGCAAACAAACAAAGCAAAAGTGTTATCCTATGCATATGCACTAGCATCCTTAACATATGCACTAATCTAACAAGCATATGCACTAATTTGAGCATTTGCACTAAACCAAATTGCATATGCACTAAAACAAACTGCAAATGCGCTAAATGAATGCCAAAAAAATCAAAAAATTTTAAAAAACACGCCTAAAAACATGAAAAGTCAAATGAAAAGTTGAAAACAAAGATCGGGATAAGATACATACCAGATAGCCATACTCGGGAGGTCACTGATATCATTGAACATGCTCAAATCGATGGTTCTCCATAGGAATCACCATTTCACCACCTCAGAAAGAATATTTTCTTCACAAGCTGACAAGGATAACAATGAAGTTAAAATTAGCCTTGGTTAATTTTATATTTACTATTTGAAGAGTAATTAATGCTACTCAATGGGGCAATCTAATTTGTTTTTTACAAATGAATTTAATTGACTTAATTTTTATCAATTATCAAGAGATCAATCATTCAACCAAAAGATTTCAACAATTTCACAATCAATCTCCTGAGGGGGCACACAATCAGGATTTTCAATCTCCATCAGGCACATTATCGAGACTTGATTTAATCTTTGAAACAATGTTGTCTCGACATCATTTCAAAGAGGGGAAAAATGTATACACATAAAAATGGCTATGAGCAATTAAATAAATATTTTATATATATTTAATAATTATTCTTCTATTAAATAGTTAATTTAAAAAAATTAATTTATTTAATTCATTTTTCATATCTTTCTATTAATTAATAGTTTATTAATTAATTCATCTATCCTATTCCTCTAATTAATTAAATATCTAATATTTAATTATTCCTTTTAACCAAGTTAATTAAATATCTAATATTTAATTATCTCCTTCAAACAATTAAATATCTAATATTTAATAGTTATTCTCCTATCCTATAGTCTCAAATATTAAATAATTTCCTAAATTATTTAATCTTTCTTATCCAACTCGCCTTCCATCTCCACTTCATCTTCCCTTTGCCAACTCATCCATCATGTGGCTAAAGAAATTAATATTTCTTAAATATTAATTCATCATTTATCTCCAACCTCCAAATTTAATGAATATTGTGTACGTACACATATTTCATAACCTCCTTCTATATTCTCTCCAACACTCCCTACATCTTAGGAAGGACTTGAGTCCACTTGTCCTATCATGCCTAAATCTTCTCCAACCATCCCTAGATTCTCTCAGTCAGCAACCCAGTCAAGGTGAGATGAGTGACACTTGTCTTCTCCTTCCCCCTTTCTCTCAACTTTCACCTTTGCTCACATCCATCCAAATCTGTAGATCTGATCATGACCGTCGATCTGAGCCACATCATCTAATCCTCTCAAGTTTTATAAAATCAAGAGCTTCAGTTGAGAGAGAGTTACAAAATCAAGAGACTTCAAGTGCATTTTGCAAGCTAAATCATATGCATCTGTGAGTTTTAATCTTGAAGCAAATAGCAATTATCATTTAGCATAATCATTTTAGCATAATCATGTAGTATTACATATCATAGCATCAGTCAACTACCAATTATCAGTCCATTCTTCATATGCCATCTTGGAAGCTATCCATGCATTGTCTGAGAGCACACCATCTGCAACCAAGAATAGTGGAGTTAGGACACAATGAGACATAAACCATGAAGGTAATATTATTATTTTTATTTCATATATATTTCATTTAGTTTCATTGGTTAAGTTTGGATTTCCTGTAGGATTTCCATTTGTATTTTGTGAAACTAACTTGTTGTAGGTAGCATTCTTAGGATGAAATTCAAGTTGACACAAATCCAAAATAAATCCTAATCAAAATATCTATCTTAAGCCTAGCTTATTTATTACCTTTCTCTTGCCCCACATCTCCCTACACCTCACCTAATCCTATTTCAAGGACTAGGGTGTCATCCAGATACAAATCAACTCTATCCTAATATAAGGACCAAACTTTCATCCAATCTAATCTAGTCATATCAAATCAGTCCCTAAGTCCAATTCCTCATGTTCCATCATCATCTCTTAACCATCTCAACCCATATCCTCTCAATTCATTTTACATATGTATCATCTTGAGTTTTCCCTTGTATGGTCTACACATGTGCCCAAAAGCAAAAACTGGCTACTCAAGATAGAACACATGTTCTATCAAACCTATTTGCTAGACATCTCCCTCTCAATCTCCCCAATTTTTTGTAGATTCCTAGCCTTTGAATCTTCAATTGAAGGCTCAAATGGAAGAATCTTGACAAATACCCAAATGCATGATAGTAGTACTTGAAGTGAGCTTTCTAATGATTATAATTTTAAAATATATTGAGCTTATTATGATTTTTTTTAGTTTAACTAAACATAAGTTTTTCTCCAAACATCAACTTTTGTGTTCAACTCTTATGAAAAAGTAGTAGATGTAATAGGTATTGAAGTCCTCTTTCCAATCAAAATAAATTAAATTTTGATATACACACAACAAGTTACGTGAGCTAACAAATGAACCTATGAAAAAATTATAGTTAGCTCAACTTCAAAACTCAATAAAATATGAAATACTAGTCATAATGTTATGAAATTAATTGCAAGACTTAGATATTGATGTTACAAACCTAAATTCAAAATAATCACATTGTTGTCTACTTAGAAAAAAAATTATACATTACAAACTGAATATCACTCTTAAAAAATGTTGTTTACTATTAAGAACTAGTTTTTGAGGGAGGTAGAAAAATGGATATAAATTGATTCCAAAAAAATGAAAAATAATATTTAGAATCTACAAACAAAATGAAACAAATCACTAGTTTATATCATCTATAAATTCCTTTAAGGTTTAGCGGTAATAGGTGTTTGAATGTGAAGTTTTTTATTTTAAATGTTTATTTCAGTGCAAAGTTGGCTAAAAAGTGTAACCCATTATTGTGGGATCACCCTCAAAGAAATGAGTTACCTGACCCTAACCTCTATGTCGATCATGACGCTCAAATAAAGGAAGAATATGTTGACCAACCCAAACATTCTCTATGCTTGTGAACCTTTGTCGATGATCCATACAATCAAGAAATGATGGAAAATATTATCAAAATGGATCCTATCACCTTCCTAATTGATCTTATCAAACAGGGGACTTGATTACCTCTAGACTTTGACTGGTCCATTCTTGACATACCTATAGAAGGTGACTTCGCTTATTGGCCTCTCCTCAATCCCATCCTCAATCCACAACCTACCACTTTTGTACCTACTATAACGTCCTAAAATTGCACCCTTGCAATTTTTGACTACATTTGGGTCTTTGCCTTAGTGTTTTCTGGTATATGTTGGATTTGGTTAAGTGTTGTCATTTATGTCAACACTGTATCCCAGTTGGATATGGTTCTGATATCCTGGTTGGACCTATCCCAGTTTGACTTGGTGTTTATCTTAGTTTTGGCTTTGATTTTGATCTGGTATGATTAGATCCTTTTGATCCAGTTTTGGATGTTTATTTAGGATGGTTATATGCTTGCCATATTATGTTGGTTCATGATTTTATCCTCCTATAACTATCGCTTATGTTTCTAGTTGATATTTCTTGGTACTCGTTAGCTTTACCAATTAGCGATATTTGATGTTTTGGTTAGATGATTTTGGTCTGGCTTATGGAATTGATTTCTATCATTCTAAAGGTGCTTATTGATTGTGTCCTAAGTATTTTGTGACTTTGCATTGGCTGGCATGCTGTTATGGTGGTCCTATTTGGATCCGGTTAGACTTTCTGTGTTATTGCACTAGGGGTTTCTACCGGTTGGAGAAACGTGTTGGATTTTGGTCTTAGTGGAATTTTCAGCAGATATAATTGTTTGAATATTTGAATTAGGTCCATTATATGTAATGTATATCATATTATTGGTCTTGTGGTACTGTGTAATGTAATTTTTATAATTATGGGTTTTTGGGCTTAGGGTTTAGTCGACCTTATCATTAAGGTTGATGATTTGTATTTATAGGTAACTTATTCATGTAATTGGGATCGATGGTTTTTGGGGATTGATGGTCTTGTCTATATTATGAGAGAAATGTTTATGTGTGAATAAAATCATAGCTTTAAGTGAAGGAATCATAAGGATTTGGTATTGCAGGGAAGACATATGTGCTTAACCAGAACTAAATCAAGCATAGGTGGATGCTAGTTTCATAATTCATTAGTACTCTGGATTGTTTTGAGATGTTTTGTAATTCAGTGAGACTTCTCTTTTTATGATAAGCAATAAGCTCTAGGTTTTTAGCCTAATTGGAAGTGCAATCCCACATTGTAATTATTTCACACACTACTGCATGTTGGCATTGAGTTGTCATTAGTGTCAACCAGTATTGTAGGCAGGCTATCAGTAGAGGTATGCCATCCGACATGAACAAGAGTGTATCAATATGGTGAAAGACAAATAAGGTATTGAGAAGATTAATATGAAGGCCTGCCAACCAGCATGGTGAAAGAGTGAAAGATAAGAAGTTGTTGAGACTATCAGTGACCTCACTAGTATGAGGTGAGATGCATGTATTTGTTGGCATGTTGAGTGATAACTGGTAGATCTTAAACTAGTCTAGAGTTTGGCTTCCTGTTTATGATAAAGAGGCAGAATTTTAAAGTTACCACAAATCACTGGAGTTGAAGATGTGCTA
This sequence comes from Cryptomeria japonica, assembly GCF_030272615.1. Lineage (NCBI taxonomy): Eukaryota > Viridiplantae > Streptophyta > Pinopsida > Cupressales > Cupressaceae > Cryptomeria > Cryptomeria japonica. The sequence continues at coordinate 593,301,538 of NC_081411.1, forward strand.
TCGGTGTAGTGTGCACTACTAGTTAGCAGGAGAAGAAGGTCTCACCGATAAGGTTTGTATCGGTATGAGTTTGTTGAATGTTCAAGTGTAAACCGACCTTGTGTTGGTGAGCTGAGTGTATGACCATTGTGATGCCATGTGGAGCTGAGGTGGCAAACATGCAAAGGTTAGTGAAGCCTCCATCGACATGGTTGTTGAAAGAGCTAGTCGACATTAATAAAACAACCAAAAAATCACAAGATTGTAACTAACTAATGAGGCCCGAGGAAGAAAGAATGACAAAGGAAGATTAGGGAGTAGTTGGCACCTAGTTCAAAGCAAAGAAATTAGATTGCAAGATGACCTCAAAAAGGAAACTACTGAGCCTTTTATGAGTCGACAGGTTTCAAAATAGAAAATCGTGTACAAGATTACTATCTTTAGCAAGTATGCATTGGATAATGAAAAACATGTACATATGCATTCCTCAAGTATAGGTGATTGATCCAAGTCAAACTGGATCAGATCTTATGAAGATCTTGTAGGGTGAAGGAAATCCTAACCACCTAAGTTTGAATTGTTTCTTAGCGGGAAAGCACAAGTTTAAATATGATGACTTGAGACTATGATTGTTGTTGTTGCAGAGTAAAGACAAGTGTAAAATTATTGTCTAAGAGCTGAAGAGATAAACACTTTGAGTGTTTATGAGTGAAGATTTGACTAAAAAGGAGAAGCAGTATAAACTAGTGTAGGGAACAACCAGTGGAGTGTGCATTGATTAGAGAGGTGACAAACCAGAAGAGGTTGTGCTTGATTAAGTGTGATAGAGTGTGAGTTGAGAGAAGGAAGTCATTGTGAGAGGGGATTAAGAAAAGTGATCTGCAAAGTTAAGTTGTAGAGTAAGTGGGGAGTATACAGTCTGGTAAGGCTGAAATAAGCAGAGGAGAATATTGTAAGGTTGCAAAACTTCATTTGCAACAGTGATTTCATTTGTATATCTAAGTCTTAAAATTGTTTTTTCACTAAGTTGTAGCTTAGTGCAGGGATTGTAGCTCCTTTAGGTTGTAGCCTATAAATTGTGCAAGGGTTGGTGCTCCTTTGAGTTGGTGCTCATAAATTAGGGGTTGGTGCTCCTTGAGTTGGTGCCCTAAATATTGTAATCAGAGATTCATTGTGAGGTTGGATTGGAGCAGAAGATCTCCAGCAGCTATTTTCACCGAGTTTTTTCCCACATTGGGTTTTCCTCGTATATATTTGGTGTTGTGTGATACATTCTTGTGCATGTGTTATGTTAATGTTTTAGAAAATCTTTTCACACACTCTGTCTGTATTGTTTAAGTCACCAGTTAGCACCTAATCTGTTTTATATATTACCGGTATCTTCTTTTTGAATAAAAAGAGTTTAAATCACTGATTCACCCCCCTCTCAGTGATCCAATGTGTCCAACAATTGGTATAGATCCTAGGTACCCTATTTTGTCAAAATAATTCTCTAGATTGGGTAGATCCTATCAAGTATTCACAATGGCAAGAAATAAATCCACCTCCTCAAAAGCTCCTATGTTTGATGGTGTCAACTATGCCTTTTAGAGTAGAAGAATGGAAACCTATCTGTCCTCTCTACGTTGTGATGTATGGATGTCGGTTGTAAATGGATATACAGTTCCTAGTAATCCCCCTACTGATACAGATGCTAAGAGGGAATATGAGAACAATACTAAAGATAATAATGCCATTCTTAGTGGGTTATCTGACAATGAATTTGTCAAAGTTATTCACTTCTCCTCTGCCAAAGAAAATTAGAACAAGTTGTAGAAAATATTTGAAGGTGATGCTAAAGTCAAGGAAGCCAAGTTGTAGAAATTGAGAGCACAACTTGAGGGTTTGAAGAGGAGAGATGAAGAGAAGGTTGTTGACTATCCTTAGAGGGTTGATGAAACAACAAAAACCATAAGAGGACTTGGAGAAGAAATAAAAGATGAGGTGGTAGTGAAGAAAGTACTTATGACATCTAAGTATGATACAAAAGTCTTAGCAATAGAAGAAGCAAAATATTTGAAGGTTTTCACAATGGATCAGTTGTATGGTTCTCTAACTGCTTATGAGATGAGGACTCTCTGTACTAAGGCTATGAAGAAGGAAGCTACATTCAAAACATTGAGAAAAGGAAAAGAAGAGTCTGTTCATGATGTAACTGGTGAAGACTCTGATGAAATTATGGCTAACTTTGTGAGAAGACTGAAAAGAGGTTTTGGGAAGTACAAAGGGAAGTTGCATTTGAAATGTTTCAACTATGGAAATATTGGACATTTTGTTGCTAAATGTCCCTATGGTGATAAAAAGGAAGATGATCAATCAAGTGGTAGCAGATCATTTGATAAAGACAGGAAGAAGAATGCCTACTGGCATGGTAAAAGAGGAAACTAGAAACAAAGCAGTCTCTACACCCTTGAAAAAGATACCTTAGATTATGATAGTTCCTCTAATGATTGTTGTAGTGAGGATTAAATCAAAGAAAATATTTTCATGGCCCAAGACGTCCGAGTACAAGAAGAAGAAGAAGAGGAAGGAGAAGTATATCTAGAAGTTGAACTCATCAGTGCCCTAGATGAGATAAAGATAACAAGAAGAGATCTGAAGAAGGTGAAAAAGGCTATAGCTGAAGAACAAGAGCTATTGGAGCAATCTCTTGAAGAGTCCAAGAAGACTATTGCAAATCTAAAACTACAACTAGAAGAAGCAAAAAGGATATGTGAAGTTACTAGTACTGGTCCGAGTGAAAAGGAAAAGGAGCATCAAAATCTAGAAGAAGAAATAGTGAAACTCTGGAAGGAATTAAAGAAATGTCAGGAAGAGATAAAAGTTAGAAGCAAATATGAAGGCAACACTAAAGCCCTGGATAAGATGCTAAGAAAATAAAAGCAGTCTAAAGATACCCATGGCTTTGGTTTTCAAGAAGGTCAAATTTCAAACAACAGAGACAAATCTTATAAGGAAATACAATTCACCTCTTCAAATGAAGGTGAAGAGAAGAAGACATTCACAGTAAGAAAGGATACTGGCAAGAAGACATATGAAAATGCTACTAAAAACTACCACACAAACCAGTATACTCAATCAACGAATCAAAAACCATACTCAATGCATCAACATGCAGATCCAAGGAGAAAAGCAAATATTGATCATAAAGGATTCACAAGAGTTAGCAGCATGAAAGGAAGACCCCCTTGTGAGGCAGTCGTTTGCAGGTTCAAGGCAACCTAACTGGTATGTTCCAAATTTTCATAGTTATTGTCACCGGTGTAATAAATTTGGTCATAGAATGGTGGATTGTAGGAAAATGAATGTTAGTCCTAATTTTGAGAGTAGAAACTCATTTTCAGCATTACAAAGTAAAAATTTCATATGTTATAATTGTAATGAGTTTGGTCACAAGAGCTATGAATGTAGGGGTAATATGCAAATGTCCTACAAGAATGCATTGAGTACATCTTATAGTGCTAATGTGAAATACTATAAGTGTCAAAATTTTGGTCACATAGCAAGGTATTGTCAGCTAAGAACTGACAAGCAAAATAGAAATGTACCAGATGAGAAGTTGGAAAAAAAACTAGAACACAAAGTGATAGAAGAGGAAAAGAAAGAAGAGAAACCAGTTTGGGTAGAGGAGAAGAAAAACAAGACAAAGTCCAGCCTGATTGTACTAACTGCTCTACATACTGAATGGGTAGTTGATAGTGGTTGCTCAAATCATATGACTGGAGATAAGAAAAAGTTCATCAATCTTGATGATTGGAATGGTGGTTCAGTCTGTTTCAGTGAGAACTCCTCCATCAAGATCAAAGGTAGGGGTACACTGAATATTGATGGAAAGCTCAAGGCTCATGATATGTACTATGTGGAAGTTCTGAAGCATAACCCGCTGAGTGTAAGTCAGATGTGTGACAAAGGGTACAAGTTGTCATTTGACTCTACCGATTGTCAAATAAGAAAGCAGAGTACTGGTCAGGTGGTAGTAGAAGGAAAGAGAACAAAGGGAAACATCTAATATATGAAGGAATGCTATGAGTCCCAATGCATGATGGGACAAGTTGATGAAAGATGGTTGTGGCACTGGAGATTAGGCCATTTGAATTTTGATAATTTGGTTAAAATAAGCAAGAACCAGTATGTGAGAAACATACCTCAGATCATAAAACTGGAAAGCACATTCTATGATGAATGTGTTAGAGGTAAGAAAGAAAAGGTCAACTTTAAAACAAAAGAATATAACACCTCAAGACCTTTGGAGTTGATACATACAGACTTATGTGGGCCAACAAGCAAAAGAGAATTGGTTGGAGAAAGGTATATCATGTTGTTTATAGATGATTACTCAAGAATGACTTGGGTAACCTTCTTGCATGACATATCCCAAGCATTTGAGAGATTCAAAATTTTTAGGAAGATGGTGGAAAATGAAAGTTGACACTAGTGAAAATGTTTAAGATCTGACCGGGGTGGAGAATTTTCTTCCAATGAATTTGTTGACTACTGTGAGAAACATGGAATTCGAAGACAATTTTTAGCTGCAAGGACACCTCAGCAAAATGGGGTGATAGAGATGAAAAATAGGACAGTAAAGGAGATGGCTAGGACTATGTTGAATGTGTTAGAGTATTCGGGTCTTTACTTGATTAATTAAACAACTTGTTTTTAATTATTTAAGTTCCTTTTATCTCTTTTACACTTAAGCTAACTTTAGGTGTATAATAATTAATTCTTTTATTAATTATTATGTGAAATCCTAGGTTTTCCTTTTTAGGGTTTATTGACCTATTAGAGGTTATCTCTTTTCTTTGTATTGTAAGATTAAGGATTATCACATTACACATTTTGTGAATATTAAGCTCTCATCTTTTTTAGCATATTTTCTGTGTATTGGTTTTTTTGTTATTTGCTTCCTTGATTCTCCTTGTAACAGCTTATTCAGCTTGTAGAGATCATTTGGGCTCTTGTGGTGTTGTATTTCTCAACTCTCACATGGTATCAGAGCTTTAGATCTATAGCTATTTGTTCTTGTTTTTGAGATTTTGTGCATGGAAGCAGATCTGGGGTTTCAAGAATCTTTTTATGCACCTAGGGATGGGCTTTTTTCTAAGCACTTTGGGCCTCAACGAACCTCACCATTGTGCTCAGAAGGCCAAAAAACCCATATGGTCATATAAAACTTGACCATTTTTTGCTCTTGATCCTCTGGGAGTATTTTTTCTCCAATACTAGGTCATATGACCCTGGCACACAATTCAAGAAAAAAATTCAAAAAATAATAAAATATGCCTTTTTACGGCATGTAGGCTGAATGATTTTTGTTTGAAAAAATAAAAATCAAAAGGCGAAATAGTTGTTTGAAAAATCTCAAAAATCTTTTTTGGGGGGTCCCACAGTATGCAGGGTACCGTGGGGCCCCCTGCCATGTCGTAGGCCCCTGCCGCCGGCCGTTCTGACACCGCTAGCCCCTGGCCCCATCGGCATCCACCTTCCCGATCCCTACCGACTTGTTGTCGGCCCCCGCTTGTGCTCCCTACTAGTGCCACCCTCTCCCTGCGTCGCCTGTGCCTGCTGACCACCACAACTCCTCCACCAAAAACCACAACAACACTGCCCAGCCACCACTGTGCCACCTGCCTACCACCCATGGGCCACCTCCGTTAGCCCTGCCCCTGTTGCACCTCCCTCTTCTTCTTTTAGGGGGGGTTGGTTTTTTTTGCCATAACTTGGGCAAATGGAGTCATTTTTTTGAAAACAAATAGGCATCGGAAAGATGGTTCTGAGCCAGACCTTGTAGTGTTGGAATTTTTTTCCAATTTTTCTATTTGAATGTGTTTTTTTCAGTCAAAGTGGGGTCTCTTTTTTGCAGTCTGGGAGCCATAGAATGAGCATCCAACCTCCATTTTTCAAAAACTTTATATCGTTGGAAATATTGTTATGTTTAATTTCCAACCATTTGGGTTTTCTTTCCAAATTATGTTCCAGGAATATTTTATTCAATTTTTTTCTTTTCAACACTCTGGTAGATATCTTGGTTGTTTTAGGTCCTGGGATTTCTTCTCTGAGTAGGATGTCTCAGTTTTGGCTCTTCTTTTTGTTTCTAGTCATATTATCATTGTAGCTTCTTTTATGCAAATACACTGAGATAAAGTGCCATCATGCATTGTTTACTTGGGATCTTGCACATCTTGTGCCTTATTGTACATAAAGTGGCATAAGGGGTTTGATGTTTGCCTTTTGTTTGCCATCCACCTTTGTCCAGTGAGTGTTCCTTCCATGACATTTGCCTCATGTTGTGTGTCAAGTGAGTGTTCCTTTCATGACACTATCTACTATCTTTGTGCCTTCGATGTTCCTGGTTCTTCATCATGCAGTTCTTGTTGGTCATTCTTTTCCTTGTACCTATCCCTCTCCCTTTTCAATAATATGGGGAGGTTTGTCCTATTTGTTCTAATGCTTCCGTAGTTCGATTGATCGGCTCTTTAGACTTTCATTTCTCATGCCATATGTATCTTCAAGTTTAGTTGTTTACCTTTGTTTGCCTTTTGATTTGAGTAGTGTCATTTGAGGGCACTCATACAGATTACAGTCTTCTCTACCTGGTCATGTTCTATTTCAGTGGAGGTTCTTTAGATCAGCAGTTATTCTTCGACAGTGTTTGTAGGTTATTCATGCTTCAGTGATTCTTCTGATCTTCTCTTATTCCTATCTTTTTGGAACATTCTTATTTGGAGGCTTTTTTAGTCCTTCTTCTTGCCTTTTCCATCTCTATTTGGAGTAGAGTTTTTTTCCCAAGTGGTTTTCTCTATTTCTTCGGTTCATAGAGATTTGGTTGTATTTTGGTACCTGATCAGGCTTTATTGTCGGGACCCATCTTTCTTTCTTTTAGTAGTTGTTCTAGCTTTTAGCTTCTCTCTAAGTCTAGCTTAAGGGGGGGTGTTAGAGTATTTGGGTCTTTACTTGATTAATTAAACAACATTTGTTTAATTATTTAAGTTCCCTTTATCTCTTTTACACTTTAGCTAACTTTAGGTGCATAATAATTAATTCTTTTATTAATTATTATGTGCTAGCCTAGGTTTTCCTTTTTAGGGTTTCTTTACCTATTAGAGGTTATCTATTTTCTTTGTATTGTAAGATTAAGGATTATCACGTTACACATTTTGTGAATATTGAGCTCTCATCTTTTTTAGCATATTTTCTATGTATTGATTTTTTTGTTATTTGCTTCCTTGCTTCTCCTTGTAACAAGTTATTCAGCTTGCAGAGATCATTTGGGCTCCTGTGGTGTTGTATTTCTCAACTCTCATAGATTGAGGCCAACATACCAGACATATACTGGAAGGAAGTAGTTCATACTGTTGTCTACACTTTAAACTAGGTACAGTTAAGAGTGAATAGTAGAATGAGTCCTTATGAGTTATGGAATGAAAGAAAACCATCACTCAATCACTTAACGGTGTTTGGAAGTAAGTGCTTCATCAAGAGAGATGTTGATGGATTAGGAATTTTTGATTCCTGAAGTAATGAAGGAATCTTCTTGGGATACTCAACCAATAGTAAATCCTACAAATGCTACAACAAGAGGCTGAGAAGGGTGGTTGAGAGTGTAAATGTGAGAATAGATGAAGACTCACATAGAGGAAAATCTGCACCGACACCTTACATTGATGATTCAGATGTTGAAAATAAAGAACAATTTGAAAATGGATTGGTAGAAGATACACTCAAAAAAATCCCCTACCAGTATGTGCAGAAGAATCATCTGGAAGAACAGATCATAGGAGATAGAAATGAAGGTGTGCATACTAGAAGGAGATGAGCCCAGGAAGGTGAGCAGGTAAATTTATGTCTCATGACTAAAGTAGAGCTCAAAAACTTTAATGATGCTAACAAAAGTGAGAAGTGGGTAGATTCCATGGATGAAGAATTGGGACAAACTGAGAAAAAAATGACTTGGCAACTTGTTCCCAGACCAGCAGATAAGAATATCATAGGTACCAAATGGGTATTAGAACAAGATGAATAAAGAAGGTAAGATAGTCTAGTATAAAGCAAGGTTAGTTTGCAAAGGGTATGCTCAAGTTGAAGGTATTGAATTTGAAGAGACCTTTGCACTAGTTGCTAGGTTAGAGGCAATAAGAATATTTTTAGCTTTCTCATCATACAAGGGATATAAAGTATATCAGATGGATGCAAAATCTTCTTTTCTCAATGGCAATCTTGAAGAAGAAGTGTATATGGAACAATCAAAAGGGTACTTCTTGCATGAAGATGAGAATTTTTTATGTCGGTTGAAGAAAGCTCTGTATGGTTTGAAGTAGGCTCCTAGACCATGGTATTCCCAGTTAGACAAATACTTGAAGGATAAAGGATTTTGAAAAGAGAATGCAGACAACAACTTGTATGTCAAGGTAAATGGAGATCACATGATTATAGTTGTTGTATATATGGATGATATTATCTTTGGTGGAGACAAGGACATCATGTGAAAAGAATTTGCAGATCAGATGAAGACAGAGTTCGATATGTCCATGCTGGGTGAGTTGTCCTATTTTCTTGGTTTACATATCTCACAGAAGGAGAAGGAATCTTCATCTCCCAAATCAAGTATGCGATAGACATGCTAAAGAACTTTAAAATGGAGGACAGCAAACTGGTAAGTACTCCCATGGTTACCGCTTATTGTTGGCTTGATGATGATTGTAATGCTTTATGTATTGTTATTGATGTAACACATACACACACATATGTTCACATAGTCTACCGGTGTGACTTCAAAGTTACTTATATTGCAAACCGGTATGTTAGAAGGTTTATATCAAACTGGTACATGGCGACAATCGGTATATGCATGGAATCAGTTGATATGTTTATATTTGGATATTCATAACTCGACATCAACCAGGAAGAGCCAATAGAGATTATCTAAGGAGCATTAAAGGTCAGATAGTTTATATGTTCAACTCCAACCAGTAATGTTGGTCCAACCAGTATTAGTTGATTGTGTGATGAGTTATCATTGGTCGTGATGAGTTATCCTCATTGAAAAATTTTGGCGGTATTGTTGTGATGAGTTATGATTGTTTGACCAGATACACTACACCTAGGAAATTGTGATATGATTTCTCAAGGCCAACATGAAATCTAAATGTCTATCTATTGACATCATAATGAATTATTTTTGTATGAGCAAAGGAGATATGTTTTGATGAAAAGGAAGAAGTGTTAATTTGCAGAATATGTTAGTAAATGAGTTTTGAGCGCAAAAGAGGATCTAATCAAGCAAGTTGTTCTACTACTAGATCATACCATCTATTGTTTTCTATTCACTGCAATAGACAAATCCCCTAACCAGGTAAGCTCTAACAAGATTCACTGTACAAATCCTCTAACTAGGTGATCCATTAGTTTGGATTCAGAAATCCTCTACCGAGGTTACTCTTAACAGGGTATAGCTTTTAACTAAGATTTGGGATCTTTAACAAGATTCACTCCTAGTAGAGCTACTTTATGTATACCCTAACTAGACAGTTATCTATTTCTCCAGATAGTTAACTTGTGAGTTTCATCTCACCATGGTTTTTCCCATTTGGGTTTTCCACGTATAAACACTTGTGTTATGGTGGGTGTTTTACTTGTTGCAGATGTTTTTATATCATTTTGGATTACATGCATAGTGTTTAACAAACTTGTTAAGTATATCTACCAGCCAATATTTAAACTAGTATTGTTATTAGTGTCACTGATTCACCCCCCTCTCAGTTCTTTTCAAGTCCATTAATTGGCATCAGAGCCTAACTTATTTAAAACCTAATCGCTTGGAAGGAAGCCTTGAAGCCACCATGGGGGATATGAGCTACTTTGAGATGGCTAAATGAGCTTGAAACCCTAAGGGTCAAACTAAAAGCTTCTCAAGTCAAAAGAAGAGAGCTAACTGAACAACTATTGGAAATATCTGATAATAGTTCTTTAGATGAGGCCAATATTGATGTTGTAGCCAAGGAAGTTGAAAAGCTAAATCTGAGGAGAGAGATATAAAGTCTAACTATCTGCATGAGTCAGGAACTGGAAGCCAAGAGGACAACTGAAGATCTTATCAAAGAAAGAGATCATGAGATTGCCAAGATCAAGAGAGATAATACTACTTTGCATAAGAAATGGCATGCAAAGAAAGAAGAAAAAGAGACCCTACAGCTAGATCTTGAATCAGCATCATCTCCAAGAGAGACTCTATCTAATTACAATGAAGATCTTATCGTGAAGCTCACTGAAGCTAATGAGAAATTGGAAAAGTTTAACAAAAGTTCTACCTTACTAGATGAACAAAACCAATCTCAAAGGATGAAAGGTGATACCTCTGGATTTGGTTTTAAGACATCTGAGAAAGGAGAATCTTATGGTACAAAGAGAAACATTCATAAGGACAAAACTTCTCCTAAGGCTAATAAGCCTACTAGTAAGAAGGTTTTCAAACCTATTTGCTTTGTTTGCCTTAAACCTAGTCATACTGCAAATGTGTATAGAAGCAAGCTACAATACTAACACCAAGTATATGCCCAAGACATTTGAAGGTCATTGATTCACATGCAATATGCATGGAAATAAATTAGTTGAATGTAGATATGGAGAAAATAATCCAGTACCCCACATGAATCCAAGACCTAATGGCAACTAGATGAGAAACTATGATAATCAGAGTGACATGAACTGGCAAAGACCCTATGTCAACCGGTTTAGTCCATTTGAGATGGAAAAGGTAATGAATGTAATTTACACCATTTGTAACAACTTTGGTCATGTGGCTATGAATTCCAGAAGGAGAACTGGACGAGGCAATGCAGGACTTTGGAGATCATCTGGAATGGCCTGCTATCGTTGTAACAAACAGGGACACATAGCTAAATTTTGTAGATCCAAAAAGAACAAACTAGTTAATCATTTTGAAGATCAGAAAGGCAAGCAAAAGGTAAATATTGAGGAAACCAAAGATGAAATGAATCAAACATGGAAAAAGAAGAGTGATGAAATTACTACTAAAGAAACTATTCCTTCACCAAGTGTGGAGAATCCTACATTGGTAAACTAAGCCTTTCAATATGTCTAGGTGGAGCATAGCGATAAAATCTACTTCCAGACCCCTTGAAAAGAATAAGTGGTAAGAGAATGTGAATGCATGTAAATTTTGATAACTTTAGACAATCAGTTTTTTGAAAGTTTATAAACCGGTTTTTCATCTATTAATAGTGTATGTATCATTAAGTAGTATAATTAGGGTTTGTAACCCTAATGAGTGAGCAATTAATGTAGTAGGTAAAAAGGTTAAAAGCAAGTTTTTCTTTGTTATTTTTACCCTAATGCATTTGAGAGAGAATTTTTGAGCACTTGCAGAGCGAAGAAAAGAGTTGCTAGCAGATTTTAATTGAAGTTGTGTCGTAAATTGCATGAGCAAGCTGATTTGAAGGTTAGTGAAGATTGAACTGGTGTGCACTTTTGTAATCAACCGGTAACCAAGGAAAAACAAATAATTTAAGGTATTTCTTTGAAAATCTTGCTTTGAATCTAGATTATCTGTAATGGCATCATTGTTTAAACAAGTTGAGAAATTAATGATTACATCTTAACCTATGGAGGTTGTGAAATCGGAAAGGATTGTGTCTTATAATGCTTTATGTCAAGTTCTTAGTGGAGTTGTAGTGAAAGGAGATTTGTCTAGCTACATTGATTGTAAGATTGAGGTTTTAGGATCATTGTCTATCTATTCTCAATTGAAATCCCTTTGAGATGAAAATAGAAAGATTCAACCCAAGCATATTAGGGTTTATGAGAAAGGTTTTCATAATGCAGCTTATTTTATTGAAGATTTTGAAGAGGAACATATCCAAATTGTTCTGAGTTGTGTTCGTGGGGATAACATATATTTAGAAAGGACTCATACTATAACCAAGGAGGCTATTCAAGCAGTAACTAGTTTTTGCTCAACCGGTGAAGTGCCTAAGTTGAGGTGAATATCAAAAGAGACAGTGAACACTTTAACCAGATCAACCTCTAATGGGTTTACTTTCTCTGTCAATAACATTGGAGACCCATCAATCAAGTTGAAAACTATGGTTATAGGCTACCGGATATTCCATTCTAGTAGAATGAATAGTTTTCCATCTACAGTAGTGCATACTGCTTATAAAATGATAGCTGAAAATACTAATTATGCCCTATGTGAGGCCATAAGGAGCCAATTAATGTTAAATCTTCAGTCTATCAAGAAGGGCAATAGTCAAAAGTTTTAATTTGGTCAATTGTTGATGGGTTTATTCTTTTATTTCCAGAATTTCCTACCAGGAATCGATGATCATGAATGGTCTAAGGATCTACCAATAATGGCCCAGATTAAGAACAACATTAAGGTTGTGAGGAACAACTTCTCTACTGCTATGAACAAATATTTCAATGAATTTTAGAAGAAAATGAGTACGAGGGTCATATTACCTGAGGATGTGGTGAAAAACTTTGCTAAGGACATTATTTTCACAGTCATCACTAATTTCTATTGAATGGAGGATATTGATCCTAGAGAAGAAGAGATGGATGACATGAGCTATGATGTCAACTATGACTTGTTGATCGGTTATGCCAATAACTTGTTGGCATCTCCAGTTGATAAAAAGAAGGCAAGACTAGATACAATTGAAGTTCAATCTACAAAACTTGAAACTAGTAGTGTCTCAACCACAAGTGGTAAAGGTAAAAGTAAGAAGGCTGAGCAAGCACCTCTGGTACAAAAATCATGAGTGACATGAAGTGTCCAAATGAAAAAGGAACCGGTACCTAAGGTATGTGTGAAGAAGTAGACTGCATCAAGGAAGAGAGGTCAGAAACTGATTCTTCAAGAATAATCTAAGGGTATTGATAATGAGGAGGAACTGAAGAAAATGAAATCAATGGGTAAAGTGGTCAAATCAGTAAAAGTAGTACAAAAGGCAATTGCACCTATTAATGTCTTAGCTTTCAAGCCTAAGACTAATTTTGAGATAATGGTAAAGACATTAGGGAGAAACAAATTTGACAATGTCAAAGATTATTTTGATTTATTCAATGAAAATCAGAAGGAAGAAATTGTACAAAAGGTAATCAATCATTTGTGCCATTACAATAGATTACCTCATGATCTTGAAAAAGATATCTCTGATTCTTTATATTTTATTCTTTTGAATAAAAGGGAGGAAGTTGTGATGAAAGAAAAGGAAATTATTGATGAAGTATTTATGCAATATTTTTCCAATTTGTCAAAGGATGAGTTAATCAAATTACTTGGTTAGTATAAAGCTCAATTTTCTTTTGAGTCAAGAAGATTGAAGCTACTCAATGGAAAGGTTCAACCTATTGAGTTTGAGACTTATCAAATTGCTCAGAATATCCAGCGGATGAAAGATCTTATTCATTCTTCCAAAGATGGGCAAGAGACTATTGATAGACCTGAAATGAATGAGGAAGAAGTGGTGTCAAGGATGACACCATTTCTCAATGAGTCATACTTGTTGATGATATTTAGGATGCAATAGATTTATTTGGTAATATAACCACACTTGATATGCAACCATTGGGTATTTTAGATTCATAGGTTGCTATAGCTGAGATACTGACCACTCAAGAAGAAGTGGATGCTCAAGCAGAAAAAGATCAATCATTGAAACCCCATTCCCCACCGATTTCCTAGACCACTTAGAAAGAATATGCTGAAAAGGTTGATACATAGATTTTTGTACAGAAAATTGAGATAGGTCAGGAGAAAGAAAAAATTGATAAAGTTACATCTTCTAAACTAGTAAGCACATTAGTCATTCGACAAACTGATGAAGATGATGATGACTCAATAAGCATTTCAGGGCCTATAATTGTTGAAAATATGTGTGCATCAGAAATGATGAAGATTGCAGTTGTCATGCAATTCAAAGCACAAAAGAAGAGACTTAAAGAGCAAAGAATGGAAGCTGAAACCATTCAAAATGTTGTGGATATTCTAACAAGTCTACTTCTAGAAATTGCTATAGGGCATTTGTCTTCACCTATTGGAAAACTTGGTTATTTGGTTGTTGATGCATTTGATCAACTCAAGACCCTTGAAGAAGCCACACAAACTTATGCAAAGAAAAGTTACAGGAAGAAGCATGGAGAGAAGCTAATGAAAGAGATTGACATAGGGAAGATTGCTCTATCTCTTAATAAGGACTTATTAAGAAAAGCTATTGAATCGGGAGGAAAAATCCTTGCCTCTACTTCTAATGTTACATTCTTTTATTCTGATATCAATAACAGGCAAATTGAAACTGAGCAAGAACTAGAGAAGATATGCAATGCATATATACCACTACAGGATTCTATTTTTTCTTTTGGCAAATCAATGGATGATTTGCAAAATAGGTTAGATACCTATGATTTTGAGAAGGAAAAAAGACTTCAGTCCCTGAAGGAGCTGAAGAATCTCCTTAGACCCAAAGTGGACATCTTGTAGAGAGCCTACAAGAATGTAGAGGCAATTTTGGTGACCCCAGAGACATGTACACTTGACTCCATGGAAGCATTCTGCACTCAGATTATGACAATAATTGAGATCAATGAGAACTTACTGGACACATGGGAACATGCTCTTTCTCAGTTGAAGAGCAACTTTAGTGACAATTTTCTAAGGATTGCACTGCATACATCTTGATTTAGATTTTCAAGTTTTTGTACATGTAAAACATTTTGATACAAATTTTTCTATATATATGTATTTTGCTTTTCAATTTGGCATTGTTGTCAAAGGGGGAGTAGAAATATTTATGTGTGCTTTGAAATTTTTTTATGTTGTATGTAGTAAGGGGGAGTTGGAGTAAGAGTAAAAATATATGTGTACTCTATGTGTAAAATGGTATTGTTGTAAAAAAATTTAAGTGTTGACATCAATGCCAAAGAGGGAGATTGTTGGATTGATGATGATTGTAATGCTTTATGTGTTGTCATTGATGTAACACATACACACACATATGTTCACATAGTCTACCGGTGTGACTTCAAAGTTACTCATATTGCAAACCGGTATGCTAGAAGGTTTATATCAAATCGATACATGGCGATAACCGGTATATGCATGGAGTCAGCTGATATGTTTATATTTGGATATTGATAACTCGACATCAACCAGAAAGATCCGGCAAAGATTATCTAAGGAGAATCAAAGGTCGGACAATTTATATGTTCAACTCCAACTGGTACTGTTGGTCCAACTGGTATTAGTTGATTGTGTTATGAGTTATCACTGGTCATGATGAGTTATCCTCACCAACAAATTTTGGTGGTATTTTTGTGATGAGTTATGATTGTTTGACCAGATACACTGCACCTAGGAAATTGTGATATGATTTCTCAAGGCCGACATGAAATCTAAATGTCTATATATTGAAATCACAATGAATTATTTTTGTATGAGTGAAGGAGATATGTTTTGATGAAAGGAAGAAGTGTTAAGTTGTAGAGTATTTTGGTAAAGAAGTTTTGAGCAGATAAGAGGATCTAATCAAGCAAGTTGTGCTACTACTAGATCAAACCATATGTTGTTTTCTAATCACTGCGATAGATAAATCCCCTAACTGGGTAAGCTCTTACAAGATTCATTATACAAATCCTCTAACCAGGTGATCCATTAGTTTGGATTTAGAAATCCTCTACCAAGGTTACTCCTAATAGGGTGTATCTTTTAACTAAGCTTTGGGATCTTTAACAAGATTCCCTCCTAGCACAGCAACTTTATGTAGACCCTAACCGGTCGGTTATCTATTTCTGTAGATAGTTAACTTGTGAGTTCCATCTCATTGTGGTTTTTCCCATTTGGGTTTTCCACATATAAACACTTGTGTTATGGTGGATGTTTTACTTGTTGTGGATTATTTTATATCATTTTGGATTGCATGCATAGTGTTTAACAAACTTGTTAAGTATATCTACCAGTCAATGTTTAAAGTATTATTGTTCTTGGTGTCACTGATTCACCCCCCCTATCAGTGATTTTAAAGTCACTGATAGACCAGATATTGTACAGGTTGTTTGCATGGTAGCAAGATTCCAAGATGCTCCTAAATAATCTCACCTGAATGCAATCAGAAGAATCTTCAAATATCTACAAGGAACTATCAACTATGGTCTGTGGTATCCAAAGAAAGGTGGCTTCTGTTTGCAAGCTTATACTGATGCAGAATGGGTAGGAAGTATTGGTGACCAAAAAAGTAAAAGTGGAGGTACTTTCTATTTAGGAGACCGGTTAGTGTCATGTCATAGTAAGAAGCAAGATTCAGTGTCATTGTCTATTGCTGAGGCAAAATATATTGCAGTTGCTACTTGTTGTTCATGGATTTTATTGATGAAGTTGACATTGAAAGACATACAAGTGGAGATACCGGAACCCATTCCAATTTGGTGTGATAACTCAAGTGCAATCAATATCTCCAAGAATACAGTAATGCACTCAAGAAAAAAACACATTACAATCAAGTATCACTTCTTGAGGGAGAAGGTAGCAGACAAGGAGGTCATAGTTGAATATGTTCCCACTGATGAGCAGATTGCCGACATATTTACCAAGCCACTTCCTTTGGGCCCATTTGAGTATTTGAGACAAAATATGGGAGTTGTCCCACCATCTGGTAGCACTTAAATGCATAGGAGATTGCATGATTGAGGGGGAGTCAACCATTTCTACTATCTTATGACTCTTGAATCATGAAGCATGGACATAGGGGCAGAGTGTGTCCTAACCAGATGCAGTCAATGAAGAGATTATTGATGTCAGACTAAGGTTCCCTTTGCCATTTCTTTCAAAGGGGAGAGAAATTGAAAAAAAACATGTTGATATCAATGCCAAAGGGGGAGATTGTTGGCATTGAGTTGTCAACGTCAACAGGTATTGCAGACAGGCTACCAGTAGAGGTATGTAATTTGACATAAACAAGAGTGTACTGGTATGGTGAAAGACAAATAAGGTATTGAGAAGATTAATAGGAAGGCATGTCAACTGGTATGGTGAATTGTCAACCAGTATGGTGAAAGATTGAAAGACAAGAAATTGTTGAGACTATTAGTGACCTCACTGGTATGAGGTGAGATGCATGAGTTTGTTGGTGTGTTGAGTGATAACTGGTAGAGCTTAAACTGGTTTGGGGTTTGCTTGCCTCTTTATGATAAAAAGGTAGAATTTTAAAGTTATCACAAATCACCGGAGGTGAAGATGTGCTACCAGTGTAGTG
This sequence comes from Cryptomeria japonica, assembly GCF_030272615.1. Taxonomy (NCBI): domain Eukaryota; kingdom Viridiplantae; phylum Streptophyta; class Pinopsida; order Cupressales; family Cupressaceae; genus Cryptomeria; species Cryptomeria japonica. The sequence continues at coordinate 593,318,823 of NC_081411.1, forward strand.
TGCACTACTAGTTAGTAGGAGAAGAAGGTCTTGCCAATAAAGGTTTGTAACGGTATGAGTTTACTGAATGTTCAAGTGTAAATCAACCTTTTGTCGATGAGCTGAGTGTATGACCATTGTGATGCCATGTGGAGCTGAGGTGGAAAACATGCAAAGGTCGGTGAAGCCTCCATCGACATGGTTGTTGAAATAGCTAGTCGACATTGATGAAATAGACAAAAAATCATGAGATTTTAATTGATTGATGTGGCTCAAGGAAGAAATAATGAAAGAGGAAGATCAGGGAGTGGTTGGCGCCTAGATCAAAGAAAAGAAATAAGATTGCAAGATGACCTTGAAAAGGAAACAGCTAAGCCTTTTACAAGTCGACAGGTTTCAAGGTAGAAAATCATGTATAAGATTGCTATCTTTAGCAAGTATGCATTGGAAATGAAAAACATGTACAGATGCATTCCTTGACTACAGGAAATTGATCTAAGATGAACTGGATCAGATCTTATGAAGATCTTGTCAGGTGAAGGAAACCCTAACTCCCTAAGTTCGAATTGTTTCTTGGCAGGAAAGCTCAAGTTTAAATATGATGACTTGAGACTGTGATTGTTGTTGTTGCAGAGTAAATACAAGTGTAAAATTGTTGTCTAAGAGCCAAAGAGATAAACACTTTGAGTGTTTATGAGTGAAGATCTGACTGAAAAGGAGCAATATAAACTGGTGTAGGGAACAACTAGTGGAGTGTGCATTGATCAGAGGTGACAACCAACAGAGGTTGTTCCTGATTAAGTGTGATTGAGTGTGAGTTGAGAGAAGGAAGTCATTGTGAGAGGGGATTGAGAAAAGATCAACAAAGTTAAGTTGCAAAGTAAGTGGAGAGTATACAGACTGGTAAGGCTGAAACCGAGAAAGAAGAATATTGTAAGGTTGCAAAACTTCATTTGCAAAGGTGATTTCATTTGTATATCTAAGTCTTAAATTGTTTTTCACTAAGTTGTAGCTTAGTGTAGGGGTTGTAGCTCCTTTAGGTTGTAGCCTATAAATTGTGAAAGGGTTGGTGCTCCTTTGAGTTGGTTCTCATAAATCAGGGGTTGGTGCTCCTTGGGTTGGTGCCCTAAATATTGTAATAAAAAAATCATTCTGAGGCTGGATTGGAGCAAAAGATCTCCAATAGCTATTCTCACCGAGGTTTTTTCCACATTGGGTTTTCCTCATATATATCTAGTGTTGTGTGATATATTGTTGTGCTTGTGTTATGTTAATGTTTTAGCAAACCCTTTCACACACTCTGTCTACATTGTTTAAGTCACCGATTAGCACCCAATCTATTTTATATATTAGTGATATCTTCTTTTTGAATAAAAAGAGTTTAAATCACTGATTCACCCCCCTCTTAGTGATCCATTGTGTCCAACACTACAAAAGTATTATCTGATTGTGGGTAGGGTTTCCCACCATGGTTTTTCCCTTTACTGGGTTTTCCACGTCAAAATATTGGTGTCATGTGCATTGTGCTTTCATGCTTTATCTTTCATTGTGTTGTGCTTTGGTATTAATCTTATAATTTTCATTAACTATTGCACTTGTGAGAAAATTGATTCACACCCCCCTCTTAGTTTTATCCCAGTATCAGATCATTCCAATAGTGTTTGCACCCCTCAACCTGATTGGAGACCTAATTATTCTCACACATCTCAAAAAATTCATGTAAGTCATTGATGCACCCTACCTGCACCTTGATCCTGCCCCAAATTAGGGCAGGACCAAGGTGTGGCACCTTGGTTCCCCTTAATGGGGACCCATCTTGGAACCCTCCCCCTGACCTATTTCAAATTTGAAGTAGGAAAATCCCCCCTATGTTGGCTCATGTTGGAAAATCAGTCAATTAATCCTATGGTCAAGTATATAAGAGGGATTTCCCCTCATTTGAACAAGCACAATAACACAATCATTATCAAGCATATGAGCATTCAAGAGATCAAACATTCAAGAGAAATTGAGTATTTTTAGTCTTCCTTCAAGCTTTGGAGCAACAATAGAGTCAAGATTTCAAGCATTAAAAAGGAGATCATCATTCTAATCCATGATATCATAATTTCATGTGGAGGCAACCAAAACTTCACAAGGAGGTATACGCATTTCTTTTTCAATAAATTCAACATCCCTTCAAAGAGGAGGATTTCTACTTTTATTCATTTCAATTACATTATTTCAACCACTTGGTTAATTCCAAAACTGGGGTTTGACCTAAAGGAAAAGCCCTCTTCCCAACACATTTCTCTTTCCTTCTGTGTGCAAAAAGTAGGTGCACAGTTGTACTTCTAGAGTTGAGCTTTATTTGTAGAGACAAAAAAACCCTTTTCGGTGCATAGAAAGTTCAAAGGATCAATTGGAGGGTGACCTAGTCTTGAGACACCATCCCTGCAAATTTGGTAGATTTTACAGAGAAACTCTGAATCATCCCAAAATTCTCAGATCAAGGTGCACGATGAAATCTTGAACCTATAGCTCACTGTTTTCTCATACTTTGTCTTCATTTCCAACACTTAATCTTAATTCAACTAGTCAAATTACAAAAGAAGGTCAAACACATTCCAAACACAACCAATCTCCTTATTATTCAGTCCTTGAATCATTTAGGATTGGATCTGGTAGATTTATTCCCCTTTTTTGAATGTAAAGTCTCTCCAAGTGAAAAATGAGCTTAGTGAATCCTCTCCCTTTTACGGATTTGCTAAGCCCCCAATTTTCCCCTTTACATTTTGGTGAACCCAATGTGAACACCCTAAATTTTTATTTTTGTTTTTATATTTGAGTGTATGCAATTTAAAATTCAAATTTTTAATTACTAGTTTAATTTCCTTGCAATTTTCAAAAATTAAGAGGTTAAATTCACAAAAACCCTTATTTTTAGATTCCAAATTGAGCTTGTGATTTGTCTAACTTGGATTGATTGTTTCAGATCTAAGAACTCTTTTATAATTCAAGTTTTCATTTATTTGTTCAAGTTTTAAAAAAATTAAAAAAATAAGTGGTTAAATAAAAAAACCCTAATTTTTAATTGTAAAATTGAACTTGTGGGTTGTATAGATCTTGAATTAATTTTCAAATTTGAGTCCTTGCTTCAATTTCAAAATTCACTTTCCCTCTTTGCAACATTTAACTTTTCAAATTTAAACTTTTAAAATTATGCGGTTTATGCAAGAAACCCTAATTTTTAAAATTAAATTAATCTAGTGCAATTTCAAATCTTTTAAGCATTTAATTGACTCAATTAAGTCTAAATCCTCTTGTTCTAATTCTAAACATCATAACCATTGGTCTTTAAGTGTGCCTCTTTTTTTATTCTTTTAATTAAAAATCTTCTCGAACATCCTAAGTATGTCATGTTTCGACCTTCAAGGCTTATTTTTGCATATCTAGACATCTCCAATTCCCATAACCTTCTAAAATTTGCATTAAAATCAAAACATCTTTGCTTCCCTAAAAAAATTGCTAAAAAGTTGGTCAGCCCAAGTAGGTACCTACTTGGTCCTGACTTTTTCTCCTCAAATTTAGGGAGCTTGTGTTGACTATATTTATTGCTCAATTCCAGAGATTGGTGAAATTTTATTGATTTTAGGTTGCCCTAAGGTCAAAAACAAATCTAAATTTTGACATTTCAATTTTCAATTTAAATTTTAAAATTAAGTGGTTAATTACATATACCCTAATTTTTAAATATTAAGTTGATTTCTCCAAATTTTTAATATTCTAAAATTTTAAATTTTGAAATTAAGAGGTTATTTTCAGCCCTAATTTTAAATTTTTATCTTCTAAGGGATAATTTCAAATTTAAATTAAGAGGTTATTTTGGCAAAGCCTTAATTTTAAATTTCAAATTCCTAGGAGATTGCATTATTCTTTCAATCATTTTTCATTTCAAAATTTAAATTTTTAAATTCCCTCCCTTAGTGCATGAATTTTACTACTACTAGTCCTACCTATAGTATCCACATAAGGAGAAGTTGTAGAATTAGGGCTGCCTAAGGTTTAATTACCGAGGAGATGGAGCCTAATTTGGCTAGCTTTTTTAATGAGGATATTGGTGGTTCTTCCAATCCTACAGATATTTCTTTTTATCCTCTTGATAATTCTCATGAGGAGGAGTCACTAAATAGAGTATCTGTTGACCAACTGGCAAAGATGGACAATCAATTTGACAATCTTCAACAATGGATGAGTCAAGAATAACTGAAAAGTGAATGTCTCCCATTTATTTAAGGATTAAAAAGAATGATTCAAAGTGATAAACATGGTGTTGATATCTTGCATGGTATTGCTCATATTTTTTATTCTAATATCATGCCTATGAAGAGTTGTGCTGAAAATGTAATTACACAATCTTCTAGTCAAGTTAATAATTCAATTCCTTTGACAACTCCTATAACTAGTGTTCCTACCTTCACATCGAACATCATGGCTACCTCTACAAAAAAATTTATACCTATAAATGTTAGTCATGGGGGAAATACCTCTTCTTTCATTCCTCCTATCATGAGTGTTCCTCTTGTTACCCAATCACATTCATCGCCTATAAATGTTAGTCAAGGGGGAAACACCTTCAATCACAATTCCTTCATTCCTCCTACGAGTCTTCCATGTGTTACCCAACCTTCTCCATTACCTACTTAACATAATGTCCCACCTCCTTATTCTCAATCTCTTCCTTCCTTCAATAATATTACTCCTCCCTCTCAATCCAACATATCTAATTTCAATCGTTCTACTGAAGCTAAAATCAATAGTCTAGCCCAAACAGTGTCTTCCTTACAACAACAAATAGCTTCTATGAATTAATCCAAGTATAATGTGCCCACACATGCTGTAGCGAGCCCATTATCCAATGACATTGTTAGAGTTGTCCCTTCTAAACATGTAGAATTCCCTGAATTGGAACTTTTTAATAGAAAAGGTGATCCCTTAACTCTATTAAATCATTCCAAACTTGGTGTAGTGACTTTTCTCATGATCAAATATTGTTAGAAAAATTGTTTACTAGAACATTAAGGGGTAGAGCTTTGCAATGGTATTTTTTTTTCCCTTTTTATTCTATTACTTATTATCAACAATTGGCTAATGCTTTTATTCAAATATTTCACAATAATATTGGTCCTAAAGCTACTTTGACTGATGTGATACATTGTAAATGAGGTGTTAAAGAAAAAGTGAGTGATTTTATTGGTAGATATAAGCATTTCGATTCTCAATTTCTTGTGCCCGATCAAGATATTCAAAATATTTTTATTGCTAATTTACAAAAAGATATTAGGGATAAACTTCTCTTAACTGAATTTACTTCCTTTCTGCACTTGTGTGTCATACTTTACAATTATCAACTGACTATGAGTCAATTGGACCAATCATCTCCTTCCACGGCTCCGAGTGATAAGGGTGCTAGTTCTCAACAACTTTTTGTGAAGTTCAAACCAAACAAAGGATTCATAAAATTCAATGAAAACAACAACAACAATCAACTGGTAGCCACTATAAGTATGCATCCTTTGTTTGAATAGTTTAAAAGAGAAAAAAAATCACTCCTTTGAATGAATCTTTTCATAGCGTTATGTCTAAGTTAATACAAAGGAATGTGTTAAAACTTCCCCAAATCAAGCCAATTGATCCATCTAAGACAACTTCACCTTACTTTGATACTATATCCTTTTGTCAATACCATCATCAGCCTAGTCATGATACTGAAAAATGTTTTTCATTGAGAAGTAGGATTCAAGAATTGATTTCTAACAATACCATATCTATGGCAGGTGTGAATGATAAAGGAAATGAATACATATCTCTTCCTAATCAAAACCTTTATATTTTCACTGATCCTTTACCATCCCATTCCACTAATGTGATTGAGATTGGTCATCTTGCTTTCTTTGCTGATGATGTTGGCCTTGAATCTAACAATGTGGTGAACCTTCTAGATCAACAAGAACCTCCTAAGGATTTGTGCATCACATTTTATCCTAGTGAGACCATTAAAGAACTTTATGACCCATTATATAAGTGCAAAAATCAAAGGTATACTTGCTAGAGGAGTTCTTATTGATCCTTCTTGTATGGTTAATGTGATAAATAAATAATTTCTTTATACTTTGCAATTTCATCAAGTAATATATAATGATATTGATGTGGTGGTTAAAGCTTTTGATGGCTTCTCTTGTCCTTCTATTGGTTCTATAACACTCCCTCTTGATGTTGGCACTAATTCTTAGATGTTCAATTCTCTATCATTCCTACATTTGATCAATTTTGTGTGAATATGGAACATCCTTATCTCTCTTCCATGAAAGAGATCACTTCTACTGTTCATAAGTATTTTAAATTTCCTCATAATGGTGAAGTCATAACTGTCAATCATAGCATGTATCAACCTAGAATCAGAAAAGGAGATGTTTGTCTTGGTTACTTTTGGTTCAAATGATTCCAGCCTCTTCAACCTAGAAGTGATGCTCTCTTTAGATCATATCAAAATTTAAAAAAATGAAATGATTTTGTCATTGATTAAATCTATAAATCCAACACTTAGAATTCTCTTGATGGTCATATACCCCTTCTTGAGGATAATATTATTCTTCCTCCTAACGAAAGAAACAATCTTCTTCTCAAAGAGGCTCCTATTCCTTCTCCTAAACAAAATAGTATCATTTCTCCTTAGAAAAGAGATATTTTTCTTCCTGAAGAAGAATATATTCCTTCTCCCATGGATGAGTCTACTCCTCCTCCCAAAGGTATAAAAACTCTTCCTCCTCAACATCAATCCATTCCTCCTAAGGCTAGACCTATCCCTCCTCATGAGGGACCTTATCTCCTTTGTACACCTCCCATTCCTCCTTTATATGGTGTGTTTCCTCCTCCTTCATCTTATAGAGAGAAATGATTAGCCTCTCCTATTGTCCAACCTAATAGACCTCAACCCATTCATCCTAACATAAAATAAGAGATGAAGCCTATACTTGATGAAACTAAACATCCTCAACCTTCAGGCAAAACTAGAAGAAACCGTTGTGCGAGAAAATGTCGATGAAGATGTCATGTTAGAGCTCATGAATTTTCTTCCCAAACCATTTCTTCTCCTAAAACACCAATTATTGACATGATTCCATTTTCTCCTAAACAAAAAGTTCAACCTAATTCTCCAAGATGCAAAATTATTAAAACAAATGATGGTTCAAGTTCTATTCCTATTAGAGATCCTATTCTTATAAATCTTGATAAATAAATAGGTAAAAATGTTGTTAATGATGAAAATTTTGATCCTAATATTTCTGATGATGAATATGAATATGTTCATGTTGACAGTGATTTATCTGCAAAATTTTCAAAAGCATTAATTCTATCTCCTAGTAACGAATAAAGCGACTTTATCATTAGAGCATGGTTCTTGTTTAGAACTTGTGATAGCTCCATATATTATGCTCAATGTAGCTCCTCTTACATGTTTTCTACCTTCCTAAAATAATAATCACCAAGATTAGGGGGAGGATGATGTGCTTGATTAGCTTCATTAGCACCATAGATTCTCTCTCTCTCCTCTCTTTCTTATTTGTGACATTCTTCTATTTATTTCCCTATTCTTCTATTTGTTGTCCCTAGTGTTGTCTACTTGAGGATGATGCAAAGTGTTGAGATCTATTTTGGTCTCTCCTGTGTTGACTCAAAAGACACATGTTTTTCCTTCTTCCATGGTGTTTTCCTTTCTTTGGAGGATGATTTATCATAAAAAGCATACTGACTTCAAAGTTAGATGATACCACCTCATGTTTTGTTTTTTGTGTTCATTATCCTTTGATTTATCCTCTCTTGGGGGCTAAATTATTGTGATAGCATGCTTGTATTTTTGGGTGTATCCTACCTTAAAGCAATTGCTACCAACAAGGCATGTGCAATCACTTTAACATGGGGGCATACACTCCACTCATGATTCTCTCTCTTGATACTTAAAGTTCCTTAGCGAACTTTGTCTTTGCTTTGTGATTTTTAGTATCTTCTTTTCATGACTCATAGTAAGAGAACCTTAGTAGTTGTAGTAATGGGTCCCTCTTTCTCTCTCATTATCTTCCCTATTACCTTATCATTGAAGTCATAAGATCCTAAAGTCCACTAGGAGCTTTGTGCATCTTGCCTCTTTGACGTGGTGAAAGTCTTTCAATCTAAATTCCTTGTACTTTATCATGAGTACTTGTGTAAGCTCATACTCCCACTAAATTGGGGGCTAAATGTAACATCCAAAAATTCTACCCCTTGCAATTTTAGATTATATTTGGGTCTTTTCCTTAGTGTTTGTTCCCCTCTGCCTGATTGGAGACTTGAGTATGCTCACACATATAAAAAACTTCATGCAATTCATTGATATACCCTTCCTGCACCTTGATCCTTCCCCAAATTAGGATAGGAATAGGGTAGGGTTCCCCGGTCCCCCTTAATGGGGACCTATCTTAGACCCCTCCCCCTAACATATCTCAAATTTGAAGCGAGAAAATCCCCCCTATGTCGGCTCATGTTGGAAAATCAGTCAATTAATCCTACGGCTAAAGTCTATAAGAGGGATTTCCCCTCTCATTTCAACAACCACGATAACACACAATCATTATCAAGCATTCGAAAGATCAATAATTTAAGCATTCAAGAGAAATTGAGCATTTTCAGTCTTCCTTCAAGGTTTGGAGCAGCAATAGAGTCAAGATTTCAAGCATTGAAGAGGATATCATCATTCTAATCCATGGAATCATAATTCCATGTGGAGGCAAGGAAAACTTTACGAGGTATAAGCATTTCATTTTCAAGCAATTCAACATCCCCTCAAAGAGGAGAATTTCTACTTCCAGTCATTTCAATTACATTATTTTAATCACTTGATTAATTCCAAAACTAGGGTTTTACAGAAATTCAAACCCCTATTCCCAACACATTTCCCCTTTTTTATGTGTGCAAAAAGTAGGTGCACAACTATACGTCTAGAGTTAAGCTTTATTTGTAGAGACAAAATAACCCTTTTTGACACACAAAAAGTTTGGAGGACCGATAGGAGGGTGACCTAGTCCAGACACACAGTCCCTACAACTTTTGGCAAATTTTATAAAGCAGCTCTGAATCATCCCAAAATTATCAAATTTAGGTGCACGATGAAATCCTGAACCTATAACTCGTTGTTTTCTCATACTTTGTCTTCATTTCCAACACTTAATCTTAATTCAATTACTCAACTTACAAAATAGGGTCAAACACATTCGAAACACAACCAATCTTCTTAGTATTTAGTCCTTGCATCATTTAGGATTGGATCTGGTAGATTTATCCCCCTCTTTTGAATGTAAAGTCTCTCCATGTGAAAATTGAGCTTAGTAAATCCTCCTTTCCCTTTGGTGGATTTTCTAAGCCCCTAATTTTCCTCTTTACACTACTAGCACTTCACATCCTACCTCTTGACCACCTAGAACATTTGTACCCCTTCATAATTTTGCCAACTATATCAACACTAGCTTGCCACCCATTAGCGTAGCTACCATATTGTGCCCTTAATCTACTTCCCACATAAACACATATTCCTATCACCTTCTTAATTGATATTATCAAACAAGTGGCTTGATTACCTCTAGACTATGACTGGTCCATCCTTGACACACCTATGGAAGGTAAATTTATTGATCAACCTCTCATCAATCCACAAACTACCACTTCCACACCTAATAGCACTTCACATCCTACCTCTTGACCACCTAGAATATTTTCACCCCTTCATAATTTAACCAACTATATCAACATTATCTTGCCACCCATTAGAACAACTGGCAACTCGTGCCCTCTGACTACTTCCCACATAAACACATCTTCCTATCAATATATTGGTGGTGGTATACAAGTTGTGTCCACACATATCCTAGTTTCAAATTTAGGTCAAGGGTTCCCTAATGTTAAAAATCAAATGTCTGACATTATAAGAGAAATTCATAACATGAAGGACCTAATCAAGAACCTAAGGGAAGGAATCCATGAGAAATCATATACCTTTGAGGAAATCTATCCCTGTCTTTATTATCCATCAATCTCAATAGCTCCATACTCACTTGGTTTTTAGATCCCAAAATTTGACAAGTATAAAGGCAAAAGGTGTCCTAGGGAACATGTGAGAGGATTCTACATTTCCTATCAAGATGTTTCCTATAGTGATGTCTACCTACAAAAACTTTTCCCAAGGATTCTAAGTGGACCAACCCTTGTTTGGCTCTCAGCTTAATTTCATGGTTCCATTAAATCATTCCTTGACCTTGTCAAAATTTATTTGTCTCACTATGAGTAAAACATTGAGAATGATACTTTCATGATAGACCTGTGCAACATGAAACAAAGGATTAGAGATACCTTTGCCAACTTTTTACAAAAGTGGAAACATCTTATTGGAAAATTCCCTTGGGACATACCTGAATCTTACCAAGTAGAGTTGTTTCAAGGCAACCTCGTCCTTGAGATGTCACATCCTTTGAGTTGTCAATGTATTAAGACCTCTGTGGAAGTTACCAAGAAAGGCTTATCCTTAGAGTGAGTTGTCCTTGAACAAGGTGTCCTCAAACCTAATCAGAAAGATTCCCATGGGTCCTCATCCAATGTAAAGTCTAGGTATTTGTCTAAGAACAAAAATATTGTCAATGATGGAGTCATTGATGTTAAGAAAGTCTAGACCATGACTATACTGAACAAACTTACCACCACTAATAACCCATACAACAACCAATCTAATTCCCAAAACCCATCCAAACCCCACAACATCATCTCCATTCCTATTTGATCATCCCATCCCAACAATCAACATCAACACAAATACACTCTACTTGTTGAACCTATTGAGGCTATCTTCTAGAAGCTTGCTAAGGCTAATATTATGGTCTTTCCCATGACTCGTCCATATTAACCCAGCCAACCTAAACCTTGATGGTATAATAAAAATGAATATTGTGAGTACCATCATGTACAAGGTCATGATATAAGAAAGTTCATGAAACTCAAAAATTATATTCAGGACCTTATTGATAAGGGTGACATTGAGATTGTGGGTTATGAGCCCAATAATTCTAATGATAAGCTCAAGATGTACCAAGACCCCTTCCCTAAGCATGGTATGGATAAAGGTTCATCATCTCATTCGATACCCTATGACTATACTAATAATATCATTGTATTTGAGTCTCTGGTAGGACTCATTAAACTTGCCAAAAACTATGTTAATACTATCACCATCCAAGGAGCTAACATGACATTGACACCTTGTAGACCAAGGGTAACTATTTAGGGAATCCCTCCTCCTCAATCATCTAGTAGAAAAACCCAAGCCAATATAGTCTTCCGAGGTGCTTTACCCTTTAATCCATCTTCTCCAAATCATTTCAACGTCACTATTGGTAAGAGACATAAACTATCCATGGATGTCCTCCTCCTCTAGCTTCCACATCATCTTCCAATCACTATAACTCTTCTAGACCTTACCCATTTATAAGGAGATCCTTGAACAAGTCCTACTAGAACTCTATTTCCCAGACAATATTAACATCACTCATTTTTGGCCTTGATAGGTAATATTGCTACACAACATCACTTGGTCTTCACCTCCAAAGAAACTTCATCCATTGATCCTTCTCACAATAAACTACTCCACATTGAAGCCATTGTGCATAAACATAAAATAAATTAGGTCCTCATAGGTAGTGGATCTAGGTTAAACCTCTGTACATACAAATTTATCAAACAATTGGGATTATCTGAAGATCTGATTGATCCATCTAGTGAGATCACAATAAAAACATATGATGATGCAAAACGAGACTCAAAAAGTGTCATCACACCACCTCTTCAAGTGGTCCCTATAACAATTTAAACTACCTGTCAAGTTTTAGACCTCTATCTCCCCTACAAAATTATCCTTGATCATCCTTGGATCCATTCTATTCAAGTCATTCCATCCACCTACCATCAATTCCTAAAATTTCCATACAATGTTAGCGAAATCACTATCCAGGTGAATCTATGACCTTTTTGATATTGTAAACTCCTTGAAGGGAAATGTCCCCACCATTTCCCACTCAACACACCCACTTCCAGTATCACATCCACTTCCACCCAACCTGAATCAAGGTCAATATCATTGACAAAGGATGTGGAGAGTATACCCTTGAAAATATAATTTATGTGGGACATCCCCCTCCTTCTCATAAGTCCTATGGTAGGCCCAAAGAAATTGAGATTTGGCAAAAACCTACCATACAATGTAAGAAACCCAATTTCTAGTAGTGGGCCCACTTGATGAAAGCATTGAAATTGATATCACTTCCTGGCTCTGTAGAGAAGAAAATGAGGCACCCATAGATATTCCAAAGAAATGTATCCTAAGGAATCAACTATAGTAGAAAAGATGGGTTACAAAGGACATGGTCTTGGACATAAGGAAGAAGGAAGAAAAACACCCATCTCACTAGCTTCATACAAATACAATAGAGGGTTGGGTTACTCCCTAAAGCCTTAGGTTACCATTATTGGTGCTTTAATAGATCCTCCTTCTAACATTGACAACTCTAATGAAGAGAAATATCACAAAGTGCCTTTCAAATACCTTTACAACATATTCACCCTTACATAAACACCATCACCACCTCCTCTCCATCTTGTTGGTTCCCAAAAATGAATGGGTCTACACTGTCGCTAGGTAGAGACCAAGTTGATTCCTCCAAATATCTATGGAAAGCCACCCAACTATGAATATCAATCAGGCTTGGACTAACATTGAAAAGTATACAAGATTCTTCTATACTTCGGGCTCTACATAACCTAGGAGGGTGATCCCTTCAGTGAACTTCTTGCTCTCTGCAACGATACTCAAGAATTTACTAAAAACAAAGTAGATTATCTCATAAAAGGACTCAATAGAAAGGGAGAATGATCAAGGATGGAGAGTCCTTTAGTGATCCTCAACCTTAAGTTGGAGTATGAGATGGGAGGACAAATTTTTAAAAATACACAAACACTTAACAAATGATATTTTGATATTTAAGAGATTTGTAGAGATTCATTAGTTAAAAGAAAAACAAGGCTAATAAACAAAACCAGTTACAAGCATTGATTAGTGCCTTAATCCATTGGGCACCTGAAAGATATAAAACATAAACCTGAAAAATGTGACAAAATGTGATCTGATAACATAAAATCTGAGATGATACTACCTTACAATATACCCCATTTGCAACCCTAACCCAAAACTAGTTATCTAAAATCCTTGCACAAGCCCTATCATTCTGCAACTCCATTTAAGTGATTTAATTGACCCCTTGGGCCAAAGCATAAATAGAAAGCTACATAGATCATAACAATACACTAAATGAAATAAACCCTTGATTCATTTCATTTAAAAAATTGATAGAATCATGCAATGGAGAGAAAAGAGTCAGAATTTTGTTTTTCTTTAAACAAAATGTTATCTTTGTCACAAGATAAAATTTACATATAACTCCTTCAAGAACTTGTACAAAATTTGACACTAAAACATTTCTTTATTTGCTTTATAAAAGGCTTTACAACTTGTTTGCTTCACTTAGACTCGCTATTGGAAAGAGACTAGGAAAAACCCAAGGAACAAGAAAACTGAACCTACAAGACATTCCCAAACAAAATTTGAACCCTTCTTGTAGCCATGATTTCCCTTTTTATAGAATAAAGGAAGCAAAAATATTCCCGCTAGAAGACACATGTAGATAGCAGATTCATTCTTAACAATTAACCCTAAAAGGTTGTATGCAATTCTGTTACAAAAATGTTTGCATATCCATGTGCTGGCACCTATGAATCATCACTCTTAACTAAAAATTGGTATGGGAAAAATCATTTGAGCCATGTCGTTATCACCTTGACACCTTTGGATGGAGTGTGAGATGTTGAACTTCTGTTCTATTGAGCATTTCCCTTCTAGGAAAGGAAACATGGTCTCGACAAGAAGAAAAGTCACCTCTAAACTAGAGGAGGAGCTTCACCCTTCATGCCTAGGATCAAAGGCAGTGGAAGGAGGAGTTAGGGGGGAAACATAATATGTTGGGGAGGGGTTGCAACTTCCATGCAGCTACATGGATGGATTTCTACCAACCCCTACCTAGACATGTCCCTTTTTCATTTCTTTGCGGGCTCTCTCTTATAACTCCCTGACATCCAGTGACAAAGTAGATGGAGAGGTTGTGCCATGTGTGGCCTTTCTTCATAAGAAAAGGCTTTCACGCCCCCTCTAGCAATCCTACCCACTTTCACATCTGCTCTAGCAATAAACATACTCACATATGAGAGAAAAATCCATCCAGTATCACAAAGTATATTGTAACTTCATTTACAAGCTTGCTCAAACATCATTCTCCTTGAAAAAGGAAAGAATGCATTTAGAAAATGAAAAAGGATTCATACTCTCCTACCAATTTAATCACCACCCTGCTGTATTTATAGTTGAACAATACTTCATCAAGTAGTTCTTGTTTGTGAAACAACATCACTCTGGTGCTCTTAATTCAATCTGCCATCTATGGACACTAGAATTCATGCATATCACATCCATTGTATTCTTCTATCAAGGTTCATGTGATGTGAGTGATTTTATCCTGATTTTATTCTTCCATGGGTGTACATTCTTTTGCTTCAGGATCTCTGTCAACAAGAAAATCTTTGAATTCATCAGAGAACTCATGATCCATCATACTTGAACCAAAAACTTATCCTAATCCTTTCACATCTTTGAGATATCATCCTTGCCTTGTCGAATAAGTCCTTTTCTCAATAGAAAATTCAAAAATAATCCTCCTAGATTGGGTCTGCATCAAAATCTCCCAATTTGTCATTAATCATCCCAAGTCAAAAAGTTTATATCTTATTCATCCCATCTCTCTCTCGCAGGCTATGACCAATGCCTTCAAATATCCCTCCTAATTTTACATCTGAAACTCAGTCATAGATCTTACCCAACCTAGCAAATCTAATGATCATTGTTTTTCGATGCAACATTTGACCCTCCATCTCTATCCGCGGACCCACCAAGTCCCGACTAATCAACGACATATCATCTTTTGACTAGACTTTGTTAGTGGCTTCATGATAGGTCTTCTTGGTCATCCCAGAACATGTGACATCATCTCATGATTCCACTATCCATAACTTCCTTGCAACTTCCATCGTAGGGATACGGGGGTCATTGGATCTGTTCAAACTTTACTGCTTTGCACAATGCTTGTTAACTCCTCCAGAATTAAATATTGAACACATTTTGCCTCAAGATAAAACATCTCCATTCATTTTAAACATTTGCCAATTGATAGGACTATTAGTAAACCGACTTTTACCACTTGAGAACCAGTAACATAATGCTTTGACCGGCTATACTACCAACCTTGTTGATTTTTGCTAAAAACACATGTCACAATCTTGCGATGTTGTAGTCTTTATCATCCTTTCACTTTTGATCACAGGGAAGCACAGACCATTGGATTCATTTTGTCTTTAGCAACTAGCTGAAATACTTAGGACTTTCGGCCTTAGGAAAATTATGGATGTAGGCACAAATATTTAAAAGGAAAACAGGTTTTAGGGAAAATTTTATACAGCTTAGGGAAATCATTTCATAGACTGGTCTAACATGACTTAATGTTTAGAGAACAAAATGGGCCCACCAAGGAAGTGGAACCCTCGACCTTATGTGAGAAAAAGGTAACGATAGAATATAAAAAAAGGCCCAAAGATTTTCCTTTATACCAAGACTTAATCAAGAAAAGATACAACCCCTAAAGCCCCAAACCCTAAAAAACCTGACAGAGGGAAAAACAAAACCAGAATGACCAAATTTTGCAAGAAATAATTTTAGGTCCTATCAGTGGCTCTAGTTGGGGACGTCTATTTCATAGGAATGAGAAGAGAAACCAAAATTTTTGGGTGAAGCTGACCAACTACAGGGCAGACTAAAAATAAACTACCTAGACAACATAATTTCAACAGAAAAGGAAACTACACTACCAAAGAAAACTTAAATAATTCTCATGGATAACAACTACTTTAAGAAAAGTAGAAACTCAAAAATTGTCCATGAACA
Organism: Cryptomeria japonica; assembly: GCF_030272615.1. Classification (NCBI taxonomy): domain Eukaryota; kingdom Viridiplantae; phylum Streptophyta; class Pinopsida; order Cupressales; family Cupressaceae; genus Cryptomeria; species Cryptomeria japonica. Next base: position 593,334,958 of record NC_081411.1, read on the forward strand.
TGCAATGCAAGAGGGAATTATTAATAACTCTATTAGGAACAAAGTTAGAAAATTTACTCTACCCTAAATTATTTGTGGCCTGCAGAGTCAAATCGCATATGATGGCCCAATGCCATCTGCCATTGTCAACTAGTTCTTTCCTCTATCATAAACATGATTTTCTTCTGAAAGCGTCAAATGTAATTTAATAACATAAGTAGAAAACCATTTTTTAAACCTACTGGTTATTTTCATCCAACCACTATTCTTAAATAGCTTGTTCTTTTGTTTCCGGCCACTGGTCAAGTGACTCTCATGGGGTGATCTTGTATCCCCCAGCCTTTTTTTGTGAATATGTACTTTAATATTTTTAATTAATAGAGAAAGCCTATTCATCAAAAAATTTATCATTGCAATTATTGTTGAAAATCTTAAGCTTATGCAATGATATGGAATATTTGTCATTATGTAACACATATGTGTTGTGATGAACATAGCACACATCCTGTCTGCAACCAATATCCCATTTTGTAAAGACACCATCTAGTTGAAAAAATAAAATCTCATATTCTAGCACATAACTGAGAAAACATGCCTCACTTGCAACATTAGCCTACTTTTTGAAATAAGGACTCCTTGAAAAATCCACTTTCTTACTGATCATAGTGAGCAAACTATTATCAAGAGGAGGAAAAGGATCAGAGATGACCCTTTCATGTAATTGCAAATCATCAAACCGGACAAATACTTCACCCTCCTGCTTTGTATCCAATTTAATATTGACAATATCAGCAACAGGAGAAAACTAATCATTGTTACTTATCATTAATTCAGGTATTGCACCTTCATCTTTATAATATTCCATTTTAGAAGTTGATACAATAATGTCCAAATTCTTAATTGTTTCTTCATACAAAGCATATACGCCTAAAAATGGTCTGAAGATAATTAATTAAATAAGCAATTATTTAATCAATCCCCCTTCCCAATTAATTGAATTCATAAGCAATTTGATTAATTTCTTTGTTCATCTACTAGTAAATAAATCTACATGATTTATTTACATATTTCATTTCATATCCCCCTTTGATTAATTAATTCTAAATTAATTAATTCCCCCCATATAAATCAATTCTTCTAATCCCTAATTAAAATTAGTAAAATCAAGTTTGTTGAGATTAATTATCATTTTCTAAATTATTTGAATTTCTGAATTCAAATGAGTACATGGCTCCTAACTTTTAACCACCTAACCTAACCACCCTCAAACCTAACCCATTCTATCTAATCCTAGGGTCTAACTAACCCTATCCTATCTTGCACATCCTAACCTCCTATGGTGTGGATATTCTCCCCTTGAGACACATGACACTTTTGCCACATGTCTCCTTAACCTCTCATGAGCAAGGCTCCTTGACACTTGTCACCATAGAGATGACAAGTGTCCCCCCCCAAACCTCTTCTCCAACCTCCTCCAATTTCACCCTTGATATCTTAAGACTCCATCTTGACTGTTGATTCCTACCACCTCACCCTTGGCCTTGGAAATCCTATAAATATCCCTCATTTTGGAGCACAAAGGATCCCATCTCATATAAATTTAGGCATTGTTACTATAGGCATATCCATTCTAGAATGTCATTTAAGTATTGTTATTATAGGCAATTGTATCTTAGATCTATCTTAATTTGATCATTTTCTAGCATAATTGTTCAATCATGTAGCTTAATCAATCTCTATTCTAGCTGAATTGTATCATCATCATAGCTTAATCATGCATATCATTAGCTTAATTATCCTCTTGTATCAATCTATCATAATCAATCTCATCTAGCTTGCATATCATACCATTTCAAATCCCCCGTCTAGGTGTAGTCAAGTCACTGGGATTGCTTATCCAGATTAGAGAGAAAATCCACACTCGCATCTCTTAGGAGGCAATAGGTCACTTTGTCATGGTTTATCTTTCATTTTATTTCAATTTGCTAACCATGCTTGTAATGATCTATTGAGTGTTTGTGTTATAGCTGCAGGTACTCTACTTCACACACACAACAGTAATTGGCACCCACTGTGGGGCCCAACCCCTTTGATCTTTAACAAGTTTGCTTGCAGGAAATTTCATTGACAAGTTGATTATCTCTTTTGGGCTCTTGAATCATGATCTTGGTCTCTATTCCAGCATTCCAACACCTAAAATGGTGTTTATGGGACATTCCTAAACTCTAATTTTTTATGTTTTTCTCTGTTTTGAGTTTGTACCTTAGCATTTTTGGTATGTTTTGTAGTGTTTCTGGTATATTTAACAACATTTTTAGTCTATTTAACAATGTTTTTTGGTATGCAAAATAGCATTTTGGGTCCTTTTGGCAACGCTCTTGGCACATATGATGGCGTTCTTGGTCAATTTGATGACGTTTTTGGTTTTTTATTGATTTTTCAAATGTTGTATTTTGCATTTCTTATTTCTACTTTTGGACTATCATTTTCATGAACCTAATTTGTAGATTATTGGTTTTTCTGGTGCTTATTTTGCTGTGAAAGACTGGAATCATAAACCATTTCGATGTCAAAGAATACAATATAAACTACTAACTTTGTTTGGAGCTGCGGGATTTTGCACTTATTTTTGTGAAATTAGGCACATAAACTAATTACAATGGAAATGAACAAACATGTCTTTTGTGTTTTGATGATAGGTGAGTATGCTCTCACCTTTCTTAGGTGATCAAAAATCTAGACTCATATTTTTCTTTCAATAGTGCATATCTTTAGAAGACCTACCCTCTCGAGGAGCCTATAAGGCCAAAGCCATTAAGGCCAGTGAGAGGGGAATGACCTAAGTGGGAACACCTAATGCCAAGTACTCCAACCGACTATAAAATAAATGTGATTTGATGAAAATCAAGTCAACGGTAGTGCTCAGGAATAGCTCTCCTCCATACCTTCGGGTATATCAAACCTTGGTTTTCAAGGCTATGAGACCTCTTAATTGAGTTTATACCTTGATGCGCCAAACGAAACCCTTACCAGTTCCAATTAAAATTAGAAGCTACCCAATTTACCTCCAAACATTATTAAATTCTTAATGCATGGAGGGGGAATAATCTCTCCTTAAGATACTCACCATATGTCCCTCTTGAGCATATGTGCAAACTCCCCTTTTGAAACCTTATTGCTAGGCTCATAATGGGACTCCACTAGCCCTTGCAAAGGCAAAAAAATGGGCACCCTTTAGGGGTGACAAGGCTATGTGAGCTGACAGGGTACCAAGTATGGGCTAAGAACTAATAATGAAGCCAACCTCCTTAGGATAGACTAAATGATGTGTTTTCAATTGTTCAAAACTCATGAAAACTTGGGCTTTCTTTAAAGCTTGTTGAACATACACTTTATGTGCCCTTTGGGACAAAAGTACAATCTAAATTCTATGTTTGTAAGTCAAGTCAAGATATCATCCATTGAAATACAACAAAAATTGCAAACTCAAACTTCAAATTGTCAAATTTACAAATTTCACAACACATTAGCTCTTTCGGTCTAAACAATTGCATTTTCAGTCCAAACGGGCCTACTTACAGTCCAAACAATCACACTTTCAGTCCAAATAGTCGCACTTACAGTCCAAACAATTGCACTTTCAGTCCAAATAGTCCCACTTACAGTCCAAACAATCATACTTTGAGTTCAAACATTAGCTCTTTTAGTCCAAATAGTCACACTTTCGGTCCAAATAGTCACACTTATAGTCCAAACAGTCACACTTATAGTCCAAATAGTCATGCTTTCAGTCCAAATATCAGCTCTCTTGGTATGCATGTTAGCTTTCTCATATTTCAACATTAACTCTCCAAGGATGAGCTTGCTAGGTATAAACATAAATTTTCTCAGTCTACACATTAACTCTTGGGGTCAAAATAACCATTGTCTAAGTTCTAACATCACTAGTTTAAACTTCAGAGTTCTTGGTCTAAACATTAGATCTCTTGGTCTAAACGTCAGCTCTCTTTATCTAAATGTTAGCTCTCTTGGTCTAAATGTCAACTCTTCTGGTCTAAATGTCAGCTCTCTTGGTCTAAACGTCAGCTCTTCTGGTCCAAACGTCAACTCTCTTTGTCTAAATGTCAGCTCTCTTAGTCTAAACATCAGTTCTTCTAGTCTAAACATTAGCTCTCTTGGTCTAAACGACAACTCTTCTGATCTAAATGTCAACTCTCTTTGTCTAAACAACAACTCTTTTGGATTGAATGTCAAATTGCTCATGTTTCAATACTAGATCTCCTAGTTTGCACTTGCTAGGAATAATTTTAGTTATCTGAGTTTGAAAATAAAAAAAGTTAGGTCAAAACAACAATCTCCTAAGTTCAAATACCCAATTTGTTGAGTCTAAACATAACTATTTTGAACTTTAGAGTCACTACACTACAAAATAGCATTTTTGGTATGTTCCTCAATGTTCTTGGTCATTTTATCAGCGTTTTGGTCAATTTGTCAATGTTCCTGGTCATTTTGTCAGCATTTTTGGTCAATTTGTCAGTGTTTCTGGTGAGTATAGCAGCATTTCTGGTCCATATAGTAGTGTTTCTGGTCAGTATAGTAGTGTTATCGGTAAGTTTAGCAGTGTTTCTAGTAAACTACACCAAAATCAGAAAATAAAAACAACCCATTTCTAGTCAGTATAGTAGTGTTCTCCATCAATTTGTCAGTGTTACTGGTCAGTATAACAGTGTTCTTGGTCAGTTTGTTAGCATTTCTAGTCACTTTGTCAGTGTTTCTGGTCCATATAGCGTTTCTGGTCAATTTAGCAGCGTTTTTGGTCTATATAGCAGCATTTCTAGTCATTTTGTCAGCATTTCTGGTAAACTGCACCAAAATCAGAAAATAAAAGCAACCCATTTCTTAGATAACCAAACGTAGAGACTAGGTCATCTCCTCAGGTCGCTCAGTCAGGTTATCTTTTGTTAAAACAAATTCAAAGATAGATGCAATAAGGTTCTCAAGTATTCATCTCCAACAAGTTTAAGATCTAATATCTCAAAGTGCAACATCACACCTTCTTTGATAAATTGATCACTCAAAACATAGTTTCTCATCAGGATCTATCATCCTCTATCATGAAACTACAATGTTTCATTAGGGTAACCTTGTCCCACATCATAGGATATATTGTTCCTATTGGACTTAGTTTTATCAAAATCATCATCATTGCACTCCAAACTAAGATTAAAAAACTTACAAATCTACAAATACTTGAATTATCTTTTCATGTCATATCACTCTATCATACCTACATTGACAGTTGGTCATTTATTGAAACACCTTTTAGACAATCGAATCCTTGCACAATATTTAAAACACATATATGCCCATTTTAACTAGAGCGTAGAGATATAAGATCACTGAAATGGAAATTGAAACATTCAAAATAGCTGAAGATCATAGAAACATGGAATACCAAAGAAAAATACAAGAAGACATAACAGGTCAAAATATCAGAGAAATCAAACAAGTAAAAAATTAAAAGTCAAGTATGTCAAAACCTCACAAGGATTCAAATACATCTCCAAAAAAAGGTGGCTCTTTTATGGAACTCTTAAAGAGATCCCTAAGGGATTTTGATGAGAAAGATCACAATCGTGCACCTATGTCTAGCAATGGCTCATTCCCCCATAAGCAAATTGACTCTCCAAAGGGATCTATTCCTACACCTCTTGAAATCTTGGGAGAACCTTCCATAGCATCATCACCAAACAATACACCCAAAGATGAAGTTCCCCAAGGGATATCCATGATTGCCATCAAACCTATTTCAGAGGATCATATTCAAATCCCATCTCCATCATATCCAAGCATTGATTCCTTGCAACATTCCCATAACACTCACTTGCAAATTGAAGTCCTCATTCATAGAACGCTCATTAAATGTGTCCTAATAGATGAGGGAGTTGGCTTAAAAATTTTCTGATTGAGTTTTGTCTGTGCTCTAGGTTATTCAGAAGATGTAGTTGATCCTCAAAAAAAGATCACCATTAAAGCACATGATGAAGAAGAGCGTTCCTCTAAAGGAATTGTGGTATGACCCATCAAAGTTGGACCTTTGCAGAAAGACACAACCTACCAAGTTCTAGACTTGGGCTTACCATACAACATACTCTTGAGAGGACCCTGGATACATGACATACAAGCTATTCCATCAACATGTCATCAAAGCATGAAATTTCCATACAATGGGCAGGAAATCACGATCTCAATAGATTCAAATCCATTGCAGTGTTGTAGTAATCTAAAACTAGCTCAAGAGGTTATTATTCCACATAACAGAGAGACATTATCTTCAAGCACACAATCCAAGGAACAATAATTTTCATCAATTTTGTCAAACATAGAAAAACAAATGTAGCTAAGAGAGAGAGGGAACGAAGAATATTTTCTATCATGGAAAAACAAACAAGAGCAACTTTAAATTGAAAGGGAAGAAGAAGATGTAGGAGTTAATGTAGTTCATGTGTATGCAGAGCAAACATTAGGAACTAGCCTACTTGAATTAGAATCACATTCGGTTGACTTGGACTTAATCGAGGACAATCAGGAGCTACCTACAAGAGGTCATTTTGACAAGAGTATCATTCTAGACATGGAAATACATATTGAAAGCTCTGGCATCTCTATCATGACCCCTAATATCTTTGAAACAATTCAACTTGAGGATCTTTTACCCTTAATCCATCCTGAACCTATGGACTGGGAAAATGAAAGACATACTACCATTGATACCTTTCCTAATGACCATGCCATATCCTTATATCTTCATGCAATTGAACCTGCAACTACTTTCACCAAGAATCTCAATAACGTATCTTCGAATCAAGTGGGTGCCAAATCTCCTAGTTGCAAAAGTGAAAATAAAGAAAACAATTTCAGGTCTAATGTTGAAAACCATTTATTGGCAACATTAGACTGAGAAAAAGTTAAAATAAAGGACGTATCTAACGGTGAAAACCATCTCGAGGTGCTGAAAGATGGGAGATTTGACACCCTGCTTGAATTTTATTAAGAGAGGTCATATATCCTAATAAAACCAACAGGGGCAATTAACATTGGCACAACTAATCTATATCCAACAACTTCTCTATTAGAACTAGAAAGGTAAAAATATTTGGAACTCTTCAAAAGGAGGCAAATCAAAAGATGGTCATATGCAAACATTCCAGGGTTGGATCCAAATCATATAATACATCACCTGAATATCAGTCTAGGAGCAGACATCAATAATGGAACACACCATGGATCAGGAGCAAGCATACTATTCATCACACCACAAGTTCATACAATTCCAAAAGTGTACAAATTAAGCTTTCCATGCACCAACAATACAATAGAATATGAAGCTTTGGTTATAGGTATCAAAATGGCTATAGAATGGAACAGTACACAACTCCAAGTCTTTGGAGACTCTTAGCTTGTCATCAATCAAATTAATGATGATTACCAAACAAAGGATGACAAACTCCTACCTTATAAAAGATGGTAGATGATTTCAAGAAGTATTTTATAGAAATAAATTTTGATCAAATTCCAAGGAATGACAATAAAGCACCAGATGCCATGGCAACACTTGACTTCGGACATGGGAAAATCAAGAACGTTATGAATTCCTACTGGAAGAGTTGTTTTACCCTACTCATAATTGTTCTGATTCCCAAACTATCTATCACCTTGTTGGGCATAATTCCTCCCGCTATGGCCAAACTTATACATACCTAAAAGACAACACCCTACCTCTTAGTTTGTCAAAAAATCAAAATAGAAACTTTCTTCATCAATCTTTCCATTATACTCTTATCACATATACCCTTTTTAAACGAGGTCTAGATGGTACACTTTTAAGATTTCTTGAGAAAGAAGAATCTGAGAAGGCCTTAAATGAAGTCCATAATGGCATTTGTGGCACTCATTCAAGTGGTCTTACCCTTTTGAAAAAAATCATATGCTTGCGCTATTATTGGCCAACTATAGAACGAGATTCTTTTTACATAGCTAAAACATGCAAACAATGTCAGATCCATGGAAAATTAATTCATGCACCAGCACAAAAACTTCATGCTTTGGCAACATCTTGGCCTTTCTGCCAATGGGGTCTTGATCTAGTAGGAAAGATAAATCCTTCTTCATCCAATAGTCACAAATTTATCCTTGTAGCTACAGAATATTTCACAAAATGGATTGAGGAAGTACCTCTCATCAATATCATAGGAAAACAAATTATTGCATTTATCTTGAACTACATCATTTGTCGCTATGGGATACCCATGACCATTATCATTGATAATGGGTAACCATTCAAGAATTAGGATGTCCAAGAGATATGTGAGAAATTTAAAATCCAACACACATTTTACACACCCTACTATCCACAAAGGAATGTGCAAGCAAGAGCATTAAACAAAACTATTTTGAAAATCCTCAAAAAGAAAGTGAATGATGTTGGCAGAGATTGACATATTCAATTGAACCTTTCTCTATGGGCCTACTGTACTAGTATCCATACACCAACAAGTGCCACACCTTTCTCTCTTGTCTATGGAATAGAAGAAATACCACTAATAGAAGTGGAGATACCTTCTCTATGAGTATCATTAAAAGTTCTTATCCCAGATGAAGAACAACGAGTATCTAGATTGCAAGAGTTAGAATTGATCCATGAATGAAGACAAAATTCCTTTGATCATTTAAAAGTATATCAGAAAAGAATGTGCCAAATTTATAATCACAAGGTAAAACCATGACTCTTTCAAGTTGGGGAACTAGTACTAAAGGAAAATCCACGAAACCAGTCAGATCGAATAAAGAAAGGGAAGTTTGAACAAAACTGGTTAGGTCCGTTTGTGGTCAGAGTAGTATTTGGGTCAAGAGCATATCAACTCTCAACACAGGATGGGGATCAACTTGAGGAACCCATCAATAGCATGCATCTGAAGAAGTTTTATGTCTGAAAAAGTGGAAAAATCCAAAAATAGTGGAAAAATGGAAAAATCCAAAAACAGTGAAAAAGCAGAAAAATCCAAAAATAGTGAAAAAATAGAAAATACAAAAAAAATGAAAACAATGAAAAAAAAAGCAAATATGAGAAAAAGTGCAATAAAAACAGATGGTGAAAACCTAGCAAATAGGCGCTATCTGTCAACTAGCTCTTCCATCTATTGGTTCATGCATCCTTCTGCTTGCATTATTTTCCATCAACATTGTTCATATCTATAATAAAGCCCTTGTAGATACCCAGGTGTCATAGGTTATTTCTCATCATGGTTTGGATCATTGTACATGTCATAATAAAGTTTGTTTCTAGACTAGGAGTAAAATCTTGAATCTCATTGGGGGCAACATTTTCATCATTTTGAGCTTAATCAAATAGGTAGAACAATAGTTAGGCAGCACTTGTCAAGTGAAAACTGAGACACATCCAACGTTGAACCTAAGATCAAATTATCAACCATAAAAAAATCAAATATCAATCTAAACATGACAAACACATATCAATGGATGATATATTTTGACGAAAGATTTTAACACTTTGACAATAATGGTTCAACTATTTTATCTTGATTTTTGCTATCATGATTTCTGAGTGACTCCAGGATGTCTTTGACTAGAGGTACAAGGAAGGCACATGGTATTTTTCTTGTCTGTTGTCTGTAAATTAATTGTTAATATGTGCAAAGTTGTCTAAGGACATGATCATCAAAGTATCATAGAAGACATTTCAGACTTGCATATAGAATTGGTTAATACTGCCTTTTTTACGCAAGCAACATTCAGGTCATCTTGGTTCAATTATATCTTGACACTTGTGCTAACTTGCAATATCAAAATCTAGGAAAGTAGTGCTCAAGTCATCATGGTTTACTTATACCATTAATGTTTGTACTCACTTCCCACATTTTAAAAAGCTCAATGATGACAAAACACAATAACCCGACGACTGGTCCGATCATGGCTTTTCATTTGCATTTAGCTTGCATTTAACTCTTGCATGGGATCACAAAATCTCATCTTATCCAAGGCCAAATATATCATAGGAATCATCAATGTATCATCATAAGTGTATACACAATTAGACCCTATCCTATCTTGCACATCCTAACCTTAGTATCCTAACCTCCTATGGTGTGGATATTCTCCCCTTGGGACACATGGCACTTTTGCCACGTATCTCCTCCCTTGGACACTTGCCCTCTCATGAGAAAGGATCCTTGACACTTGTTGCCATAGAGATGACAAGTGCCCCTCCCCCCAACCTCTTCTCCAACCTCCTCCAATTTCACCCTTGATATCTTCAGACTCAATTTTGACCATTGATTCCTGCCACCTCACCCTAGCATTGGAAATCCTATAAAAATTCCCCATTTGAGAGAACAAAGGATCCCATCTCATATCAATTTAGGCATTTTTACTATAGGCATATCCATTCTATATTGTCATTTAAGCATTATTACTATAGGCAATTACATCTTAGATCTAGCTTAATTTGATCATTTTCTAGCATAATTGTTGAATCGTGTAGCCTAATCAATCTCTATTCTAGCTTAATTGCATCATCATCATATCTTAATCATGCATATCATTAGCTTAATTGGCCTCTTGGATAAATCTATCATAATTAATCTAATCTTTCATATCATACCATTTCAAATCCTTCATCTTGGTGTAGTCAAGTCATTGGGATTGCTTATCCAAATCTGAGAGCAAATCCACACTCGCATCTCTTAGGAGGTGATAGGTCTCTTTTTCATGGTTTATCTTTCATTTGATTTCAATTTTCTAACCATGCTTGTAATGATCTATTGAGTGTTTGTGTTGCAGCTATAGGTACCCTACTTCACACACACGACACAAAGGGTTAAGAACAATATGAAAACCCTTCTAAAAAACATTATGGAAAAGAGCCAATTGATCTTCATCTGCATCTTCATCAAATAATGCATTGATATTTTCACTAAAATAACTACTTATCTTATCTTCAAGTTCATTAGGAATCAAAGAATTAGAATTTGAACTGGAGCAACACCCAACAATATAATCCTCACAGTCTGAATGTTCCATGTTAAGACGTTCATAAGTGCCAACAAAGATGCCATGACCATTTTGATTCTTTTAAACTGGATTCCTTCCAATCATACAGGTCAACTCTGGGATATTTTAGAAATGAGAGCACTTTAGAACAGTCTGGTCCTCAATGTTAGAAATAGCTTGTTTTAACACAATTTCCTCATTTGTACACATCATGCAGCTTTCTATCCCAATAATATTATTAACTAAAATTGGTGGGATCTTATCATCATAATTTTCATCATCATATATAACTTATTCTTGAGAGATTGAATTCATATCATCAAACTCTTGCATACTTGCATCAATATCAGACATAACACTTTCCAATTCTTTATACTCACTATTAGATTTATCTTAAACACAAGATTGCAGGCAAATCTCCTATGAGATATTCTTCCTGGAGAAATAATTGTTATTGTCATTTAGTAAAGTAATTGACATCATATCCATCTCTACATCCAATATGTCAGATAATTTCTCATTAACTTATTCTTCATCAATATGAGGAATAACCACTATTTTGGATAAGATCTCTTCACTCATATTTTTGTTCAAATCATAATCAATAACAGGGCTAATATGGTCAACAGGGATGTAAAGAACTTGATACAGATTTTTATCTTCTGACTCATGCCTATCTTTAATCTCTAATAATGTGGGATAGCATACCCTTGTAGATAGATAACCCTTAGGGATTCCATACTTCAAGTTGTTCTCAATATTCATTGCTATCCTATAAGCTTGATGCAAGATTTTAGGATCCTTATCTCTCAACAAACAACTCTCTTCCTCATCAAATGCAGCCAAATAAACAACTAAGAACACTACATCATTTGGTCTATAATTGCTAGGAATTTCATCCAATGCCCTAGGAAACCTGAGATTAAAAGAAGGTACTAACTCATATTCTTTCTTCTGGATACTGATGAATGTTTTCATAACTGAGCTTGGATTAATTCTTTCACCAAACTATTCCATGAATGCTACCTTTAGCTCATTCCATGATGAGATAGAACATATTGGTATGTAAGAAAACCAATTTCTGGCATTTTCCTTCAAAGACTGAACAAACAGCTTCATGAAAACATCTTCCTGATTTATCTCAAAATCCTCCATTAATTCAGAAAATTCTTGCAAATGTTGATGTGTTGATTCTGACTTATTTCCACTACATTCCGGCAATTGTTCCCTAACCCTTACAGGAATAGGATTTGGGAAACCTTGGATAACATTAAAATTCAATGGCTTATACCTTTCCATAAAGAAATCTCTATGGTGATTTAGCATAGGTTGCACATTTATATTTGACATTTCATAGGGAAGCATTGGCACATAATACATATTTTCATTCACTTCCGTAATTCTTTTCCTTTTGCCATAAATCTTAAACTATTACACTACAAAGGCTCAAAACATACTCCTTCTAATCTCATACAAAAAATGGAAACTGAATCACAAGAGTATGTAAAATAATCACTACCATTCCCTTCCTTAGTGCTTCTTTCACTCTTTAGGGAAGATTTTTTCACACACAATTTTTAATGAAAATACATTTGACTCCTAAAAATCTAAATACCTAGAAATGATAAAGTTGTTATTGCCTTCTTTAACTTGGGATTTTGCAAAATCACCTTCAATCCTTCAAATATTTAACATTGATCTTTGACAGAATCGCCACCTCCTTTCAGAGGATAAATACTCAAACAACTAGAACTCCTTCACATGTCAGATTTGTTTCAACACAACACTACAACACTTCCTTATCATCAAATGGCATTATATAGATTATATCCTCAAATTGTCAAGGTACTTCATCATAAGAGCTCAAATCCGCTTCATCTCTTTTGCAAATTCCTTGGTTTTTCTTCAAGCAAACACACACTGGTGCATAAATCTCAGAGTCTTAGAGTCACCACTCACAACTTGTGAGGTATTACAAATAATTGTGAAAAACAGAAAGATCTAGACCAAACTCTTTATAATAGATGAACTAAAACAGATTTTTTAGCAACATTTATGAGAACTGACTCAAACAGACAAGGGACAAGTTAAGAATCCCTTTCACTCTTTTTAGGAAAAGATTTGAGTTATGTGATGCGGGAGTAATGCTCAACCATCAAATCACAAAATACTTATGCAACTTTATGCAATAGTCCCAAGAAGAGTCACCATTTTTGTTGGTAACTCAGATGGGATAATCTCAACTATATATTTAGTGAATCTTTCATAACTGAGATTCTTTACCATTCATATCCCCAACAATGTCACCAATTTTGTTGGTTCCCACAAAATGAATGGGTTTACATTGTGAACGGGTTTACACTATCATTGGGCAGAGACCAAGCCAATTCCTCCAAATATCTATGGAAATCCACCTCCAACTATCAAAATCCATCAGGCTTGAACCAACATTAACAAGGATACAAGATCCTTCTACACTTCAGGTGCTGCAGAACCCAGGAGGGTGATCCCTTTAGCAAACTTCCTGCTCTCTGCAATGATACTCAGAAATTTACTAAAAACAAAGTTGATTATCTCATAAAATGAATCAACACAAAGGGAGAATGTTCAAGGATGGCGAGTCCTTTAGTGATCCTCAACCTTAAGCTGGAGTATGAGACGAGCAAGACAAATCTCAAAAAATACACAAAAACTTAACAAATGATATCCTGATATATAAGAGATTTGTAGAGATTCATTAGTTAAAAGCAAAACAAGGCTGATAAATAAAACCAATTTTAAACATTGATTAGTGCCTTAGTCCATTGGGCAGCTGAAAGATATAAAACCTAAACCTAAAAATGTTTCAGAATTTGATCTGATAACATAAAATCTAAGATGATACTGCCTTACAATATACCCCATTTGTAACCCTAACCCAAAACTACTTACCTAAAATCATTTCACAAGCCCTATCATTCTACAACTCCATTTAAGAGATTTAATTGACCCCTTGGGTCGAAGCATAAATATAAAGATACATACATCATGACAATGCACGAAATGAAATAAACCCTTGATTCATTTCATTTAAAAAATTGATAGAATCATGCAATGGAGAGAGAAAAGTCAGAATTTTGTTTTTCTTTAAACAAAATGTTATCTCTGTCACAAGATAAAATTTACATATAACTCCTCCAAGAACCTGTACAAAATTTGACACTAAAACATTTCTTTATTTTCTTTGTAAAAGGATTTACATCTTGTTTGGTTCACTTAGACTCGCTACTGGAAACAGACTAGGAAAAACCCAAGGAACAAGAAAACTGAACCTACAAGACATTCCCAAACAAAATCTGAGCCCTTCTTCTGGCCATGATTTCCCTTTTTATAGAATAAAGGGAGCAACAAGATTCCTGCTAGAAGACACATGTCAATAGAAAATTCATTCTTAACAATTATCCCTAAAAGGTCATATGCAGTTTTGTTATAAAAATGTTTTCATATCCATGTGCTGGCACCTATGAATCATCGCTCTTAACTGAAAAATTGGTAGGGGCAAAATCGTTTGAGCCATGTCATTATCACCCTGACACCTTCGGATGGAGTGTGAGATGTTGCACTTCTGTCCTATTGAGCATTTCCCTTCTAGGAAAGGAAATGGGGTCTCGACAAGAAGAAAAGTCACCTCTAAACTAGAGGAGGAGCTTCAACCTTCATGCCTAGGATCAAAGGCAGTGGGAGGAGGAGTTGGGGGGAAACATAATATGTTGGGGAGGGGTGCAACTTCCATGTAGCTACATGGATGGATTTCTTCCACTCCCTACCCACACATGTCCCTTTTTCATTTCTCTACGGGCTCTCTCTCAGAACCCCCTGTCATCCAGTGACAAAGTAGACATAGAGGCTATGCCATGTGTGGCCTTTCTTCATAAGAAAAGGCTTTCACTCCCCCTCTAGCAATCCTCCCCACTTTCACATCTCCTTTGGCAATAGACATACTCACATATGAGAGAAAAATCCATCCAGTATCATAGAGTATATTGCAACTCCATTTACAAGCTTGCTCAAACATCATTCTCCTTGCAAAAGGAAAAACTACATTCAGAAAATGAAAAGGCTTGAAACTCTCCTACCAATTTAATCAACACCCTGCTATATTTATAGTTGAACAATACTTCATCAAGTAGTGCATGTTCGTGAAACAACATCACTCTGGTGCTCTTAATTCAGCCTGATAGCTATAGACACTATAATTCATACATATCACATCTATTATATTCTTTTGTCAAGGTTCATCTGATGTGAGTGAGTTTATCCTAATTTTATTCTTCAATGGGTGTACATTCTTCTCCTTTAGGATCTATGTCAACAAGCAAATCTCTGAATTCATCAGAGAACTTGTGATCCATCACACTTGAACTAAAAGCTTATCCTAATCCTTTCACATCTCTAACATATCATCCTTGCCTTGTCTAATCAGTCCTTTGCTCAATAGAAAATTCAAAAATAATCCTCCTAGACTGGGTCGGCATCAAAATCTCCCAACTTGTCATTAATCATCCTAAGTTGACAAGTTTGTATCTTGTTCATCCCATCTCTCTCACGCGGGCTAGGACCAATGCCTTCAAATAACCCTCCTAATTTCACATTTGAAACTCAATCACTGATCTTACCCAACTTGGAAAATCTAATGATCATTGTTTGTCGATGCAACATTTGACCCTCCATTTGTATCCGCAGACCTACCAAGTCCTGACTAATCAACGTCATATCATCTTTCAACTAGACCCTACCAGTGGCTTCACCATAGGTCTTCTTGGTCAAATTGGGACACATGGTATCATCTCATGATGCCATGGTCCGTAAATTCCTTGCAACTTCCACCGCGGGGATAGGGGGGTCATCAGATCTATTCAAACTTTACTGCTTCGCACAATGCCCGCTAATTGCTCTAGAATTAAAGATCAAGCACCTTTTACCTTAGGACAAAACATCTCCATTCATTTTGAACATGTGCCAATTGATAAGACTATTAGTAAACCAACTTTTACCGCCTGAGAACCGATAACATAATGCTTTGACTGGCTATACTACCAACCTTGTTGGTTTCCGCTGAAAACACTTGGTACAATCTCACGATGTTGTTGTCTTTATCATCCTTGAACTTTTGATCACAGGGAAGCACAGACCATTGGATTCATTATGTCTTTAGCAACTGACAAAAATACTTAGGACTTTCGGACTTAGGAAAATTATGGATGCAGGCACAAATATATAAAAGGAAAACTGGTTATAGGGAAAATTTTATGTAGCTTAGGGAAATTGTTTCATAGACTGGTCTAACATGACTTAATGTTTAGGAAACAAAATAGCCCTACCAATAAAGTGGAACCCTCAACCTTAACTGAGAAAAAGGTAATGACTGAATATAAAAAGGGCCCAAAGATTTTCCTTTATAGAAAGACTTAATGAAGAAAAGACACAACCCCTAAAGCCCTAAACCTTGAAAACTTGACACAGGGCAAAACAAAATCATAATGACCAAATTTTTTAAGACATAATTTTAGGTCCTCTCACATCTAACCTTAAACTTGTATACCCCAAACTCATTTATTGGAACCAACAAGGGCCATCATCTCTTGACATCTATGTTGATGATAATTCCCTCTTGGCACTCCTAAACATGCGCAACCTTGATAACCACATGATTCTCAATGAAATTCAACATCATGGGGAGGCACACTTTGGTAGTCAGGTCAACTCCCTTAGTTGCAAAAGTGAAAAAATAAATCACAAGTCTCCAAGTGAAAACCTCAATAAGGCACTATTGGACACAAAAAAGTAAAAGGAAAGGATGTATCTTATAGTGAAAACTTGGATCAAGTGCTAGAAGATGAGGAACTTGACCTGCCTACCATGGTTATTTTGCTATGTGAGAGATCTTAACTATTGATAGAAAACATTGTCAATAAATTATAACCCAAATACAAATTATTCCAACTTAAACTTAGTGTCGGTAAACCAAACTTAATGCTAGTAATGTAGATTAGCAGTTATAACAATACTGGTGAAACTTAATGCATGAAACAGAAAGGAAACCAACATCCACAACACATGACACATAGATTTTGACATGGAAAACCTGTAAGGGGAAAAACCATGGTGGGAAACCTTACCCACAATCAGATGATACTACTACAGATAGTAAGTGTATACAAATGGGGTCTGCACATGCAGAAAGACCAACCGCCTAGAGCTCACTGCTCAAACACAAAATAAGAGTCACACTGACTACAGTGGGATGGTTAAATCCTATAACAATGTACCGCTTCAAAGTAGCATCTACAATGCTAGATTCAGTATCGGTTTAAGCTTTGACAAACACCTTCATAACCTTCCTTCAACCTCTAGATAATGTTTGTGTGATTCACACTATGATCTGCTCATATGATCTTCAATATTCGCACATACACATACTATTACCGTGTTGCATATATGATTACATCTCTCAAATGAGATCTTTCATTTATACAAAACCTAAGACCAAATGTTAAGGTTGGATCACTAAAGAGATTACATTTAAATCAATTACATAATAAGTCTTGATGCAATACAATATGTCGGCCTCAATGTATTTACACAATATCCAAACAATAAACCATTTCCAAAATGTGTCGTGCTAATCTGGAACATGATATCTTGTATCGGTCCATAACCTAGACCTATCTGTCGATAAAAGAAAATATGTCAACCTGATTAGACCAATAAGAAAAACACCAAAATAAAACATCCAATCCATGTCTTCGACATAACCAAATGATAACAAGTCATCATTCCTATCGGTGAACCATATAACATCCCGGTGAACATATATCGGTGACTGTGCTTAAGCCACTAATCTTGTCAGTGAATACAATGTGTTGATTCAACAATAAACCAATATAACCAGAGTGCCAACTCAACAATGTAGACCTCCAGAAGGATAAGTGTTGACATCAATGACAAAACCAATGCAACACATGACGAAGTCATCCATAATACCAACAATCTCCCCCTTTGGAATTGATGGCAACACTAGATGGAAAAACATCTAAGTGCCAAAACAAAATGCCAAAACCAATAAACCAACAATCTCCCAAAATAGATCAATGCCAGAAATCAAAACCAAAATTCATCTCTCCAAGTAGAATGTTCATCTCTCCAAAGTACAATGTTTTTCATAGATATCTCTCCCCCTTTGACATCAAATGCCAAAGTAGTTAAGAATCAATATCAAAACATAACATACAACTAACTACTCCCCCTGAGAAGTAGCTCTCCTCCATCAAAGCTGGAAAAAGATTTCTCTATTAGTCCCTGTCGGTTTAATGCCAAACTTCAACATCTAAGTCTCTACCAGTGGGGAAATTACCCCAAGCTGCTCTCTGAGATATTCAAAAGTTTCCTTGGGCAAAGGCTTTGTAAAGATATCTGCAATTTTCTCTTTAGTATTCACATAAACCAATCTCACTTCATTTACTTCAACGTTCTCTTTCAGAAAATTGTACTTAATAGAAACATGTTTTGTCTTAGGGTGAAATATCAGATTTTTTGATATATCAATTGTTGCTGAATTATCATAGTAAATAATTACCAGTTCTTTGCATTTTACCTTTATATCCTTCAACATTTGCTTAATCCATAATACCTGAGTACAATTAGTTGCGGCAGCAACATATTTTGCTTCAGTTGTAGATAATGATGTACAACTCTGCTTCTTGCTGATTCATGAAATCAATCTTCTACCAAGAAAGAATGCACCACCAGTGGTACTCTTTATGTCATCTACATCTCTTGCCCAATTTGAATCTGTATATGCACATAACTCAAAATTATTATTCTTAGGATACCATAAACAAAGATTTGTTGTGCCTTGTAGGTACCAGAAAATCCTTTTTACTGTTGATTCATGATTTTCTTTAGGATTGCTTTGAAATCTTGAAACAATACATACTGCATTCATTATATCACATCTGGTTTATGTTAAATATAGTAAAACTCCAATCATAGATTTGTATCTTGTCAGATTAATAGGAGCTGAATTATCCTTCAATGTCAATTTATCAGTTGTAGTCATGTTAGGAACCAGAAGGACAACTGAGAGGGGGGTGAATCAGTTGTTAATGAATTACAACCCAAATATAAAAATTATTTCAATTTAAACTTAGTGTCAGTAAAACAATCTTAGTGTCAGTGAAACAAATTAGCAATTATATCAATACCGGTGTAACTTAATGCATGAACTAGAAAGAGTAACAAAATCCACAATATATGACATAGAGATTTTGATGTGGAAACCCTATAAGGGGAAAAACCACGGTGGGAAACCTTACCCACAATTAGATGATACTACTACACATAGTAAGTGTATACAAATGGGGTCTACACATGCACAAAGGCTAACCTCCTAGAGCTCACTACTCAAACACGGAATGGGAGTCACACTGATAATAGTAGGATGGTTAAATCCTATAACAATGTACTGCTTCAAGGTAGCATCTCCAATGCTGGATTCAGTACTAGTTTAAGCTCTGATAAACACCTTTATACCTTCCTTCAACCTTTAGATGATGTCTATGTGATTCGCACTATATTCTGCTCATGTGATCTTCAGTAATCACACATATACCAAGTTACATTACTTCATCATTGTTTATCTCACAAATGAGATCTTACATTTATACAAAACCTAAGACCATAACATGAGGTCAGCTCATTAAAGATATTACAATTAAATCAATCACAAATAAGTCTTTATACGATACAACATATCAGCTCAATACATTTACCACAATATCTAATCAATAAACCATCTCCATAACGTGACGTGCTAATCTGGAATAAATAGCGTGTACCATTCCATAACCTAGACCTATATGCCGATACAGGAAAATCTATCAACTCGATTAGACCAATAAGTAAAACACCAAATGCAAACATCCAATCCATGTCTTCGACATAATCAAATGATCTCTAGATGATAACAGGTCATCTTCATTGCTGGTGAACAATATATCTTGTCAGTGAACATATACCAGTGGCTGTGCATAAGTCACTAACCTTGCTGGTGAACACAATATGTCAGTTCAACAGTAAACCAATATAACCATAGTGCCAAATCAATAATGTAAACCTCTAGAAGGATAAGTGTTGACATCAATGAAAAAACCAATGCAACACATCCATAATACCAACAATCTCCTCCTTTGGCATTGATGGTAACACTAGATGGAAAAACATCTAAGTGCCAAAGCAAAATGCCAAAAACCAATAAACCAACAATCTCCTAAATAGATCAATACAAGGTTTGTTACAGAACCAAAACCAAAAATTCAAAGAGTATATATCTCTCCCCTAATGAATCTCTCCCAAAGAATAATGTTTTTCCATAGATATCTCTCCCCCTTTGACATCAAATGCAAAAGTAGTTAAGAAACAAAACATAACTTTCAGCCAACTACTCCCCTTGAGAAGTAGCTCTCCTCCATCAAAGACAGAAAAAGAATTTTCTGTTAAATTCTATCGGTTTGATGTCAATCTTCAACATCCAAGTCTCTGTCACTGGGGGAATTACCCCAAGCTACTCTTTGAGATATTCAAATGTTTCCTTAGGCAAAGGCTTTGTAAAAATATCTGCAATCTACTCTTTAGTATTCACATAAACCAATCTAACTTCATTTACTTCAACATTCTCTTTCAAAAAATTATACTTGATAGAAACATGTTTTGTCTTAGAGTGAAATACCATATTCTTTGATATGTCAATTGTTGTTGAATTATCACAATAAATGACTACCGATTCTTTGCATTTTACCTTTATATCCTTCAACATTTTCTTAATCCATAATACCTTAGTACAATTAGCTTTGCTGCAACATATTTTGCTTTAGCTGTAGATAAGGATGTGCAACTTGTTAGGATTCCTAAAGATATTGAGAGGGGGGGTGAATCAGTATCTAACTGGTTAGTAGATTTTCTAAACTTATTAAATGAATTGCATGCCAGAACAGTGTACCGGTAAACCAAAAATAATGTAGTAAATAAGATCAATAGCCACAACATAGAAAGCACACCATAACACAATATTTTTAATGAGGAAACCCAGTGTGGGAAAAACCTCGATGAGATTTGTGACCCACAATATTCACTCCCTGGCCAATAAATGCATGTTACTTACAAATGTGGTACCTGCACATGCTGGAAGGCTCACTGCCTAGAGCTCACTGCTCAAATACAAAAAGGGAAGTCTCACTGACTTACAAAAATGGATTATGTAAATCCAATATCATGTACTGCTTCGATTCAGCATCTGCTATGCTAGGTTCAGTACTAGTTTAAGCTCATACAACTTCCATAAACCTTATTTCGAAATCTGCCTTAATATTCGCATCTGCCTATTATATTCCATATATGCTTATACAAATGATTTACAAGATCTCATACTTATATGAATCCTATTATAATTCTCCTTGTTTGCTTTACAAAAAGATTTTACAATTAAATACAAAATATAATAAATAAAATCTTGTCGGTTGGGGTGTCGATAAACATCTTTTTTGGTGTCGGTGTCGGTGCCTGTGCCTGTGCCGATGCCATAGGATTGTAAGGTTGTCATCAATGACAATACCTTCAATCACCTATAATTTCTCATTGGAGTGTGCATTTTCCAACAATCTCCCCCTTTGGCATTGATGGCAACACTCATGAGAAAAAGCCAAAATTGTACCCAAAAAGTGTTGTGCAAAAATCTTACCTAAACTGTCTACTCCAAAACTGTGTGCTCCCCTTGAGCATGTGCTCCTTTATCCTTTTTCTCATCCTCTACTACTCCCCCTTTGGCATCAATGACAAAGGTTGTCATTCAATGTCAATTGATTGTAGTTCTTGTCTGGATCCTTGTAACTGGTTGGTTACAATCTGATATAGATCCGCTAATGCAAAATTTAGGTTGTTATAGAACCTCTCACTATCCTTTAGTGTTGCTTTTGTCCTTTGGATTGTATCGGTGAGTATGTGCATTTTCTCTTTCGGTTTCTTAAGTCCTAGAATGAGAGTCTCAGAAATCTCTTTTGTCAAAGAGATGAGGCTAGTTTAGGACCTAGTCTACATTTCGGTTCCTTTGCCTTAAAATTTAATCTCTCCTTATCTTTTTCAAGTTTTTCAATTTTCTCTTCATAGCTGGTAATTTCCTGTTCTACTACCGATATAGTGTCTGATGAACCTATTAAATTATCAGCAATATTATTGATTTCCTTTTGTGCTTTGTTGATCTCTGTATCTATATCCTCTGTCAAAATTTTTGTCTTACATGTATCTTTGTACAATTTCTTGAAGTCCAAAATTGTTTTTCCTAGTGCCAGTAATAATGTATCAATATGTTCCTTACTCTTTTTTACTATCTCCTCAAAAAAAAATTCCTTCTCTTTATTTATTTTCTCTTTGAAAGTCTCCTCATTGATCTGATCAATTGTTAGTAGATTGTCAATTATATACTTAGACAATGTGTCTAATTGGTTTAAAGAATCTTTGTTTTATGTGTTACACTTGGGTGAAATCATCTTCAAAATTGGTATGGTGTCATCAATTGCCTTATATGCAAGTGCATTGCAATCAGTTATTTTCTTAATTGAATCAAGCAATACCTCTGTTACATTGGTTGGTTGGAATTTTGTCAGTGAAGAATCAGATGATTGACCAACTATCTTAACAATCTGTAATCCATCAGTGTGAGGAACCTCTTTGCTTATGGTGACCTCTGGTAGGTTAGTTTGAGTTTGCATTTCTACTAGCAAGGTTTTAGGTTTCTCAGTTGATGTCAGTGGCACAGTCTCTGTTTGAACCTTTAGCTCATCCTTCTTCTCAGTGTGTACCTCAGTCTCTTTCTCAGAGCTTTCCACTGCCGGTTTCTCTGATTGTGACTCCGTGTTTTCTACTGGTTTTTCTGTGTTTGTGTCTGAATTGTTTACAGTCGATATCTCAACAGATTTTTCAGTGCTATCAGTTGCCAGTTGCTCAGTAGATACATCAGTATGTACACTAGTGGTATTTGCCTTTCCTGTTTCCAAGGGGTTAGTTGACTATTTAGTTTGTTGCTCATTCCTAATTTCAATATTACCATCTGTGTCCTCAACATTTATCTCAGCTATAATATCTTCTACCGGTGGCTCATTTGTTTCATCTCTCTTCTCACTTGTCTCCTTATCAACCACAATGTTGACTACCTACGCCAATATTCATTGTATACAACACCTCTAAATTAGGATTTGTGTCCTCATGTGTTGTCTCCATACTCTCAACATTATCTATTGTCAGTGGTGTATCAATAGTTTGTGCCGGTGGAGTATCAAAAGGAAGGGGGCAAGTTATCTATTATCTTTATGCTCGAAGGTCCACCTACCTTATCTTTACCTTTATCTTTTTCCTTTTGGTAGACTTTTAAATTCTTTGGTCATTTAAGCTCTTCTCATTTTTCCTTCTCAACAAAGAATATATCCCACTTATCCGCTGTCTCTTCTATGATCTCATTTACTCTACCAACCATTAATGCTACATGTCGGTGACCGATTGAAAATATTGTCTGGTTTGCCTCACTTATTAGTTCATCAATCTCATATATTGAATTTATCGGGTGAATTGCAAGTAGTTTTTCTATCTTAATCTTCTTGTCTAGTTCAACAATTGCTAAGCTTTTAGCATCTAACCTTCTGTACAAGTCATTGGGTAAATCATCTACAACCTCAATCAAAAATTTCTTGTAGATATCCAAGTGTAGGATAGCACTGTTTTCTATGCTTTCTTTTTCTTCATTTGAAAATGTGTTATACAACTTGCTAATGTTTGATAAGTTACCATCTTCAGTTATTTCATGTAGAAGATTGTCAAGTGGAGGGATAACTTGTTTTTCTTTCTTCTTTCTTGGAGTCATCTTCTTTGTTGGAGGCCTAACTACCTGTTGTTTCTGTCTTGTTCTCTTGGGTGCAGGAGAGGGTACCAGTGAGGGTTTTCTTTTTCTTTCTACCCTTTTAAATTATGTCAGTATTTCACTGTCAAAGGAGGTAGCAACTGGTGAAAGATGTGTTTCCGATTGTAATCCTTCCAAGTCACTTTCCTTAATACTAGTTTTATTCAATATGTCTTCCTTGATTTCTTTTGTCTACCTTGTTCCTTTTCTAACTATTTATTCAGTTTTCTTTATTCTTTTCTGTGAAAAAAATTTGCTTTTAATTGTTTCAACACGTCCAAATACTTTTTCTGTTGGTTCTCTAGGGGCTTCTAGAAGGGCTTTTGCATAAGTTTCTATTATATTCTCATCAGCCTCATCCCATTTTTGTAACCCAAACTATCCTTGGGACCACTGCCTCCATCCAGATTTCATCTTTCTTTATCACAAAGCATATCTCCTTTTGATACTTATCAACTATAACTTGAGATAACCTTATCCTAGTTTTCATCCTAGCCTTTAGTGCCTGAAAATGTTCATTTATGTTCTTCTCCCTATCATCTCCCATGTTGTTTAGAATATCTAGAAGTTGTTTTCCTACTGGTATGTCAAATCCAAAATCCTTTTTACCAATATCGGGAACTTTCTTGGTGATATATAGCAATAAGAATACAAGTAAGCTACCAAATCTGAATGTCCCTTTCTTGTCCCCTTTGATTTTCTTCATATTGTCTATTAGCTCATCTTTTAACCATTCGCATATGTCAATCTTTGCATTATTGTTTACCATGTCATAAGCACTTTTGATACATAAGCTAGAAATAGAGTTTAATCTGTTGGCATGTGTAACTTTTTATCCAAGAATCATGCTAATGAATCTTACATTGATATCCTTTACATCATTTACTCTTAGGGATCTCTTGTCAAAGGTTGTGCCGGTTAGGGTCATTACAGTGTCATTTGGAACCTTTTTAGTTTTGTCAGGCTTGCTACCGGTGGAAGGTAATCTTGTCACTACCCTAACTACCTCTTTTGGTATCTTATGAATGGAATCCAACCAAAAGAACTCCCCATGTACTCCGCTTAATACAATCCTTATAACATCCTTTAGAAAATCAAGGATACTAAGAATCTCTACAAAACCTAGGGTTTCAACTATCTTATGTTCCGGTTTCACATTTCCATTAACATCACAAATTACTATTCTATACATGTTCAATATCTCTTCAGCTCCTAGTTCTTCAATATGATAATTTATGTAAATTCTAGGATCCTCAGCATAAGCAACTCCTTTGGGTATTTTAGAAAATGCTCCTAGGGTATCATCTTTCTTTGCAATTTTGGGAATAATTTTAAATACGGGTCTAGGGCGCTTAACAACTTCAATTACAGTAGGGTTTGCAATGAATTCAGGTGCAGAGGAGGAAGCCATTGTATAAATACCTTAATCTGCTTTTAGGTTTGAATTCTTGAATGATTTGCTTCACTTCTCGCTATGGATGCCTTTGCTCGAGATTTTCGTGCTCTAAGGAAATTTGAATGCTTGGTGAATGAAAAAGAGCCAAGACACTTGCTTTATAATGTCATTTCCTTCAACTACCACATTAAATGCTTGTTGGTTAAGTGAAACTTAACACATATGTTGGTAAAGAAGTATTTCAACTTCTCACCATCAACCGAGGGTAAATTAGCATGTTTTTCAATTTGTTGCCATATCCCCAAAAGGTTTCTTTTCAGTTAGATGAAGAATCTCCTGTCAGTGGAGTGATACTTTGTTTACTAGTGAAGGAATAGCTTCATTAACATTCATATCTGACTTTCTAATCCATTGTTTTGAAAATTATTGTTTTACCTCTTCAACCTTCTCTTTACCTTTCAAACTAGGTCCTTTGTTATTTGTCAGTGATGCCTTACTTCTATAAAATTTTGCAATATGTCCAATCTTGTTACAAGAATAACAAGTCACATTGTTTTTCTGAATAGCTTTTTCATATCCTATGCCGGTATGTGTTCTGCATTGATTAGATAAGTGTCCAAATCTTCCACAAACATAACATCTTACATTCATTCTGCAATTTTCTGAATTATGACCAACTTTGTTGCATTTAGAACATTGACCGGTGGGTACATTAGTGTTCTGATAGTTTCTAGATCTACACTGATTTTCTCTATGACCATACTTGTTATAGTTAAAGAATTTTCCATTGAATTTGTAGGCATTAGGTTGTCTTACCAATTTACTGTGATCATGATTGTTTGCAGTACTAGAGCTTTCACCAATTTCAAAGCCAAGGCCATTTGTATCTCCATTAGGTTTCTAATTTTTCAACATGTCATCAAGTTCCTCTGAACTTTTCTTGAATTTCTCCTTGTGTTGATTTGCAGTAGCCAACTCATTTTCTAAGAAATCTTTCTATCTCATGAGTTCAATCTTATCATGCTCCAAGTGAATTATATATGTCTTCAACATATCATTTTGATGACTGAATCTTAGATTTTCATTTCCATCGTCATTGATTCTCCTATTCAATTCATCTTCATTCTTCATTCAGTCTTCAATGTCTTTACAAAACCTCATATTCATATCTTGCATCTCATTTTTCAATGCCATGTTTTCCTGCTTCATCTTGCTTACAAGATCATTAAGAGTTTCTTTTTCATCATCATCACTATGTATCTTCTCATGAAGTTCTCTTCTTTTGTTCCTAGCAATAGTGAGATTTTCTTGAAGTCCTTGAATGATTTCCTGTGCAGCCTTCAGATCATCTTCAAGTTTCATATTTTTCAACTTTTCTACATCATAATCTGCAAGAGTTGTCTCCAATTGCTTTCTCAGGTTTTCCATCTGTACTGGTGTCAGAATCTTCCTCGAGCTATTAGGATTTTGAAAATAGAGGACCTTCCTTTGATACCAATTGTTAGGATTCCCAAAGATACTGAGAGGGGGGGTGAATCAGTATCTAACCGGTTAGTGGATTTTCTAAACTTATTAAATGAATTGCATGCCACAACAGTGTATCGGTAAACCAAAAATAATAAAGTAAATAAGATCAATAACCACAACATAGAAAGAAAACCATAACACAATATTTTTAATGAGGAAACCCAGTGCAGGAAAAACCTTGGTGGGATTTGTGACCCACAATATTCACTCACTGGCCAATAAATGAATATTACTTACAAATGTGGTGCCTGCACATGCAAGAAGGCTCACTGCCTAGAGCTCACTACTCAAATACAAAAAGGGAAGTCTCACTAACTTACAAAAATGGATTATGTAAATCCAATATCATGTATTGCTTCAGTTCAACATCTTCTATTCCAGGTTTAGTACCAGTTCAAGCTCATACAACTTCCATAAACCTTATTCCAAAATCTGCCTTAATATTCGCATCTGCCTATTACATTCCATATATGCTTATACAAATTATTTATAATATCTCATACTTATATGAGTCCTATTACAATTTGCCTTGTCAGATTTACAAAAATATTTTATAATTAAATACAAAATATAATAAACAAAATCCTGTCAGTTGGGGTGCTAGTAAACATCTTTGTCGTTGTCGTTGCCGCTGCCTGTGTCAGTGCCATAGGATTGTAAGGTTGCCATCAGTGACAATACCTTCAATCACCTACAATTTCTCATTGGAGTGTACATTTTCCAACACAACTCCGCTTCTTTCTTATCCATGAAATCAATCTGCTACCAAGAAAGAATGCACCGCCAGTGGTACTCTTAACTCAAAATTTACTATTTTAGGATACTAAAATTTTCATTTTTAGGATACCATAAACCAAGATTTATTGTGCCTTGTAGGTACTGGAAAATCCTTTTTACTATTGATTCATGATTTTCTTTAGGATTACTCTGAAATCTTGAAATAATCTATATTGCATTCATTATATTAGGTCTGGTTTGTGTCAAATACAATAAACCTCCAATCATATACTTGTATCTTGTCATATTAATAGGAGATGAATCATCCTTTAATGTCAATTTATCAGTTGTAGTCATGGGAGTACTTACCGGTTTAGAGTTTTCCATACCAAATTTCTTCAAAAGTTTCTTTAAGTACTTTGTCTGACATATGAATATACCTTTGTTTGTTTGTGAAATATGGAAGCCTAAAAATTATTTTATCTCTCCAATCATAGACATTTCAAATTCTTCCTCCATCTTGTTATCAAAGTTCTTACATAATCCATCTTCACCTCCAAAAATGATGTCATCAACAAAGACTTCAATAACCAAGATATCATCATTGGTGACTTTGTAATA
This sequence comes from Cryptomeria japonica, assembly GCF_030272615.1. Classification (NCBI taxonomy): domain Eukaryota; kingdom Viridiplantae; phylum Streptophyta; class Pinopsida; order Cupressales; family Cupressaceae; genus Cryptomeria; species Cryptomeria japonica. The sequence goes on from NC_081411.1 coordinate 593,363,250, forward strand.
TAAGTTGGTGTCAGCATTACCTTTAGTGTATCCAAGCTTCAAAAGATATTTATCCAATCTAGCATACCAAGCTCTAGGCGCTTGCTTTAATCCATATAAAGCTTTCCTTAATCTGCAAACCATATCCTTATCATATGTCAATGAAAATTGATCAGGTTGTTCAATGTAAACTTCCTCTTCAAGATTACCATTCAAAAATGCACATTTCACATCCATCTAATATACTTTTTAGTTCTTATGAGCTACAAATGCAAGAAATAGTCTAACTGCCTCAATTCTGGCTACTGGTACAAAGGTTTCATTATAATCAATTCCCTCTTTCTATGAATAACATTTACAAACTAATCTTGCTTTGTGTTTTATTTCTTCTCCATCTTTATTAAGTTTATTTCTAAATATCCATTTAGTTCCAATTACATTTTTGTCTTTAGGTCAGGGAACTAATGTCCAAGTATTGTTCTTTTCAATTTATTCTAATTCATCTTCCATAGCTTTAATCCAATGTTCATCCGTACATGCTTCAATAACAAATGCTAGTTCAACTTGAGAAATTAAACATACCTCTTCATTTGCCAATATTCCTCTCATCATAACACCTTGATATTTGTTTCCAATTATCTGATTCTCTAAGTGATTCAATCTTACATACCTGGGTTTATTCACATGTTATTGTTCTCTAGTCACAGTGGAATTTTCTGATGATACCGGTGTGACTGGATCTACATTTTGTACCGGTGCAATCTATATTGGTTCATTTATGATCATCTCAACTATCGGTTCAAAATCTATAGACCTTGAATTTCCTCTAAAGTGTTCATCTATCTTCACATTATCACTTTAAATGATTTTCTGCAATCTTTTATTAAAATGTCTATATGCCTTTCTCTTAGATGAATAACCGAGAAATATTCCTTCATCACTTCTAGGATCAAATTTTCCAACATATGCATCTCTCCTAATATAGCATTTGCTTCCAAATATTATGAATTATTTAAGAGTAGGAGTATTACCAAACCATAGTTCATAAGGGGTCTTGCCGGTTTCACCTTTGATGTGAACTCTGTTGAAAGTGTAAACAACTGTATTCAATGTTTATCTCGAGTACGAATGAGGTATATTTGCTTCTATTATCATGCTTCTTGCTACATCCAGAATAGTTTTGTTCTTCCTTTCCACAACTCCATTCTGCTGAAGTGTCTGACATGTTGATAGTTGTCTTTTGATTCCATTCACTTCACAGAATGTATTAAATTCCTTAGATATAAATTCTCCTCCTTGATCAGATCTCAAACATTTGATTTTCTAAACGGTTTCATTCTCTACCATTGCCCTGAATAACTTGAATTTTCTAAAAGCTTTTGATTTCTCCTTGAGAAAAGTAACCCAGCACATTCTAGAATAATAATCAATTATTAGCATAAAATATCTATCTCCTTGAAGACTTCTTGTTCTTGCTGGACCACATAAATCAGTATGAATTAAATCAAGAACATTATTTGATTTCTTAGAAATACTCTTAAATTTTGTTCTAGCTTGCTTTCCCATTTGACATTCCTTACATACTGGATTATGAGGTTTCACAATCTTAGGTAAATCCCTTACTGCCTTAGTTGAATTGAGCTTTACAATGCAATCAAAATTTACATGACAGAGTCTCTTATGCCATAACCAACTTTCATCAATGTGTGAAATCAAACATGCCTTATCATTGGTATTCAAATGAAAGATATTAACTTTAGTCTGATTACCGGTTGCAATCTCCAATCCAACTCTGTTTATGATTTTGCATTTTCCATTATTGAATTGTAATTGAAATCATTTTTCAATTAATTGTCCAACACTCAAAAGATTATGCTTTAAACCTTCAACATAATAAACATTGTCAGTATTGTGCTTACCATCCAAAGATATAGTGCCTCTTCCTTTGATTAAACAAGATTTATTATCTCCAAACCTTACTAGACCTCCATCACATTCTTGAAATGACAAGAATTTTCTTTTATCACCAATCATATGATGTGAACATCCATTATCAATGATCCATTCATCCTTTTCTTCAATGTTAGCTTCCAATGCCTGCTCTATCGGTTTGATAGTAGGTGTTGGTTGATCTTCTTTTATTGCAACAAATGCCCATCCATTGTCTTCTAGATCTTCATCTGAATCATCTATAACTCCTTCATTTGCATAGTAACATGAATTATCTCTATTCTTCTTAAATCTGTATCTATGATATTCAGGGTTAGGCTTATATGTTCCCTTTTCTTCCTCTTTCAATCTTGTATGTCTATTAGGACATCTAGATGCTATATGACCAACTCTATTGCAATTGAAACATTTGAAAGGTGCTTTACCTTCATACTTACTTCCAACTGAACCTTTAGGCATCTTCCTTGCAATTAGTGCTTCAAGTTCTTCCAGTTATTCATTTTCCCTCCTTATATCTTCAAGTTCTTTTGCATAAAGTGCTTTCCAATCAGATTTGTCAGATGATGATGATGATGCTTTGAAAGCTAAATCAGTCTTGACTATAGCAACATGACCAAATTCCTCAAGCTCAAATGCTGAAATTTTTCCGACCAAGGTATCTCTAGATAGTGATGTATTAGGCATTGTTCTCAACTTATTAATAGCAGTTACTTTCATTTTGTAAGCTAGTGGCAAAGCTCTTAAAACTTTAGAAACAATTTCCTCTTCACTTAAAGATCCTCCACAACATTGTATTCCTAAAACAATTTCATTAACTCTTTCCAAAAATGCAGAAATTATTTCATCTTCTTCCATTTTCAAATTTTCATACTTGACCCAGTAACATTGTAGTTTTGCAATTTTGACAGTGGTATCTCCTTCATTCAATATTTCTAGTTTATCCCAAATAGCTTTAGCAATAAATCAGTCTGATAATCCCATGATTTGTTGATTTGATAATGCACTCATAAGTGCTTCTCTTGCTCTGCAATCATTCTCCAAGTCTTTAGCCAATGCCATTGGATGAGGGTTATTCAGAGTAGGACCAACATAGTCGTTCTTTTTAACTTCCCATATATCTCTTCCAATGCAGTTCAGAGCGTCTCTATTCTGATGTTCCTTATACCATAATTAGTTCCATCAATTTTAGGATTGTCCTTCCTAAAAATCTTTGTTTCCATAGGATCTCCTCAAGTTGTTAGGCTTCTGCAAAAAGAGGACTTAGCTCTAATACCAATTGTTAGGAACCAGAAGGACAACTAAGAGGGGGCTGAATTAGTTGTCAATAAATTATAACCCAAATAAAAATTATTCTAACTTAAACTTAGTGTCCATAAACCAAACTTAATGTTGGTAATACAGATTACCAGTTATAATAGTACCGATGAAACTTAATGCATAAAACAAAAAGGAAAACAACATCCACAGCACATGACATAGAGATTTTGACATGGAAACCTTGTAAGGGGAAAAACCATAGTGGGAAACCTTACCCACAATCAGGTGATACTATTGTAGATAGTACTTGTGTATACAAATGGGTTCTGCACATGCAGAAAGGCCAACCACCTAGAGCTCACTACTCAAACACAAAATAGGAGTCACACTGACTATTGTAGGATGGTTAAATCCTATAACAATGTACTACTTCAAAGTAGCATCTGCAATATTGGATTCAGTACCAGTTTAAGCTTTGACAAACACCTTCATAACCTTCCTTCAACCTCTAGATAATGTCTGCGTGATTTGCACTATGATATGCTCATATGATCTCCAATATTCGCACATACACATACTATTACCATGTTGCATATATGATTACATCTCTCAAATGAGATCTTTCATTTATACAAAACCTAAGACAAAACGTTAAGGGTGGCTCACTAAAGATATTACATTTAAATCAATTACAAAATAAGTCTTGATGCGATACAATATGTCGGCCTCATTGTATTTACACAATATCCAAACAATAAACCATTTCCAAAATGTGTCTGCTGATCTGGAACATGATATCTTATACCAGTCCATAACCTAGACCTATTTGCTAGTAAAAGCAAATATGTCAACCTGATTAGACCAATAAGTAAAACACCAAAATTAAATATCCAATCCATGTCTTTGACATAACCAACTGATCTCCAAATGATAACAAGTCATCATTCTCGTCGATGAACATATACCAGTGACTGTGCTTAAGCCACTAACCTTTCCGGTGAACACAATATGTTAGTTCAACAATAAACCAATATAGACAGAGTGCCAACTCAACAATGTAGACCTCCAGAAGGATAAGTGTTGACATCAATGACAAAACCAATGCAACACATGACGAAGTCGTTCATAATACCAACATAACAAGCCATCAATAGGAACTCCATGTGAACAAGAATGAATCCACACATCCCATGTCATTCTTCCAACCTCTACAAATGCTAACTTGGCTAACTGACCAACCCAAACAACTACCCTTGTGGTTTCTTTTATAAACACAAGCTCCCATAAACCACTAAGTGGTATTATATCAAAACCATGTGCCCAAAACCATGTGATAATAAAATATAATATTTTTTCTACCTACCCTTGACCCACATTTAATATTGAGTACTTCATCACAATTACATTCCCCAATATTAAATAAATATAATATAATAATACAAATGTGTCAATACAACTCATCAAGTGGTTATAAGAATATTCCAAGAGAATCTCTACATGTTTCATGCCCATCTACGTGCTCCTACGTACAACAATACAATATGATATTACAATATAATTCCATGTCCACTGCACAAAATAATAAAATCATACAACAATAAAATATTATTATTCAAGGAGTACAACACCATTTTCCCAACATTCTCCCACTTGTTGTATACATTGCATAAGGGCCAAGATGTAATATGTCACATGAACAAGAGACTGATCTCTCCAGGCATATATACCATCATGGAATCCAAGTGCTCCATGTGGTCCATCAAGATACTTGCAACAAGAACAAAGTGACCACCATCTCATAGATGAATTCTCCCACCCTCTATCATTCCACTACCACTAGACATGAAAAGGCCATCCAAAGAGAAAGCCACATAATCTATCGCAACAAATGATAAGTCTTGCACCAACTGATATTCGAAGACAAACACTAATCCAAAGGTATCCAATGCAAATTTATTTGTTTACATAACTAAAATAACACCCACAACAAGTGCTAACATATCAACTATACATGCCTCCAAGGCATATAAACCAAGTGAATAACATCTCATCAACATATGCAACCTGTAACATGCAACCATAAGCCGCAAGTGCAATACTTGCCACATATGTACACCAAGGAACTCCTGTAATGCCCCGCAAGGAAACCCCGAAGGGATTAAGCCATAACACAAGATTAGAGTGCAATAATTTTTTATTTTTTTAAAGTTACACAACATTAAGATACAACAAGATATCAAAGATTCAGATTACATAGCGGAAGACATCAACTAAAATCTAAAGAGTTTCCCAACGAGATTACTTAAATTTCACAATTCACTTAACTCACACAATTAATCCAATAAGCTGATTATCTTAATAACGAGATAATTCTTAATCAGGATAATTTCTTTCAAAAGATGGAAATATATAATTCACAAGATAAGGTTCATCCATTTAGATTTATCTATATCCTTCATTCATACTTTTCATTAAAATAAAAGCCATGCATCTAATATTCTAACACACAAGAATTTCATCATAAACATATGCGATCTTCCATACACACTTAATTTCCTTAATAATGATTGAATATAATCCATTTTCCTAAGCTGCATTCTTTCATATTCCCCGCTAGGAAACCCCGAAGGGATTAAGCCATAACACAAGATTAGAGTGCAATAATTTTTTTTTAAAAAGTTACACAACATTAAGATACAACAAGATATCAAAGATTCAGATTACATAGTGGAAGACATCAACTAACACCTAAAGAGTTTCCCAATGTGATTACTTAATTACGCCTTTCACTTAACACTCACAATTAATCCAATAAGTTGATTATCTTATAACGAGATAATTCTTAAACAAGGATAATTTCTTTCAAAAGATGGAAATATAAAATCACATGCTAATGTTTATCCATTATGATTCATTCATACTTTTCATTAAAATAAAAGCCATGCATCTAATATTCTAACACACAAGAATTTCATCATAAACATATGCGATCTTCCATACACACTTAATTTCCTTAATAATGATTGAATATATTCCACTACTCTAAGTTACATTCCTTCATGATACAATTTACTGCATTTTAAAAGATGATTGCATACATGCATCTACGATAAATCTCATCTAAACCACTTATGCATTTGATCAAAATGGCATTCATACATGCTAACACTAAACATGAAATATAAGAAATAAAAGCATCACATAACACCAAGATGATCTCGGAGTTCACCCCTAAAGGGCTACATCTCCGGTCTTCTCAACTGCAAGACCCCTCTGATAATTAATAAAGTTACGAATACATGAGGTTCTCATAATTTACAATCTGACCATCAAGGCGAAACATAATCAATATACAAATGATCGCATCGGTCAATAAATACATAAATGATCCCTGAAAAGAAAAGGATCCAGCTGAACATAATCAAAGCTAATACAAAGGTCCATTGGAGCATCCACAAAACTGAGTCATCACCACCCAAGGTCTAACATGAAACCAAGTACTCGCAAGGGTAAAGACAATAGGATGACCCACAAACGTGCTCCTAACAGAACAAAATGACAACACACTAGCGAACGTAGGGACAAGTGTCATCACACAACTGGTATGGTTACCATGGTAGGTCTTCATAGGTTTCGACCCCATACACTCACAACCTAATCCATACCTCCGGCCCATCCAAGCCTCATGTGGACCCACACATCCTTTCGTGAAGACAAGGATGATGGTTTGCCATTTCAGGCCTTCTCACAGCATGTCGAGTCTGTGTTAGCACTCATCCCATGTGTGAGGCACAATTATCTTACTTAGAGATTACATTCTAATCTACTGTTAGGTTATCACTTATTAGACTCATTTTCAATGGGTTACCCAACAGCCACTTTGGGCGCGGCCCCCAATCAAAAGCCACTTTCCCATACGACACTAGACTAAACTTAAATGAACTCAAAACCAAGACATACACATGGTCAGACGAACGAAGTTCAAGAAGGAGGGAACAACCATCTGGTCAAACACAACTCAAAAGTGGTACACTTACTGACGATACTCTAACCAGAGACCTGATCAACCATGGTCAAACACGAATCATCACTCGACACCCACACAAAGGATATGACCAAATACGACACTATCCCAAAACAACAGTCAACTTGGAACTGAGGACTGAAACAAGTACCCCAAATCAATCCATACGACATGGTCCTATCAAACAAAGCACGACTTGCCATTACATAAGCAAAAGCGAATACTGAAATTAAACTCGCATAGGTAATATTCAGCAGATACAATCTTTTCCGAATTGATCTAAACATTAAAAGTCGATCAAGTTTTCTACATGATCTATAATAGATTGCAGTTATCTACTTCGTTTAGATACAGGTTGTTCTTGGTTTTCTAACTCTCTAAGGTTCATTGCATCGAACATACATAAATACGCCATAACGAGTTCTTTAACCAATTTCACAAGAATATAATTTAAACAACCATTAACCAATTAATTAAGATATTTAATCTTCAATTAAAACATCATTGACGTACTAGTTTAAAATAAATCCTACACATTTGTCCTTTCCAGAACCAATTTACACTATACAGATCAAGGAAATATACATATTTAGGGAAGCCAAATAAAGAAAATCCATTCCCAGATTAACAAATTGTTTCCTTGAGCATATAAAGAAAATTACTAAAATTAACTATTAATTAATGAATATATTTAATAATCCATGATTAATTAAATATAACAAATTAATAATTACTAATGGAATTAACAAATTAAGTATTTAATTACAAAAAAATATGCATTAATAATAAGATAAGATTTGAATATTAATTATTGTATATTTAACCTTATACAATTAATCAATAACAAATTATACTTGAATTATTAATTAATGTCAATATTTAATCATAATAAAAAAAAACTTAATTAAAATATCAAACATAATTAAAAACTTAATTTAAAATTAAATTTAATAATATTAAACTATAATATATATATATTTTTTTAAAAACATTAAAAAAAAAATGTTTCTTTTTTTTAAAACTAAAAAAAAACATAAACATGGGGGAGGGTACCCACATGGAACTCCACGTGGGCCCCCCCTTGGGAGTGCTTCCCAATGGGAGCACGCAGCCCCCATGGGAGCGCCGCTGTTCCCAAATTTAATTTTAAATTAAGTTTTTAATTATGTTTGATATTTTAATTAAGTTTTTTTTTATTATGATTAAATATTGACATTAATTAATAATTCAAGTATAATTTGTTATTGATTAATTGTATAAGGGTAAATATACAATAATTAATATTCAAATCTTATCTTATTATTAATGCATATTTTTTTGTAATTAAATACTTAATTTGTTAATTCCGTTATTAATTATTAATTTGTTATATTTAATTAATCATGGATTATTAACAAATTAAGTATTTAATTACAAAAAAATATGCATTAATAATAAGATAAGATTTGAATATTAATTATTGTATATTTAACCTTATACAATTAATCAATAACAAATTATACTTGAATTATTAATTAATGTCAATATTTAATCATAATTAAAAAAAAACTTAATTAAAATATCAAGCATAATTAAAAACTTAATTTAAAATTAAATTTAATAATATTAAACTATCTCCCCTTACCCTTTTAAAAGGGAAGAAAGTTTCTTTTTTTATTATTATTAATTAAAGTTCTTTTTATTATTTAAAAATAAATAAATTAAGTTTATTTTTATTATTATTACTTTTAAATTAATGTATATTATTAATAATATATTAATTTTTAATTACTAATTAATGTATATTATATATATATTAATTGTAGTGAATTATAATTAATGAGTATTATTAATTATATATTAATTATCTTTATTAATTAATGTATATTTTTTTTTAATATATATTAATTGTGGTTGAATTATGAATTTATAAATTAAGGTTTATATAGTTAGAGATATATATACTGATTATTATTTTAGGTTTGTATATTTGTTTAAATATATGCAAGGAAATATTTTGGGTAATTTGGGAGATGTTTATCTATTTTTGGTTTCTTTAAATGTATATTTCCTTAATCTGAAGAGAGTAACTTGGTTCTGAAAAAAAAAGAATTTTGAGAAATTGCTTTCGAACCAGTGTGAGAATGATGTTTTATTTTGATGAATAAGTATCATATTTTAATTGATTTATGTTTATTTATTTATATTCATGTGAATTTGGTTTGAAAACTCATGAAGATGTATTTATGTAGTTTTATGATGCGAATGAACTTTACTGAGTTAGAAACCATGAATGGTCTGTGCCTAGGCAAGGTAGACAAATTGCAATCAAACTTAGATCAATAAGAAAATTGGATCGATTTTAATGTTTAAATCAATATGGAAAAAGATTGTCTTTTCTGGTTATTGCCTATGCGAGTTTAATTTTTGTATTCGCTTTTGCTTATGTAATGGCAAGCTTTGACTTGTTTGATCGGACCCTGTCGTATGGTTGATTTGGGTACCTGTTTCAGTCCTCGGTTCCGAGTTGACTATTGTTTTGTGGTAGTGTCATAATTGGTCATATCCTTTGTGTGGGTGTCAATTGATGATTCGTGGTTGACCATAGTTGGTCAAGTCTCTGGTTAGAGTACCGTCAGTAGTGTACCTCTTTTGAGTCGTGTTTGACTAGATGGTTGTTCCCTCCTTTTTGAATTCCGTTGGCTTGACCATGTGTGTCCTCAATGTCTGAGGTCGCTTGAGTATAGTCTAGTGTCGTATGGGAAAGTGGCTTTCGATTGGGAACCACGCCCAAAGTGGTTGCTGGGTAACCCATTGAAAGTGAGTCTAATAAGTGATAACCTAACAGTAGATTAGAATGTTAATCTCTAAGTAAGATAATTGTGCCTCACACATGAGACGAGTACTAACACAGACTCGACATGCTGTGAGAAGGCCTGAAATGGCAAACCATCATCCTTGTCTTCATGAGAGGATGTGTGGGTCCACATGAGGCTTGGATGGGCCAGAGGTTCAGATTAGGTTGCCAGGGTAACTAGTGTATGGGGCCGGAACCTATGAAGACCTGCCATGGTAACCATACTAGGTTGTGTGATGACACTTGTCCCTACGTTCGCTAGTGTGTTATCATTTTGTCCTATTAGGAACATGTTTGTGGGTCATCCTATTGTCTTTACCCTTGTGAGTACTTGGTTTCATGTTAGACCTTGGGTGGTGATGACTCAGTTTTGTGGATGCTCCAATGGACCTTTGAATTAGCTTTGATTATGTTCAGCTGGATCCTTTTCTTTTTAGGGATCATTTATGTATTTATTGACCGATGCGGTCGTTTGTATATTGATTATGTTTCGCCTTGATGGCCGGATTGTAAATTATGAGAACCTCATGTATTCGTAACTTTATTAATTATCAGAGGGGTCTTGCAGTTGAGTAGAGCCGGAGATGTAGCTCTTTAGGGGTGAACTCCGAGATCATCTTGGTGTTATGTGATGCTTTGATTTCTTATATTTCATGTTTAGTGTTAGCATGTATGAATTCCATTTTGATCGAATGCATAAGTGGTTTAGATGAGATTTATCATAGATGCATGTATACAATCGTCTTTTAAAATGCAGTAAATTGTATCATGAAGGAATGTAACTTAGAGTAGTGGAATATATTCAGTTGTTGTTAAGAAAATTAAGTATGCATGAAAAGATCTCATATGTTTATGATAAAATTCTAGTGTGTTAGAATAGTAGATGCATGGCTTATATTTTAATGAAAATCTTGAATGTAAAGTATGAATGAATCATAATGGATAAACATTAGCATGTGATTTTATATTTCCATCTTTTGAAAGAAATTATCCTTGTTTAAGAATTATCTCGTTATAAGATAATCAACTTATTGGATTAATTGTGAGTGTTAAGTGAAAGGCGTAATTAAGTAATCACGTTGGGAAACTCTTTAGGTGTTAGTTGATGTCTTCCGCTATGTAATCTGAATCTTTGATATCTTCTTGTATCTTAATGTTGTGTAACTTTAAAAAAAATAAAAATTATTGCACTCTAATCTTGTGTTATGGCTTAATCCCTTCGGGGTTTCTTGGCGGGGCATTACATTTGCTAATCATTATTAAGGAAATTAAGTGTGTATGGAAGATCGCATATGTTTATGATGAAATTCTTGTGTGTTAGAATATTAGATGCATGGCTTTTATTTTAATGAAAAGTATGAATGAAGGATATAGATAAATCTAAATGGATGAACCTTATCTTGTGAATTATATATTTCCATCTTTTGAAAGAAATTATCCTGATTAAGAATTATCTCGTTATTAAGATAATTAGCTTATTGGATTAATTGTGTGAGTTAAGTGAATTGTGAAATTTAAGTAATCTCGTTGGGAAACTCTTTAGGTGTTAGTTGATGTCTTCCGCTATGTAATCTGAATCTTTGATATCTTGTTGTATCTTAATATTGTGTAACTTTAAAAATATAAAAAATTATTGCACTCTAATCTTGTGTTATGGATTAATCCCTTCGGGGTTTCCTGGCGGGACATTACAACTCCCACTACATAGGTAATGTCAAATCTGAAATGAATCCACTAAAAACGTATCATAGAAGTGTAACAATGTAGTATCAAGAACATCCACATCAATATGAACATCATGCAAACCAATTACCTACAAGTACCACTCTCACACCATGTTTCCAACATTCTCCCATGTTCTCCACACCAACAAAAGAAAGAGATAAAGGAACCTCTATTTCATCTCCCACATGACAACACATGAACACAAAAGTAGTGAACACATAGCTCCAAACAACCTCCAACCAATGTGATGTGAATACAGACATCTAGGAAGATAACCAAAACAAAGAGAGAAACACTGCAAATCAAAACATGTAGCATGTCCTTCTACACACACCTCTAAATGCTAATTGTGTCAAGTATGATCTCATTCATAAAACCCCACATGAAAAGCCATCATAACACCCAAAACCTTTCAGTCCCTCAGACCAAACAAAAATATATATCACGTAATCAACATGGATGCAAGCCTTTCATAACCAAGAAGATCAAATTAAATATCCATTCCCAAGCCTAGGGAATACACCCAATAAACCATCTCCCAAACTAATATCAATGACTGCCACCATCATAATAATAACTCAAATGCACAAGGAGATAACCAATTCCATACATCTCTCAAATGAACACTCCAAAACTAAAAATCTCCATAGCTCAAGATCCATATCTATGAAAGATAAGAATAAATATAATGCACTTGAAAGGAACAATGGGAAATACCTCTCAATTAGTAAACCATCAAGTAGACCAAGAGTGGGGATTGAGAATGCTCATCCAAGACATCCAAATCATCATGAATCATCTAAGAACAATCTCCTATAAACTCCATACCAGGTGAATGCTCCTTGGTCTTCCCGCTGAAATAATCAACCATCCCAACACATATCTCTAATCAAAAGAGAATATTAGCATCACCTATGTCTCCAAGTATCCATGAGTACCTATAACCAATCAATCCATGTCAAACTCCAAATGCAAAATTACATCACCATGAATTAATTAAACAAATGATCATGCACCCAATACAAAGAGAACTACAAAGATCAATGTCAAATCTCTAACCACATAATTAATAACATAAACATGACAACATGATCTATCCATCTCAACCAAAGAGATAACATACTCCAAATGAACATATCAAATAACCATATCATTCCAAACTCAAAACTAGTGTCAAGAGTGTACCATGACATAATATCAACCCTCCTATCAATCAAGGATAACATGTCAAATGAAAGAATAAAGCACACCTCAACCAAGTACTCCTTGAGCCCTCAAGATCTCAACATCCTCAAATATCATGAAGATCACCATCTCTTACAAGTGTACCCACAAATGTGAAAGACCCTTCTACAACAACAAGATCTAAGGAATCCTCTAAACATCTACACACTAAGAAGATTATCCACCATCTAATGGTGAATACACGTCACTTCTATAAGCTCTCACTAAAATATGATACCAATCTCTCTATAGTATCGTGATAACAATCTCCTAAATGAAGATCATCCAAGTCTACACACATACAACTGAAATATCAACAATATCAAGTAAACCATGAACTCCATCTCAAGAAGATACAACACTACCAACAAACAAACAGGAACCAATCCTACACCACTACATCATCACTATCAAAAGCTCCCATTGAAAGTGTATACAAGCCATCTATGACAATATGATAAAACCATCCTCTAACATGAGAATCAACCAAAGCCATCTAATAATCAAAGAGCTCAAATCATGCATCATGAGATCCCAAAAGTCAAAGTAACCATGATTCTCAACACAATAAGATATACTGCCATAACTAATCAGGAATCCATATCAAAGAACTTGCAAATCTAGCCATGTCATGCCAAAGCCCCTAAAAATAAGGAACAACCATGACATCATGAACACATCCACAAAACAAGCATCTAAGTCAATGTGTCCAACCTATCAACATCACATAGTCAACCATGTAGGTCCCCCATCATGACTCTATCTGGTAACAACATCTCTCCTCCTCAGCATGATAACAAATCAAAAAACTATGTGACAAAACCAAGCCACAAATCTGAATATGCATCAACAATGAAAGGTCTATGGGAATAGACAACACATATCCAAGCCATAAATGCAATCCCATGAGTATAGACCGCATACAACACTGCACAACTTGTAGACACAAAATTTCAACATACATACTCAAACCAAAATTGATAACCATGTCAACATGTAAGGAATGAAGATACAAGATTGAGTTTACAATGACATCAAATCAAAATCTCCAATATGTAACATGTCATAAACTCATACTATCACCAAAGTTAAAAGAAATCATAAAAAAATCAGATCAAAATATCATAAAATAAATCATTTCAAACCTTCTCCAAATCTGAACCAACGTATAGTTCTCTCCAAGAGCTTTTAGTTGACTATTCAAAGTCCAAAATCCGACTCCATATGCTCAAGTTATGACCTCTCTCAAAGCCATCAAGGTAACTCTAAATTCTAGTTGACATTTCACTACCCAAACATAAAAATATGGAAAAACTAATCATATAAAGATGAATTACACTGAATCACCTTTCCAACAACTATAAGAAGTTAAAAATATGACATCATACACCCAAGATATGCTTTGTGAAATAAAACAACCAATTAGGCTATATTTGCAAATATATGGAATCCAAATATTTTCCCAATATGCCACTAAAATATATTTTCATTTTTTCCTCTAATATGCCAATAAACAATAATTTTCAAATTTTATATCCGAGTGGGACCCACTACCTGGCCCCACCCACCATTTTATAATCGACATAAAAAACATGGCATATAAAAAATCAGTATTTAAAAAATGCATTAGGTGATTAAACATATCTTAAAATTTCCAATTTTTCAAAACACTGGTGGAAGTTATATTTTTTAATTCTTTGTTATTTAATTTTTATTTTCGTGGGATTCAAAACCCATGGGGGGTTACCTCCATCGACAGGGCCCCCTCCACAGGTGCAATCATGGGTTGCAGTCCTACTGTAGTACCCACGGTACCACCGTGAACCTCACATGGGCCGATAGGCCTGCCGATGGCAGGTACCTGTTGGTACCCATTGTACTAGTGAGTCAGGGGGGTGGGTGTCTGCAAGCACCCCCTCCCACTTAATTTTTTTTCAGCTTTCCAATTTGATTTTTTTAAAATTTTTTTAATTCTTTGTTATTTAATTTTTATTTTCGTGGGATTCAAAACCCATGGGGGGTTACCTCCGCCGACGGGGCCCCCTCCACAGGTGTAATCATGGGTTGTGGTCCTACTGTAGTACCCATGGTACCACCGTGAACCCCACATGGGCCGATAGGCCTGCCGATGGCAGGTACCTATTGGTACCCATTGTACTAGTGAGTCGGGGGGGTGGGTGTCTACAAGCACCCCCTCCCACTTAATTTTTTTCAGCTTTCCAATTTGGTTTTTTTTTAATTTTTAATTTTTAACAAAAAACTAACAAGGTTTATAATGCAAGTTTTTTTTTTTAATAATATTTTCTAATGACACCCAATCCATATGGTCGTTGAGCTAAAAAAAATCAAACTCAGATCATTGTCATAAAAATGGATCGAGTTATATATCAAAATTCATCTCTTGGCCTCCCTAATCACAACCATGGGGTTTGTTTTGTCCAACGGGGATAAATCTAAAACTCCACCCCCAAAACCCCCAAAATGAAAATCAATAGAAACCCATCTTGAAAAAAAAATTATAACACCAGATTTGCAACAAATGCCTACAAATCTACAACCCACAAACTGTAACAAAAACTTCATATCTTGTATTGTCTTTCATTCTTCCATGCATTTATGGATTCAACATCTAGGGTTATAACACCATAAAACCATATAGCTCTAATACCACTTGAAAGGAAACTTGCGGCCAACTTTATGACAATTTCCACATAACCCAATTGAGATCTTAATCAAATCAACACATAGAAGCCATATGCAAAGAATAGACAACATACCATAAAAATTTGACACAAGATATATCCTAGGAAAACCCTCATCAGGGAAAAAAATAGCTTCCAAAAGCATCATCCACCATGTATTATCAACAATGCGTCCATTACAATACAACTATGGAAAGATTTTGAGACCCAACCATAACAAGCAATCAACAAGCACTCCATGTGAACAAGCATGAATCCACAAATCCCATGCCATGCTTCCAACATCCATAAATGCTAACCTAGCTAACTGCCCAACCCAAACAACTACCCTTGTGGTTGCTTTTATAAACACAAACTCCCACAAAATCACCAAGTGGAATTACATCAAAACCATGTGCCCAAAACCATGTGACAATAAAATATAATATTTTCCTACCTACCCTTGACCCACATTTAATATTGGGTACTTCATCATAATTACATTCCCTAATAATAAATAAATACAATATAATAATACCAATATGTCAATACAACTCATCAAGTGGTTACAAGAATATTCCAAGGGAATCTCTACATGTTACATGCCCATCTAGGTGCTCCTAGGTGCAACAATACAATATGATATTACAATATAAATATTTCATGTCCACCACACAAAATAATAAAATAATACAACAATAAAACATTATTATGCAAGGTGTACAACACCATTTTCCCAACAATATTGCAATTGTATGAAAAAAATTTGAGTGACTAGAAAAGTACAAGCTAAGACTCAATCCCAAGAAATGTGTCTTTGGAGTCACTTGTGGTAAGCTTCTAGGCTTCATTATGTCATGCAAAGGAATCAAAGTGGATCCTATTAGGTCCCGGTGACAACTAAGAGGGTGGGGTGCTGAATCAATTGTTAAATAAATTCAAACCAAAAACTAATTAACCAACTTAATGCTTAATACTAGTAAACCAGTTAAGTATGTTGGTAGACAGTGTTAATAGTAAATTGCTATACCAGTAAGGATTAATGCATGAAACATAAACATAAAGTCATCCACAACACATGACACCAATATTTATACGTGGAAACTGTGTAAGGGGAAAAACCACGGTGGGAAACCTTACCCACAATCAGATGATACTATTGCAGATAGTAAGTGTACATAATGAGGTCTGCACATGCAAAAAGGCCAACAACCTAGAGCTCACTTCTCAATCACAAAATGGGAGCCACACTGACTACAGCTGGATGGTTAAATCCAATAAGAATGTACTGCACAAAATAGCATCTTCATATGCTGGATTCAGTACCGGTGTAATGCTGATATGCTTCTCCAAAACCTAACTTCACCTCCAAATGATGTCTTCGTGTATACCTCTGTTTGATCTCGTATATACCTTTTCTTAATTATTTTTTGCATTCCACACTTGATCTTACAAATAAGATCTTACATATATATCATACCCTAAGACCAATTTTAGTAGGTCGGCTCTACAAGATATTACAATAAAATCATTTTACATACAATATCATATCTGATGCAATAACTGATTGAACATGTCGGCTTAATGCATTTACAACAATAATAAATCATCTCCATAGCATGCCATGTTGATCTGGAAAAGATAAACTTGCTGGTGTAACCCTAGATAACCTGGACCTATTTGCCGGTAAAAGAAAATATGCAAATATGAATGTACCAATGATTAATTCTTCGAAACAAAGTGTCCACATGATGTCTTCGACATTACCAAGTGTCTTCCATATCGTTCCAGGTACTGGTGAACATTATATCCTACCAGTGAACCATATACCAGTAACTGTTGCATAGTTTACTTGCTTGCCAGTGAATGTTGTTGGATCTCCAAAGTGCTTATTTTTAGTAGGTGTTGACATCAATGACAAAACCATACCAAAATACCAACAATCTCCCCCTTTGGCATTGATGGCAACACAAGATGGAAAAACCATCAAAGTGCCAAAACATAAATGCCAAATACCAAAAACCAACAATCTCCATTTCTCCTCCTGGGAGCAACATGTGTTTTATCCAAAGATTTATTTTCAATATCAATCTCTCCTCAAAAGATAATGTGTTTTTCCATAGATATCTCTCCCCCTTTGACATCAAATGCCAAAGCTACAAATTCAAGTTCATACAAAATACCAACTACTCCCCCTAAGAAGTAGCTTCCTCATCAAATACCAAAATAAAAGATTTGTCTTTTAATTCTACCAGTTGATGACAATCATCAACTATCTAAGTCTCTACCAGTGGTGGTAAGACTCCAAGCTGATCTCTGATATATTCAAAAGTCTCCTTAGGCAAAGGTTTTGTGAAAATATCTACAAGTTGTTCTTTAGTATTCACATAAACCAGTTTTATCTCCTTTTCTTCAACTTTTTCCCTTAGAAAATTCAGTTTGATAGAAACATGTTTTGTTTTAGAATGTAATACCGAATTCTTAGAAATATCAATTGCTGCAATGCTATCACAATATATAGTAATAGGTTCCTTGCATTTTACCTTTATGTCTTTCAACATTTGCTTAAGCCATAATACCTATGTACAGTTAGTTGCTACTGCAACATATTCTAATTCTGCTGTTGATAAAGATGTACAACTCTATTTCTTACTCAACCAAGAAAATAATCTCTTTCCAAGAAAGAATGCTCCTCCAGTGGTGCTTTCTCTATCATCCACATCTCCTACCCAATTTGCATCTGTGTATGCACATAGGTCAAAATTTTCATCTTTAGGATACCATAATCCAATATTTGTTATGCCTTGTAAGTACCGGAAAATCCTTTTTGCTGTTGATTCATGATTTTCCCTAGGATTACTTTGAAATCTAGAAACAATACATACTGCATTCATAATATCAGGTCTGGTTTGTGTCAAATACAGTAAACCTCCTATCATAGATTTGTATCTAGTTGGATTAACAGGTGTAGACTCATCCCTTTGAGATAATTTGTCATTTGTAGTCATAGGTGTGCTTACCGGTTTAGAGTTTTCCATCCCAAATTTCTTTAGTAATTCTCTCAAGTACTTGGATTGACTCAAAAATATACCTTTATCAGTCTGTAAAATTTGCAAACCTAAAAAGAATTTTATTTCTCCAATCATAGACATTTCAAATTCTTGCTGCATTTTAATAGAAAATTCCTTATATAATCCATCTTCTCCTCCAAAGATTATATCATCAACAAATACTTCAATAATCAAGATGTCATCATTAGTTATTTTGTAATATAAATTGCTATTTGCATTTCCTTTAGTAAAACCAATCTTCAAAAGATATTTATCCAACCTTGCATACCAAGCTCTTGGGGCTTGTTTCAATCCATACAAAGCTTTTCTTAACCTGCAAACTATATCATTGTCATCTGTCAAAGAAAATCCATCAGGTTGTTCAATATATACTTCTTCTTCAAGATCTCCATTCAAAAATGCACATTTAATATCCATTTGATAAACTTTGTAGTCCTTGTGAGTTGCAAAAGCCAAGAATAATCTAACTGCATCAATTCTGGCTACCGATGCAAAGGTTTCATTGTAATCAACTCCTTCTTTCTAAGAATATCCCTTACACACTAGTCTTGCTTTATTTCTGACAACCTTACCATCTTCATTAAGTTTGTTTCTAAATACCCATTTGGTTCCAATTACATTTTTATCTTTAGGCCGGGAAACTAATGTCCAAGTATTATTTTTCTCAATTTGTCCTAATTCTTCTTCCATAGCTTTAATCCAAAATTTATCTTCACATGCCTCATTGATAGATGATGGTTCAATTTGAGAAATAAGACATACCTCTTCATTTGCTAATCTTCCTCTTGTCATAAATCCTTTAAATTTGTTTCCAATTATCTGATCTTCAAAACGATTCAATCTTATATACCAGGGTGTCTTAGTTTGTTGTTGTTCTTCAATTATTGTGGAATCCTTTGATGATACCAGAGTAACTGGATCTTCATTCTATACCGATGGACTCAGTGTAGGTTCATTTGTCACAATTTTTGTTGCTGGTTCAGAGTCTATATACCTTGAAGTTCCTTTGAATTGTTCATCAATCTTTACATTTGTACTCTCAACAATTTTCTGCAATCTCTTATTAAAACATCTATATGCCTTGCTCTTAGATGAATAACTAAGAAATATTCCTTCATCACTTCTAGGATCAAATTTGCCAATATACTCATCTCTTCTAATATAACATTTACTTCCAAAAATTCTGAAATACTTAAGAGTAGGAGTATTACCAAACCATAGTTCATGAGGGGTCTTACCGATTTCACCTTTGATGTGAACTTTGTTGAATGTATAGACAACAGTGCTAACTACCTTTCTCCAATACACATGTGGTAGATTTGCTTTTGATAACATACTTCTTGCTGCATCCAAGATAGTTCTATTTTTCCTTTCAACAACTCCATTCTGTTGTGGTGTCCGAGGTGCTGATAACTGTCTTTTGATTCCATTCACTTCACAAAATGTATTAAAGTCCTTAGATGTGAATTCTCCTCCTTGATTTGATCTTAAACATTTGACTTTCTTACTAGTTTCATTTTCAACCATTGCTGTGAAGAGTTTGAACTTTCCAAGTGCTTCTTATTTCTCTCTGAGAAAAGTAACCCAACACATTCTAGAATAATCATTAATAATTAGCATGAAATATCTATCACCTTGTAAGCTTCTAGTTCTAGCTGGACCACATAAATCAGTGTGAATTAAATCAAGAGCATTATTGGATTTTTCTAGAATACTTTTGAAACTAGCTCTAACTTGTTTTCCAAATTGACATTCCTTACAAATTGTATTCTGAGGTTTCACAATTTTAGGTAGATCTCTAACTGCCTTAGAAGTACTGATTTTTACCATGCAATCAAAGTTTACATGACATAGTCTCTTATGCCATAACCAACTTTCATCTATATGTGCAATTAAGCATGCCTTTTCACTGTTATTCAAATGAAAGATATTGCCTCTAGTCTGATTACCAGTTACAATTTTCAAACCAGTTCTATTCATGATTTTACATTTTCCATTTTTAAATTGTAATTGAAATCCCTTCTCAACTAATTGACCAATACTTAAAATATTATGTTTTAATCCTTCAACATAGTAGACATTGTCAGTGTTATGCTTACCATCAAGAGATATTGAACCCTTACTTTTGATTGAACATGCTTTGTCATCTCCAAATCTTACTAAACCTCCATTGTATTCTTGAAAGTTCAAAAATTTACCTTTGTCTCCAGTCATATGATGTGAGCATCCTGAATCAATGATCCATTCATCCTTTGCTTCAATTTTAGCTGGTAGGGCTTGTTCTACTGGTTGAGTAGTAGGTGTTGGTTGATCTTCTATTATAGCAACAAAAACCCATCCATTGTCTGTTGGATCCTCATCAGAATCATCAGTCACACCTTCATCAGCAATGTAACAACATTTGTCTTTGTTCTTCTTAAATCTATATCTCTGATATTCAAGATTAGGCTTGTATGTTTTTCTAGCTTCTTCTCTTAGTCTAGCATGTCTATCAGGGCATCTTGAAGCCATATGACCAATCTTATTGCAGTTAAAACATTTAAAGGGTGCTTTACCTTCATACTTACTTCCAATTGGACCTTTTGGCATTTTCCTTGCAAATAGTGCTTCAAGTTCTTCAAGCTCTTCATTCTCCTTTCTGGATTCTTCAAGTTCTCTTGCATAAAAGGCTCTCTAGTCTGATTTGTTAAATGATGGAGCAGATGATGTTGATACTTTAAAGGCCAAATCAGTTTTATAGTAGCAACAAGACCAAATTCCTCAATTTCAAAGGCTGAAAGTTTTCCAATCAATGTATCCCTAGTTACTGATGTATTAGACATTGTTCTCAACTCATTTATAGCAGTAACCTTCATTTTATATGCTAGTGGAAAACCTCTCAAGATTTTTGAAACAATTTCATCCTCACTCAAAGTTCCTCCACAACATTTAATACCCATAACAATTTCATTTACTCTTTCCATAAAAGCAGAAATCCTTTCATCTTCTTCCATTTTCAAATGTTCATACCTGACTCGGAAGCTTTCAAGTTTTGCAATCTTGACTGTGGAATCTCCTTCATTCAGTGTTTCCAAATGATCCCAAATAGCTCTAGTAGTAGACCTATCTAATAATCCCATGACTTGTTGATCTAATAATGCACTCAAAAGTGCTTCTCTTGCTTTGCAATCATTCTCTTCATCTTTAGCTAAGGTAGTTGGAGCAGTCTGACCAGCTACAACAACAATATAACCATTCTTTGTAACTTCCCAGATGTCTTTACCAATGCAATTCAAATGTGTCTCCATTCTGATCTTCCTTATCCCATAGTTGGTTCCATCAAGTTTAGGACTGTCCTTCCTAAAATAATTAGTAGACATTGGATCTCCTCAAGTTGTTAAATTTCTACAAAAGAGGACTAAGCTCTGATACCAATTGTTAGGTCCTGGTGACAACTGAGAGGGGGGGGGGGGGGGTGGTGAATCAGTTGTCAAATAAATTCAAACCAAAAACTAATTAACCAACTTAATGCTTAATATCGGTAAACCAGTTAAGTATGCCGATAGATAGTGTTAATAGTAAATTGCTATACCGGTAAGGATTAATGCATGAAACATAAACATAAAGTCATCCACAACACATGACACCAATATTTGTACGTGGAAACCCTGTAAGGGGAAAAACCATGGTGGGAAACCCTACCCACAATTAGATGATACTACTACAGATAGTAAGTGTACATAATGAGGTTTGCACATGCAGAAAGGTCAATAGCCTAGAGCTCACTTCTCAATCACAAAATGGGAGCCACATTGACTTCAGTTGGATGGTTAAATCCAATAAGAATGTACTGCACAAAATAGCATCTTCATATGTTGGATTTAGTACTAGTGTAATGCTGATATGCTTCTATAAAAGCCTAACTTCACCTCCAAATGATGTCTTCATGTATACCTCTACTTGATCTCGCATATACCTTTTCTTAATTCTTTTTCACATTCCACACTTGATCTTACAAATAAGATCTTACATATATATCATACCCTAAGACCAATTTTAGTAGGTCGGCTCTACAAG
Organism: Cryptomeria japonica; assembly: GCF_030272615.1. Taxonomy (NCBI): domain Eukaryota; kingdom Viridiplantae; phylum Streptophyta; class Pinopsida; order Cupressales; family Cupressaceae; genus Cryptomeria; species Cryptomeria japonica. The sequence continues at coordinate 593,386,053 of NC_081411.1, forward strand.
ATATTACAATAAAATCATTTTACATACAATATCATATCCGATGCAATGACCAATTGAACATGTCAGCTTAATGCATTTACAACAATAATAAATCATCTCCATAGCGTGCCATGCTGATCTGGAAAAGATAAACCTATCAGTGTAACCCTAGATAACCTGGACCTATTTGCCGGTAAAAGCAAATATGCAAATATGAATATACCAATGATTAATTCTTCAAAAAAAAGTGTCCACATGATGTCTTTGACATTACCAAGTGCCTTCCATATCATTCCAGGTACTGGTGAACATTATATCCTGTCGGTGAACCATATACTAGTAACTATTGCATAGTTTACTTGCTTGCCAGTGAATGTTGCTGGATCTCCAAAGTGCTTGTTTTCAGTAGGTGTTGACATCAATGACAAAACCATACCAAAATACCAACAAATCTAGCAATGGTGAAAGCAATCATGGACATGCCACCATCAAAAACTCTCAAATAGCTCTGCACTCTTCAAGGTAAACTCCAATCCATATGTCAATTCATTGTTCAACTTGCAGACAAATGTCATCCATTTTATCACCTCTTGCAAAAAGACACCAAATTCCAGTGGGATTGTTTGTGTCACAAATCCTTTGACAAACTCAAACAATACTTAGTGGGGACATTATTAGCACAAGTTTATGGTCAAGGGAATGAGTGGACCGTATATTATATCAATCGTACACTAGGAGGTTATGAGCTTAACTATAACCCTATTGAACAAGTATGCCTCGTAGTCATCTTCAACACTCAAAATTTCCACCATTACATGCACAATCACAAGACCAAGCTCATTGAGAATATTGACCCCCTCAAGTACCTACTCTTAAGGGCCACTCTCAATGGATGCACGACTAAGTGGGTTATGCTGCTATGTGAATTTGACATTGAGTATGTAGACCATGGGTAATAAAGGAATAGGTCATTTCTGGTTAATTGGTTTACTCCCCTCTACAAGGAGACCATCCCTTAATTGAAAAATTCATAGGTAGCTCCATCATGACAATCACATAGCCTACCAAGTGGTAGCTCTACTTTGATGGCTCTTTCATGCAACATGGTTTGGGGGCATGCATTATGTTGGTCACCCCTCAAGGAGATTGCATTCCTAACTCCTTAAAAATAGTCTTAACATGCACAAACAATATTATAGAGTATAAAGCTCTCATTACTCATCTTTGTTTGGCTATTCAATGGAATATCACTGACTTGCATGTATATAGAGACTCCTAACTTATTGTTAAAAAGGTCAATGATGAGTACCAAACAAAAGATGAAAATTTTCTCCCTTATTGCCACATGTTAGAAGACTTTAAACAACATTTCTCTTCCATCTAGTTTGAGCAGATTCCTTCAAAAAATAATAGAGCTTGTGGTGCAGTCACCGGTTAGGAGGGACCTTAAAGAGATCAGTTTGGACCGGTCAGAAAGAGTAAACACAATGAAAACACAAGGATATGATGAAGGAAATGTAGAACAGATTAAATTATATCATGACAACTGATTACAACCAACCAATAACAACCGGGTTATAGAAACTAGCTCAAAGGCCTACTAAAACATGCTCAAAATACAGAACATGTCACAACCGAGACCTCAAACTTAGGATCTAGCTCCTATGTTCTGGCTAACTCCTTATATTGCATTCTAATGCTTGATTACAATGATTTATAATATCGAAAGGGATCCAATCGGCCCAAAAAGGGATATAAACCCAAAGAACAAGACCTAATGTGTAAAACCAACAAGGTCAGCCTCCGCCAAAGAAATTCCTCTGGAAAATCCAAAGGACAAAGTGAGAATCCAAGGGAAAGTCATCCACACACCAAGGAAAAATAGAATCAATGTTCAAGGCTCTATAAGCTACAGAAAGGATCTCGTAGATCACCAATGCAAATAGGTCCAAGCAACCGGTAACAGAAAATTGTCTCAGAAACCGGTAGTGATAACTTGTCAAAAAATGATCCAAATGCTTCACAGCTTGGGAATAAGGAAGATGATCAAGTCTTCAAGAAAAATCCAACTCTACAGAATTTGGTGAGCCAAATCTAGGAAATACAGAAAGAATTGCTAAAACTACAAACAGAAAATAAAAAAAGAAAGAAATTTTTTTGGTTGATATAAGATTGCCAAGAACCGGGGATGTTCTTGCATCAAACATCTGTAGTTTTTGAAAAAAAGTGAGTCTCTCACTTTTTTGGGGTCAGAGAAAAACCAAGGTGATCTATCTCTACCTGATAAATCCAAGATGAGTCTTCAATTGGTTTGTCTTTCAACTTCACAAGATACTCCTTATACTGACTGCTTCGGGCACTACGCCCAATCCTACTATCCAAAATGTCTTCAAATTGATCTAGTTCCTTCTGGGGCAACTATTTCTCCAAGTTTTCTATAGTGTCCTCACTAAATTATGGTTCATGATATTGATGTAGATCACCAATATTGAATATAGGTGAAATACTCAAATCATCCAGTAACTCCACTTCACACTAGTACATTCGGGTCAAAATTTTGATGGCAAATCATCGGAATTTTGACACAATTTCGTCGCACTACTGACAAAAAAAGTCATCGAAAACTTTGTGTCAGAAGTTCTGACTATCCTTGTGGTCGTCGCAATTCCGACATCACCTCCAACCTTTCTGACAGCCGCCATGGATGCTCATACCCTGAAAGAATACCATCGCAATCTTGGCCTATCGTCGAAATTCTGACTCCAAAGGGTAAAATTCTGACAAAGGAGTGCCATCGAATGCACAACATCCTCATCGGAACTCTCCTACTATCTCTCTCTCTACTCTCTTCTCTCTCCCCTCTCTAGGTCTCTTTCTCCATCCCTCTCTTCTTCTCTCCCTCTCTACTTCTCTTTCTCTACCCTCTTCAGGTCATTATCTCTTCCTCTCACCCTCGCTCTCTCTCTCACCTCTATAGGTCTCACCTTCCATTCCTCCATCTTTACCCATGTTGTCAAGTTGCAAGATATTTCCCAAAGTGCTTGGTTGCTAGGGTTGATTTGCTTAAGTGTTAGAGTCGGAGTTAGATGAGACCTACATGATTAAGTTGTATTAAGTGATCAAGACACCAAGATCTCAATTGTAAACATGACTAGGTTCTAGGGTTTTAGGGAAGCATAGGTCAAGATTGAGGTATGGTGGTCAAGAATTACCTTCCAATGACAAAAGACATCCAAATGATGAAGAATGAAGGCGATGAACTCATAGAAGTTTGGAGGAGATAATTTGACTAAGTTAAAATTTTGTTTAAGTCATGGTCATGATACCAGCTTGCTCATCAAGAGCAATTTGTGTGAATGAACCCTAGAAATGTGCCCATGCTAGAGAAGCAAGAATTCCAATAAAACCTAAGGTAATGCTAGTAAGGGGTAAAAATTAAAGAATTAGGTTACAAAAAACAAAATTTGGCTAAGTCAAGATGTTTCTCAAGGATGACCTAAATCATGGACTGTAAATCAATCATGAAACATGAGAATGGACAGGTCTTGACCCAAGCAACATAAGTCCCCCTTGTGATTCCAGCATATATCACATCACAATCATTGAGTCTATCTGCAATATAAAGTCAAGACCTGACTATTGGAATCTTGGAGTCATCCCATTTGATCACGTAGTTTAGCACTTGGGAGGATTTTGTTCAAGAGAGGATAGAATACTTAGTATTTTATTTTGTGTTGCATAGTGCATAAAAAACACATCAACAGAAACCATTGAAAGGTTTGGTTAAAGCCTTCGAATCACAATCTCTATGAGAAGCTATCAAGAGTGTCCATAATTTGAAAACATTAGTATCCAAGAACATAATTCATAAGGCACCACTTTTAGAGAAACCAAATAAGCCTATCAATGTAATATTTTATTTACCAAAGAAGCCCATCAAGTTACATCGTCTCCCATTGTAAATTCACTTGTTCTATCTTCTATCCCCACCATATCATGCAACATGACACATTCTATTTCACATTAATTAAGGTCTCACACTTCAATGATTGTAGTCCCTGAATCTTCTATGGAACAATCACAACTTAACATCAACATCAAGACACATGAGTCACTTCAAAAACCATACATCTGAATTCCTTTCTACATTCCACTTGAATGGGAATTCAACAATTTGACAACTCAATATTTCCATATTGTGAAAGGAAGGTGCATCATTTGTTGCAAATGAACCTACTACAACATTCACCATTCAACATTTTGCATTGCTTTTCTCTCTTCTTTGTGGAGGCACCAACTTTAAGGGATGGGGTGGGTCTATATTATCCTTCACATATGTCACTTGGGATGGAGTTTTGTCCTATGGATTTTCTAGTCTCTACTTCGAGAGGGTACACTCTCTTTATAATTTGGGGTTATTTCATATTTTACATGGATACCTAACCTTGTGACCCATTTCTTCTTACCTCAATTGCACTTAAGGGGGTGTGCCAATGTACCATTTTATTCACCAAGTGGATATGTTTTATCATATGTATGACATTGCATTTGTTTGTTTAGTTTACTTAAGTAGTTTCTTTTAACTTGAGATAATGACTTGCACATTCTCCTTCTTTCATAGGATTATGTTTTTTTCCTTATCCTCAAAAATTTGGAAACTTGGATAAACAATTCCTTTTCTTTTGGTTTTCTATCTCATCCTCATCTTCATCCTCATGGATTAAAAATCTTGGATATCGAGTGAAGATATTGTGAAATTTTTCATTTTCTCTCTTATGAAATCAACTATGTTATGCTATTTTGATTTTATTATCATTTATATTTAACAATTTTAAAAATGTTATCACTTACATTAATTTATAGGTTAATATTTATTTTGTAGATTCTAATAGAATTGAATACCATTACCCAAACAATATCTAGTATGAACTAGTTAGTTACAGGCTAGGTTCTAAGCATACTTGGTAACATAATTTTTGAGCTTGTGTTTGTTTATGATTTAACGATTGATGCATCTAGCTTTGCTACACATCTACTTTGAATACAATGAGAGGGTGATTTTGTCTAAGCCAAGAGACCCTGCTATCTAATATCACCCAAGAAAGATATTGATATTTTACCTTGGAAATATAAGCCTTTTGTAAGTATAATTCAATGAATTGTGATAATAACTTAAAATGAAGTGAATTAAAATTTGATTGAGTTCCCCATTGTATTTTAAAAAATCACCTAGGAAGATGTTCGTTCCTAACAATTTCCAATTCTCTTTCCAAAAGGATGAAAAAGAAGAGAAAGGAACTAATTAATGCTGGGACAAAATTTAGAAGACCTATGTTTTGTGTCTGAAAGCTACTAGCCTAGAGAGCATGGAAACAATTTGAAGTCATGGGAGAGAGTTTCAGTTCTATCTCCAGAAATTATGTCCAGTACTCTTGTATTGAATTTTTAAATCCTTCTAAGTTTAAATGTTTATGAGGAAACTCTAAAATTTTAATAAAATACATAAATGAAAACCAATTTTGTTTTCATCAGAATACTTTTGAAAATCACATCACCTCGGTAATTGAACTGTAACAATAAGATTGCATACAAAGTGCAGGTTTGCTATGAAACATGTTAAAAGGGTTAAACTGTTTCAATTAATACAAACACTGGAACTATTAAACAACAATAGCTTGTTGGTAATCAAGATTTTGGACTATACCCACATTTTACACCTTTTCATATAGTTACAAAGAACATAGAAAACATGTACGTGGAACTACAGATTCCAACATATGTAAAAATACAACAATCTAAATAAGAATGGGAAGCATGTGGAGAATGGTTAAGACATGCATAAATAAAAGGAAAACAAAAATCTCTCAATGTGTATCACAAACAAATCAAGGAAAAAAGCTTTTAGGCAGGGGACCGATGTGATCATAAAAATTTCAAAACTTCCAAAGTATAGAGCATTTGAGATTTTACAGAGAATGCGCTAATTCGGCTTTATTCATGATGAGGCATATTCACAAATTTTGCAGTCGCACCATGGTGTTGTTCGTGTTGGCTTTGTTGGACCCTGCAATTAAGATTCAATATACGTACATTATTCAATAAGATTAACTGTGCAACATAATGAAATATTGAAAAGTGTGTTATCTTATTGAGCTTCGCTTTGTTTTGAGAATAGTTTAATATTCTCTACTTAACAAGGCCAACCATGTGAAGGTGGAAGCTCATTTGGCCCCTCCCCCCCCCCCCCCTAACATCACTCTAAATTCCTCGTTAACATCTAACATGCATTCTTTCATCCATTATTAAAATATAACATTCATTTATTATCACATAACTTTCATTAACACATAAAACTCATTAAATTTCATTAACACGCAACATTCATCAATAATCATCAACACATATCATTCATGAACATTCATTAGCACATAATTACATTCATTAACACATAAAAATTAGTCATTATCAAATAAGGTAGATTACAATCATTTCTTTCTTTGTTTTTTTTTTGAAGCTATGTAAAGTCTAAGTGGAGCATCATCTTCTTCATCATTTCCCCCATCTTCGGATGTTGTGCCCTCGTCTCATGCTCTTGATGTATGCCTAGTCCTATACAAATGATGAGGATGCTGAACCAAAGGGGGGTCCTCTGCAATAACAAAGAATTGGGTTAAATTCAAAACATATTTTTATTATTGTTACAAGTATTTCATTAATTTAAAGAACACAACCATTACACTCTTTACCTGATGGGGCCACATCATCTTCCAAATCATTTTGTCTAGCCTCAACCTTGACATGTTGAACACCCTCTAGATCCTTTGGAGTTGAAATACAAAATGTATTAATCAATACACCAATTGTAATTAAATTTGTTTAAAGGAATAACAGTGGTCCTCTTTACCTGATTGGGGAACATCACATTCCTGATGTTGTCTACTCGGATAATGCTCCACTTGGTCACCACCGACTACATGCTCTAAAATATTAACAATAAAGGTTACATTAATTACTACACTAATTTTCAATTTAAGATGCTTAATTGTATTAATAATTACATTAAAAAATTTGAATAGCAAATGAATACCTCCACTACTAGGATGCACATCCGAACCTTCATGTCTAGGTTTTGTTCCATGATTATCATGCTCCATTCCAATGTCACACGTAGTGTTATCATTGCTTGCTTATTTAAAAAAAATATAGTCACTTTATGTTGAAACTTAACATCAAATAGATTATTGGTTAAGTATTCAATTTGAAATAATTTTCATTTAGCTTATTTACCATTGTGACAGATGCATCAGAATCTCATGTTTGCCCACTCAATTCTTGTAGTCGTTCAGCCATGGCTATATAGCCTTGCTGGTAGCCAATTCTCTTGTCATCTTCTGTGGGCACTCTATTGAATTCAGAGCCCTGCATTTTTGCTTAGTATTGTGAATTTTGCTTGTATTATTTGATAAAAAAAAAAAATGTTTACAATTTATAAATATTTTGATGTGATACTTAATTTACTGATTCTTACAATTCATGCGGCAAGTTTCATATAACCACCAGAGCCGAGTTTGTGTTGCCTATGCTTTTCTTGTCTTGCCTTGGTTGCCTTTGACGTGTCACTCAATCTATGAAAAGTTTGAAATATGTTAGCTTATATAAATATAATGAATAATTAGTACATATTCACATTCTTAATAGTATCACATACCTTCTTCTGGCGTCTGGTGGTGTATTTCCTTTTTTCCTTTCAATTCTCTCCTTTGCATCCAAAATCAGGTCCTTCCACTCCCTCTTTGGAATCATGGGGGGACGCTCATACTTTACGTTCTTCTCTAAATGTGTCCTATATTGGTCCCTCACATACTTTAGATATGTGCCAGCTTTTTCCAGGAGCTTAGTCTTGTCGAATGTGTCATTTCCAAACAACCCTACCATACGATTTGTGAGTTCATCTTTTAACCTTTTTTCTTGGTCATTCCACCTTTAAAGCAAAAACAAACCTATTAAATTTAGAAAGAAATTGAAGCTACCTTTGATATAGTTCAAGAAATGGATAAAAGGAAAACTATTCTAGCAATGATATGAAATCAAAATAGTGGATAAGGGTTAGTTCACATATGATGTTCCACCTTTTACATATGGTGGGCCCAAATATTTGCAATGTAATGTCATTAAGATTTTTATAAAAAATATCATTTCCTGCAAAAAAAACATGGGATCATTAGTCCAAAATGAGTGATCAGTAAGTAAATTACAATTACACTATATATAATAATAATTTTAAAGTACCTGGAATCTTCTGTATCTTCAAGGGAATCAATTCTTCGTTGCTCACCACCAATGTGGCCTACAACATTCCCATAATAGCAATACGAGAAGATCCAAGAAATGATGGTATGTTATCACCAGTAGTCACCTCTGGTGCATCCTCATGTGCATCTCCTACCATAGTAAATGAATCCACTATGAAATGCCTCCAAGAAAGAACACTTCAAGGGTAATAAACACATAACGAAAGAGAGAGAAAAAGAGGGATCTACCACCAGTGGGCGGGTCAACAGGCGTCGGTGCAACAGATGATGTTTGCATGCTACATGTTGTCGACATTGCAGTTGGCAATACAGTTGGGGTCGACCTCGGACCCATGTCGGCACCTGAAGAGTAATATATTAAATATATAAAACATTTAAAAAGCAAGTTCACAAGTCCAAAGGAGTGGTTTTAATATATAGAACATGGTCATCACTTGAACTACCTGCAATACCCTGATCATCGCCACCAGGATGATGAGCCCTTATAAATTTCTGTAAAAACAACACATACAGATTTTAGTTAATGACATAAAAGAGAAAAAAAAATAAACCATTATTGAAATTTTGTTATGATTAAAGCTTTCATTGCTGCTTACTTGCAAGTTTTCCACTATCTACAACAATAGTTGCACCCTCTCTGTTATCTCATCAGTCTAAGGGCTTATGGTTGCCAAATCAACAATCTCTTGGCTAATTTTTCTAATATTCGTTTGTACCAATTGTATAGAGTTTGCACTAAGTGCGATGTCATCAACGCATAACACTGTCGAGCGCCCCACATCCCTATGGAGGTGCTGAGGTACTGCAAGTTCCTTTCCCTTATCCCAAACATCTGTATGTGACAAGAATATAATTAACACTATCAAAATTAGTTCAAAACACTCAAGAAAAGATCATAATGTAATAGTTTGCTTCTATCTAATTTGTATAATTACAATGAGGTTTACCTGCTCTATAGAAGTGTCAGGACCTACACCCCTATCTGTCCTATGTGGTGGATCCATGTGGCCCTGTGACAAAGAAAAAATATAAAAACGTTAGGGAAATGAAACAAATAGACTTAGCAAAAAAAATTAATAATACAATGGTTTATTGGATTCATTAATTGGAAGTTGGCTTAAATGGTATATATATAGTACGTACCACCCCCATGATAGTAAATTTATTTGTATCTATACAATTCAAATTATAATTGATTAGCAGCTCTTCCCCTGCACTTATTGATTTTATCGCACATACAAACACACAATTTCCCTCACGTGCCTCAAATATGCAATTGCGTTGTTTATTAGTTGACCCAGGTCATGTACTATTTATAAAACCTGCAATATTCCCTGTTGCTTTTGGCTTTCCATCAATGTATACAGCCACTCATTTACTTTGATCATTATCTTTTTGTTGTATATAATTGGCTAATAGTGCATACCTACGCATACTTTTTTTATATCAAACAATCTGCATCCAATCATTATAATTGTAAGAAGGTCCAACAAACTCCATCAATTCAACAACTTTGTTGTAACAGACCTTTATGCTATCCATGGAAAATAGGCCCAAACCGTGTAGCGACAAAGGTGCTATGTGATATATCCTCTCATTAACACAAAAAACAGTGTTTATTGGAGGAAGTTCCTTGGGTACACATTGTTTCAGTAGATGTTTGTACCTCAAGGGCACCTCAATGTCACCTTTGGTCTCATCATCATAAGAACATGACCCCCCTTGAGCAAGAAAAAATTCCATGCGTTTATTGAATTTTCTTCTAATCTTTTGACCTCTAGTTGATCTCCCTATTTGAGATCTACTACATGTTTCACTTTCCTCTTCTATTCCTGCATTTGCCTCACTCGAGGAAGACACATCTGACAAATACCTATTTGGTGATACTTGTGCACCATCAAATGAGAGAGTTAGTTAGTAATGAGAGAGATATTTTGCAAATGAGGGTAATATTGATGAAGAAGTCGGCCATAAAGTTGATGTTAAGATTAAAATTTGAGTAAGTCCAACTGGGGCCTCAAGTGTTGATAACTGTATTAGATTTGCTGCTAATGTTGAGGTTTGAAAAACTGAGGAAGTTTGTTTTTCTTGTAATTTTTAAAAATATATTATTTCTATAAGGTGTATTGACTTATACCCGTCGATCCATGAGACTATGTAGGATCCTCGTCAAAGGGGTTCAGGTTCCTGCACCAACAATTGAGCATCATAAGCATTACATTTGTAATTTGATAAACAATAAATACTGCAGTATCATAAGCATCATAAGCATCACATATGTATCATCATATATGTAATTGAGCATCATAAGAATCACATATGTATCATCATAAACATGTAATCCATCACATACGTATCATAAATCACCATCCATCACATAGCTAATAAGTAGTCCACATTCCATAAATAAACACAAAGTTCAAAAAATGTCACATGTATCATCATAAGCATGTAATCCATCACATATTTATTTTAAATCACCATCTATCACATAGCTAGAGGTGCATCATGAATTAATTAAGTAATGGCATTAGAATTCAAAACATATGAATTATTTATGTAACCATATAAGTCAAATCAATTTCTATCAAGATATCAATATTAAATAGATAATATAATAATCACATCTCATACATTTCATTGATCTTCTTCTTCATCCAACTCATCATCATGACCATCATCATCATCATCATCATCCTCATCATCATCATCATTATCATCATCATCATCATCACCGTCATTGTCATCATCATCATTATCGTCATCATCATCATCATCATCGTCATCATCATCGTCGTCATCATCGTCATCGTCATTGTGTTCGTCATCGTCATCATCATCACCATCACCATCACCATCACCATCACCATCACCATCACCATCACCATCACCACCACCATCACCATCACCATCAGCAGCATCATCATCATCAGCTTCTTCTTTGTGTACATTTCCATCAGGAACATCATTGACTAACTGTCGATCGTGATCATCATCTATATCATCTTCTTCCATCACATTATACATTATCAGCCTTCCTCTTGGATCATGTCTAACAACAAATGACCAACCCGGTTTATGTGGAACCTCCGAGTAAAATACCTGCTCACATTGACTTGGAAGAAAATAGGGCTCATCCCCAACTCATTCAAACGACCTTGTATTAACCATTGTAAATCCATTATCATGTTCGATAACAGTTCTATCAGGATCATTTTTATTTAGTCGTAGCCTATACCATTTGATGACGAACAGAACTAATTTGAAGGAATTAAAGTTACACTCAAGTATATCATCCAAAATGCCATAGTATCGATTTTGAGACTCTTGAGGATGTATGTCGTTTCTAGATGAAATATTGCTCACCTCAAAGACTGTAGTTATCTTAGAATCACAAGTTTTCTTCATGTCATCCAACTGTTTGATGCAAAATTTATGACCATTGCAGCACATAGCCTTGTGGTGTTTGACCTACAATATGTCTAACATATTAAAATTATTGCATCATGAGTTGATAAACATATGGGTGATTAATAAAATTATACGTACCTATTGATCTCTTAAACCATATGCTAAATCAATTTCCCTTTGTGTAACATTGGAATCTCCATTATGACAAGCTTCTTTAACCAATGAAGTGACACCATCCCATGTTAATGTGCGACCAGAATGTTGACATCATTCAATCCACACTATCATCCAATCAAGATTGTTTGCAATATACAAATGTAGTGCATCCCACTCCCGACCAACTGTACAAATAATTAATAGATCACTTACAACTGATTTATTTAGAAGATGAAGAATTAATTTACTACAATAACATCTTATAATTACCTCTCACTTTCTTCAATCTACCTTTCCCCATCAAGTGCTCCCCTTCGAATTTATTAATGGGGTTGGGATCCCAAATGTGATCTATGTGGATTTTTGCTACAAACTTAGGAAGATATTCAGTAATGTACACCATAGTTTGGTATATCATATATCCCTCCACCATAGAACCCTCAGGATGTTCTCTTTGTCAAACCAAAGCCTTCAAAAATTTCAAATGCCTCTCAACCATCCACATTGACCTAGTGTGTACAGGTCTACACAATTCGATCTCCTCAACTTGGTGTATGAGGTAGTGTTCTTGTGCATTGAAAAAAGTTGAAGGTAGACACTTTTGCATTTCAGACATTAGATGAGGGATTTTTCTCTTCCAATATTTTATATCTTCCTTGTGGATTTCTTTAGATGACAACCACCTAAAAGAGATTGAAGACGCAAAAATATATAAATGAGACTTTACAAAATAATATACAATAGATTGCATGACAAGTAAAACAAATGGCAAATATAATATCTATACAACAAATTGAACAAACATCACTACTTTCCTCATGTATTTTCCAAGATCATATATGACTTGCTTGATATTATTGTCAAAGTGGTCTGGGAGAGATAGAGGTAGAACGTACTGCAACAATTATAAAATGATCTTTTCATTGTTTTCTAACATAATACAATGAAAAGTACATGCGTAGTATACAAATATATAGTAAATACACAAGAATGTGAATTACCTTAATGAAGGTATGCCAATCATGCATTTTCATCCTTGACCCAAATTCACTCTTCTTTGATATGAGATTGTTTATGTTCGCAGCAAATCCTGTGGGAAATTGAATTTTTCATATGACTTCTTTTATACAATTGCTTTGCTACTCTATTAATAACCAAGGAAGGGCACTTATATTAATCTAATCTCCATTGCTATTTGATTGAATGACATTTTTCATTGCATGATTGGATTCCATAATGTCACTACAAATTTTGACAATTTTTTCTTTGTCACACTTTCCATCCAATATTTTCCATAATGTCCCTATTATATTCTTTCCAATATACATTGTATCAAACAAATGCACAATTTGTAGCTGCTCATAGTAAGACAACCTATTGAATTGTCTAGGATAACTTTTTAGTCCCTTTTGAAGGTGGTCATCCATGCCTTGATGACCTTCAGTATCATCAATTACATCATCAGTAAACAAAACACGATAGAAAAATTCAAATTCCAAACATAAACCATTAGATGGAATGACATTACCTTGACGATTAATTCTATTATATTCCAACTTCCATAAGTGAGGAGTCATTCTTCATGTCTTTGATGTAGTCTCTTCTTTCCCATTGAAAAGATGTTTTTCAGTATTCTGGTACTTATGATTTTTGTGAAGGAAGTGCCTATACTCATCAAACAACTGCTTTTCTAAACTTTTTGAATGATGGGATTTCATCTTTGGACCACAAACTGGACATGCAAATTTTCCCTTTGTTTGAAGACCTACAAGATAATGTATAATTCTATTAAATCTATTAATTTTTATAATTATAATTATCATGCATAACTTGAACACTATAATGTACCACAAAAATGTGTTAGCCCTGGGGCATCATGTATTGTCCATACAAGCATTGCATGGAATTGAAATTGTCTTTGTCCTATTGGTCTAGAGATGTCATACATGGTCACACCATTCCATAACTCTAGCAACTCGTTGATAAGAGGCTCAATATATACATTCATATCTTTAACTTGGCACTTGCCTAGTGGAATGAACAAAAGCATTACATAATTATTATGACCATTTTACTGCAATATTTATAATTAAATGTAGATGACTATTAAATGATAAAATACCTGGAACAATCATTTCCAACATTATGTGCTCCCTCTTTATTGACATCCATGGAGGAATATTATTGTTGATAACAAAAATAGGCCACACTGAGTAAACAGATCTCAACTCTCCAAATGGATTGACACCGTTCGCTGCCAATGAAAGCCTGAGATTACGAGGTTCTTCTTTAAAGTGTGGCCACTTTTCCTCTATGTCCATAAATGCTAAACCATCCACAGGCATTCGAATAATGTCATCTTGACTTCTATTGCGTGCATGGTAATCCATAAATTGTGCCAAGCTAGTGCACTTGAATAATCATTGCGTACATGGAATAATGGGAATATAACGAAGAACCTTGCGAGGCACCTTTTTTGTTATTTGATCTATTCGATATCTACTAATATGACATTTAGGGCATTCTATTCCAAATTCATGTTGTTTATGATATATAATATGATCATTGGGACAAGCATCTATTGTTTGATACTCCATTCCAATATCTTTCATAATGGCAGATAATTCTCGTTATGAGTGAGGTAGAATATTTGATGGTGGTAAGAAAAAATCACCTATCAATCTACAGCAAAAAAAAAAAGTTTGAGGTGTTAATATAAAGAATATTAATGGTACATGATTCACTATTTATTAACTGTAATGATATGTATAACACACCTTAACATACGTGAGATTGTTATGTTGGTTAAACCATTCATAACCTTCAAGTTCACCAACAATAATACAACAGAGAGAAGAGTTGTTTGGGAGCCTTTGTAAAGGGGCTCATATGCCTTCTCAAGAAGAGGTAAATCATGAACATCAAGGTCATCCTGATCATCATGATCAGCTATGCCAGTACTAAATGTGTCATGGATCAATGTATTTGTACCATCATCTTCAATTGTGTTTTCTGGTGCATGATCATCATCTTCCATGGGATCATTATCTTCAGCTTCGATATTCACACCTCCATGTTCCTCCACTTCAAAAACCATATTTTTCAGGTTGTGTTGGTCCATATCATGTGCCTTGGGGTGCTCAACCTATATAAAAATGATCAACATAAATAAACCATGATCATGATCTCTTTATCAAGTGATTTCTTATGTATATAAATTGTTCAAACGATATAATGAATAACTTACCAGTGGATGATAATCATGTCCCCCTTCAATGTGACCATGCTACCTACAATGTTTCTTAGCTATTTTGATTAGAAGTCTTCTAGTCTTTAAGCCCTTACAAATTTTACAGGGACAATAACATTTCTCATCACCTTTTCTTTTCAAGTTAGACCATAATCTAGCAATTGTCCCCTTATCTTGTTCTTCGCTGATATTATCTGACATGGTCTTTCTTCACAGGAAAAAAATTCAGGCTATGGAAAATTCAATGCAAAAGCTTCACAAAAATTGCAAATTGAACCAAAACCATTTGACTCTTCTTTTTGATCTTAAAACATTGAACTTAATAGAGAACGTATTTAATGTAGCTGATTGTGTGAATTTCTGAGCATTGTGTCTGCAAATTCTTACTAAAAGTTTGCCTGTTGCAGACTTTCTGAGAGACATTTTTGAGTATTCTAAGCCTTGGTTCTTGTATTTTCACCGGTGATAAGTTGGAAACTTTATGGCAGACCTGTAGCCAATCGATCTAATTTTGACAAGTTATACACCAAGCAAATAGAAATCTAGAACTAGCATTGTTTGCAGGTCACCCCTACCCTATGCCATGGGTATATGACTACCCAGAACTCTAGTTTAAGCATCAATCTTGGAAATGATCGGTATATGACTACCTAGAACTCCAGTTTAAGCATTAAGTTACATCATTATTGACCTTACTTTGGGATGCTATGTATGAGATTGTAACATTTTGTAAGGTGTGATCAATGTGTTGTCATAAATGCAAAGCTAAAACCATTTTGATGAGATCATGATCCCACTAATACTATTTTGCCTTGTTAATTTTTCACCCACAAAAATGATAGAACTAGATATAATATGCCATCAATGCCCATATACCGACAATGCTCAAGATGAGCCACTTAGAGGTAGAGTTTAACCACTTTCCATATAGGTAGATTATCTCTAACCTCATTTTCCCTATAGGTAACTGATTAGGTTCATTTTAGAGTCTTATTTCCAAATATGTACCTCTATGTTAGCTTTTTGCTTTATTATTTGCCTGTTTATGCTTAATCTTGTCAATTTTGCATAATTTTACTTAGTTCTTGCATCTTCAATGAAATTATATCTAATCATATCCAATCACATCAAAATGGAACAATTAATCATATTGCTGGTCTCTCCTAGAGGAATTAAATTGAACCAAATTGACTATTCCCCAATAAAATGTTTTGAAATGGTGAGTGTATAAGTTTGTAGTTTACTTTCCTAGACTAGGACCCCATTTCGTCAAGATTTCACTATGAAAGCATAAATATTTTTTCTTGAAGAGAACATCTTATAGATTATGCTTCAATGTATAACACATTTTCATAATCAATCATTCGACTTCACATGGATAAAAGAATTCACATATTCTAAATCATGATATGATGATGTGAACAACTCATATGCAACTATGTGGCATGCAAAACATATATTTTAACATACACTTATTCATCCACATTGTAGGGATAACAATACAAGGCTCACATATTGGTCTAAGAGGATACCATGGTCTCACAAAGTAACCAAGAACCATATAAAATGATGGTCTTGAATCCACACACAACTAGGGAGGATCCATATGATTATGTATGACTTCCCCCTTGTTTATTTAATGGGATTAGCCTCCAAGACATAGCCATCAATAATCACTAAGAATGTACAAGTGGATCGTAGCTACCCATACAACAAACACTTACCCCTATCCTCAAATTTTCCCAATGTTTGATTCCTTATATACACTCATCCAAGATTATCTATGTCGATCTTGGTGAGGAATCACATCACAACAAAGAAGGCAACATTTAAAAATAGCAAGATTTTCACTAAACTACCAAAGATCATAAATATTGAAAGAAAGAAAAAATAGTACCAATAATAAGTCAAATAAATGTGTTCAATTCCAATAGCAAATCAAACATAGCCACAATAACTACACAATAGAGAAAAATCACAATAGTGATTAAACTAATTCAAACAAGATAAAATAAAATTATTGGCCCATGCAACAAAGATGAGAGATCATCACTAATTGAAGGAAACTTCACAATCCTTAAAAGTGCACATTACATAACTATACTAGAAATTGTGGCTAAATAGAGTGAAGATTCATCATGACTCCAATAATAGTCCCTCATGTGTGCATTTGTGGAATGAACACAAAAACTCCCACATGGCATGGCCATGTACCTAATGGAGAAGACATGCCTAGGCTACATGCCCAAAACACATGACTATAATAATAGTCCCTCATGCATGCATTTGTGGCCTACACACTACAAATCCTAACATATCATGGCAATACACCTCATAGAGAAGACACACCTAGGGCCACATTGCACATAGCAACGTGCCTCACAAAGAAGACATGCATAGGGCACATGCCACATAGCAATGTGTCTTATGGAAAAATGTGCATGCATGTCACACACCAAAGCTATATGTATACATCATGAGGCACATTCATATGTTATCAAACACAACCTATTGTATCTAACATGAGTTCCTCTCTACATGTGTGCAAATCTTCCAACACTAATCACCACTAAGAAGGAATAATATAAAATGCATCTTCAAATATTTGTGTGTGTGTGTGGAATTGTGTCTTTGAACCCAAATCGCTACCATCAACAACATGTAACCATCACCTACACTATATCAAAACATAAGTATGGTGTGACATCATATCTATTTTCATAATGTCAAAACACATGCAAACATGAAAATCATCATAGCATGACAAAAATCAATCTCCACATGTTGGAACAAAGATATAAATAAGATAATAGGGTAAGAGGAAACCCATACCAAGAACCACATACCAACTATCGGCTATGCCATCAAGATAAATGTAGGATAGGATACCACTATGAGCCATCCAATGGTCCATTCTATGAGGAGAACTAGGGGATACTATCTTTGAAAGGTGTGGTCAATAGAGATAATCCCTACTAATGCCACAATATGTCACCATAGCTTCTTGAGTTTTCCATTCTTCTACTTAACACCACATTTATTGAGTTCCTCAACAGTGAGGTTGGTTCTCAATAGGATGCACAAACATGTAAACACACAAGCATGGTTTCATCATACTTGTACAACAATACAAATTCATTGTTTCTAGTTAATTACTTAGTGTAAAAATAACTCCATTACATAACATAGGCAATAATCACCATAAGTTTTCAAATAAACTACCCAAACATCAATTGGAGTTACCCTTTCTAAGGTACAAACATAATTTATTTATAACTTCAAAATTAAAATAATCACAATACATCCAAATAAGTTCAATAGTGCATGGAAATAGACAACATGATCCATAATTAAACCCATAAATTACCCTAATTGGATATGCTAATAAAATGGTTTCTCAAATAATAGAGATTATGTTGGCCTATAATAGAGATCTAGACTTTGTTTCATCATACACAAGCATGGTTTCATCATACTTGTATCCAAATACACCATCCATAGATAGGTACTCAGTACCACAATCTCATGGGTACCCTTTTAGCTGAATTTACCCTATATTTAAGTGAATCTACCCTTGTATCATTCCTTGATCTAGTATGTCATTCCACCAATCAATATTTTTTCCATATTCTTGGGAGAATACACCATCCCTTAGGTGAATATGCCATATCCTTAAATGAATCCTCCTTGTCATCCTCCTAAGTCCTCTTTTTGTTAAGTCTTATCCCTTCATCTTTAGGAAAATCCACCTATCCTTATGTGAATCTACTTTCTCTTAGGTGAATCTATTTCACATAAATCATTTATCTTATCCATCTTTCTTATGCAAATGGTGAATTTTTCCTATCCTTAGATGACTACACTCCCATTGAGGTGAATCTATCTAGTTTTAGTCTCCTTTCATTATTTTGTCCAAATTTGTATCCTCTAGTTTACATGAATCTACTTGTTCTTAGGAAAATCAACCCTATCATTCTAAGGAAAATTCACGTTGTTGTCATCCTTAATCATATACCTTTCAAGTGTATATTCCATCCATCCTTGGGAGAATCTAACATATTATTGGGAAAATCCACTCCCTCTTAGGTGAATCCACCTTTTCCACCTTCTCATTAATCTATTATTTGTTCTAAGAAGGACACAAAAGTGGATAGAAAACAATAGAGGAGATAGTACTCAAAAAAGTACTAAAGAATTGCATTAGTGACATGTCACAAATGTGAGTTATACATGTTCCAAATTGATTGATTCTCATGAAGGAACTAAGTTATCTACAATAAATAGCCACCCAAGAAACCCATTTGCTTTAGGCAAACTATCTTCTTAGTAGTAGCTTAATTCTTGAGACACTTGATTTAGATATGATCTTGTAAATGGTGTTAAAAAGAGTAATTAGTCACCAACCAACCACACTCTTCATTTGTATATTTAAGAATTAGTTTGGTCAAACCTTGATTGTAACAAGAAAACCAAATCCTCCATGATAAAGTTAACAACAAATATATTATTGCATAACCAAATCTTTGTGGTGAGTGTGTTCAACAAATATATTATTGTGTGAATTGCTTTTGTCCAAAATGTAGGAACTTGATCTACATATCCATGAAGGCATGATTAGGTCTCTATACAACACTGTTTTGTTGATGCATAGATGTAGTGGTTAGTTGTTTTCTTTTAGTTGTGGATAAACCATTTTGAGTGAATTTCTCATTTACTTGAGCATTTTGCATTTAGAGAACAATTGGACGACCATTCAACAAGGGGTTTAAACTCTTTGAACCTCACAAATGCTTGAGCTTTTCTTGTCAAGCAATGTACCCACATCTTAAAGACATCAAATTATGAAAGATGATAGTCCCAAATCTGCAATGACTATCACAACATAGTGAATAAGGGAAATCCATAGATACATTAATGAGTAGCCCTAGATCAATACAAAGAGAGCATATGAATGCTAAGGGAGCATTGAACAAGCCTTTTTTAGGATAATATAATGGTAGTAAAAGAAATCAATAAAGAGCATAAGCTCATCAAGAACAATTCTTAGCCACAAAGATCTAAGGTAATCATAGAGGAGCTGATAATAAGTGAGTTCAAGAAGACACACTCAAGCCTTATCACATTCCATAAAAAGAAAATCATTATTCCATATAATTGGAAGGAAATGATATATTGCAAAGATTACTATGAAGGTCTAAAATAGTAAAAGAATGAGACTAATCTTTTATTTCCACTTACAATAGTGAATTGGTTGAGATATACTCATAGACAAAGTGAATGCCATGTATGAGAACAACCTCAATAAAGGTAAAAAGGACAATAAATAGTAGTTATAGATGACAATGCATTGAATGTGCCAAGAAAAAGACAGTGGAAGCCATGGAGAAATCACTATCAAAAAAAAGCCATTAAATAAAACTATGTTGGTGCAGCTTGAGAAGCACAGTAGAACAATGAAAAAAGAACACTACTTGGTCCTTGAAAAGCATGTAGTCACAATGATTGAAAACCACAATGACAACATAGAGGCCATGAATGTTTGGAGTATTTCCATTCTTAAGAATCTCATGATAGTCCATTATTAGGACAGGTGCAGTGCACTATGAAAGTGTCTTAAAAAGCTAATATAGCCATAAGTGATAGTTCAAATCCTCATGAAATACAGTCATGTTTATCTCAATGCAACATTTGTCAGCATCCTCCCTGCGTGTGCTAAAATGGGAGCTTTGGAACAAGGTATGGACATCCATCAAAGCATAATCAAAGGGAGTTTTTTTGTCAAAAATTAGTTACAAATGCTCCAATAACAAAAATCGCAAAATGGGGTAGCATACACATGGCATGTGAACTATATGACGGAATACCTCAAAGAGATGTCATTTCATGGAATTTTAAGATCGCAGGATATGCACAAAATGGATTAATTCGCAAAAAAAAACTAGTTGCCCTTGATTGCGAAAAAAAATTAGTTGCCCTTCATTGAAAAACAAAGAGTTCCTTTGATTGCAAAAAAAACCTTACCTTGCTTGTGCAGAGATCGCTCCGACGGAGGGGGGGGGGGGCGGGCAAGGAGGCAAGACGGTCGCTACTTGCTTTGGTTTGCTTTCAAAATGAAAATGCATTGTGTTTGTTTTTTTTAATAAAATGCCTGAGGTCGTCGGAATTTTGATGAACACGGGCATTTTAAAAAAAAAAAATCAAATTTTCACACAATGCTCCTTGTCCATTGGAAACCTTCGTCGAAATTTGACCCCAAATGTATTAGTGTCATATGCATTTTCAAATCTGAATTTTCTCAAGATCTTACAAGGTCCAAACTTCCTCATCTGCAACTTATTATAGGTTCCAACTGGAATCTCTCTTTTCTCAGATACACCATCACTTTATCACAAAATTCAAATTCTTTATGTCTTCTCTTCTCATCTTCTTTCTCCTTATACTTGTTGTTCATGTCCTCCAAATGTTGCTTAGCCTGAATATACAAGGTTTCCATGTGATCAATAAAGTCTTCTTCTTCTGCACTTCTCTTATCTTCACTTCTGATATCTCTTAACTTTGAAATACCTCTAGGGTGTTCTTTGGTAACTATATCAAAAGGCGTTCTTTGAGTACTCCTCTTCATTGAATCATTGTAGGAAAATTCTACTTTTGCAAGAATCAAATCCCAACTTCTGGTTTTGTCTCCAACTAAACATCTCAATAATTTTCCCAAACTCCAATTAACTACCTTTTTCTATCCATCAGTCTGTGGGAGAAAAGTAGAATTGAATTCCAAATCCATCTTCATCTTCCTTCGAAGTGTGCTCTAAAAAGAACCAACAAACTTATTATCTATGTCCGAAACTATGCTTTTAGGTAATCCATGCAATCTCACTACTTCCTTGAAAAATAGGTCTACTACATGCACTGCATATGATGTCTTCCTACAAGGTATGAAATGAGTCATTTTCAAGAATCTATCCACCACCACAAATATAACATCATTCCCTCTCTCTGTTTTAGGCAATCCAAGTATGAAATCCATGCTTGTATCCTCCCAAGGTCTTACTAGTACTGTCAAAGGTTTATACAATCCCACATTCTGACTACTCCTTTTTGCAACTTGACAAAATCTACAACTTTGCACATATTTCCTAACATCCTTATGAATATGGGGCCAAACTTAATGTTCACTTACCAATGCTATTATTTTTTCAGCACCAAAGTGTCTGCTAAACCTCCACTATGTTTCTCCTTTATCAAATTTTCCCTCATATAAATCCTAGGTACACACAATTGAACTCCTCTAAATAACATCCCATCCTTAATGAAATAACTCAACCACTTACTCCTATTTGCCATAACCAGTTATCTACATGCTTTCCAAGGTTTTGTAAAATTTGGGTCATCATCATACAAGGTCTTCAACTCCTCAAACCCTAATATTGTCACTCTCATCTCTATCAAAAAAGTCCTTCTTCTACTCAATGCATCAACAACTTTGTTTGACTTCCCACTTCTATGATTCAGCACAAAGGTGTAACTCTGCAAAAATTCTACCCATCTCATGTGTATTTGATTCAACTTACTCTAACTATTAAAATACTACAAGGCTTGATGATCTGTATTCAACATAAACTCCTTAGGCAACAAGTAACATCTTCACTTCTTCAAGGCTTGAACTATGGCATATAATTCCTAATCATACACTAAATATCTCCTTTGAGAATCATTCAACTTCTCATTGAAATAAGCTACTTCTCTCCCTTCTTGACTCAAGACTGCTCCAATTGTTGTTTCACTTGCATCACAATCAACTCGAAATACTTTGTTGAAATCCAGTAAATCTAACACAGGTTGCTCAGTCACTTTCTGCTTCAACATTTCAAAAATTTTGTTTTCTCTGGTGGTCCACTTGAATTCCTTCTTATCCTCACTCATCGTCTCAGTCATAGGTCTATAAACATAACTGAAATCCCCGATAAACTTCTGGTAGAAACTAGCCAATCCACATGAAATGATCCTACCTCTCCAATGCTTTCTAGTGTAGGCCATTCAACAATTGGTTTCACCTTCTCAGGGTCCATCTTCAGTCCATCAACAAACCTCCCAAATCCCAAATAGACTAACTCTTCCTTCATGAAATTGCACTTCTTAAGGTTTATCAACAATCTCTTTTCTCTCAACCTCTACAGAACTTGTCTCAAATGCAACAAATGCACTTCTTTTGTCTTACTAAAAATAATAATGTCATCTAAATAAACAATAACAAATTTACCCAAGAATTTTTTTTGTTGGTTCCCCAAAATGCACATTATGAGTTTTTACACTGCCCTGAGGGTAGGAACCAAGTCAGGCCCTCAAATCATGCATGGAGAGGCCAACTCCAAACTGTTAAGAAATACTTGGGGATTTGGACAAACACATGACAAGGATTACACTAACCCTTCTTCACTTCAGGCTCTGCAAAACTTGGGAGGGTGATCCATTAATCCTCCTGCAATCTTTGCACCACACTTGTAGATGGCATTAAAACAAAGCAAAAGGTCTCACTCCTAAAAGGGGCTCAATAAAGAGGAAGAATGCTACATAGTGGCTATCTCTAAGTGATCCTCGAGATAATTTGGAGTGTGAGATGAATTTTGACAAGCAATAACATATGAAAAGACATTCTAATATTAGAAATTTATAGTAAGTTGTTGATGAGTTATGAGTAAAGAACTATTACTAGAAATGATTACAAGCCATGACCAGTATCGTATCCATTGGGTGACTAAAATTATAAAACATAAGACGAAAATATAACAAAACGTTAATCTAATAGCTAAAGATATTAAGAGAACACTTCCTTACGATGCATCTCATCTATATGTCCCAACTCAAAATACTTATCAGAATCCATGTATAAACCCCATCAGTCTGTAAATCTTATCTAAGCAATTTAACTGACCCCTTAGATCAGAGCATAAGATAAAAAATACATAGACTACAACAATACAATGAATGAGAAAAACCCTTGATCTTACTCATTCAAAACATAACAAAGTTACACACTAGAGAAAATGAATTTGAACTATGCTTGCATTCATTTAAAAAGCTATTTTCTATTACAAATTATCTTACATATAAATCCTTCAAGAACCTGAAATAAAATAAGACACAAGACTCATTTTATTTTGCTTTGCAAATTCTGATTACAACCTACTCAGTTCACCTAGACTTACTATACGTGACCAAGTGTTTGGATCCAAACTTATGGACCAAATTTATCAACCTCTATCTCATGGCCCTGAATTTTTTATAGAAACAAGGGAGAAAACAAGCTTCAAGCCAAAGGAGACACCTGTCACAAGCTCATAAGACCTCTTTTAACTTTGTTAGAGAAATATTCCTCGGAGTCTCCCAAAAGATTTTCCATGCTAGCATTCATGATGAAGTAGAACAAAAATTCATAACTGCATTCTGGTAGAAACAAAAATTCTTGAGTCATGCCACTATCACCGCAGATGCTTCCAGATGGACCATGAGATACATCATCTTTATTCTATAGATAATTTCCCATCAAGAAGGGAAATTAAGTCTTGACAAGAAGTAAAGTCGCCCCTAAACTTGAGGAGAAGCTCCAACCTTCATGCCTAGGATCATAGAAAATGGAAAGAGGAGCTCGTAGAGGAACATAAAGTGAAGGGAAAGCATTGTAAATTTCATTACATCACAAAAATGATTGGTTGCCACCCCGATCCCAACCTTGTTCTGCTCCTTTTCCTCTGTAAGGCTCCTCCTTTAACCCTCTGCCAATGAGTGACAAAGGAGAGATAAAGGATGTGTCATGGAGGGCTTGTTCTGATAATAAATGGATTTCAAGCCTCCATTGACTATCCTCTCCACTTTCAAGACTCCATTTACTATAAGCATACTAACTCACAAAATAATTTCATCTGGTATCACAGAGATCAGTGTTACTCCTAGCACAATACTTCTCAAAGATCATTTTCAACATTTCAAAACCTTCTGAGAAGATAATGAATTTTCTATTCTTTCTACCAATTGAAGACACCACCCAACTATATTTATAATAAAAAATACCTTTCTTGGTGGTGTTCATGCATGGGAAAAATCATCATTCCAATGCTTTTCTACTCATCCTACCAACAAACGGACTCAAGAAAGCATATCCATTAAATAAAAAACACCATTAGACTTACTGCCAATTCACTACCCTCTGACCAAGTTCACCTTACGTGAATGATTTTGTTCCTGATTACTTGATTTCTTAACTGCAAAATTTATGTTTTAGAATCCCCCCTTTTTGGATACCGAGTCCTTATATTTTGAAAGTTTCTCGGTAATAGTTTCTTGATTTTCTGCCTTACTGTGAGAATCTCTGACATTATGTTTCCTATGATCTTTTTGATAGGTTCTTGATCACTTTGCTTCCAACTCATAAATCATCTATATCCTCTCATCCCTCTAAAAACCTCAACTTCTCTTCATGGTGGCAATGAAAACTCATTGATATATCCAACTTTGGTACTGCTAGCTTTGTCCACTAACACTACTCGACCCAACAAAACACCTCCCAAATCGGCCCTTTGAGAATCGATCGGCATCCACATGCCTTGACATGTCTCTGTTTATTCCATGTTGACATGCTTATTTCCTTCTGCCTTTATTTTTATGCATGAATAACAATGAAACAGTCCAAATCACCCTTTTACAAAAAGGTATGTTTCCACTATAGATCTGTCCAGCATTGCACATCGCGCGATCACTATTGGTCATCATTGATATTGAACCTACAATGTAGCAAGTGGGATCTTTAAAATCCTGACAAAGTGTTACCAAATCATCTCTGAATCTCAACTTTGTCAGCTTCCATATTGTCGGACCTATTTAGCCTGCTTGGGACACATGGCATCATCTCACAATGTAGTGGTCCTTAATCTCCCTACATCTTTTATTGCGGGACTGTGAGGGCCATCCAATCTGCTCATTCATTACGTGCAACTTACAAAGTCCACCTAATAATTGTTGCTATCCTTTGAGCACCTTTCCACTTGGGTCATAACATCACCGTCCATTTAAAACACATGTAAATTCATGGGACTTTTAGTTACTCAATACTTAAACATGAAGATATAAACTAAAACATTAAGGCCAGACTTAGGGAAAATAAATACCCTCCAAAATATTAAAGAGGGGCTGACCATAATGAAAAAGACACAGTCTTTAGGAAAATTTAGAAGGTCGGCAGAAGAGATAATGCCTAAGAAAAGGAAACATGGTCCCTTGGACGATATAAAAGACCCTCATGTTTAAGTGAAAAAGGAAATGAAGAAACATAACAGGCTTTAGGTTTTAAAATAAAAGGCTCACCTGGGAACATCTAAACCTAAAAAACCATAAACCCTAAGGGTAAAATAAAGAGAAACATTAATTCAAAATGACTAAAATGTTGTCAGGGATACCAAATTTTTCATAGTCATTTTCAAGACTATCATCTTCAAGACCTCATTCATTAACCTCATGAAAGTACTTGGTGCATTATTCAACCCAAAAGACATCACAAACCATTTGTAGAGTCTTTCATTTGTCTTGAATGTTGTCTTCCACTCATCTCCTTCTCTAATCTTGATATGATGATATCCACTCTTCAAATCCATCTTTGTAAAGTATTTATCTCCACTCAAACAATCCATTATGTCATCCATCCTAGGCAAAGGAAATCAATATTTCACTATGATTTTGTTTATTTCTCTGGAATTAGTACACATCCTCCATTCTCCATTCTTCTTAGGTGCTAACATTATTAGTACTATGCATGAGCTCAAACTTTCTTTGATCAAACCTTTCTTTAGAAACTCCTACACTTGTTTATTCAACTCTTGATTCTTTGTCAGTGTCATCTCATGTGTAGCCTTGTTAGGCAAAGTAGATTCAGGAATCGGGTCCATACAATGATTGATATTTCTTACTAGTGGTAATCCATCAAGCACATTCTTTGAAATGATTTCTTCATATTATGTCTATAAATTCTCTCTCCCTTCTGGTTGTTCTTCTTTAGGTTCTAGGTTCTTGGTCTTCTTAGGAACTAAGGCAAAATATTACATTCTCATCTCATTCCATCTAAGAATTTCCTTCCATCCACCAAATAGATCCTAGCTTTCGTGCAAATTTCACTCTTAAAAGGCTCCTCCAAGGGTAATGAGAATTGCTTCATCCAATTTGCCACAATAGTGCATATGTTCCTCCTCCCATCATCTACTGCATGTCTATCAAACTACCAAGGTCTACCCAATAAAAGGTGACAAATATCCATCAACATAATATCACACAAGACTTCATCATGATAATTCCCAATTTTCAATTTTACCAAACATTCCTCGCTTACTAACAATTTATGTTCATCCTGAATCCATGCTATCTGGTAAGGCTTAGGGTGTTTCAATCTTTCCAAATTCAACTTAGTCACCATCTCTTCTAAAAAAAGGTTATCTAAACTACCACTATCAATAACAACTTTACAATACTTACTAGATACCTTACAACTGGTCTTGAACAAATTCCTCCTCTGCAAGGGCTCGTCATCTTCTCCAGTATTGACACAAAACTCTCCTCATCATTAGCAGTTCTCCATCTTCCATTTTGTTAGTTGGTTGTCCTCCTCCATACTTAAATCAAGTACCTCTAAACACTCTCCTATCTTGTCTTTTGTCCTCTTTTCCAAAATTATCATTCCGGTAACCATCAGGTTTTCTTCTTTGGTAGAAATTTCTATCATCCTTCTGGTATGAACTACCATCTTCATTTACTTCCTTGTCCTTGTTCTAATTTATACAAGTACCTCTTCCTCTAGTATATCCTCTTCCTCCTTGAAATCTTCCTCTGGTAAATCTTCCACCTCTACCTCTATGTCTCTGCTCATGTCTTTTGTTCAACTTCTCTTCCACTTTCAAGGCATACTAGTAAGCTTCTTCAACACTTTGCAACTTGATCAAGTTGAGTTCATCTTGTATAGACATCTACAATCCATTCAAATATCTAGCAACTTATTCAAATTCATCATCAACATGTCCTGATCTTATATTCAACTTGTAGAATGCTTTGGTATACTCCTTCACACTAGATTCCCTCTACTTCAAATTATGCAGCTTCTAGAATAGATTCACTTGATAATCCGCTTCCATAAACTTTGATTTTAACTTCACAACCATCTAACCCCATGTTTTGATCTTCTCTTTACCTCTCCTTTGCCTATCAACCTACAAATCTTCCCACCAAAGAGATACATGACATTTCAATCAGGTACAAGCATACTTCACCTTCCTTTCCTCTACGATGTTTTCAAAATCAAAATATCTCTCCATCTCTAAGATCCAATCCCTCAATTCATCTGAGTCCAACTTCCCATCATATTTTGGTGGGGTAAAATGTGGTTTAGTAATCACCCTACTCAAAACCCTCAAACAATTCTCTTCATCTGGATTGATCATCAAGGGATTTACTTGTTCTCCTAGGGTTTCTTGTCCTTCATCTTCACTTACATCTTCAATATGGCGGCCTCTTCTTTGTGTTGTCTCAATGTCTTCCAACCAGGCTGCAATTCCTTGCAACATTTCCATCACAACAAGGTTTGCATTCCCACACACTCCACCATTCCTATTTCCTCTTTGTGTCATCTTCATGCCAGTCCTCTACAGTTGTAGGTTGGATCCACAATGCACTACCCCACAACAAAATTTCTCAGGACAACATAATCTTTGGAATAAAATCACTTTGATATCACTGGTTAGGAGGGACCTCAAAGAGATTAGTTTGAACTGGCTAGTAAGTGTAAAGACAATGGAAACACAAGGATATGATGGAGGCAATGCATAATAGATTGAATTATATTATGAAAACTGATTACAACCAACCAGTAACAACCGGGTTATAGAAATCAGCTCGCAGGCCTACTAAAACATGCTCAAAATATAGAATAGGTCACAACCGAGACCTCAATCTTAGGATCTAGCTTCTATGTTCTATCTAACTCCTTATATTGCATTCTAATGCTTGATTACAATGATTTATACAATCCAAGGGGATCCGATTGGCCTAGAAAGGGATCAAAACCCAAAGAACAAGACCTAACATGTAAAACCAACAAGGTCAACCTCCGCCAAATAAATTCCTCCAAAAAATCCAAAGGATGAAGTGATAATCAAAGGGAAGGTCGGCCACATGCCAAGGAACAATGGAATCAATGTTCAGGGCTCTGCAAGCTATGGAAAGGATTCAGTAGATCACCAATGCAAATAGGTCCAGGGAACTAGTAACATAAAACTATCTCTAAAACTGATAGTGATAACCTGTTTAAAATGATCCAAATGCTCCATGGTTTGGGAATAAGGAATATGATCAAGTATTCAAGCAAAATCCAACTCCAAAGGTTTTGGTGAGCCAAATCTAGGAAATATAGAAAGAAATGTTGAAACTACAAATAAAAAGAAAACATAGAAATAAATATTTTTGGTTGATGCAAAATTGTCAAGAACTGAGGATGCTCTTGCATCAACTTGTGACACAATGACTACTATCGGTTCCCTCTTACAAATTCCCAAAAATAGTCAGAAGTATTATTTCCTGGTAGATCACCTTCTAGTCCCATCATATAATGTTCCTGAATCTGACATGGTATGTGTGCTTGTTGGTCCCATCTCTCCCTAGTAGCAAGAAACCTACACCTACCTCCATGGAAACACAATCCCCCCTCACCTTACCAAAACCAAACAAAAGACTTTCATTTTCCAATCCTCTTGTTACACTATTCTAGGAGATACCCTATTTTGAAGGCACTTCATTGGAACCCTCATAAGGTGTTTAAACAAAGAGGAGGTTGAATGAGCATTGCACAAGGTACTCAAAGGTATTTGTGGAGCACACTCAAGTGACCTCACAATAGCTAACAAGATACTATGCACAGGATACTAATAGCTTACGATGGAATAGGATGATATTACTATGTCAAGAAATGTACGCCTTGTCAGAAACATGGTGATATGATTCATGTTCCATCTCAAGATCTACAACCACTCATTCCATCCTAGCCCTTCTCATAGTGGGGGATTGATCTCATTGGTAAAATACATCCCACCTCATCCAAAGGCCAGAAATTCACTATCATCACCATAGAATACTTCACCAACTATCAAACAGATTGCAAAATTTATCCTAAACTACTTAATCTTCCACTATGGAAACCCTAAGGTTATCATCATAGATAATGGAAGACCCTTCAAAAATCAATATGTCAAAGAATTATGCCTGAAATTCACCATCCAACACTACTTTTCCACTCCATACTACCCACAAGGCAATGGTCAAGTTGAGGCTTCAAATAAAACTCTTATCAAGATCCTCAAAAAGATAGTCAATGAAGGTGGTCGTGATTGGCACTTGCAAATCTATACTTCCCTTTGGGACCACCGTAATAGAATCTACACACCCACATGAGCCGCACCATATTCCCTCATCTTTATCTCTAGAGTTGTCCTCCCTCTTGAGATTGAGCTCCCCTTGCTTTGAGTGTCCTAGTAGAATGTTCTCCCTGATGAAGAATACAATGTGGCTAGACTGCAAGAACTTGAAAAACAATATGAACAGAATCTCAAGGCCTTGAATCACCTTTGATTTTATCATAATTGTCTTCAACTCAACTACACTAAGTAAATCAGGACCCAACAATTTGATATTAGTGACCTTGTCCTCATGAAAAATCAAAATAATCTTTAGGACCAGGAAAAGAAGGGCAAGTTCAAGTCAAATTGGTTGGGACCTTATGTCATCTAATTGGTTGGGACCTTATGTCATCACTATAAAACATGGTTGTGGGGCATATCAATTGGCTACATCTGAAGGAGAATCATTGGATGATCCTATGAGTAGCCTCCACATGAAAAAAAATTATGCCTAGACTTCAGGGAATCCTAATCTTCAAAAGCAGAAAAAATTAAAAATAAAAAATAAAAAAAAGTAAAGAAAAATATTTTCGTCCATCAATGAAAAGCACTTTGTGGCCCTATGCACCAAGGTAAATAATTCAGATCCACCATCTCTTTGGCTACTCATTGTGCCTACTTGCATCATCCCTTGTTGCACACCCCCCACATCCATATTTCTTTAGTGGTGTGAGAAATCAATTCATTATTCATCTCCATTATGCCTACCATCCCTCTCTCATTCATGCAATCCCTCTTCACCTTGATCACATCCACATAACTTATCATTGATCTCCCATCACCTTCTCCTTCCCATTGAGATGATGAGCTACGTTCCAAACTATGAATAAGGATTATCCCATCACACTAATATTTATCCCATCAGACTCAGCTTTATCCCATCACACTAAGCTTTATCCCAATCAAATTGAGCTTTAACCCATCACACTGATCTTTCCCTTAGTATGTTAACCTTTTCCTATCAATCTAAAGTTATCCTGACTTGTACACAGAGAAAGCACCCATTCACACCAAGATAATCACATTCGAGAAGAAATTTTCCCATCTACATGTCTTGCACACCTGATGGGCAAGGTCATTGATGTCACAACTCACATCATTTAATTTTCATTTATCATTTTGGGTGTGTCTTAGAGTTATATTCAATAAGGATATATTGAAGTTGGGGGGTTTTTCACTGAAAATAGTGACTCACACTTCAATTATGCCCCATTAGGAGCTCTTAGGATCAATTTCTAATAAGGTAAAAGTACAAAGTTGTGTCACTCTTTTATAAAGAAAATGGCCAATGCTAATTTAAATAATTTAGTTGCTAATAAATACTAAAATTGAAGTTACACAAGCCACCACAATTTATTTAGTAAATTTTACCTTTTTTTCTTCAATTCTTTTATGTATATTGATAACTTGGAACTTTAGTGCATGGGTATATTTTCTACTATTTTTTATAGATATATATAAAAGGGTATTTCTACATTTCAAAAAAATATTATTTATAAGAGTAGGAGTTGTTGAAACATCAAGTTTTTTTTCTGTTTTTGTTTTTGTAATTAGACCCAAAGTGGTATAAAATATATATTTATTAGACACTTCAAATTGGAAAAGTTGTGTCCAATGTATAACTTAGGTATAATGAATCTATATAGACCATATGTCTAACTACAATTAATTTTTAGTTAGAATTACTTAAATTCACTTGTATTGATAAGTTGGCTTGAAACGTGACACAAATTTATGCTTTTGCCCAATAACTAAGTTCAATGTTAAGGGTGCTTGAACTCTATGCTAACAAAAATTGCAACTTAAAGCACTAAATCTATCCTAAAGGATATTTTGGTTATCTAGTGTGATACCAATAGAACTTGGTTAAAGCTAATTCATGGAATCTTCTAACTAAGACTAAAACTATCTCTAATCTATAGTGCATGAATTCAAATTCTATTCTACTTTTCTAAAAAATGGGATCTATTTTATGCTTGTAGGAAATTGGAATTCTACTCTAAAGAATATTGAAAATAAACTAAATTCCATGAATGAGGTCAATAAAGCTTCTGTCTAATCACTACTTTCATCACCATTGTCAATTATTACTACAATCAGAAACTAAAATACAATAATCAATGGATTCAAAGTTAACTAAATAAAACACCCATTCACACCAAGCTAATCACATTCAAGTGGGAATTTTCCCATCTAAGTACTAGTAAAAAGGATTTATGAATGAAGGCTACTAATTAGAAATGATTTTTAACTTTCAATGAATATGAACTTGCAAAACAGAAGTAACTAAAGAAAACATACAATAACTAAACATAAATAAAGAGACAACTTAGGATCACCTCCCTTTGGTTGAGCAGACCTTGCTCTTCCTTTAAAGGGATCCTTAAACACAAAGATTTAAAATCAACTTTGAGCCTGCATTGCAATTGGCTCCAAGCAGGGAGTACAACAGAGTTTTGAAATTACAAAGGATATTGATAAGACTCTGGAACTGATGACTGTCTAATTAACTAACTTCTTTCTATAGAGAGCTAAGGGCTATATAGGCATATCCTTATTCAAATTCAAATGAAGTGTTACCCGCCTAGATGAGTAATTAATAATAACTAAATTGCAGAAGACTTAATGTCTTTAATCACAATACTTTATTTCTTCAGATGAAACTAAATGTTTCATGAGCAGTTGATGAAGGAAACTTGGAGAGAACTATAACATCATCCAACTGGAGCAATCAAAATGAGATCAGGCATTCCATGTTGCTAGATAAAGAGTTCATGGCTCCACATCTTGAAACAACTTTTAGAATATTTGAAAACATATCTAGAAAAATAGAACAAAACATAACAAAAAATATTCTAGATATCAGTTGCTTCTTCATTAATTTAACCATGAAAATAGTACATTTAATATAAAATATCACTTCTAATTAGTAAAGTATTAGAGAGAAAGAGGTAAACATGTAAGCATATAGTCTACCACCAGACACATTAATTAGTATAGATTTTTTTAAGCATAAATTATGATTTATAATTTCATTTTTTAGCACTCAACAACACCCACCTTATCTTTTGCCACCTATCAATATCTATATCATCCATGCCCATCGGGATGCATCCTTCTCATGTCTGGTATTATATCCTCATCCTCACACTACTCTTAGCTAGAGATGTCAGTTTGTCATGTGTTTTTCATTTGCATGATTCATCTTTTCACCTTGATTTTCATTTTCTACCCTATGCCTATACCTATTCGGGGGTGCCTTGATCATTCTATATCTTGGTATGACTTGGTTGGTATATATTGGGGTATCATTTTTTTGGTATGGTGTGTTTGTTGGTTTCTCTTATACAATCCAAAAAGTCTCATATCTACTCCATCATCATTCTTTACAAACTTGTGTGCATTGAGATAACCTATTGTTTGAGAGTCTAGTCCACAAATCAGGTATTCACAACATCCTAAATTTATATCCAGTGGTGTATATAATTTGTTGCGAATAAAAAACTAGGATTTATCTCCATATTTTATACAACAAACCACATCCATCCACCGTCCATCCATCCTTTAACTTGTCTTGAGACTCAAATTTATTTATTCCTTCATCCCTTCTTCTTCTACTTCATCTATTTTATTGTATTATGGTTGCCACATCACAAAAAATAATCCATTCCCATTTGAATTTTCCTTTTCATTTCTTTCACATTTATCTGTTAGCTTGCATTGCATCTGTTCATAAGGCATTTTCCTAGTTTTCATTCATCTCATTTTAATTGCATCTTTTGTTTACATTTTCCATATCATTTTAGGACTCATTTTAATTCACTTTCATTTGCATATCATTTCACTTTAGGGTTAATTTGCATCTTTCCTATTTCATTTTATACCATTCTCTTTTAGGACTCATGTTGCTTCATTTCATTTCCATCTCATTTTAGGATTAATAGCATTACATCTTTTATATTGTCTCATTTCATTATTATCTCATTTTAGGTTTATTATTTGATTCCCTTAGATCAACTTGTCTAGGATTCATTTTAATTCGCTTTCATTTACATCTCATTTCACTTCAGGATTCATTACATCTTCTTGCATATTTTTCTCATTTCATCATCCCATTTTAGGACTCATTTATATAATTTTCAGGTTTATTTGATTTCATCTTATATCATTAGGGTTCCTTCCATTGCATAATCATTATAGGATTAATTTAATTTCCATGTACATATCATTTCAATTTTAGGATTCATTTACATCACATGTCTTTTTTTTATGGTTCGTTTCATTGCATATACATACATTTTACATTCTATTATGTGTATCCATATCACAATAGTAACCATAAGTGTGCATCATCATAACATCATATCCTCATGCATCATCATATATCATAATCATTACACTTTTAATATTACACATGTGTATCATAACTACCTCATCCTGCATCCATCACAATCATCAACACATCATATAGGCATCATTATATATACATCACTCATTGGCATACAACATGTGTTAGGCATATCATATTCATCATCCAAAATATCATAATATTGCATACATGCATAATCATATCATTTACATAAACATCACATAAGTATATTTATACATCCATCATCCATCACATACATGTTAGAAGCATCATAATCATCATCAGCATAGCATAGCCATAACTAATAAGAATCATCATAAATCCATCATAGTATGTCATAAATGTCCATCACCATAAAACAATAAACAAATCACCACCAAAATCATGAGTAATCTCATATATATATATATATATAAAGTGTCCAATCATAATATAATGAAATATATCCCCGAAGGGTCACCAAAATTGTCAAAAGCAATGACCTACATAGTGCTCTCCTCATTGGAACCTGGATCTACCCATCCTCTTGAGGGTCCTACTAGTGGAGGCCAAGGTGCGTGCATACCAACTAATCCACCAGAGGTCCAAGACTGGATCTATAGTGTCCCTCCCCGACTCACCTTATATTTCGTGTATCAAAGGATTGTATTTCCCTAGCTTAGTTTATCTTATGAATATTTGATTGTATCATTCTATGTACTAACCCTACTTTATGATGATGATTCTATGAGATGTGTTTGTATTGGGTGAATGTCTTTGTGAAAGGGGTGATGCCTTATCACTCATTGCAAGCATGATAAGGTGTTGTGATTATCTTTCACTTGCATGTTACTATGATATTGTATATATGTTCTTTTGTGTTTATTGGTGGATGCAAGATTGCAAGTACCAGACATTGACTCCACCTAGTTTCATAGTTTGAGGGTGTCCCAATCCCAATGGTAGTTGTTGGAGATGACTTGATTTTTCTCACCTACTCTTGGTCTAGTATGTTCACTTGGTTAGTCTTGTCAGGCGTAAGTGTTGTTCAGTCTTGAGTCAGTACTCCTTTGTATCTATGTGTTGGGCTATGTGTGTGAATGATTTATCATCAATTGGATTAATTATCCTATAGTTGGATAATATTTATTTAATTAAATTAATGGTTGAGTAAAAGTTATTAAGGTCTAATTAATTATTTAATTGATATTTGATTTAGTATTTATTGAATTTATTACTGTTTGATTATTAATTAATTGGTTTACTTTAGATTATTTGATTAATTGACGTATCTTGGTTATTTGATTGATTGATTTAATTGATTGTTGATTTATTGGATTATTGTCTATTTAATTGATTTTACCATTTTGATTTTATTTATGTTGATTGATTTATTCAATTTATTTTGAATATAGTTATAAAGATTTTGATTATTAATAATTATAAAGGTATAAAACCTATTTCTATTTCTACACTCCTAAAAAGTAATAATATTATTATAATACTTTTACAATGCATGGGAGGTGTAAAAATAAAATAAAGTTAATTTTACCTACCCTCCTAATTGATTGGGAGAATTTGGAATAATAGGTAATAAATATAATAAAAAATTCTTACCTTGGAACTATACATGATAGGTAAGAAATATTAATTTTTGGATTATTTTGATTGGCTCGGATTCTTGCATAGTTTGTCGGGAATCTTCTATTTATTTCAAATTTCTGGATGGTTGCTGGGTTATCGGTAAGTAGGATTTTGATTGAAGATTTTGGGGATTTTGGATTGGATCTTGGTTTGCATTTTGATTTTGGAAGCTTGGAGTGTGGAATCTCTTCTTCAGTTTTCATCTTTGGATTTGTGATCTCCACGTTGGAGTTCTTCCATTTTTAGTTTTGAAATTCTTGTCTTCTCAGTCTTCCCATGAAAATAATTTATTTATGTTTTTTGAATGAATGAGGAAAGAAAGACACTATAGTTTAAATCCTTTGGAATTAATATGAATGAAGGGGGGGATTGCAGATTGGTTCCTTATGTTTGAGTGAGATTCTTGAGTTGATTTGTTTGTATAGTGAATAGTTGATATGTTGGTATTGCACACTCCAATGAGAATTGTAGATGATTGAAGGTATTGTCATTGATGGCAACCTTGCAATCCTATGGCACGGGCAAGCACCGACACTGATAGACTCTACACCAACAGATAGTTTACCGGCAGTGACAAAGATGATTACCAACACCCTCGCTGACAAGATTTTGATTATTGTATTTTGTATTTATTTGTAATATCTTTTTGTAAGCCGACAAGGCGTATTGTAATAAGACTCATATATAAGTATGAGATCTTGTAGATCGTTTTAGATGTAGACATGGGAAGATTATTGCAGAAGTAATATGCGAATATTAAGGCAGATTTTGGGGTAAGGTTTATGGTTATTGTATGAGCTTAAACCGGTATCGAACCTAGCATAGCAGATGCTAAACTAAAGTAGTACATTATATTGGATTTGCATAATCCATTTTGTAAGTCAGTGAGAGTTCCTTTTGTAATTAAGCAGTGAGCTTTAGGCAATTGGCCTTCTTGGATGTACAGGCCCCTATTGTAAGTAATATCCATTCATTGGCCAGTGAGTGAATATTGTGGGAAAAACCTCGGTGGGATTTGTGACCCACAATATTCACTCAGTGGCAAATGAATGGATATTACTTACAATAGGGGCCTGCACATACAAAAGAACAAAAGAATAAAAGGAAAGGCAAAAGATCTAAAATGTAGACTCAGTCCCAAATTTGATTACCTCATCTCTTTAAGGAAAGAGATATCAAAGGCACTTGTTCAAGGATTGAAGACACCAGAAGAGAAAATGCATCATCTCACTAGTACCATTCAAATAATAGAGGCATCATTGAAGGACAATGACAGGTTCACTGAGAGCTTGGATTTTGTATTAACAAACCTTTTTGAGATTGTAACCAACCAGGTACAAGGTTTTAGCTAATAACTACACTCAACTGACATTTTGACAACCTTTGTCATTTATGTCAAAGGGGGAGTAGTAGAGAAGAGAAAAATCCAATTACTTAGAGATCATTTGATCGGGGGGAGCACATAGTTCTGGTAAGATTTTTGGACTTCAATTTTTGGATACAAGTTTGAATTTTTCTCATGGGTGTTGCCATCAATGCCAAAGGGGGAGATTGTTGGCATTGCACACTCCAATGAGAATTGTAGATGATTGAAGGTATTGTAATTGATGGAAACCTTGCAATCCTATGGTACTGGCACCAACAGACTCTACACCGGCAGATAGTTTACCGACAACGACAAAGATGATTACCGGCACCCTGGCCGACAAGATTTTGATTATTGTATTTTGTATTTATTTGTAATATCTTTTTGTAAGCCAACAAGGAATATTGTAATAAGACTTATATATAAGTATTATATATTGTAGATCATTTCAGATGCAGACATGGGAAGATTATTGTAGAAGTAACATGCGAATATTAAGGTAGATTTTGGGGTAAGGTTTATGGTTATTGTATGAGCTTAAACCAGTACTGAACTTGGCATAGCAGATGCTAAACTAAAGTAGTACATTATATTAGATTTACATAATCCATTTTGTAAGTCGGTGAGACTTCCTTTTGTAATTAAGCAGTGAGCTCTAGGCAATTGACCTTCCTACATGTGCAGGCCCTATTGTAAGTAATCCATTCATTGGCCAGTGAGTGAATATTGTGGGTCACAAATCCCACTGAGGTTTTTCCCACACCGGTTTTCCTCGTTAAAAATCTTGTATTATGGTGTTCTTTCTATGTTGTGCTTAATGTTCATATTTACTGCATTAATTCTTGTTTACCGGTACACTGTTTTGGAATGCAATTTGTTTAATAAGGTCAGAAAATCTGTTAACCGACAAGATACTGATTCACCCCCCTCTCAGTATCTTTGGGAATCCTAACAAGATAAATGCATATATGTATATACATTTTCTGTGTATTTGTAGAATTTTCTTATTGGTATTGAATTATTTATTTGGGTATTATACTCCTTGTGAACTCATGGTTGTAATAGGGGTTTTTCTATGTCTTGAGTGTTTTTGTGACTGTGTAAGAGCTCATGAAGCTCCCTATGACTGTCTATGACATTTTTCAATATATTTTAATCATTTTCCAAGTGTGTTTGAGTGTATGGAGTTTCATTTGTTAATTCCACTTGGCCTATGCCGAGTTAGAGCTATCTCCCATGCACTTAGACTCCCAAAATGTAGTTTTAGCCAAGTTGCATATCCATCAAGTTGAAAAGTCATTTCCATGAGTTTAATTTGATTCATACACCATATGTAAATAATTTATAATTCTTAGCCAACCTCTTGGTCATTCCCGTGAGTTCATTTTTGTCTCCTCATTCAATATGGGCAGTTACCTTACCTTCACGATCCTTCAAACTTGAAATTTTGCACACTTTACCAGAAATGCCACCAAAACTACTAGAAACACCACCATACTAACTAGGAATGCTACCATATCCACCAAGAATTCCACTATGCATACCAAGAATGCCATGATTCAAACCCAGAGTGCTAACGAATTGACTGAGAGAGCTAACCTACGACTGAGAAAGCTAACCAATAGACCCAAAATGTTGACCAATGGACCCAGAACATTGTGAAATCAACCAAAAATGCTATGAAATGTTCTAAAAATTCTACCCTACATTACAAGGGTGCTAACTTGCATACCAAGGGAGATAAACTAGTCTGAAAGACCCAAAAAGGTCAATTTTAGTGTTGTAAAATCCTAGTATGGATTGTGTGAGTTCCCAGAGGCATGTGAAGTCTGTGTTGAGAAATTTTAATTGGTTCATGATTTTATATGATGTATCATGATGTATTTTGTGCTCTAGTAAATGGGATCATGCCCTACTGTTGAGGATTTTCCTTATGCTGAAGTTGCTCCAGCAAAAGGTTGTTGCCTTTTTGTTTGAGGATTGATTCTATGGCTCCAGTGGGATGTTTTGTACCTCATTGTTGAGGATTTGTAGTAGTTTATGATGTGATTATGTTTCATGTTATTGAATTGGTGCTATACATATGGGGCATTGGTGAATTCCCCATGCTTGTAATGGTCCGTATGTATGCTCTATATGCAATATGTTCTCAGTGATGTTATGTGTTCTTGAAAGTCTTTTGTGAGCATTCTTTATATGGTGTGATATCATTTTATGTTGTACCCTATGGCTTGGCATATGATTAGGGGGAGTGGGATTCCTTGTGATGATCGAGGTTAGGTGAGTTAGATTACTTGACACCTAGACCACCATGGCACAATGGGATCAGTTTTCCTTTTTTGTAATTTAGTGATAACATTTAATAATTGATTGGGTTTGGGTTTCACCTAATAAGATAATTATATTTGGTTGGGCCATATGAGATGGAAATATAGTCTCCCTTGTACTCACATAGGTTGAGATGGCTCCAAATGTCTATTAAGGGATTGTTTTCACCCTTCTTTTGTGAGGGTAGCTTGTATGACTATTAGGAGTATGGATTTCTCTTCTTTATGAGGTTAGAATACATGTCTACTATGGTTTCATATTTACCTTCTTTGTGAGGATAGCATGTAGGAGTGTGACTTGTAAGGATGACCATATTCCCTTCTATATGAGGAAAACATGTGATGACACTCCATTCCTACATGTGACCATGTCCATATGCCATGATTTATTGTACATCTATGGAAGAGTTTATTGTTGATTTCAGCCTTGTGTTGTCATGCAAATATTGTTGGGTTGAGTTCATTATGTTCTATTTTGAGTCCCATGGTCATTAGGTGTCAACCTAGGCCTTGAGTGAGTGTTGGAACCTCATGTCCTCTCCTAGCACTATGGGTGGTTCCTATTTGGCCGGGTGATTTGATGCCTTCTTCCACTAGGATGTTCTTCATTGTATGTTGTGTGTGTGGACTTGAGTTTCTATTATCTCTTCATGTGGATGTATATTGGAGCATAATCTATGGAATTATGATTGTTATCATGCGGTATGTAACTCAACAGGATGTAATTGTTAAGGAAGCCATGTAACCAATATCTTGGAATATGTGTAATGAGACTTGTAGAAGTTTGATTATGAAATAAGATATATAAGATAAGATTATTGTAAATGGATATTCATGATGAATGTAATTTCTAGCTAGTAGGAATTAAATGATTGCAATGATTGTGTATATCTTATGGATGGTAGTGAATATAATAATGATCATGTATGCCATGATTTGAAGGATGTCAATCCTTAGTGTCAGTTACTCTTGGGATATGCAAATGAATGAGTAGTTGCAATTTTTTATGGATTCAATAATTCTCTATCATGTGTTTGAGTTATGGAGCTGATTTCTATCCATTAGGGTTAATATTGTATCATGGTGATTTGCTAAATATGGATACAAAGTATGTGCTCTTGTGTTTCGTAATATCTTTTAATATGATCTTGAAAGATTATGACCTTGGAATGTATTAAGCTAATGTTATGCCATGTGATATATATTGTGGAAGTGTCCATTAGGAATGGGTTTGAGTTAGATTATTTATGTGTTAAGAAGTATTTACTTGCTGTTATGATTTGTGTATGAGCATGTGATTAGTAATCTTGATGTGATGAAATGTATCTTTAATAAATGATCTAGTTCCACTTATAGAGTTGGATATGTGGTTTCATTGTAAGTTAGAGGATTCTTGTAAGAATTTGAATGAGAAGCATTGTTGGTGTCATAAATGATCTTAGAGATTGAAGTTGAATGGAAATTGTAATAATGTGTTTTTGACATTTCATATGGGATATATTTAGAGACTCTATTATGTATGGATTAGATGAAAATGGTATAGGTATCTTAGGAAGAATCATACACCTATAATAGCTAAGCATTGATATTATACTTCTTGTACTTGTATGTGTTGGTAATCCTATTGTTAGGCATTGTGAATCTTTATTATGATCTAGTACTATCTTATGAAGGGATATGTCTTTAGATTCATAATGAATAGAATGGATGTGTAATGATGGGAATTAGGGACGTTTGAATTGGTGCTCTAAAATAAACTTAGTTTATAGGACGTTACTCTTAAAAGTAGCGATGTTGAGATACCCTAGGGGAAAAAATGTTATGATGTGTTATTTTGCTTGCGTAGTTGTGTTATGATGTTCTATGCTTTGTTATAATTAGAAATAGATGTAATATATAATAATGCATTTAGTAGATGATGTATTTGATATGCATTAGATGAATGTTATAGATGTATGTGTTGTTTAGTAGATGAGCTTTGAAAAAAAAATTATTATTTGTAGTTAGATTAGATGTATTTCTCTAGGGTATTTTGGTGGGTATTATAGGCTCCACCTATATCATGCACTCTCTGTGAAATATGTCGCTCTCTACTCTTTGAGCACAACCTAATGATACAATTCCTTGTAATACTATTTCTCTCATGTCATCCGCTCTATCTATTTCCTTGCACCCATGACCTCACTGAAGACTTGTGTCATCTCATCTGATATCAACAACTACCTCACTACATCTCTCTCTCCTCTAGGTCAAGTGAAGTCAACCTAACTCCATGCAAGTTGTGCCCTTAGTGCATCGATCTCTATCTTGAGCT
This sequence comes from Cryptomeria japonica, assembly GCF_030272615.1. Lineage (NCBI taxonomy): Eukaryota > Viridiplantae > Streptophyta > Pinopsida > Cupressales > Cupressaceae > Cryptomeria > Cryptomeria japonica. Next base: position 593,428,639 of record NC_081411.1, read on the forward strand.
CCTAGATCCTCTCTGCCATCTCCCATCCATGGGCCTCCTACAGTACCTCTATGATAGTCTCTTCCTCCATCCTATAGGCATATCTCTCTATCATCATTACCTCAAGGGCCACCTATAGCATGTCTCTCTTTTCCTATAGATCATCTACCCTAGCCTACTCAGTATCTTTGTAGGCTCTCTCCCTTTCCACCTTATATGTCAAGCTCATTGCTCGAGCTCTCTATATATCCCTCTCTATAGTCACCTCATCTAGAATGTCTTGGGTGATCTAAGGTTGTGGCTGAGGTTGTGGATTCATTTATGGTTGTTGTTGTATTGGCACTTTTGCCGGTATTACCACTAGGACTTGTACGTATAGTGCCACCTAATCCTGTACCTATATAGGTGATGCATGCACCTATACTGAAGAGGACTATGTACTCTCCTCCTCCATCCTCTTTTCCTAGTTCTCCCTACTCTTTGTCCTCTCTTGGCCCCTTCAGCCTCTTCCTGTGAGCCTCCATCTCCTCTATCTCCCTCGTCATCTCCATCTCCTCCAACTACCTAATCTACTATTAGCGTCACCTCATCCGATCCTAATACATATGGAATGGTGAGTCATGTTGTTTGGTGGAATTCCCACCATGCTACATAAGCACATATCATCCAAGTATCTTCCACATTTGGCCTTGGATCCCATTCCACCAAAATCATCCCTATGAAACCAGTATGTGCAACGAAGGTGCCTATGGAGTCTTCCCATGTGTCAATCTCTTGTGTAACTTGTGGATGTGAGAGCTCCTCACCAACAATATCTTGTTGAAGCCTAAATTGTCTCATGACCCAGTGTGGGAGGTAATGATCGATCACATGGACCATCTAACCCATCAACCAATACTATGTATGTGTTGGTTAACAGATTTGCCCTTTCTTTAAATTATGTATGAATTATAATAAGACTCATGCACACCCCTTTATGAAAGGAAAACAAATGAACCAAAAGTTGGGTGAACCGATTTAAGGTTCATCCTCTACACTAGAGGGCAGCTCCTTGTGAGATTTACAATGAATTTTTATGCAGAAAATTTAGAAATGAATACAATTTTCACTAGAAAGCGCGAAAGGCTTTCGCATTCATTCATCAACACAAAAGAATACTATGAAGACTGAAAATAATATTATGAAGATCTATATAAAATGTAGAGCTCATAGACTTCTACTTCCACACATGTTCATTCAATAAACTCAAAGCAGTATAAATGTTGATCAATTCTCACTCATGTCTCATAGGACAAGGGGGATCAATGCCACTTAAACAACAATGAATTTTCTTGTAAGTAACAAAATCAATGAATTCAGAAACACAGAAATAACTGGTAATGAAATGATATTTTTGCACATCAGAAAACATCCCAACTGAGATTGTTAATTCTTCAAACACACAAATTTTAAGATTGCGCCCAATAACATTTCATTCAAATACCATAAATATCAGATTGGATAATTTCAAAGAAAACAAATTTGTTCCTCCAAATCAAAGCTTTTCGGACCCTCTCTTAAACTTACTTACTTACATATATAGCCCCCAGGCCAATAGTTTGTTACATAATAGCTTTAAACTTTTAACTCTAACCTAAAGTTAAAGAAATAGTTTACTTGAAACTAAAAGAAACTAAATAAACAACAACCACAGATTGGCTAACAGCTCATCCATTAGGTGATCAGGACTCCATCATGGAAGAGGAGGTCGCTGATTTATCCTGCTTTGTCATGGAACTATGCATGTTACACCACTCCAAATGTGTCGTTGATAAATTTAAGATGACTTGAAAATATGGGAGTCCAATATGTAAGATGTGTTGTTTCCAGACCTCCTTATCCATATTTACCTGCAACACCTTAGCTTTATGCGCCTCCAAATGCTCAGAACAAACAGTGAGCATTGATTCTATTCTAGCCACCTTTGAGAAATCATTTGTAGTCAAGCACTTTGTTTCCTTGATTAATTGTATTCTTTCCTTGAATATTTTTATTATGTCTGCAACAGCTTCAATTGTCTGAGCATCTTCCTTCATGAGTTGGATGTCAATACACTTAAGATCTTTCTACATTGTGTCAATCAGATCTATCAACCCTTTAAGAAACCTTGTAGATTCCTCATGGCCTTTCTTGATGATTGAATTTCTCCACTCTACATTTTTCCTAGACACATAAAGAACATTATCATCCAAACTCTCCATGGTTTTCTTAGCTAAGAACTTCATTACGTCAAATTTCTGCACATCATTCATTTGCACAAGTACTTCCACCCATTTAGTCCTTTTTGTTTCCCAAGAAACAACTTCTAGTTCTAACTCCTTTCTTACAATTACAACATCTTCATACACTTTAACCAAGTTGGCAATATAATCTAAACCTTGTTGTATTATAAGGTTGAGCCATTCATCGAACATCTCTACCACCATTTTGTTCCTTTGAACTTGATCTAACAACTTTTGGTTCACCGAAGATTTGGGATCGAAGGATAGTGTCATTTGTGATAGGGGTTGAGAACTTGGATGATGTATGGCATTAATGTATTCAACCATTTGGTTGATGATCTATTTTAACTCCTTTTTATCTTTTTCATCCATCCAAGAACTGGAAATCATCCTCTTTGTGGAGGATTCCCGGTGCGTGACATCAACTGCCCATGAAGCAAGTCCCAAATCGATTATCTCCACAGTGAAGTCATCTTTAGTGACTTTCTTCGAATGTCTTCCTGGGATAGGTTTAGCTATTTTAGCTATCCAATGACCTGTATCCTCATCTACTTCCAATATTTCCTATGTTTTGAGTTTCTTTAGCTTAGACACTTTTCTGAGGCACTTGCTCACCATATTTTTCATGGGAATTGTGATATGGACAACACTACGTTTCTTCCCAATGAAAGCTCCTAACGATCACAGAGTGCTTGAAGTTTCTTTAGATGTAGGAGGTGTCCGAGCACTTAAGGAATCAACAATAGGTAGGGTGTGATGGTATGATGAAAGAATAAGTATCTGGTAGAATACTAAGAGGGGGGTGAATCAATATACTGAAAAACTGATACAAAGTTCCCAAACTCAAACTCAGTCAAACAAAGTAATCATATCTCAGTCAAGATCAATATTCATAAGAATACTTCACATCAACTGATTTAACTGTTATGACAACTTTAACAGTAAACAACTTCAATCTTGTGAATATCAACAATGCTTAATCATAACTCAACATATTCGTCTCTTAATGCTTCTACTTAACATGCCTTATCAGAGATTAACCAAACCAACAAATAAGATCACAACCATAAAAGCATTCACCACTTGACACAAACTTTTATATGTGGAAAACCCAAATAGGTAAAAACCACGATGAGATGAGACTCACAAGGATAGTTATCTAAACTCTTTTGAAGTTTTCCCTGTTAGGAGCCAAAGCTTGCTAGAGCTTTATAATAAGTCATGTTAAGAACTAATTTTAGTTAGGAATCACTCGGTTAAGGGATTTACAAATATTCCTTGTCAGAAGCATAATACCCTATTAGGAGTAACCTCACTGGATGATTTAAGAATCCAAGCTAATGGACCACCTTGTTAGAGGATTTAATGAGTAACCAAGCTTGTTAGAGCTTACCCAGTTAAGGGATTTAACTTCTATTGTAATTGTTAGAAAACAACCATTTAGTTGATCTGTTTGAATAGCACTACTTTTGCTTGATCAGATCCTTCTATAACCTTCCGTCTACCTTCACTAAAAGTTTAGATCCATTCACTGGTTTGGCAACTATACACTCAACAGGTTTTCTACCAACCTTGCCAACAACCTTAACAAACAACTTCACTGACCTTAAATAGAAATCAATTAGGTCGGTAACACAACAAAAACCTAATTCTTGTCATTGAGATTACAAACAAGTCAGTACAATCTTGACCGTTAGAAATTATGACAGTCTCTTCACATTCTTCAAGACAATTTTGATCATTCCATGATCACCACTCTATTGGACTTTGTAACTCATCACGCGTTGTGCATTAGATGCAATCCACTTTGCTCCTTCCCTAGACAAGAACAAATGTGCCAAAACAATTTGAATATCTCCTTAATCAAATGATCACATGTGTCTCCATCATTACCACTTATCAGATAACAAACCATCAAACTTGGTCGGTTAGGGTTTAACAACTGATAGGGTTTACCGATTACATTACATAGAAAGGTTTAACCCTTTACACTGGTTCAACTCACAAACTTAACATACAGGTTTACAACATCTTCCACAAATCTCTTCTTACCAGTTACTAGAAAATATCAAAAACAATAATATCAGCAATAACATGAATACCATTTACCGATTCAATTGACATCAATGACAACATATCATTAATGCAATCTTGATGCAAAATGCCAACAAACTCAAAATGCCAACAATGTGTTCATTGGATTTGGCCCTCCTTCTAATTCTTTACCAGTATCCATATCTTGTATTGGAGGGTTATTCAATTCCTGCTAATCCATTATCATGTCAACTTCCTTACTTGGATCCAAGTCTACAACAATTTGATTCAACATTGGCTCTCTTCTCTTCTTTTTTCTTCTTGAGCGAGTAACTTAGACTGCTGAAGAACTTGGTGGAGACCCTTTTGATCTTCTAGTTTGAACTTCTTCAACAACTGGCTTTGTATCACCTGCAACATCAACAATCTTGTTAGAGGTAGAAATAGGAAGTTGAGTTGTGGCATGCGAGCCAACTATTAGTTCATGGGAAGGCATGAGTGGTCCTTTTCTAAATTTTTGGTCCCTTAACCATTTTTATGTTCTCCTTATGACATTCAAGGTCCTGGCATGAATATTTTAATCTTCCCTTTTGTCCCAGTCAATCTCAGGAATCAGTTGTCCTTGAACCTTCTTACTAAATTCAGGATCTAAAATGTCCTCCCATGTTTCTTCCTGTACGCCAAATACATTGATGGGAAGTCTCATGGTAATTAATTTTTGTAGAGTGAATCTCGATGATAATCTCTTCCTTACTTCAAACTCATCACTACAATTTTTCAAGTAATCTTCCAACTAGTGTTCATGATAGAAATGATCATCCACATTCAGATTCTCCACAACATATCCCTTGTTGTCAAACTTCTGTCTGGCAACATAGGGTTGCAAATTCATCTCCTTAAATTCTAACTCTAAGTTCAAAGCATCATACATGGACTTACAATGTTAATATCCAAGTTCAATTGGAAAATCAACTCCGGATTCACCCTTTGTTCCTAACTTTTTGTCAATATGAGCCAATTGTTTGCTCACTTCGATGAGAACATAGCTATCAAAGACATATCTGGGTAATTTGAATGGTTCACCCTCAAAACGACCCACTCAGAGATAGGTAAACTTGGTAAATTGAATGAAAAAGTTACCATATATGCTAATCAATTACATGGCTTCAACTAACATCCTTTCATTAATATCACCTTGTAATTCAAATTCTAGTCTTCCTACAAAGACACCATTCCATTTGGTAAAATACTCTACATATCTCTATTGTTGCAGTAAGGGGTAGTAATCATAGACTTTCATACCATCCATCCATGGTTCACTATGCAGTCCGTGCCAATCTCTGGTATAGGCTAATATGTAGAATAAATAAGAAGACATGTAAAAGCTAGACATACCCACTCAAACCCTCATGGAGCCTTTCTGCAATCACTTGTACCCAGTCAAGATATTTTTCACCTGATAGAAGCACCTGGATATAAAAATACATCTGGTCCTCCCAATAAAAGGAGTGCAAGTTCCCCTTCAACCTGTTCAACAATATAACAATATCTCGCACTTCCCTAATAAAGTGCACCCTGGTAAGGGGCTTCGGCAATCGTGACCCACCCTTTTGAACTTTCAAAAGCCAATTTCTTGCAATAACACTTTTGTATACACTTTTTATCTTGGAGAAGAATGCATATGAGGTCCCAATTGACTAGTCTTAGTATGGTTCCTTATGTGGGATCCCCATCGCATCCATTACTATTTCTCTTTTAATATCAACTAACAACTTGCCACTACAGGTTCTAATGTGCCTACTTTCAACATCATATCTATTCATGCATGCTATTACCAAATCCAGACATGGGGAAACAATTGGAAATGCAGCAACTTCAATCAAGCCACTTCTTACTATCCTCTCCATCATTGAACCAACTTCAGGGTTTCTAGCCCTTTCTAAAAAATCCCCTAAGTCAGCTTGAGCCAAATAAGTGTTATCTAATTCTAGAAGTATGCTCACCAAGCATGATGTCTGACCAATTTTTGGAAGTATCGGCCTCATAATGTCTACTTATACTTTTATCAAACAATTCTAAAGTAGGATAGAATTCTATTCCAACAAACCGAAGATTTCTTCGACACTAATAGACCTTCTGAACTAAAGAAATACAGTATAGGGAAATTGTCTAAACTCACCTGTTACCACCATGAATTTGTGAAACCCTCTCAGGAAAGTGGAGTTGAAATTACCTTCAGCGTCTCCGATTCATTCAGTTACAACAACTACGACCTTTACAATTTTGTTTATGAATTCACATTTCTTTTTGAACAAATAGGAAAAAACTGAGAAAACTCTACACACGCTTCATAATGATTCATTCAACTGTGTGAGGTAATAGTGATATGATTGAAAACCTGACACTTTCATAATTACCCATCACCTCCGCACAAATAGTTAATGTCCTCATGATTTCTTTCCAAATTTAGAATTTTAAACTATTAGATGCTGGGAATATTCCTTTTTGCCGCGCTGCCTCCAGTGCTATTAAAATCTTTAGAGTCGACTTGGAGTGAACCTTTTGAACCTTGAACCAACTCACAAGGAGTTCAATGGTTCAAGTTCATTCAGACAAAAAAACAAAAAACTTTCAAACTTGTGGCTCGAAACAATATCGGGAATGAGCAATAACCACAACAAACAAATGAAAGGACTTTGAACTTTGAACCGTTAAACCAAAATAAAAATGGTTCAAATTTCAAGTTCAATATAGACTTAATCACATTTATGCTTACTCATTAAATAACATTACATAGTCATGACTCACACAAAAGAAATGTTTGAACCTTGAACCAAAAAGGTTCACGGGTTCAAAGTTCAAAACACATTACAACAATGTGCTTGCTTTTCAATAAGACAAATCCGCTAAGGACGTTACTTAAAGCATGCTTTGAACCTTGAACCTTTGAACTATTTAAAGGTTCAACGACAGGTTCAAAGCAAAGATATATAAAGACCGAAAAGGAAAGAAACACCAAAGGCAACCTATAAGCTTGAAATTTTAATAGAAAATTGAGGGGACGCTAACATTGGTTCTGACTAGGGACTAGGATTGCAAGGGAACTAGACATGAACCCTAGGATCTTTGGTTTCTCAAATAGACTTTATTCAAAAAAATAAAAATGAGACAAACATAACAATGGAAAAGAAGCTACAAACTAAACAAACCAAAACTTATGTACAAGACTCACGAGGGACTCTTGCTTACAATTGGTATAGCTTCAAATCCTACCCATTATAGGTTAGGGGAATAACATAACCATCTTGATATACTAATTTGAACGAGTTAGGCCCTTTTACCTCTTGAATTACAAATGGTCCTTTCCATAGAGATTCAAACTTTGCATGTGCCCCTTTTGGTTCCTTTCTTCTATCCCAAAGCAAAACCTGATCACCGAGCATGTATTTTTGTGGCCTGGCTCGCCTGTCAAATATTTTCTTGACCCTCATTTGATGTTATGTAATCCGATCAAATAATTTGTCCCTTTCTTCATCAATTCTCATCAAATGCATAATCCTTTTCTCCAAAGAATCCTAAAAATAGGCATCCTCAATGATAGTCTGTAACTTGGAAGCCGCAAGTTCTAAGGGAAGTGCCACCTAAGCACCCATGCCATAAACCAATTCAAAAGGTGACATCCCAATAGCTCTTTTTGGAGATGTACGATCTGCCCAAAGAGCTTCATGTAATTTCTTATGCCAGTCTTTGAAGTTTTCACTTAGCAACTTCTTCATAATATTTATGAGATTTTTATTGCTCGACTCCACCTGGTCATTACCCAGGGGGTAATAATTTGAAGAGTGAGTGAGGTATATCCCATGATCATAGCAGAATAATGAAATCTTAGCAGAAGAGAAGTTAGTTGCATTATCAACCACAATTTTTAGAGGAACTCCAAATCAAACTAGAATATTTTCTTTAAGAAAATTGCAAACAATCTCAGAAGTCGTCTTCCGCACTGGAATGGCTTCAACCCATTTGGTGAAATAATCTATAGCTGCAAGTATGTGTGTATGCCCCGCACTTGAGGTAGGCGACAAGGGACCTATAAAATTGAAACCCCATTGTTTGAATGGTTTGTCCACAATCACCGATTGAAGTGGTAATGTTGCAAGTTGCGGCTTACCCCTGAATAATTTACACTTTTCACACTTGGCTACCCATGCATATGCATCCTTGAACATACCTATCCAATAATAGAAATTTCTCAAGATTTTATAAGCAGCTACTATTGATGAAAAATGACCACCGTAGGCTTCATCATGAAAGGTCATCAATAGTGACTTCTGAAGTGATTTATCCACATAGCGCAAGAAAGTTCCATCTAGCCCCTTTTTGTACAACACATCATCAAAAATGACATATTTGGCAGCTTTTAGTCTCAGGTTCCATTTTTCTCTTGAAGAAAGATGTATTGGACAGTCCCCATAGGTTAAGTAATATGCAATATCTGCAAACCAGGAATCTTGAAGCCCAGCAAACAAGACTAAGGGAAACTCCTCAGTCACTTTGCTCTTACTTTTAGCAATCAACTTGCACAAGCCCTGCCCCCTCACTAATTTTGTAGGTTTAATATCCAAATTAAACTTCTGAATCTTGGATACCCATGAAGCTCTATTATTCATTCCTATATCTTGTTGTGTCAAAATGCTCTTAACTACAGAATGCGGTACATGAACAACTGCATGAGAATGAAGAATATAATATCTAAATTGTTTTACGGCTTTTACAACTGCATATGCTTGTTTTTCCATCAGGAAATGTTTCAATTCATGTTTCTTTAGGGGAACACCATGAAAGATATTGGGACTTCTTCATTAGATTCATTCTTTTGTAACAAAATCCCCAACATAGTATGCTTTGAGGCATAGCAATAGATAATAAAATCCTTTTTAAAATTCAGATTGACTAGAACAGGTGCATGAGAAATTGCCTCTTTTATTGATTCAAATGCTCTCTTTCCCTCCTCATTCCATTTAAATGCTTGGTTTTCACTCATCAGGTTTACAATGTACCTAGTGGTTTCTGCAAAGTCTGGAATGAATCTCCTTAGAAAATTTACTTGTCCAAAAGGAGATATGAATACATTTTTGTTTGATGGTAGACTTAGCTGTTGAATTGCCTTCACCCTTTTAAGATCCACTCTTACTCCTTTAGAGATGATGCGATCAAGCAATTTACCTTTTGTCACCCCAAATACTGACTTCCTTGGATTTAAGGACACTCCATGTTCATGACACCTTTGTAACACTTGCCTCAAGTCTCTCAAGTGATGCTTTCTTCTCTTTGAGAAGATAGTTAAATAATCAATATATACAACAATTATCTTATCTTTCAAATGACCAAAGGATAGGTCCATAGCCTGCTGAAAGGTTGCCCCTGCATTAATTAGACCAAATGGCATTCTATTATAAGCAAAATTACCCCAGGGAGTGATGAAGGCAGTTTTATGTTGATCAGTTTCTAAAACACTAATCTGATTATAACTAAAAAATACATCGAGCATAGACATCATTTCTGAACCTGAAACCATTTGCAAAATATGATCCATAGCAGGTAATGGTTAGTTATCTTTTAGACTGGCCTGATTCAAGTTCCTAACATCTACGCAAATTTTTATTTCTCCATTTTTATTCTAGATAGGAACAATGTTGGCTATCCATGTAGAATGGTAAATGGGGTAAATAATCCCGGCCTTCAACATTTTGTTTACTTCCTCAAGTATGGCTTCAGCTACTTTAGGATTGAAAATTCTAAGCATTTTCCGAAAAGGACTTACTCCAAGCTTCAGAGGAATGTGATGGTGAAAATTTTCATCCCTGAAGTTCTTTAAGTCATCATAACACCAAGAAAAAACATCTTTGAATTCTAGCAAGAGACTAGTGAACCTTTCTTTCTCTACAAGTGTGCAACATTTTCCTAGATTTATATACTTGGGATCATCCTCAGTGCCAATGTTAATTCTTTCATAACTCCCAACATCTTGGACTACAAGAATCTATTCACCTTTTCTTTTCTTGTAACCATCATGGCAATCAAAGAGACGTTCTAAAAAAACCAACCCTTTAGGAATCTTATTCCCTTTTAACTGCATAACCCCATCACTCAACTCTTTGGCCCGCTCTGGTGAGAACTCTTTGCATTCTGCATCTGACCCTTCAAAGAATGTACTAGTGAATGTTTCAACACATTGCATGAAATTGTTAATTTATTTATCATTTTCAAACACTTGCCAAAACTTTGATTTATCAGGAACACTAGGCCGATTTGTTAATTCCACTCGATAAATATCATCAACAAACTTAGGATTAGGAATCAATTAGGAAGGCGATATGGCTAAAGAATTTTCTTTGGAGTTTTGTTCTTTGGGAATAGCTTCAATAGAAAATGCATCAAAATCTTCAATTTCATCCCAGAATCTATTTTGGTAGTGTTTTAATCTTTCATTATTTACATTGAACAATCCTCTAACCTGTTTCACAATCAACTTTGCATCTCCTTTGACTCGAAGAAGCTTTACTCCCAATTTCTTTGCTTCGGCTAAACCCAATAACAAGGCTTCATACTCAGTCGTATTGTTTGTGTTCTTGATTTCTAATTTAAAAGAAAAAAGGAATGTGAGAACCAAAAGGAGGAATAAGTACTACCCCTGCACCAGAACCTAATGCTGCACAACTCCCATCAAACTCTATTAACCATAAATTTTCCTCTACCTTTGGTTGTGATACACTTCCTGCTGCTTCATTATCAGATAAAATCATGTAATTTCCAAATTGACATTCATGACACAAAATTTGTGCCCTTGGATCATCAGAAGGAAAAACGGTGAATTTGGATTTAGGTTCAGGCTGCAAAATGACTTGTTGTTTTCCTACAGGAATAGTGGCTTGAGACCAATCCATTTTTATCTCACCTCCTAATTCTCTACAGAATGTACAACTTAATAACATGCCATAACTTGCAGGAATGTCAGCTATTAGAATAGTGAGCTTGATTCTTTTATTCGAGTGGGCAGCAAGAACTACTTGAGCATCTTTGATCTATCCTAATAGGGGTATTTGTTTAGAGTCCATTGAATAAAACCTGCCAAAGGTTTTTGTCAAGGATAACCACAACGCTTTGGCTATTGGATGGGGCATTATATTATCTGATGCGCCTGAGTCTATAATATAGTTGTTTAATTTATGATCATTTATAAACAATGATATATAAAAAGACTCAGGTTTTGACTCATTAATAGGTAAAGTATCATTAGTTTGAAGGGAAATTATTTCAGGGGTCACTTCAGGAACATTAGGCTGAGTTGACACATCTCTTTGGGATAGCAATGTAGCATTTACTAATGGTTGTGCTCCATTAGCTTGTAATACCTTATCTCCTTTTACAAACCTCACAAGTTTATCTAATTCTTTGGGATTTAATTTAAGATACTCAGCAGGTGTAATTTGGATGTGGGAGGATTTTCAAAATTCTACAATATCAAATGAACTTTCCTTTTCTACAGATTTTACTAACTGAGACTCTTGAGGCTTTTGGTCATTGTTATGAAATTTGGAAATAATTTCCTTATCTTTTGAATTCATAGTAGAGGATGAGGAAACACCTTGAGGTTTTACATTTTGTCAATTCCTTGTTAGCATAACACATGAAGGATCCTCCAAAGTAACCAAAATGTCACCTCCTCTTTCTGAATCTAACTCGTACTCTAGGAAGTGGATTTCAGAGTCGTCAGGTTGCCTAAAAGATTCTTCTTCACTTGGTTCATTTGAAATATCTTTAGAAATAATCAGCTATGCATATCGCACCATTTTAGGACAAGAATTGTCATCATGCTCATCTATAAGATGAAAAAAACACATACTTTCCTTTGGTGGTGGGGCTTCAATCACCAATCTTTGTTGGGTAGGGGGTAATTGTAAAGATTTATTTCCAATCCCCAAAGACTGATTTGTATTATTCCTAGGTATGTCTTGATAAGGTGATGAATAAGATGTACTTTCTTTAGGTAGTTGTCTCTTTAGAGTTATCACGTCATTCATCAGTCTTTGGATTATAGGATCTGAAGAAGTAGAAGGTTGATCATTGGGTATCTGTACTTCTCTCTTCCACTTTCTTGTAGTGATCAAGTCATCTTCCAATTCAACGACAAGAGTTTTGGCATCATTCAAGGTTGCTACTCTTTGTCTATGGATCAAAAAACTTATCTCTGAAGGAATGGAATTTATAAAAAATACTTCAGATTATCATTTGAAGGTTTCTGATTAACAGGAATTTTATGCACAATCTTATCAAATTTTGCTACCAAATCTCTCATTGATTCCAGAATCTCTTTTTTCAACTGGGCCAATTGAGCCAAAAGAGAGTGTTCATCTTCCGTTACTTTAAACCTTGCTTCAAACCTTGTTTTCAAGTCCTACCAATTCGTTATAACTCCATTTGGTAGATGATAGAACCAATCCACAACAACTCCAGTCAGTGTTTGTACAAATAGCCTCACTGCAACATCTTCATGTTGAATAGCTATTATACCACAAGGAACATTGAAATGCAGTCAACTGTTCATCAACCGAGGCCTTCCCATCACCACTGATCTCTCGCTCCTTTGGGAAGAGCATTCAAGTTTAAACCCAAGTTCAGTGGACCTACTACAGCTCCCCAAGGGTTGTTTACTGCCATTGGAAGAATGATATTGAGAGGGGTCGGGTTGATTATGTTGGGTAAAGTAATACCATGCAAGGTTAAATCCTGACAAACTAAGGACACAAAGAATGAAGGGGATGGGGAAGGAGGTCTACTTCTTGCCCGTCTTCGAGGTGAAAAGGAAGGCTAAAAATTTAGGTTCTACAATTCTTGAAAAATAGAGTCAAGTATCCCTTCTCACCTTTGAGACCTTGTGTACCTTATTGACTCTAGTCTATCTATAATGTAAAACTTTGAAAACACCTAAAGATTCTTAGAAATTGACAATTCAATTCTTGATATTTTGTAACTAAGCAACCAGTCTTATGATTCAACTCCCTAGCAGAGTCACCAAAAATATATTGGTTAATAGATTTTCCCTTTCTTTAAATTATGTATGAATTACAATATGACTCGTGCACACCCCTTTATGAACAAAAAACAAATGAACCAACAACTGGGTGAACCGATTTAAGGTTCATCCTTTGCATTAGAGGGCAACTCCTCATGAAATTTACAATGAATTTTTATGCAAAAAATTTAGAAAGGAATACACTTTTCACTAGAAAACGCTAAAGGCTTTTGCATTCATTCATCAACACAAAAGAATGCTATGAAGACTGAAAAGAATATTATGAAGATCTATTTCAAATGTAGAGCTCACAGACTTCTACTTCCACACATGTTCATTTAATAAACTCAAAATAAAGTAAACTCAAAGGAGTATAAATGTTGATCGATTCTCACTCATACCTCACAGAACAAGGGGGATTAGTGCCACTTAAACAACAATGAATTTTCTTGTAAGTAACGAAATCAATCAATTTAGAAAAATAGAAATAAATGGTAATGAAATGATATTTTCACACATCAGCAAACATCCCAACTGAGATTTCTAATTCTCCAAACACACATATTTTAAGATTGCACCCAATAACATTTTATTCAAATACTAGAAATATCAGTTTTGATAATTTCAAAGAAAACAAATATGTTCCTCCAAATCAAAGTTTTTCAGACCCTCTCTTAAACTTACTTACTTACACATATATCCCCTAGGCCAATAGTTTGTTACATAATAAATTTTAACTTATAACTCTAGCATAAAGTAAAATTTGAAACTAAAAGAAACTAAATAAACAACAACCGCAAATTGGCTGACAACTCATCTATTAGTTGATCAGGACTTCATCGTGGAAGAGGAGGCCACTGATTTATCCTACTTTGTCGTGGAACTGTGCATGTTACACCACTCCAGATGTGCTGCTATGAAATTTAAGATGACTTGAAAATATGGGAGTCCAATATGTAAGATGCATTGTTTCCAGACCTTCTTATCCATATTTACCTACAAAACCTTAGCTTTATGCACCTCCAAATGGTCAGAATAAACTATGAGCATTGACTCTATTCTAGCCACCTTTGAGAAATCATTTGTAGTCAAGGACTTTATTTCCCTGATGAACTATATTCTTTCCTTGAATATTTTCACCATGTCTGTAGCAGCTTCAATTGTCTGAGCATCTTCCTTCATGAGTTGGATGTCAATACACTTAAGATCTTTCTGCATTGTGTCAATCAGATCTATCGATCCTTTAAGCAACCTTGTAGATTCCTCATGGCCTTGCTTGATGATTGAATTTCTCCACTCTACATTTTTCCTCGACACATAAAGCACATTATCATCCAAACTCTCCATGGGTTTCTCAGCTAAGAACTTCATTACATTGAATTTATGCACATCATTCATTTGCGAGTACTACCACCCATTTAGTCCTTTCCTTTTCCCAGGCAACAACTTCTACTTCTAACTCCTTACTTACAGTTACAACATCTTCATACACTTTAACCAAGATGGCAATATAATCTGAACCCTATTGTATTATAAGGTCGAGCCATTCATCGAACATCTCTACCACCATTCTATTCCTCTAAACTAGATCTAACAACTTTTGGTTCACCAGAGATTTGGGATCGAAATATAGTGTCATTTGTGATAGGAGTTGAGGACTTGGATGATGTATGGCATTAATGTATTCGGCCATTTAGGTGATGATCTATTTTAACTCCTTTTTATCTTTTTTATCCTTCCAAGACCTGAAAACCATCCTCTTTGTGGAGGATTCTAGGTGCTTGACATCAACTGCCCATGAAGCAACTCCCAAATCGATTTTCTCCATAGTGAAGTCATTTTCAGTGGCTTTCTTTGAATCTCTGCCTAGGATAGGTTTAGCTATTTCAGCTATCCAATGACCTGTAGCCTCACCTACTTCCACCATTGCTTGTGTTGTGAGTTTCTTTGTCTTAGACACTTTTCTGAGGCACTTGCTCACCATATCTTCCATTTGAATTATGATAGGGACAACACTACGTTTCTTCCCAATGGAATCTCCTAACCATTGTGGAGTTCTTGAAGTTTCTTTAGACAAACAAGGTATCTGAGCACTCGAGGAATCAAAAATAGTTAGGGTGTTTAGTGGATTCGGCTCTCCTTTTGGTTCTTTACCTGTGTCCACGTCTTGTATTGGAGGGTTATTCAATTCCTGTTGATCCATTATTGCTTCAAATTCCTCACTCAGATCCAAGTCTACAACAATTTGATTCAACATTGGCTCTCTGCTCTTCTTTTTTCTTCTTGAGCGAGTCACTCAAACTGCTGAAGAATTCAGTGGAGACTTTTTTGATCTTCTGGGTTGAACTTCTTCAATAACTGGTTTTGTATCACTTGCAACATCAACAATCTTGTTAAAGGTAGAAATAGAAAGTTGAGTTGTAGCATGTGAACCAACTGTTAGTTCATGGGAAGGCATGAGTGATCCTTTTCTAAATTTTTGGTCCCTTAGCCATTTTTTTGTTCTCCTTATGACATTCAAGGTCCTGGAATGAATATTTTCATCTTCTCTTTTGTCCCAATCAATCTCAGGAATCGGCTGTCCTTGAACCTTCTTACTAAATTTAGGATGTAAAACATCCTCCCCTATTTCTTCTTGTACCCTAGACACATTGATGGGAAGTTTCATGGTAATTACTTGTTGTAAAGTGAATCTTGACCATAATCTCTTCCTTAATTCGTACTCATCACTACAATTTTCCCAATTATCTTCCAACTGGGACTCATGACAGAAATGATCATCCATATTAAGATTCTCCATAGTATATCCCATGTTGTCAAACTTTCGTCTAGCAACATAGCACTGCAAATTCATCGTCTTAAATTCTAACTCTAAGTTCAAAGCATCAGACATGGACTTACAACGTTAATATCCAAGTTCAATTGGAAAAGCAACTCTGGATTCACCCTTTGTTCCTAAATTTTTGTCAATATGAGCCAATTTTCTACTCACTTTGATGAGTACATAGCTATCAAAGGCATATATGGGTAATTTGAATAGTTCACCCTCAAAATGATCCACTCGGAGATAGGTAAACCTGGGAAATTGAATGAAAAAGTTGCCATATATGCTAATCAATTAAACATGGCTTCAACTGACATCCTTTTATTAATACCACCTTGTAATTCAAATACTAGTCTTCCTGCAAAGACATCATTTCATCTGGTGAAATGCTCTACATATCTCTATTGTTGTAGTAAGGGGTAGTAATCATAGACTTTCATACCATCCACCCATGGTACACTATGCAGTTCGTGCCAATCTCTTGTACATGATAATATGTAGAATAAATAAGAAGACATGTAAAAGCTAGACATACTCACAAAATTTCTCAAACCCTCATGGAGCCTTTTTGCAATCACTTGCACCCAATCAAGATATTTTTCACTTGATAGAAGCACCTGGATATAAAAATACATCCAATCCTCCCAATAAAAGGAGTGTGAGTTCCCCTTCAGCCTATTCAACAATATAACAATATCTCGCACTTCTGTAATAAAGTGCTCCCTGGTAAGGGGCTTCGGCAGTCGTGAGCCACCCTTTTGAACCTTCAAAAGCCAATTAGACACTTATGTATATGCTTTTCTTCAAAGAGTAGAATGCATATGAGGTCCCAATTGACCAGTCTTTGTATGGTTCCTTATGTGGGATCCCCATCACAAGCATTACTGTTTCTCTATTAATATCAACTAACAACTTGCCACTACTAGTTTTAATGCATCTTTTTTCAGCATTGTATCTATTCATGCATGCTATTACCAAATATGGGCATGGGGTAGAAATTGGAAATGCAACTGCTTCAATCAGACCACTTCTTACTATCTTCTCCATCATTGAACCAGCTTCAAGTTTTTTGGCCCTTTGTAAGAAATCCTCTAGGTCGGCTTGATCCAAGAAGTGTCATCTAATTCGGGAAGTATGCTAACCAAGCATGATATCCGACCAAGTTTTGAAAGTATCGGCCTCATAATGTCTACTTATACTTTTATCAAACAAATCTAAAGCAGGGTAGAATTCTATTCCAACAAACCAAATATTTCTTCTACACTAACAAACCTTCTGAACTAAAGAAATATAGTATAGGGAAATTGTCTAAAGTCACTTGTTACCACCATGAATCTGTGAAACCCTCGTAGGAAAGTGGAGCTGAAATTACCTTCGGCATCTCCGGTTCATTCAATTATAACAACTACAACCTTTACAATTTTGTTTATGAGTTCACGTGTCTTTTTGAACAAATGGGAAAAAATCATGAAAAATCTACACACGCTTCGTAATGATTCATTAAAATGTGTGAGGTAACAATGATATGATTGAAAACCTAACACTTTCTTAATTTCCCATCACCTCTGCACAAATAGTTAATGTCGTCACGATTTCTTTATAAATTTAGAATTTTAAACTATTAGATGTCGGGAATATTCCTTTTAGCCGCGATGCCTCCAGTGTTATTAAAATCTTTAGAGTTGACTTGCAATAAACCTTTTGAACCTTGAACCAACTCACAAGGAGTTCAATGGTTCAAGTTCATTTAGAGAGAAAAACAGAAAACTTTCAAACTTGCGGCTCGAAACAATATCGGGAACAAGCAATAACCACAACAAACAAATGAAAGGACTTTGAACTTTGAACTGTTGAACCAAAATACAAATGGTTCAACTTTAAAATTCAATACTCACTTAATCATATTTACACTTGCTCGTTAAATAACATCACATAGCCACGACTCATGCAAAATAAATGTTTGAACCTTGAACCAAAAAGGTTCATGGGTTCAAAGTTCAAAACACATTACAACAATGCAATTGCTTTTCAATAAGACAAAGCTGCTAAGGACATTAATTAAAGCGTGCTTTGAACCTGGCAATAAGACAAAGCTGCTAAGGGCATTAATTAAAGCGTGCTTTGAACCTTGAACCTTTGAACTGTTTAAAGGTTCAATGACTTAGGTTCAAAGCAAAGAGATATAAAGACTGAAAAGGAAAGAAACACCAAAGGCAACCTACAAGCTTGAAATGTTCATGGAAAATTTAGGGGATGCTAATAGTCTGCACAAAGGACAAGTACTATGGATCCTCAACCCAATTCTCACATAACTTATATGACCACCAGGTGAAGTCCCACATCTCATCTATATAATACATTCAATAGCCCACAAAACCCACTCGAATATAATGCAACAATCCTCCATACTTATCTACATATGGAAACTATGACCATTGATCTCTAACTCCTATTGGTCAACACATAGTTATATTCTCAAAGGCCACCATGCGTAGTAATGTGTCTCTAATACCCAGGCTTGTGTACCCCCAATAGACACACATGTGAACATCGGGGTATAATTGCCCTAGCATGGTGTACACCCAGGTGAACTGAACACCATCCTCCATAATATGGTATATGGACCTAGGCCAACCTAATGAGAATCCATTCCCATTGAGGTCAGGCATTATTCATCCATGAATCAGTTCATAGAGATATAACACCAACCTTGAAATCTGTCAATTCTTCTCCATGGCCTTCTCTAGCCTCATATGCATTTGGTCCATAGGTAAATCATCTATCTGAAAATATTATGTAGGTAATGATCTCCATTCTCTATCTGGTACTCTGGGATCACTCCTCAAATAGGCACTCACAGTATGCTTGGCATGTCCTCTGTGGTAATGGATGCCTCTCCTATCAGTAAATCAAATGAGTAGGTGTCACTGTGCCACTGCCCTACCAATGCAGTCATCATCATTGTATGTGCTTGAATACAAGGCTACTTATGCACCCACTGCAATCTATCCTGTAGTAAAACCATCCTCTCTGTGCTGCTCAATCTATGTCGATAATGCATGGTTGATGACCAACACTTTCATGAGTCCAAGGAACCTGATGACTCTTGCATCCATAATTCAACCCATTTCAGCCATCTTCTCCCTACCCCAGCCTAACGATTTCCCCTTACAATGACTTGGGGCATCACCTGGATACCCCTCCTTTTTTCCACTCATCTTTTCTCACCCATATCCCCTCCCCATAGAGATGACATTTCCCCCAACAAAGACATTAAAATCATGACACCTACATCATTTTATAAGGTTCAGACATTATACCAAAGTCCACTTTCCCTCTCATTTTCCTACATAGCACATACGTCAATTCTTAATTGGACCCCAACGCATGTGAACCCTTGTCTGCATAGACAGTGCACCATCAAGGAGACACTGGTCCCTAGGTTCAAATGTTGAACAGTTGATCAATTTTTGTGCCTCGACATGTTTTCTACCTCACTAATTACCCTTAGTAATGCCTACCTGCTAAAATCACAAGTGGGCTTAGGGGTACATACTAGTGGCCCATACTTGGGTGACCATTGGAATAGTTAGACCCGCTCGTCATGTTGCTCATGCCATGGGATGCACACCATCTTTGTTGGTTCTATTGTTGGCCTCTATAAATAGGTGTGTGAAAATGACCCTTGTATGGGCCCTATGTGGCCTATATATGCCCTTCCTTCACTCTTTTGTCCCTAGCTCTTTTCTCATTTTTTCCCTTTCTCCGTTCCCTTTTTCTATTCTTCTTTCCTCTCCTCTTTGTCTTCATTTTTTCTGCTTTTTTTTTTAGGAATTTTCTTATAAAATTTAAATTTTCTAATTAAATTCTCGAGGGGTCATTCGTTACTCGCGTCTCACCTATGGTGCTCCATTTTCCATGTTGGGGCATCTTTTTCCTTTTTTTACCCATTGCTAATTCTTGCCATCGCATAAAAGGGGTAAAATGTAGACGTTTAAAATTAATTAAATAAATATTTATTTAATTTATCATTTTCACATAATTAATCTTATTAATTATGTCAGTCCTCATTCTTCTAAAAATTAATTAAATTATGTTTTAATTAATTTTGTTATTGTAGCCATATAATTAATTTATTAAATTAATTATATCCAATTCTTTTAATTATAATTCAATTCCTAGCCATAGTCATTATTTTTCTCTAATCTTGATTAGTTAATTAACCTTAATTAATTAAGTAATACCTTAATTCCTACAAATCTTCTTCATAATCACCATCATTTAGCCTAATTAACTAGGCCTAATCATGATCATCATTTCTTCTAATTTTAAATTCCTCCACTCATTCTTTCTCCTCATGTCCCATCCTCCTAATTCATCCACTTGTCCTCACAATCCTCCATTATCCCACCCAATCACCCTCACTAATCATTTACACATTCCCAATCATCATAATTAGGAGGTAGTTAACTTCTTGCCATAAATGGCTATCCCATCTCACCTCCCAACATTAAATGCCACCCACTTTTGTCTATCCATGAAATTTTGAATTCCTTGAGTCTCTCCATTCCCTCTCTTCCCAAGGAATTTTGAATTCCTTTTATCCTTTATTCTTCCAATGCCCCCTCTTTCTTAGGAATTTTTAATTCCCTTTGTCCCCCCAAGGAATATTTAATTCCTTTCTCCTCTTCCCCATGTACTTGAGAAGTGTGGAGACAAGAAATGCCTTTATGGAAAGATCTCTTGGATCTCCCACTTGTCCTCTCAAATCCATCTCAGCTTCTTTCAATATTATCCCTCCATCTCCTTTCAATCTTGATCATCTATTTTGGGCCCCTCAAATATATAAATTGGAGTCTCCTCCCTTCACAATTCATCCATCTCATGCACATTGTTATGCTATCAACTTGAGTCAAGAAATCCATCAATCATACCCTTATTATGTCTAAATATAGCCACATTCAAACCATTATCCATCCCTCAATCATCCTCATCTTGTTGTTTTTGGACAACAGTCTGCATTCAATCAACACCAAGGAGAAAATCAAGTGGAGACAAGGGTGCAATTCTACTTCAAGCTCAATCGAAGGGGGTGAGAAGAAGGTATAAAAGGTTATTTGTTTATTTTGTATTCTTTTTATTGTATTTTATGTTTAATATATGCAATTAACCTTTTCTCAAATTTTCTCTCTTCAAAGGGGTTTGAATACATTACTAGAGAATTTGCATTATATGTGTATGAGGCATTTAGATAATTTTATGGTAATTATTATTTTATATGCATATATTCTAGAGTATTCGTAAATTATTTATAGAATAGTTAGAGTTACAATTAAAGTAGTAATCCCATTAAGACTCTTTTTTTTGTAATTTCTTAATAGGATTGATTGTGAGCCTAAAACTAGATATCAATACATTTATGTACAATCTTAGTATTACTTTTTATATGTTTCAACATATTTGGTACAATTATTCTTATCAATAATATTATTTGGACCATTGACATTTGTATAAAGGTAGGTTTTTATGTTTAATAAAGTTGCAAAGTACGGTTTAAGCTAGATTTGGAAGGTATAAGTTTATAAGGTATACAAAAGTAGACTTCAAAAAAGAATAATAATTTCAATAAATTGATAAATAGAATTGTTAGTGTCATAAATTTTATACCTTAACAATTTCACATCTTATTGGACACTTTAGTGTGCTTTCTCCTAAATCATTTTAATTATGTTTATGCTTTATGCTCCCTTATGATTTTATTCTTAAGCATGCAAATTAATTCTTGTCAAATGTTAAGACTAGATCCTATGTTTTGGGCCTCAACACATTATCTTCCCTTTTGTTGTCAAAAATATCCCATCGATGCAAGTAGGGAGGATACTACGAAGTCATGGACTCTAGATTTTTACCTTTCACTGTGTTAGCACATATTTTTACAAAATATTATGTGCTATATATGGATACCTTTTTTCCCTATCATATGAGCATTTACTGCAAGTGTATAACTGAAGAAAATGGAACTATCCAACAGATCAAATGCCTCGTGAATGGTATTGCCAGTCCTCCAAGCCTGCGCAAATGGAGCAATAGACCAGACATTAGAAACTTCCAAGCAAATGCAGTTGCCAGGGGTCACATGTTTGCAGATAGAAAAAAGGGCCAGAGAACTTTCCAAGCAGTTTCAGTCACCAGGCATAGACCATTTATCCCACATTGGTTGTGTAGAGGGAGTTTTATATATTTAAATATAAGGCTGCATGTATTCTTAGTGTCAAGAGTTGGAAGGCTTTTGGCAAGTGCTAGCTCAACACTGGTGGGCCCCCTCATGTGTGTGCACATCTCAAAGCGCCCAAATTTTACAATAGAAGGACAAATTAAAGATCAAGCAATTTGGGAAAATTCAATGGTGATCGCAGAGGATCTAATGGTCGTCGCTATACCGTAAGATAGAGATGCACGTTGGTTTATCCCCATGACTTGGCGACAAAGCACATACGGAAAAGGGGAGGTTAACGAGCATGCAAGTTCGAGATTGATCCAACGACTGTCACTATACCAGGATAGGAAGTTGCATGACCTATATCTTTTGCAACATAGCGATTGGCAAGGTGGAAGATGAGGTGTCGTTCTGATGGATCTGCAAGAGAATCAGGATGTGCCACGTGGTGGAGCGTAGAAGAAGAACCCTGGTCTGGTGGTGGATAAACTGGCAAGGCTGACGACATCCAGTGGCAGTCGAAATGGCGATCACATGGCAAGTCCAAGTGGTGGGTAGGTGGATCCACGGGCGAACCAAAGAATGACACACAACACAAATGGATAAAGAGAAGAGAGAGCCGCTCAGGCAAGGTTAAAGGTCGAGCAGATAAGGAAGATCAGACAGTCGGTCAAGTCGATTTGATGGTGGTCGCTATATTGCAATCATAAGATGTGCGATGTTTATTCACCGTGACATGGCGATCGAGTGGTGGGGCCCGCTAAGGAAGCATTTCAGGTGAGATGAAACTGCTACTAGGCGATAAGGGAGAGCTTCATTCCGGTGGTTAGTGAGGTCGTGCTAAGGTGGCAAGACAGAAACCCTAGAGCTAATCTAGAGGTGACATGAGGTGGGTACGGTCAAAATGAGTTAGCAGATGAAGTAGCAGTCAAGTGACATGTCATCAAATCCATAAAGTGACTTATCAAACAAACCTCAGCTACGATGGATCTCTAAAATGACTCACTGAAAGAAGTAGTTTTATCGACATGAAGTTCATCAAAGAAATTAGAAGCGGTCCCATCAAAAATAAAAGGTATCGATGAAACTATAGAATCGATAGGACCTGAGAACAGCTCATTGAGGGAGGAATTTTGGATGAAAGAATAATAAGAGGGAAGTATTTCTTATCGTATCACACTGCTTTACATTATTATTTTTAAGTGCATTAAAGATAAATTTTATGTGTATTTATCCTAAATGAAGTGCCTTGATTATATATTTTAGGGTAAGGTATTATTTTATATGAACGGATGCTATGTTTGCAAAATATTTTTAATGGGAAATACTTTGGTTTTAATGAATTATTTTAAACAAGTATTTTCAAACTAAAATCTAATGTGGAATACATTTTATTTTCAAATCAAGGAATCTGATTGGCTTATCTTGTGTGCAAAAAATAATGAGAAGATAATGAATACTTGCTGAGGAATTTTATCAAGGCGGAGAATAAAGGACACATTATTGAAGCATCATTTAGTATTTGTAGGGTTTTAATTTGTAAATTATTTGTTAAACCAAAAGGTGTGTCCTTTGGAATGCAATTGTATGTAACTCCCTTCTATGTATGAAAGGGTGTGTCCTTTCATATATGCCTTTTGATTTATGTACTTAGAGGGATTCATTCTTATATGTAAAAGAGAAGGG
This sequence comes from Cryptomeria japonica, assembly GCF_030272615.1. Lineage (NCBI taxonomy): Eukaryota > Viridiplantae > Streptophyta > Pinopsida > Cupressales > Cupressaceae > Cryptomeria > Cryptomeria japonica. The sequence goes on from NC_081411.1 coordinate 593,452,713, forward strand.
AGGGAGTCATAAGAGAAAGAGACTGTTGTAAGGATTGAACATCATTTTGTATTAGAGAAGTCTATAGGAAGAAGAAGTATCATTTTGTGCAAGTAATCTATAATGAAGTATCTGCAAGTGCAGCTTATGTATGCAATTATTTCTTGAAGATTAATATATAAGGTTCGCTATTTCTTTTTCCAAATATTGTGTACACTTTTGTGTTGATGATTCTCTTTGTCCTCTTGATAAATATGTTTATAGATTTTCTATGATGTGAATCACATGCCGTTGCATTTAAGTGAAAGATTGAGTTCTTATTGTTTGTGTAATGCATACTGAACCTTCATAGCTGATGATAAATAGTCTCTTGAGTTGATAAGATATTTTGTCCACAAAGTGTCGTATATATCCTTGGATAGAGGGACTGGTCTATTATTCATCTTTTAAGGTTTTGATCTATATGCATTCAAGGTCCTTGATAGAGAAACATTCTTCCCAAATCCTATATGAATTGATCTATGCAGATTTCATTTAAGTCCTGAAAGAAATCTCATTTTCAATATACATTCACAATCATTTCTTTTCAAAGCATTCAGTTAAAGCACATAATAAAGCATAGTTGCAGAACAATAATTTGCTAGTTGTGTACACTTGCTAAAAGGTTTAAATCCACTATAAATAACCTCTTTTGTGCTTGAGAAGAAGAGGCATACCCACCTAGGTTCAGTGGAGCCTAAAGTGCAGAGGGATTTGGTCTTTGACCATCCCTGTTCGTTGGCCAACGCTAATTGGACTACTTGAGGATTTGGCAAGTCTTTTGGTTTTCCAATTTGCGGTTTTGGGAACTATAACACTGTGTTTGGTTGAAAGTTGTGTGAGGCCCTACCCCGACTCAGTTTGACATTTTCAGTTATTTGCATATTGAGACTATTATGGATGCTTTATTTTATGTTTTATGGACTTAGAACTTATATGATTCCATGATTTGGATCACATTGACATATGTTGATGCTTTATTTTATGCATGATGATTATGAAACTATATATATGTTGCTAGAATAGAATTATTTTGAAATGGTGAATATCATTATTGGAATTGCAGGACGTCTTTTTGATGATAGAAAAATGATGCTTATTTATGAATGGTTCAATTTTGGAAAATTACATTAATTGCTTATGTGAAATCGAATTTGAACGAATGAGATATTGAATTATTGTTGCCAAATGTATGAGTGTTTGATGTGCAATGAAATCCATGTATTTCATTATGTATAATTGTGATTATTTGGAATTACTAATGTGTTAATTGAGATGCATAGGAAAATTATCCATGTGACCATGGAATTTATATGGAGAACCAAACCTAGACCAATGTGCGTTTGTTAAGCCGGGAGTTGTCTATTTGGAGAGACAACACCCCATTTGTAATGTATTTTATTTGTGAAGTGTATGATGCTTGAGTGTTAAAATTAATTTATATGTATATGTGTAATCCTACAAGAGACAAATTCCATGTGTGATTGTTATATTGTATTTTTATTGTGTCATTTGACACATGTGCTGATTAGTGTCATTGATTTTGACTTGTCTCTTGGAGGGAGTTTTGTTTCTACCAAATTCATTCAAAAACAAGAGTGTGGTCCCAAATTTGCCTTGGGTAGGGAGTCTTGGGAGTGGTCAACTCAAGTTTGACCCGTAGGTAAACTTCAGTTGGGATTCTAAAGGGTTAAATGGACTCCTAGGGTCAGTTTTAATGCTTTTCCAAAGGTCCAAAGGGTATACCTATGGGTTAGGGGTATTTTGAAACATGTGGCTTCTCCCATGTGACTGTTTAGTCACCCCAAAAAGTGGTGTTTCCAAGGTGAACGAAAATTCAACTTAGAAAGTTCCTCCTAGGATGGACAACCTTCCCTTTTGATGTCAAACTCTCTTCCCCATCTTCTCTCACCTTTTCCCTTTCCAGTTTTAGTAATGTGTAAGAGTTTGGGAAGAGCAACCAATGGGAACTCCCACCTCACCCAAGGGGTTGGGAAGTGTGTGAGAGGCCTTCTTAGGCAAGAATTGGAGACTTAGTGAGTAATCACCCACTCTCCATTTTTGGAGATTATGCTTTGTTTTAAAAAATTAGTAGTAGAATAGAATTTTTGGTGGAATTTGGAGAAAAGTTTGTGTGGAATTGGGCAGCTCATCCCCAACTTATTTTAGCATACCTATTGGCAGAATAAGGTTGGTTTTTATCTCCTCTTGTTTATGTTGTTTATGTTAGTATATGTTGTTTTGTTGAAGGAAAGAAATGCTTGTAGAGAAAGTGTTTTATGAAATTTTTGTTGAAGTAAAGAATGTGTAGTTTCATTTCTATGTGTCTTGTTTTGTGTTCATGTTGTTTTTGGGAGTGTCCAAGATCTCCTACTCTTGGGAGGGTAGGATGATCTTGGGGTGGAAGGAGTATGACAACCTTGGGTAAGAGGCTCTCCTTATGGAGAGTGATCTCAAGGGTGTCCTTTGTGACCCTTGTTGCATAGCCTTGTGTATGCATTTGGGGGTCATAAGGGGAGTAAATATGGCCTTGAGCCTTTTGGGGGGCATAAGGTATGTGGAAGTATTTTTTGTTGCATTTGTATTGCCATGAGGTGGCTTGGGTTGTATTTTGGCTTGCAATCTCCCCATTGGTACTTGGTCCACTTCCACCCTGGAAGAATCATCACGAATGTGGTGAAAGTGTAGCTTGGGATGGGAAATTGTATGTTGAGTGTCTTCCTATGTTTGTTGTGGAGTTTGCTTGTTTGTAACCCGTCTAGTGCTTGGTTCTCCAAGCTCAGGGGTGGCTTCTAGTAAGCCTAGGCTGGGAGGTGAGCTCTCCATGGTCAAAGTTGTGTTTTATTGCAGGTTGCATGGGATGGGAAAAGAAAGCTTAAAGAGCTATGTTGTTGTTTTATGTTGAAGGAAAGTGTTGAAAAAAAAAAGAAAAGTATTCAAGGTTGTAGTTTGTATAAAGAAAAAGAAATGTGAGCTTTTGTTGTATTTACTTTCAAGAAAAGAAGTGTTGTATTACATTCATGTTATCATGAAAAGAAAAACATTGTTGGGTTTTCATCCCATTTGTATCCATAATTATTTTGTATCTACCTTGCTAATGAAATACATAATGTCTTTCCTACTTTAGTTAGTTTGCAAATGAAAGAAGCAATGTATTAGATTGTATGTAAATTTTTATGTTTTACAAAAAGAAAGAGAAGTAAATGCATTTTTATGAATTCTGCAAGTAAATGAAATTTATTACTACATGTTCTTTAAGTTAAATATGCTGCTGTAAATTTAAGTAAAAACAGTCATTTATTTTCCCATTTATTGCAGAAAATGGAAATTATTATAGTAGTCTATTCTTTCAAAAAAGAAAGCATTTAGCATTTAGTTTTAGTATTTTTGTTACAAAGAAAAAAAGAATATATATTAGGAAATCCCTTAAATGCATTTTGTTGCTATACAAAATAATAATAAACTCAAAAGAAATACCTATATGGGTTGTAGAAAAAAGAAAAAAGTAGCAATATATATATATATATGTATAAATATATATATATATATATATATAAACATTTTAGTTCTTTAAAAGATATCCTGATATTCTGTTATTAAACAAATAAAGAAAACATAAATGTATTATACTAAATCTATTTACACCCATATATATATATATATATATATTTAAATGCTTTATTTCCAGGAATATTATTCTAGTAATTCTAGATATAAAAGAAAAAAATACAGTGGTGTATATTCATGTTTAAATTCCTAACAAAAAAAAGGGATATGTTTTATTTTATTTTATATATATATATAAAGAATATATATTTAAATGCTTTTATTTCACATTGCATGTTAAAACAGTCAAAAAAAAAAATATAACAAAAAATCTGTCATCGTGGATACTACGGACTGGGGAAGGGGCCATGAAAACCCTACCCCCGCCCCCTCCGAAAACCTGCGGGTGCCGCAGTGGGCGGCGTCATTCGCTGTGGGCCGCCTCAGTGAGCAGGGCGAAGCCCACCACTGTGACGGCGCACAGCGGCGGTGACCGCCACTGTGGCCACCCGCAGTGAGCGGCAGCTGTCACGTAAAGTGAATGGCGGCTGCACCCTACGAGGTGCCACAACGGCTACCGCCCGGATCTCCCTCACCCTTCCTCCGCCTCCTTCATCCCTCCGCCCAATAACAAGTTAAAACATGCAAAAAAAAAGGGGGGTTGGCTTCGGTTCGTCCCTGCGCGCCGCCTCTCATGGCCGCCGACCCTCTTTCACCTGCACACACACACACAAAAATTAGAAGATATACACACAACCCACACACACAAAAAGATAAGTATGTTGTTCACACATGCCCTAACCCTATTTTTGGGTTAGGGCAAACACATTTAGGTTTTAAACTAGGATGTGGTGTGTGGGAGGCTATAAAAGGGAATGTTAATAAAATAAAATATAAACCCTCTTTCCATTTAAATATATTCTTAAGCATATAATTAACTGTCTATATATATATATATATAGAAGGGATTTAATCTCTTGAGAGGTTTAATTTCTTTATTTAATTGGAATCATATAGTTGATTTTAAAATTAAGTAATGTTTTTCCTTTAAAATTATTAATGAATGTAGAAGAGTTTTTATAAGAAGATTTTAAATACTTAGGTAGATTAGGCTCAGAAAAATATATATAAACACAATGATAATTGTAAGGGCAAGAGGGCCCTTTAAGCTTAAATTATAAAGTATTTTTAATTCATGGGGATTTTATTTTAATAAGGTGGTTTAATAACTAGAACAATTAAATTTAGACCCTAGGGGGTTAAGAACGATAAGATAAATTTTGAATCATTTAAATTTGAGATTTTTCGTTATGCTGGAGATTTTAATTATTTATTAATGGAGATTAGTGATAACCCTTTTGGGAGAAATATTAGCTCGTTGATGGCTGAGTTAACTTTATCACTCAATTGAGTTTAATTACCTGATATACACAAATGTTGTTTAGACCAAACTAAGTTGCATTATATTAATTAAGTAAGTCGTTAATTAGTTAAGTGTTTTTTTTGTTTTTTTTTTTAAATTATTCCGTTTGTGCCCAAAAGTTTGGGCATGACATTTTGGTATCAGAGCAAGATTGTCAACACTAGGAACCTTACTCCATTACGTTTCGCTATAATTATTTAATTAATTAAATTGTATTTATTTTTATTATATTTATTTTAAATTAGCTAAAATATTTTCTCCTAAAATAGTTATTTATTTCATTTTATTTTATTTTCTAAAAGAGGATGCCTCCAACTACGCGACAAGCTCGCAAACGTGGTAGAGGCCCTAGGCGTGAATGCATGGCACGCGAAGAGGTCATTAGGGAGGAATCGGTTCAGGAAGTGAACCCAGCAGCTCCTCCCGAGCGATCAGTTGACCCAAACCGAGACATCTTGATAGCTCTTCAGAACCTGATTGGCATAGTTCAGGATAGGCTTCCGACAGTAGATCACAATGTTGAGAACCAGAACTCAGGAAGCCATAGAATAGTAGAATGGGAACAGAGTAGGAGCCCACCTCCTAATCCCGTAGAGAATCAGGCTGGGCATGAGCCCGAACCCATTCACCTACCAGCACCACCTCCAGCTGTAGCACCAGTGTATATTGAGAGGGCACGTTGGGATCCAGGGGATCTAATCAGAGAGGTTATGCATCTTCAACCACCATCTTTTGGGGGATCTACCGACGGGGTAGAGGCAGAGGCATGGCTTTTAAGCCTAGATAGGTGCTTTGCATTGCGCTCTTATGAGAGCAATCTAAAAGCACATGCAGCGGTTCACCTATTGCGAGGAATAGCCTCCACATGGTGGAGACAGGAAGAATATAAGTGTGGCTTAGAGATAGAGACCCTCACTTGGGAGATTTTCACAGAGAGATTCAAGGAGAGGTACTTATCAGAGCATTTCAGACAGCATAGGGTGGATGAGTTTCATGACCTCCAGCAGAAGGGTCTTTCAGTGACCCAGTACGAGAACAAGTTCTTTGAACTCTTACCTTATGTAGACTACCTAAAAGATGAAAAGCTTCTTGTCAACCGATTTATCAGAGGATTGAATTCTGGCATAGCAGGACCAGTGAGAATGGCCGCTCCAGGGAGCCTCCGGGTTGCCGTGGAGAAGGCTTTGATAGCCGAGGAGATTCAGGTCAGACCACAGGACTCGAAGGATCGGTTCTAGAACCGTAACCCTACACCATAGACTTATGGGTTTCAGAAACCCCATTGGAAAGGTAACAACAGGCACTCATCGGGGTTCTTCAAACCCCATCCTCCATAGCAGTCATAGCAAAACCAGAGGCAAAGACCTCCGTAGAGTCAGTAGGGCACGAAGCCCAAGTAGTGGCAGTTACAGGGTCAGAGGCGAGATCAGAGATCTCAGGCTCCTTACACACCTCCGGCGAGGACTCAGGAGTCCTCTAGAGGTGGGTACAGTGGTTCTAGTAGGACAGGAGGATAGTCTTTCTCTAGACCACAGGGAGTGCAATTTTAGGCACGAGGCACTTGCTTCACATGTGGAGCCATGGGACACATGGCGAGAGAGTGTCCTCAGGGACAGATGGCAGGGAATCAGAGGATGGCAGCATCAGAGCCGATAGTTGGGGATATGGGCAAGTCCCATAGGGTCTTCGCAGCGGTTGACAACCGCCAGGAAGAGCATCAGGCCACGGTTATTGAGGTAGCAAGTATGTTCAGAGGTAGTAGTGTATCTATATTATTTGATTCAGGAGCTACTGATTCTTTTATATCTCCATTGGTTGTGGAGCGTTGCGGGTTAGTGGCAATTAGGCAATAGGTCAGTTGGGAAGTGGAATTAGCTTCAGGGGCTAGAGTGTCAGTGGAATCAGAGGTTAAGGGTTGTCAGCTTCAGATTGGTAATACCACCACCTTAGTAGACCTTAGAGTTACACCACTCAGATCATATGGCGTCGTACTTGGCATGGATTGGCTTTATGCCCACAGAGCCAAGATGGATTGTCTCCTGAAAAGGATCGAGTGTGAGGATGATCATGGCTCTCCTATAGTGATCACTGGAATTCAGAGACCCGTATCTCTTCGTATGATCTCTGCCATGCAGCTTAAGCGGAGCATGCGAAAGGGATGCCAGTTATTTTCCATCACCATTAGTGATAGAGAAGAAGAAGAGGAAAAGGAACCATCCATTGATGACCATCCCATCCTTAAGGAATTCTCAGATGTATTTCCTTCAGAGTTACCAGGTATGCCACCCCGTAGAGAGATTGATTTTCATATAGACCTTGTTCCAGGAGCCGAACCAATTTCTAGAGCACCATATAGAATGACCACAAATGAGCTTAATGAGCTCAAGTTACAGCTTGAGGAACTCCTAGAGAAGGGCCACATTCACCCTAGTGTATCCCCTTGGGGTGCACCAGTCATCTTCGTGAAGAAGAAGGATGGATCTCTCTGATTATGCATGGATTACCGTCAGTTGAACAAAGTAACTATCAAGAACCAATATCCATTGCCCAGGATCAATGATTTATTTGACCAACTTCAAGGTGCCAAAGTATTTTCCAAGATTGATCTAAAGTCAGGGTACCATCAGTTGAGGATAGTGGATAGTGATATCCACAAGACCGCATTTCACACTAGATATGGCCACTATGAGTTCACCGTGGTTCCATTCAGTCTTACGAATGCCCCAGCAGTTTTTATGAGTCTCATGAATGGAGTATTCCGTACATTTCTCGACCGTTTTGTGATTGTGTTTCTTGACGGCATTTTGATATATTCACGGAATGAGGAGGAACATGAGGAACACTTGAGACAGGTTTTGCAGTGTTTGAGGGAAAATCAGTTGTATGGCAGTTTGTCGAAGTGTGCTTTCTTTAGAACAGAGATCAAGTACCTTGGTCATGTTATATCCGGTGATGGATCTCAGTAGACCCATCAAAGATCAGAGCCATTATGGATTGGCTAGCACCTACCAGTGTGATAGAGGTCAGGAGCTTCATGGGCTTAGCAGGTTATTACCAACGTTTTGTTGAGGGATTCTCTAGAGTTGCTCATCCTATCACTTCTCTTCAGCGCAAAGGGAAGAAGTTTGAGTGGACAGAGAAGTGTGAGAAGGCCTTTCAGGAACTTAAAAAGGCACTTACTACCGCACCTATCCTTGTAGTACCAGATCCTTCAGCTGATTTCATGGTTTGCACAGATGCTTCCCTAGAGGGTTTAGGAGCAGTACTTATGCAGAATGGCAGGGCTATAGCTTTTGAGTCTAGGAAACTCAAGACTCACGAGCTTAATTACCCTACTCATGACCTTGAGCTTGCAGCAGTAGTGCATGCACTTGTGAGATGGAGACATTTCCTTTTGGGTCATCATTTTGAGTTGCACTCAGACCACCAGAGCCTTCAGTACATATTTACTCAGCCGAATCTTAATGCACGTTAGAGGAGATGGATGGAATTCTTGTGTGAGTATGATTTTTACGTTCACTACATCAAAGGGAAAGAAAATGTAGTTGTAGATGCTTTGAGTAGGAGACGTCACGAGGTATACACCATGTCTATGAGCACGGATTTGAGAGATCGGATCATGCAACGATTGCCAGAGGACAGATGGTATTTAGAGGTTTGCCAGGCTATACGATCTCAGAAAACTTTAGAAGGGAAATATGTGGATTATTCCTTAGAGTCTGATGGTTTATTATGCCATAGAGGGCGCATCTATGTACCTTCTTCCGGGGGATTGCGGGAGTTCATTATCACAGAGGCTGATAGAGCTCCTTATGCAGCGCATCCCGGGGTCAAGAAGTTGCATGTAGACTTGAGAGAACTATACCATTGGCCAGGAATGCGACAACTTATTGCCAAGTTGGTAGCCTGATGCCTTGAGTGTCAGAGAGTCAAGGTGGAGCACCGCCATCCAGGTGGGCTGCTCCAATCTCATGCTATACCAGAGTGGAAGTGGGATACTATATCCATGGATTTCATCATTGGTCTCCCTATGTCATCTCATCGCCATGATGCCATCTTGGTGACGATGGACAAGTTGACCAAAGTGGCTCACTTTTCACCAGTTCGTACCACCTTCACAGCACCAGCAGTAGCACAGGTGTTTTTGTGAGACATTGTCATACTTCATGGTGTTCCACGTAAGATCATTTCCGATAGGGATTCCCTCTTCACTTCTTCTTTTTGGAAGGCATTCCAGGTAGCTATGGGTACCAAGCTCAATTTCAGTACAGCCTATCATCCAGAGATGGATGGCCAGACAGAGAGAGTTAATCAGGTGTTAGAGGATATGCTTCGCATGTATGTCATGGATCACTAGACCAGATGGGAAGAGTATCTTCCCTTAGTGGAGTTTGCCTATAACAATGGGCATCACACGTCCTTGGGGATGCCACCCTATCAGGCATTATATGGCAGGCCTTGTAGGACACCATTGAGTTGGGACCGCATAGAGGACAGAGTTGCTATTGGTCCAGAGATAGTTCAGGATATGGAGCAGCAGGTGGATTTGATTAGGCAGTGTCTTAGAGAGGCACAGGATGGACAGAAGAAATATGAAGATACAAAGAGGGTTGATCGTAGCTACTCGGTTGGAGACAGAGTCTTCTTGAGAGTGCGACTGCATAAGAGTCCAATCCGATATGGAAAGGGTTCTAATCTCGCACCCCGATTTGTAGGACCATTTGAGATCCTTGAGAGGATAGGACCAGTTGCCTACCATCTAGCATTGCCACCTAGCCTGTCACGCATCCACGATGTGTTTCATGTTTCAGTTTTGAGGAAGTATATCTATGATGAGTCTCATATTCTAGATTGGGATGCCTTGTAGGTGGAGTCGGACGGGCAGCTAGCTTTGGAGCCCATTCGCATTTTGGCATGCCGGACACTGAGCCTTCGAGGTCGAGAGCTGGACCAGGTTAGGGTCCAGTGGGATTGCTATGATGAGGTCACAGCCTCATGGGAGGATGCAGCACGTATGAGATCACAGTACCCCCACCTTTTGGATGAACTCCAGGAGGAAGTTCATGCCTAGAGGGGGAGGGTGTGAGACCCTACCCCGACTCAGTTTGACATTTTCAGTTATTTGCATATTGAGACTATTATGGATGCTTTATTTTATGTTTTATGGACTTAGAACTTATATGATTCCATGATTTGGATCACATTGACATATGTTGATGCTTTATTTTATGCATGATGATTATGAAACTATATATATGTTGCTAGAATAGAATTATTTTGAAATGGTGAATATCATTATTGGAATTGCAGGACGTCTTTTTGATGATAGAAAAATGATGCTTATTTATGAATGGTTCAATTTTGGAAAATTATGTTAATTGCTTATGTGAAATCGAATTTGAACGAATGAGATATTGAATTATTGTTGCCAAATGTATGAGTGTTTGATGTGCAATGAAATCCATGTATTTCATTATGTATAATTGTGATTATTTGGAATTACTAATGTGTTAATTGAGATGCGCAGGAAAATTATCCATGTGACCATGGAATTTATATGGAGAACTAAACCTAGACCAATGTGTGTTTGTTAAGCCGGGAGTTGTCTATTTGGAGAGACAACACCCCATTTGTAATGTATTTTATTTGTGAAGTGTATGATGCTTGAGTGTTAAAATTAATTTATATGTATATGTGTAATCCTACAAGAGACAAATTCCATGTGTGATTGTTATATTGTATTTTTATTGTGTCATTTAACACATGTGCTGATTAGTGTCATTGATTTTGACTTGTCTCTTGGAGGGAGTTTTGTTTCTACCAAATTCATTCAAAAACAAGAGTGTGGTCCCAAATTTGCCTTGGGTGGGGAGTCTTGGGAGTGGTCAACTCAAGTTTGACCCGTAGGTAAACTTCAGTTGGGATTCTAAAGGGTTAAATGGACTCCTGGGGTCAGTTTTAAGGCTTTTCCAAAGGTCCAAAGGGTATACCTATGGGTTAGGGGTATTTTGAAACATGTGGCTTCTCCCATGTGACTGTTTAGTCACCCCAAAAAGTGGTGTTTCCAAGGTGAACGAAAATTCAACTTAGAAAGTTCCTCCTAGGATGGACAACCTTCCCTTTTGATGTCAAACTCTCTTCCCCATCTTCTCTCACCTTTTCCCTTTCCAGTTTTAGTAATGTGTAAGAGTTTGGGAAGAGCAACCAATGGGAACTCCCACCTCACCCAAGGGGTTGGGAAGTGTGTGAGAGGCCTTCTTAGGCAAGAATTGGAGACTTAGTGAGTAATCACCCTCTCTCCATTTTTGGAGATTATGCTTTGTTTTAAAAAATTAGTAGTAGAATAGAATTTTTGGTGGAATTTGGAGAAAAGTTTGTGTGGAATTGGGCAGCTCATCCCCAACTTATTTTAGCATACCTATTGGCAGAATAAGGTTGGTTTTTATCTCCTCTTGTTTATGTTGTTTATGTTAGTATATGTTGTTTTGTTGAAGGAAAGAAATGCTTGTAGAGAAAGTGTTTTATGAAATTTTTGTTGAAGTAAAGAATGTGTAGTTTCATTTCTATGTGTCTTGTTTTGTGTTCATGTTGTTTTTGGGAGTGTCCAAGATCTCCTACTCTTGGGAGGGTAGGATGATCTTGGGGTGGAAGGAGTATGACAACCTTGGGTAAGAGGCTCTCCTTATGGAGAGTGATCTCAAGGGTGTCCTTTGTGACCCTTGTTGCATAGCCTTGTGTATGCATTTGGGGGTCATAAGGGGAGTAAATATGGCCTTGAGCCTTTTGGGGGGCATAAGGTATGTGGAAGTATTTTTTGTTGCATTTGTATTGCCATGAGGTGGCTTGGGTTGTATTTTGGCTTGCAATCTCCCCATTGGTACTTGGTCCACTTCCACCCGTGGAAGAATCATCACGAATGTGGTGAAAGTGTAGCTTGGGATGGGAAATTGTATGTTGAGTGTCTTCCTATGTTTGTTGTGGAGTTTGCTTGTTTGTAACCTGTCTAGTGCTTGGTTCTCCAAGCTCGGGGGTGGCTTCTAGTAAGCCTAGGCTGGGAGGTGAGCTCTCCATGGTCAAAGTTGTGTTTTATTGCAGGTTGCATGGGATGGGAAAAGAAAGATTAAAGAGCTATGTTGTTGTTTTATGTTGAAGGAAAGTGTTGAAAAAAAAAAGAAAAGTATTCAAGGTTGTAGTTTGTATAAAGAAAAAGAAATGTGAGCTTTTGTTGTATTTACTTTCAAGAAAAGAAGTGTTGTATTACATTCATGTTATCATGAAAAGAAAAACATTGTTGGGTTTTCATCCCATTTGTATCCATAATTATTTTGTATCTACCTTGCTAATGAAATACATAATGTCTTTCCTACTTTAGTTAGTTTGCAAATGAAAGAAGCAATGTATTAGATTGTATGTAAATTTTCATGTTTTACAATAAGAAAGAGAAGTAAATGCATTTTTATGAATTCTGCAAGTAAATGAAATCTATTACTACATGTTCTTTAAGTTAAATATACTGCTGTAAATTTAAGTAAAAACAGTCATTTATTTTCCCATTTATTGCAGAAAATGGAAATTGTTATAGTAGTCTATTCTTTCAAAAAAGAAAGCATTTAGCATTTAGTTTTAGTATTTTTGTTACAAAGAAAAAAAGAATATATATTAGGAAATCCCTTAAATGCATTTTGTTGCTATACAAAATAATAATAAACTCAAAAGAAATACCTGTATGGGTTGTAGAAAAAAAAAAAGTAGCAAAATATATATATATATGTATATATATATATATATATATATATATATATATATATATATAAACATTTTAGTTCTTTAAAGGATATCCTGATAATCTGTTATTAAACAAATAAAGAAAACAGAAATGTATTATACTAAATCTATTTACACCCATATATATATATATATATATATATATATATATATATATATATGCTTTATTCCCAGGAATATTATTCTAGTAATTCTGGATATAAAAGAAAAAAAAATACAGTGGTGTATATTCATGTTTAAATTCCTAACAAAAAAAAAGGGATATGTTTTATTTTATTTTATATATATATATATATATATATAAAGAATATATATTTAAATGCTTTTATTTCACATTGCATGTTAAAACAGTCAAAAAAAAAAATATAACAAAAAATCTATCATCGTGGATACTGCGGACTGAGGAAGGGGCCACGAAAACCCTACCCCTGCCCCCTCCGAAAACCTGCAGGTGCCGCTGTGGGTGGCGCCGCTTGCTGTGGGCCGCCGTAGTGAGCAGGGCGAAGCCCGCCACTGCGACGGCGCACAGCGGCGGTGACTGCCACTGTGGCCACCCGCAGTGAGCGGCAGCCGTCACATAAAGTGAATAGCGGCCGCACCCTGCGGGGTGCCACAGCGGCTGCCGCCCGGATCTCCCTCACCCTTCCTCCACCTCCTTCGTCCCTCCGCCCAATAACAAGTTAAAACATGCAAAAAAAAAAGGGGGTTGGCTTCGGTTCGTCCCTGCGCGTCGCCTCTCATGGCCACTGGCCCTCTTTCACCTGCACACACACACACACACAAAAATTAGAAGATATACACACAACCCACACACACAAAAAGATAAGTATGTTGTTCACACATGCCCTAACCCTATTTTCGGGTTAGGGCAAACACATTTAGGTTTTAAACTAGGATGTGGTGTGTGGGGGGCTATAAAAGGGAATGTTAATAAAATAAAATATAAACCCTCTTTCCATTTAAATATATTCTTAAGCATATAATTAACTGTCTATATATATATATATATATAGAAGGGGTTTAATCTCTTGAGAGGTTTAATTTCTTTATTTAATTGGAATCATATAGTTGATTTTAAAATTAAGTAATATTTTTCCTTTAAAATTATTAATGAATGTAGAAGAGTTTTTATAAGAAGATTTTAAATACTTAGGTAGATTAGGCTCAGAAAAATATATATAAACACAATGATAATTGTAAGGGCAAGAGGGCCCTTTAAGCTTAAATTATAAAGTATTTTTAATTCATGGGGATTTTATTTTAATAAGGTGGTTTAATAACTAGAACAATTAAATTTAGACCCTAGGGGGTTAAGAACGATAAGATAAATTTTGAATCATTTAAATTTGAGATTTTTCGTTATGCTGGAGATTTTAATTATTTATTAATGGAGATTAGTGATAACCCTTTTGGGAGAAATATTAGCTCGTTGATGGCTGAGTTAACTTTATCACTCAATTGAGTTTAATTACCTGATATACACAAATGTTGTTTAGACCAAACTAAGTTGCGTTATATTAATTAAGTAAGTCATTAATTAGTTAAGTGTTTTGTTTTTTTTTTAAAAAAAATTTATTCCGTTTGTGCCCAAAAGTTTGGGCATGACAAGTTGCTAAATCATTTTCAACAAATATATATTTTTTAGAGATTTTCTCATCTTAATTGTATCCAAAATGATCTTCAACTATGTGGAGTTTCTATTAGGAAAATAGGGTCTCAATCCTGCAATTAAGGTTATTTTTCATATTTCAGTGTGAAAGCTCATAGGGGGAGTGAACCCCTTGTGGGGTTTGAGGGGATATCTCCATCAATGGGGATTATAGAGGCCATGCACCCTAGTGAGGCTTTGGGGGTTGTGTTCCCAAAAGACAAAATTTATGTAATTTGTATTATTGTCAACGTTGATTGATTATAATTATGTTTGTGATCCAACACAAAATTTAAAATGTTTTTCTAACACAAAGTTAAATTTCACCAAACCAAAAATTGTCAAATTTGAAATCTTCATCATAAAATACTCGCATTTTAAGCATAAAACTATGTTGGCTTGATGATGATTGTAATATATTCATCATATGTAGTCATTGATGAAACACATATAGACACATATGTTCATATTGTCTACCCATGTAAATTCAAGATCGCTTACACTACAACCGGTATACTTAGTGGTTTATCTCTAACGAGTACTCTATGATAACCGGTATATGCATAAGAGACAACCAATGGATATTCATTAGTCGACATCAAGATAAAGATCAAGTGAAGATTATGTCAGAAGATTCAAGGATAACAATTCATATACTTCACTCCAATTGGTATTGATCCTTCGAACCGGTATTTGTTAATTGTGTGATGAGTTACCACAAATCATGATGAGTTATCCCACCGATAAATTTTTTGCAGTAATTTTTGTGATGAGTTTTGGTCACTTGACCAGATACACTGCACCTAAGAAATTGTGTTATAATTTCCTTGGGCTGACATGAAATCTGAATGTCTATATATTGATATCATAGTGAATTATTTTGATGTATGATGATGTTGATGAGTGAAAGAGATTTTTTGTATGCGAGAGCAAAAGTGTCAAGTTGTAGAGTATGTTGAATGGTAGATTGAATATGTTTAGAAGAATCTAATCAAGCAAGTATTGTTCTACTCACACAGATCAAACCATTCCTATTGTCTTCTAACAATTACAGCAGAAGTCAAATCCCCTAACTGGGTAAGCTCTAACAAGCTTCAATATAGAAATCCTCTAACAGGGTGATCCATTAGTTTGGATTCAAAAATCCTCCACCGAGGTTACTTCTAACAGGGTGATACCTTTCACAGGGTACAAGCTTCTAATCAAGCTTTGGGGTCTCTAGCCAGATTCGCTCCTAGCAGAGCACTTTGTAGACCCTAATCGGTCAGTTATCTATTACTGCAGATAGTTAACTTGTGAGTTCCATCTCACCATGGTTTTTACCTATTTGGGTTTTCCACATATAAATATTTGTGTTATGGTGGATGTTTTACTTATTGTGGGTGTTGTTATATCATTTTGGCTTACATGTATTTTATTTAAAATCTCTGTTAAGTTCATCTACCGGTTGCTAGTTGAAGTAGTATCATTATTGGTGTCACTGATTCACCCCCCACCCCTCTTAGTGCTTTTCAAGTCCATCAATTGGTATCATAGCCTAACTTCTATGAAGCCTAATCACTTAGAAGGAAGTCTTGAAATCTCCATGGGGGACATGAGCTACCTTGAGATGGCTAGAGAGCTAGAAGCTAGTAGAAATGAAATTGAAAAACTTAGGGTCAAATTAAAAGCTTCTCAGGCCAAAAGGAGAGAGCTTACTGATCAACTATTAGAGATATCTGATAATTGTTCTTCAAATGAAGCTAATATTGATGCTTTGGCTAAAGAGATTGAAAAAATCAACGGTGAAAAGCTAAATCTGAGGAGAGAGCTGGAAAGTATTACTATCCACATGAGTCAAGAACTGGAAGCCAGGAGAGCTACTGAAGATCTTATCAAGGAAAGAGATCATGAGATTGCCAAGATCAAGCGAGAAAATTCTACCTTGCATGAGCATTTGAATGCTGAAAGAGAAGAGAAGGAGAACCTTCAGTTAGATCTTGAATTAGCATCATCTCTGAAAGAGAACCTATCAAAGCATAATAAAGATCTCACCAAACAGCTTACTGAAACAAATGAGAAGTTGGACAAGTTCATCAAAAGTTCAATCTTGTTGGAAGACCAAATTCAATCTCAAAGGATGAAAGGTGATACCTCTGGACTTGGTTTTCACAGATCTGAAAAAGGTGAATCCTCCGGTACCAAGAGAAACACTCTTAAGAACAAATATGCTCCTAAGATAAAAAAACCCACTGGTAAGAAGGTCTTTAAACCTATTTGTTTGGTTTTCCACAAACCTAGTCACACTGCAAATGTTTGTAAAAATAAACCTAACAAGAATGAAAGCTTCAATACTAATGCTAGGTATATGTCTAAAAAGTTTGAAGGTCATTGCTTCACTTTTGGAATGTATGGACATATATCTGTTGAGTGCAGATATGGAGCTAATAATCTTGTACCACATATGCATCCAAGACCAAATGGCAACTGGATGAGGAATTTTGACAACCGGGTCAACATAAACTGACAAAGACCCTACAACAACTGGTTTAGTCCATTTGAGATGGAAAAGGTAACGAATGTCATATGCACCATCTGCAATAACTTTGGTCATGTGGCTATGAACTACAGAAGAAAAACATGGAGAGGAAATGCAGGACCTTGGAGATCATCTGGTATGGCCTGCTATCACTGCAACAAACCAAGGCACTTAGCAAAATTCTGTAGATCTAGAAATAACAAACCAATCAATTCTTCTAAGGATCAGACAGGAAAGTAGCAACTAAATGTTGAAGAAACTATAGAGGAAATGAATTGGATATGGAAGAAAAAGAGTGATGACTCACCTAGAGAGGAAACTATTCCTTCACCAAGTGAAGAGAAGCCTGCACTGGTGAACTAAGTCCTTTCATATGGCTAAGGGGAGCTTAAACAGTAAATCCACCTCCATACCCCTTGAGATGAATGAGTGGTAAGAAAATTTTGAAGCATGAAAATATGGTACCTTTTTGTCAATATGTTATCAACTGATTTACTCCTTGAGCGGTGAAATTAGGGTTTACAACCCTAATGGGCAAGCATTTAATGCATTGGGTAAAAATGATAAAAGTAAATTTTCACTTTGTTATTTTTACCCTAGCACATTCAAGAGAGAAATCTGGAGCACTTGCTGAGATGAGAAAGATTTTTTGCTGATAATTGTCAAAGTTGCATTGTGATTTGTAGTCAAGTTGATTTGAAGGTTGCAGAAGATCGAACTGGTGTGCACTTGGGCATTCAATCGGTAAAACGAGGCAGCGTGCGTAAGAAAAGGTATTTCTTTGAAAATCCTACTTCGAATGTTGTTCATCTGCAATGGCATCATCTTTAAAGACTGAAGAAAGGTTAATGATTAATTTTGAGCCAATGGAAGTTGTAGTAGCAGAACAAATTGTGTCATATAATACATTATCATAAGTTCCTAGTGGAGTTTTGGTTAAAGGTGATTTGATGAGTTATATTGATTGTAAGATAGAGGATCTAGGATCACTATACATCTACACTCAGTTAAAATCCCTCTGTGATGAGAATGGAAAGATTCAAATAGAGTATGCTAGGGTTTTCGAGAAGGGTTTTCATAATGCTGCTTATTTTCTACAAGATCTCGAGGAAGAGCATATCAGAATCATTTTGAGTCAGGTTCATGGTGAGAATATGTACCTAGAAAGAAATCACAATATAACTAAGGAAGCTATTCAGGTTGTAACTGGTTATTTCTCAACCGGTGAAGTACCTGAGCTAAGGCGAATTTCAAAAGAGACGGTATTCTCTTTAAGCGGTTCAACATCTGATAAATGTTCCTTTTCTATTAACAATATCAGAGACCCTACTATGAAATTGACAGCAATGGTGATAGGCTAGCGGTTATTTTACTCCAGTAGAGTGTTCCATCTGCAACAATTCATACAACTCATAAGATGATTGTTGAAAATGCAAATTATGATCTTTGTGAAGCTATTAGGAGGCAATTGTTTCTAAATTTGCAATCTATCAAAAAGGATAGCAGTCAAAAGTTCAAATATGGTCATCTATTAGTCAGGTTATTCTTTTATTTTTTAAACTTTCTACTGTGAATAGGAGATATCGAATGGTCAAAGGACCCGTTGACGGGTGTTTTGACAGACTCACCAATAGTCAAGTAGTTTATGCAAACACTCACCACCTCTCCTGAAAAGCAGTAAGTTTTGAGAAACTAACTACTCTAAGGTCTCTATAGTCGGCTCTCGACGGTGATGGGCAACTCAGTGGTTGATGCGATTGTACCTATCAAGGGGTCTGTTGGTTGAAACAACTTTGAATTACCTACTTTTTTTATGTATTTTTATATTTAAACTCTCTTTCGAAATAAACTACAAAAGATAGATCAAGGAAACAAGGAAATAATAATGAAACCAATTCAATAACAACTTAATGAACTACTTAATTAGTACCCTGCAATCCAAAAATCATCAATTATTATTCAAATCAACATTCAATTACGGACCTCCAATGAACATGCAAAGTCATGCAACCTCACAAATTCATGGAAAGAATACCACCACAATATCGTTCTATCACAATAATTCTCATACACCACTGACTTGCGCAATATGATTCATAAAGTGATAAACAAAAATATTAAACCACATTGCTAACTCCAAATAATAGACATTACCAAATTGCAAAGAACAAATTCATAGCACATACGCATAGATCAGGCAATCTATAAGATGCTTCTTGTATTAACTCCAAAGAATGTATCACAAAACTACTCAAATTCATAACAATAATCTAAAATCTCTAAGTGGGCCTCAAATCATCAATTTGTGGACCCTCTAAATGGAATCTCTAATTAGACCTCAAATCATGAATTCGCGGACCCCTAACAATGAATCAAAATCTCCAATTTATAGAGTTTCTTGTCCTACTTTCCAGGAAATAAACCTAATCTAAATTAAGAACTAAAAAAACAAGGAGTCATAGTTGACTTGCAAGTCTCTGCCTTGGACTCCAGTTAACTATTACAAAACTGGGACTAGGTGAGCATTACGAAAAATGGTATGCATGAGCCAACACATCGTAATCGTGCAAAATTTGCTCAAAAAGTGGGTGTGACATCCATTATCAGTTGAAACTAGAGTGGTTGTGATGGTGGCACTGCTCCAACATGTATTTTGATTTTTCTAACTGCATGTTTGTCCTTCAAGTAAACTCCAGTTCAACATTTGTTCCAACTTATCTCCACTTCATTCCAACTTTATCTCCACGACTTTCAAATCTAATTCATTTAGAACCTGCACATTAAAACAATAAAATAATTAATTCATTTCCTAAAATGTACCAATTTATAAATTCAAAATTTAAAGTAAAAAATGATCTCATTATGAATTTAAAATAAACTAATATAAATCTTTTAAATTAAATAAAAATTATATTACAAAAAGATTTAAATCATAACAGAATTTTATTAAATTTTAAAATAAATCAAAATTTAATAAAGCCAATATCCCCCTTTATCATTATTTAATTTGCCATGATGGCTCCCATCTTCCACTTTTCCCCCCTGCAAAGAAATAGGACATAATTAATTTACTAAAAAAGGAATGAATTTATCAAATCAATAAATATTATAAATCTAAAAGTTTTGCCTTTTAGAAGCCTTTTGACTAATGAATAAAGCAAAAGAACATGAAAACATTTTAAAGCATTAAAATAAGACCATGAAAATTAAAGCCCTAGTCAACTAGGCATTCCACCCAAATACGTAACTCCTCGTTAACCATTTTAATATTTTGCTTCCTTGCTTTTCGGTATTCTTGCGTTTCATTTTACATGCTTGCCTTTATCGGCTTCTTCTTATGCGCCACATATAGTATTTTTTCGGAGAATGGTTTGACACAGATTATGGAATAATTCTTTCCACTCCAATAACATTATGCTCAATCTGCTAGATGTCCGTTTTGTTTGAAATTTTGAGGTTCAGAATTTCAAATATGAAGAGATTATGCTTCTTTACCCCTCCGGAGTTTCGGGACTGTGGAGTCCCGAATTCAAATTTTTTTTTGACTACTGTGGGTCTCCAGGTCTGAAACCCTTAATACACTCTGCATTTCTTCATCATATATATTGCATATTTTATACTTCAAATCCAGTTCCATAGATATTTAAATCACAGCGATAGCATTATTACCAAGTTGATGTCAGACAATTTAGAAACAAAAATATTTTTTTGAATGCAATGCACTTCTCCCTTTTCACCACAGCAACATAATGTCGTATTTTTTTCACTCTTCAATACGTTCTAAGGCTATTTCATTTTATTGCCTTCACTTTTGTCGAAATCTCCTCCAGTTGGCTCGCTTTCTCCTTATTTGTATCACCAAATGCGTTAATTAGTTGTTTGTTGTGCATATTTGCATCTTCAGACAATCTCCACTTACCAAAAATTTGTGACTTCGAAGTTCCGGAACTACGACGCTCCACAGTTGGGAGTATTGATTCTTCCACATCTGGTAGGTACGAAACTCCGTGGTGCTTCTTTTATCTCTATAGATTCTATTGACAGCATCACCTCCTTTCAGCAACTCAAAATTCCTCTTTCACAAGTACTGATTTCCTTTGATTCTTTTTTTTCCGACTTTGGGCTCAATCATTATATAAATGATTGATCACTCACACTACTGTGCACCTCTCTTGCAGCGTGCCCGCTCACCTCGCAATTCCAAAATGTATTCTTCTTCAAACCTCTAACTATTTAGAATTGATTTTGATTCCAAAATTTTACTTTAAATTTTATCCAAACTTTTGTAGAACTTTGAAATTTAAATTAATTCTAACCTTATTGCAAAGTTATTAACAATTTATTAAATTTAACTTTAAATATTAAAATTTATATCAAAACTTACATTAATATTCCAAATATTTAAATTTAAATTAATTCAAATTAAAAACATTATTAAAATATTAATGTAAATCTTAATTAATTTTAATATTTAATCTTAATTTTAACAAACTTTTAAAATTCATTTTTTTATTTGATTTTTAATGATTTTTTTTTTTTTTTTTTTTAATTTTTTCATAAATATTTGATTTTTTTTTTTAATTTTTCAAAGGTTTTCGATTTTTCAATTTTTTCAATTTTTTAGAGATTCTATGTTTTTTTATTTTTTTGGATTTTGCGGATCTTTTACGCTTACGCCAAGCCTACAACCTACAAAAGACGGATACAACCAGACGACGACAACAATGACCAACAAGAGGACGCATACACGAAAATGAAGATGCACAAGCAACAAGCTCGGAACCTCGGGGACTCGAGTTTCCAAAAAATAGACAGAAAAACAGCCTGGGAGTTCGGGAGTCCGAACTTCCGAGGTGAAAACCAAAAGACAAACAAATACTTGGGACTCCGGGAACCCAAAGTTTCGAAGTGATGCTCTTAAATGACACAAAGAGAGCTCAGGAGTTCGGGAACCAGAACTTCCGAACAAGAAAATGAAAACAAGCAAACAACCCACCTCAAGAACTCGGGAACCTGGGTTTCGAGGTGAACAAAACAAAAGACTAAAAACAAAAGGAAAAACTAATAGAAAAAAAAAGACAAAAGAGGGGACCCGTATTTTCATAAAAATGAAAATGATGGGACTAGATATGTAGGGCATAACAGGACCTACCGGTATCAACTCAAATCAAGAACATCATCAAGGCTATAAGGAATACTTTTCTTGCTGCTATGAATAAGCATTTTAATGAATTTCAGAAAAAGATGAGCATGAGAATGAGATTACCTAAAGATGTGGTAAGATATTTTGCAAAAGACATATTTTTCACAATTACCACTGACTTTTGTTTGATGTAAACAATCGAGCCAAGAAAAGAAGAAATGGAAGATATGAGTTATGGGGTAAACTATGACTTACTGGTTGGTTATGCTAATAACCTATAGCATCTCCTAAAGATAAAAAGAAGGCAAAATTGGATATTGTGGTAGTCCAGGATGCACTAGCTGAAACCAATATTGCTCATGTTACAAGTGGGAAAGGAAGGAAAAAGAAAACTGAAGACACACCTCTGGCATTAAATAATACAAGGGTGGCTCAGAGTATCCAGCCCAAGAAGGAACCAACACCTTAGGTCTATGTAAAGAAAGAGAATGTAACAAAGAAGAGGGGTAGAAAACTAATTCTGCAAGCAGAATCTGAGGGTACTGACAATGAGAAAGAACCCAAGAAGATGAAGGCAACCGAAAGAGTAACTAAGCAAGTGAAAGAAGTGTCGAAGGCAACTGTACCTTTTGATATCTCTACCTACAAGCCGGTATCTCACTTTCAAAGGACAATGAATCAATTAAGAAGGAAGAGATTTGAACTAGTAAAAGAACATTTTGATTCTTTTAGTGAAGATGAGAAAGAGAAAGTTATTCAATAGGTAATCAATCATTTATTCTTTTATATTAGATTACCTCAAGATATTGAAAAGGATATCTCAAATTCTTTGTACACTATTCTTGTAAATAAATGGGAAGAAATTGTAAAGTTGGAGAAAGAGATTATTGATGAGATATTTGTACAATATTTTCCCAACTTGTCTAAAGATGAAATTAGTGATTTAATTGATCAATACAAAACTCAGTTTGCTTTCAAAGCAAGAAGATTGAAGATTCTTAATGGAAAGAAGTCAATTATTGAAACTGAGACCCATCAAATAGCCTATGATATCAAACAGATGGATGAACTCATTCAATCCTCTAATAATGAGAAAGATGTTGTTAAACAACCGGAAATGGATGAAGAAGAGATTGTTCAAGTAGATGTGGTCTATCCTATCAAGAAGAAGGATGACACCACTATTCATGTTTTTGATGATGTTTAGGACACAGTTGATCTATCTGGAGATGTCATTGCACTAGATATGGAGCCTCTTGAAATCACAGATTTACTGGTCAAATTAGTTGAGCAACTGGGAACTCAACTAAAAGTGGATAATCCACCGGAAACAGAACAACCGGAGAAAACCCAATCTCCACCGGTCATTCAAGATGCTCATAAAGAGTATTGAAATTGTTATCACACAAACTTCTGAAAAGGAAATAGAGAAGAATCAAGAGAAACCAATCATTAAGGTTGCATCCTCTGAACCAGCAAAGAAACAACAACTTGATGAGGAGGATGATGATTCGTTAGATTGCTAATGTCATGCAATCTAGAGGGCATAAAAAGAGACTTAAAGAGCAAAGGATTGAGGCAGAAACAATTCAGACTGTAGTAGATATTTTATCTGGTCTGCTACCGAAAACTTCTACAGCACATATATCAATCCCTATTAGCAAGCTTGGTCAGTTAGTTGCAGATGCATCTGATCAAATCAAGTCACTTGAAGATGTTTCTCAAACCTATGCTAAGAAAAGTCACAAGAATAAGTATGAAGAAAAATTGGCAAAGGACATTGATAGTGGCAAAATGGCTCTGTCACATAATAAATATTTTTTGAGCAAAGATATTAAAATAGGAGGAAAGTTTCTTGCTTCCATCTCTAATGTTTCTTTATTTTATTCTAATATTTCAAAAAGGCGTACAAAAACAGAGCAAGAGTTAGAAAGAATATGCAATGCATATGTCCCACTTAAGGACTCTATTTTTGTCTTTAACAAATTTGTAGATGATTTGCATAACATGTTGGATATTTATGATAATGAGAAGGCAAAGAGACTCTAGTCTCTAAAGGAACTCAAGAGTCTACTTACTTCACAGGTGGACATACTATAGAGAGCCTAATCCAATATAGAAGCTATCTTAGAAACTCCTGAACCCTGTACACTGGATTCAATGGAAGAGTTTCATTCATAGCTTATGTCTACATTCAAGTACACTGAGAACGTGTTGGAGACATGGACAAATGCTTTATCACAATTGAAGAGGAAGTACAATGTTATTTTCATGAGAATTGCTTATGCATAAACTTTGATTCAAGTTTTTCAAATTATTGTTGTATATGCTAAACACTTGGATACAAATTCTCTCTCTCTCTCTCTCTCTCTCTCTCTCTCTATATATATATATATATATATATATATTGCTTTTTCAATTTGGCATTTTTGTCAAAGGGGGAGTAGAAATATGTATGTGTGTTTCTAAAAATTTTGTATATTGTATGTATTAAGGGGGAGCGTGTGTATATGTGTAAATTTGTTTTGTATAGACACTTAGCGGTATTATTGTAAAATTTTCTAAGTGTTGCCATCAATTCCAAAGGGGAATATTGTTGGCTTGATGATGATTGTAATATATTCATCAAATGTTATCATTGATGAAACACATACACACACATATGTTCATATTGTCTATCGGTGTAACTTCAAGATTGTTTACAAACAACATATATACTTAGTGGTTTATCTCTAACTGGTACTCTGTGATAATTGATATATGCATAAGAGACAACCAGCAGATATTCATTAGTCGGCACCAAGATGAAGATCAAGCGGAGATTATGTCAGAAAATTAAAGGATAACAGTTCATATATTTAACTCCAACTGGTATTTATTAATTGTGTGATGAGTTATCCTACCGACAAATTTTTGGTGGTAATTTTTGTGATGAGTTATGCTCACTTGACCAGATACACTGCACCTAGGAAATTGTGTTATAATTTCCTTGGGCCGACATGAAACCTAAATGTCTATATATTGACATCATAGTGAATTATTTTGATGTATGATGATGTTGATGAGCAAAAGAGATTTGTTGTATGTGAGAGAAAACATGTCAAGTTGTAGAGTGTGTTGAATAGCAGTATTGAATATGTTTAGAAGGATCTAATCAAGCAAGTATTGTGCTAATCAGATAGATCAAACCATTCCTATTGTCTTCTAACAATTATAGCAGAAGTCAAATCCCCTAACCGGGTAAGCTCTAACAAGCTTCAATGTACAAATCCTCTAACATGGTGATCTATTAGTTTGGATTCAAAAATCCTCCACCGAGGTTACTCCTAATAGGGTACTACCTTTCACAGAGTACAAGCTTCTAATCAAGCTTTTGGATCTCTAACCAGATTCGCTCCTAGCAGAGCACTTTGTAGACCCTAATCGGTCGATTATCTATTAATGTAGATAGTTAACTTGTGAGTTCCATCTCACCATGGTTTTTACCTATTTGGGTTTTCCACGTATAAATATTTTTCTTATGGTGGATGTTGTTATATCATTTTGGATTACATGCATTTTATTTAAAAGCTTTGTTAAGTTCATCTATCGGTTACTAGCTGAAGTAGTATCATTTTTGGTGTCATTGATTCACCACCCCCCCCGCCCCCCTCTCAATGATTTTCAAGTACATCAAAATAAATATCATTACTTGTTATATTTACCTTCATAAATTAACCAAGAAACTATTCTCATGGTGAATATATTAACCTGCCACTACAAAGGATGGTTATACAAAGTTTCTCTTACATTATACTTGATGCCCTCCTAAATGGCACAAGGTTAGCAAATGATCAAATAACACAAAACACACTAAACATTAGTGTTAGTCAATCGAAAACTAATCTAAAAAGGCATACCAAAAGAGAGACTACAAGCATGCAAGCATATTTAACTATCAAAGCAAACATGATGAGGCATCTCCAAATACCTCCTAACATACTCTTAGTTCCTTCTCCCTTGTTCCTCTCCTCTCCAAGTTCCAAAATAGTGTAGCTCTCAGTAGCTTTTTGCACTATGGATGCTTATGGAGGATTGAGATTTGCAGTATAGCTCCAAATATGAAATGAAAAGCTAATATTATGCTAAAATGATGTATTTTAACCAAAATGATAAGATGTTAGATTGCTTATGCTAAAATGCTCTCTAAAATGTCTATAGCTTAGATGCATACAAGTTTTCAGGATGTGGATTATGAAGGAATGGGCTCTATTTATAGGAAAAATGGAGCAATGGATGGTTGAAATTGAGCAATCTCAACAAGGGTCAGGATTGAATGATTTCAAATCCATGTGAGGGCTTCCAACCCAATCCCAGGATGACAAGTGTCAATGTGAGATAGGTTGAGAGGAGAGGGAATAAGCATTTAATGCTTGAAATGACCTTTGGAGTTAAAGTCAAGGTTGGTTGAATGAATAAAATCTTTATTCAAAGGATAAAAGCTTTTATCCAATGGATAAACTCTTGTGCAAATGTGAAATGGATGAATATGGTCAAAACAATAAATATTTGGGGAGACAAGTTTGAAATAACCATAAATGGTTATGTAAGAGCCATAAATGGTCATGTAAGAGCCATTAGTGGTCTTGGAAGACTTTGGGGGTTAATTTGTTGAACACAGAAAAGCTTTAAATGCTTTTCAAAGACTTTGGAGTCTTTGAGAAGTGACTCCATTTTGCTTAGGAATGTAACAATAATTAGGGGATGGATTAGGCTAATTAGGAAGGGGTTAGAAGAATCTAGAAGGGGATTAGATTTTGCAAGTGGATTTGGTGGGTGAGGGAAAATAGGATTTTATTAAAATGAAAATTCATTTATTTCAATAAATGTGTGCAAGTTGCATTTGTAGGAAAAATGCACGTGGGGGGGGGATAATGATTTAAATAAATGTTTTATTTAATTTATTTAAAAGATGAAAAGGGGATTTTAATTAAATAAATAGATTTTATTTATTTAATTGATTGAAATTTGATTTAATGAATTAATTAAAATAAATTGAATAATTTATTTAATTAATAGAAGAATGTTTGGAGATGAATTAATTAAATATTAATTTAATTAATTGATGGCTAGTGGATTTTTAATCAAATAAATACGAAATATTCATTTAATTAAAATGGACAGATTTATGTGACTACATTTGCCCCTCTTTGAGACGGTGTGGTTTTATCGCATCGTTTCAAAGAAAGAAAAACTGGTGTGAAGAAATGCCCCATAAAATATAAATTTGATGGGTGGTATGCCCCCTCGAGAGATGGGCCGAAAAATTTTGAAAAATCGGGCGATCTCTCGAAAAAGAATGAAAATTGGTAGGGTTGTAGAAGAGAAGAAGTTAGGTATACTAGTGAAAAATAGAAGAAATCAGGCGAAACATGGAGAAATGGGGGGCTCGGGAAGTTCACGGGGACCACGGTGATGAGCGGGGCGAAGTTACGGGGAGGGCGGGGGGTATAAATGGGGTGAAAGGGGTGAAAATAGGATCATTTGTGACCGCGACCAGTTGAAAACGAGAGCTCTAATAGTGACATTTGGAGGAGCAAGGAGGAGCTACTATGCCGATTCCGATCACCGAGCACAGATTCGAGCGAGTCGGACGGTTCCAGCGCCCAGACGACTACAGACCAGCGGTATGCAAATTCGAAAACTGACTTTTTATGCATTTTTGATAGGTTTTTAGCTGAGTCTAAGTCAAGTCGAAGCAAGAGCGCTGGAACTCTGGTTTTGGCGTTTTTGCTCCTTAAACTAGTGCTATTGTGTCGCAATGGCGCTATTGTGCTGTTGTTTGAGTGCTTTTGCAATGCATTAGCGCTATTATATGAAAGTTTTAGCGCTTTTGACTAAGTAGCGCTGTTGTAGGGTTAATTGAGCGCTATTGATGTTGAATAGCGCTATTGTATAGCAGGTTTAGCGCGTTTGTAATTTGAGCGCTTTTGTATAGCTTTTTGAGCGCTTTTGTCAGGGTATTAGCGCTATTGTGTAAAACTAGCGCTTTTGTAGGTAAAATAGCGCTTTTGCTTAGGATAAAGAGATGCCCCAACGTTGGACAAAACAAATCTCCTGATGCCAATGATTGATGGAAGGCGAGGTGAAGTGGGAGTTGTTTTGAACCATAGCAGCCCGATGAGACTTAGGTCATTTGTTAGGATAAATGTCTGTTGAAGTCTAGGTGGCCATGATTGCTTACCTGTTGAGACCCGAAGATACTTGATCAAAGTATCTGATGATAGTCTAGGTTTAAACTTAAGAAAGTTTGAAAACAAAACAACTAATAGTGATTGATGAATGTCGGTGTGCAGGAGGATCTGCGCATGTTGCAATTACGCGAGCACCACCCTGCGACACAGGGGTTGCGGGATCGATTGACGCAGACAGAGATTGATTGTATAGCAGCGACTGGTCTCTACGAGGTGATGCACATGCCCGTGATTCGGATGAATCATGGCCTGATTACAGCATTGGTAGAGCGGTG
This sequence comes from Cryptomeria japonica, assembly GCF_030272615.1. NCBI lineage: Eukaryota > Viridiplantae > Streptophyta > Pinopsida > Cupressales > Cupressaceae > Cryptomeria > Cryptomeria japonica. The sequence continues at coordinate 593,481,302 of NC_081411.1, forward strand.
GCACAGTGAGACGTGTATGTTTCATTTGGCACAAAGAGAGATGACGGTGACCTTGGAGGACGTGTGGCGTATCCTTCGGATTCCGATTCGGGGGGAGCTGGTTACATACGATAGACCCTGGGGGATCGTGTCATGTCAGAGGATTTTTAACGATGATGTATATATTGACGATGGCTCAATCGCATGGGAGGATATAGCGGCACTATATGAGCCCCTTCCAGCAGTGTTGTCAGTGATTATGGGAGGACTGTTGTGTCCAGACAGGCGGTCACATGGATTGGCAGTGGGATGGGGACAGGTGATAGAGATGATGATGACCGAGGGGACCCGATTTGCATGGGGGTCGTGCGTGCTAGCGCACATGTATCAGGAGCTCCACAAGGTAGTGTACCGAGGGAGAGGTTCTCTAGCAGTGGGCATGACACTGCTACATGTTTGGGCATGGGAGCACCTACCAGTGACCCAACCAGTGAGTCTCAGATTCCGAGCTGTGGACCAGCCATACATGTTTATGTACAGTGGCATGATGAGTCAGCCCCACTTGGGGAAGTTAGAGTGGTGGCGGCGGGCATTGGATGACCTAGATGCAGTGATATGGAGGCCATACTTGGAGTGTGAGCCATGGGATGATGATGCGGAGGCACTGCCGTATGTATTCATGACCCGATTCCTGATTGGGAGGACCTCCTATCATGTAGAGAGACAGGTGTAAGGACGAGTGATGAGGCAGTTCGGACGGCAGCAGGGATTGCCTAGCGGATCAGGGGAGTATGCACGGGTGATTCGGGAGCGGTATGCATGGGGTCTAGTGCTACTGTATGATCAGGCACTGGCAGAGTTTCAGACACTGTAGGCAAGGCCATGGGACCTACGACTGAGGGTTGTTGATGCAGGGGTGACAGCAGAGTATACACAGTATCGAGCAGCACACCCGATCCGACGGATATCAGACCTGGCAGAGCCGATCCCATCTTTTGAGGATGAGAGAGGACGGGGACGAGGACGGAGAGTAGGAGGTCGAGGGGGAGGAGGAGATGGAGGAGGAGGTGGGGGTGGAGGAGGAGGAGGAGGAGGAGGTGGTGGAGGAGGAGGAGGAGGAGGTGGGTTGGGGATGCCGAGGCAGCGAAGAGGGAGAGGTGGACTACCTCTTCAGATATCACAGGGACCTTTGTTGTAGGGAGGAGTGCAGCTGAGTGGTAGGGGGATGGAGAGAGAGATCCCGATGGATACAGGTGCAGGGGAGGGTGGTGCAGGGGAGGGTGGTGCCGGGGAGGCAGCCATGGACACGAGAGAGGGAGCTACTGGGGATCTGTGGGATCATATGATAGGGTATTTGCAGACCCGGATAGAGAGATTAGAGGAGGAGATAGCAGCTAGGGATGTGCAGCTATTTGCACGTGAGTCAGAGCTGACGGTGGTGCTCCGGGAGAGAGATACTGCGGTGGAGAGATTGGCGGAGCTGCAGGAGAGAGTGTGGATTGGAGCACAGGGGCCTTCAGGGGAGGTGATGAGGGAGATGCGGCGAGCTCAGGCGGAGATAGAGTACTGGCGGGGGTTATATGAGCAGGTTGTACCAGTTAGCCAGCGAGCTCTTAGCTATTCACAGATGCGGCAGGCCAGATCCGAGTGATCACAGAGGATGCAGAGCAGTGGGGGCATGATGGGTCCTCTATGGCAGGAGAGATCAGGGGATGCAGGAGGGAGTGGGGGTTCGATGAGGCCTCCATGGAGAGATGGATCGGGTGGTGCAGGGACCAGTGGTGGAGTAGGTAGAGGTGGTGGTGATACAGCATCTGGCCAGAGCGGCATTTGAGAGAGCATTTTTGCATATATGTATTGTATCTTTGTCTATTTATGGACTGTATCTTGGATGGCTCTTGGTAGCCGATTTTTGTAGACTTCATTGTACTCTGATATATGAGAGGAGATATATATGAGGAGATCCCATATTTGTGATGATATGCATTTGATTATGTATGGATGTTTATGCATGATGATGATTTATTGCTTAGATGGATGTGTGTACATGTATGCATTTGATGAGATGTTTACTATATGCATGTTTTTATGATGATTTATGATGTTGGATACTGACATATGAAATGCAGGTTTATATATGTATGATTTGTTTTTTATTTTTGATGTAATGCTTTATGTATGTAATGTCATGATGATATATGCTTATGCTTGATTTTATGAACAGGATTTTGATGTTTCCTATTGCGATGTAATGATGAGAAAATGTTAATGCAATGGTTGAATGAATGATGTTTATGTATGGATACGCATCTAGCTGTGTTTAGATGAATGTAATATGGATAAACAAAATGTTTATATGATGATGTGTAAAATGAATGCATATGGATAAACAAAATGTAAAGTACAAATGTTTGTATGATAATGTGTAGAATGAATGCATACGGATAAACAAAATGTAAAGTAAAAATGTTTATATGATGATGTGTTTAAATGAATGTATATGGAAAATGGATATATGAAATGGTATGAACCAATGATTTGTAAACAAATGGACTTATGAATCTAAATGCTTAAATATGAGAGTGTGATGATATAATAACTAATATTTTTTATAACTGCACCTTAATGCAATTAAAAAGAGGATAATGAATGTGATGTGAAATGAATCCTAAAATGAGCATAATAAAATACTTTAATAACTGGATGAACGAATGCACTGTTTTTGAATTATAAATGAATGTGATGCAATGATAAATGATAAATGATAATGAAAGGATGATGGATATTTGACATGATATGAATGTTTAGTAAAGGACTAAATATAGTCAAAGACAATTTAATCCTACGAATAAAGCGACCCATTTATGATTAATGCAATGATGTAAAATGATTCATGAAAACGAATGTCAAGAAAACAGACTATAGTTTAAAAAATGACATGAATGTTTAATACAAGATATAACTAAATGTTTAATGCAAGATGCAACTAAATGTTTAATGCAAGATGCAACTAAATGTGAGTATGATATTTATTATGAGGAATGCAAGGTTTGTAAGACTTTGCGTGATGCATTGATGATGTATCAGAGTACTCGATCATGATTGTATCCAAGACTAGCTTTATTAGTCATTTTTGCATGTAAATCCTACATATGAATGAATGAATGGATGGGTGATATGCAACGGAATGCAAGATATAAACAGATGAGGTGAAATGACGATCCATAGTGCTCTATTTTCATCATTGAGCTTTAAAAATGTTGGAAGAGAATACAAGCATCTTGACATAATGATTCAAGATGACCTGAGTATTTCTTTCATGGATTTTAATATAGCAAGTTAACGCAAACGACTTGATATAAGCATCAAGTCGACCAGAGTATTGCTTGCGGAAAAGACAAGGATTATCTTCTTTCGTGCATGACTTGGATCGTCCTCCTTGATCTTAGGCTGATTAAATCCTGAGACAAGTGCATACCGTACTTAAGAAAATAAAACCTTTATCCAATTTGGAGGAAGAGGAACCAAAGGATGAGCATTGTACCTATAACCTAAACAATATATATACATAAAGAATAAAGAATATGGATCCTTGGTAATGATTCATGCTCATATGGTCAAGGTATACGCTGTAGTCAGCAAGCCGTAGTGATCTATGACTGCATTTTTGCCTATGATCACGTAGCGTGGTGAACTTCCCACATAAACACCATTAGTACATGCTCCAGAACTTCATCAGAAATAATGCGCAAACGATACAAAACAATGCTGAAAGATTCTGATACAGATAAACAAACGATTGTACTAACAAATCAACCAAGTATTTGATAGCCTAACAGAATTTTCTTGTCAAAGAAAATGTCATCTTGTCTTTGTTTTGGTAAGGAAGGATGCATCCTTGTTTTAAAGACAGTTTTGAGTGTTGATGTTGATTGTGTGGTTTGATTGATAAGTGGTCATTGCATGAGTATTTTGTCAATGCTTGTTTTGTATCTACGTGGATGAATATGTACAAGGGGTTGTCATGTTTTTGTGTGATTTTTGATGGTTTTTCGATGTTTTTTGGATTTTGTGAGACATTTTTCTGAATGTTTTTGGTATTTTGAGAGTCACTTTTCCAATGTTTTGGGTATTTTTGATGATTGCTTGAATGAAGAACTTTAACGAATCATAAGACAATGTAGAATCCACTTCCATCCATAGGTTAAGGGCATTGCCCCCAGTGTAGACATGACTATGATATAGCAGGATGCAAGACGCATGAAGTACTTTCTCTTTGATTACAGATCAAATAACAAGCCATGATTAGGATGGATGGATGGGTGTATGTATGAATGTGATCGCAATGAGCCTGAAAGATACTGGAGCCATGGTCTTTATGAGTGGCGCCTGTTTGCCAAGTTTTCACCATCGCACTTACCCAAGGTGCCACCGGAGTGGTTGTTCACCGTTTGGATGCATGATTTTTCTTTACTTTTTTTGAATGTTTTTGTATTTTCTTTAGGACATTTTCTGAATGTTTTTGGTATTTTTGCCAGTATATCTGGGAGCCTGATACTCTATTCAGCTTATGTGTAAAACCGTTTGAGGTGCATGCTGTTGATTGGATCTGCAAGCAGTTCTCCTTCTGATGTAGCCAACTGATATGCCCCGGACCCGAATACAGTAGTGACAACATATGGGCCCAGCCAGTTTGATTCAAACTTGCCTTGATGTTCTTTGTTTGGTTGGTTGCAAGGATTCTCTCAAAGAACAAGATCACCTACCTCAAATGTATGAGATCTAACTCGGTGATTGTAGCTTCTGCTCATGCGCTGCTGATAGGCTTTGAGGTGATTGTATGCAGCTTGTCGCTTTTCATCTAGTAACTCCAAGTCCTGAAGACGGGATACTCTGTATGCTTCATCATCGATGAGATTGTGCAATTAAACCCGTAAGGATGGTATCTCGACCTCAATAGGTAAGATAGCTTCAGCACCATAGACCAATGAATAAGGAGTTGCACCTGTAGGGGTTCGAATGCTAGTTCGATATGCCCATAGCGTTGGATTCAATTGAACATGCCAATCACGACCGACATCATTGACTGTCTTCTTTAGGATCCTCAATATGTTTTTATTGGATGCTTTGGCCTGACCATTGCCTTGTGGGTAATAGGGAGTGGAAAAGCGGTATTGGATATGAAATTTCTCACAAAGTTCACGGACATCCTGATTTTTGAAAGGAAGACCGTTATCTGTGACAATGGACATGGGCACACCATACCGGTAGATGATGTAGTTGAGGATGAATGAGGCGATCTGCTTGCCGATGACTTGGGTAAGTGGAACAGCTTCGATCCACTTTGTGAAATATTCGGTAGCGGTAATAATGAATTTATGGCCGTTGGATGAAGATGGATGAATCTTACCCACAAGGTCGAGGCCCCATTGACAAAAAGGCCATGGTGTTGTGATTGGTTGCAGTTCCTGGGCTGGTGCATGTATCAGGTCACCATGAACTTGACATTTCTTGCATTTTCTAACAAAGTAGTAGGAATCCTTTTCCATAGATGGCCAATAGTATCCATTGCGCAGGAGTTTCTTGGCTAGTGACGGACCACTTGAGTGAGTCCCACAAATTCCTTCATGTACCTCTTCCAAAGCCTTTGTTATCTCACCTTGTTCCAGACATCGAAGGAGAGTACCATCAAGACTACGTCAGTATAGGGTTTCGGCAATAATGGTATATCGAGCAGTTTGGCAAATGAAGGTTTTTCGTTGGTTATTAGATTGGTTGGGAGGAAGGGTGTGATCGCGGAGATAGGTGTAGAACTCACCGTACCATGGGGATTCAGAACCGACAAGGCGACATATCATTTCAGATTCGGGGATATCATAAGCGGGGATCCAAAGTTGTTCTACCAAGAACTCGTAGCGTGTTGAATTCTGCAGAAGATCTAGTAGAGATGCAATAGTAGCCATAGCGTTAGCAGCTCGATTTTGATCTCTTGGTATCTGCTCAAAAGTGATAGTAATAAATGATGTCTTTAGATTGTCCACCATTTTCTTGTATGGCATGAGTTTATCATCCTTGGTCTGATATTCATTTGTTTCTTGTCGAATGACTAGTTGTGAGTCGCCATATACTTGTAGTTCTTTTAATTTCCATTATATGGCTAGCCTAAGTCCTGTGATCAAAGCCTCATATTCTGCTATGTTGTTTGTGCATGGAAATGTGAGCCTGTAAGACTTTGGGATGCTGTCACCTTGAGGTGTGATAAATAGAATGCCTGCCCCCGAGCCATGCCTGGTGTATGAACCATCAAAGTATAGTTTCCATGGTTGTACTTCTGTGATCATAAATATCTCTTCATCTGGAAAATTGGAAATGAGAGGATGATCGCCTATGAGTGGTGCATCGGCCAACTGATCTGCAATAACCTGACCTTTGATAGCTTTACGATCCACATACTCAATGTCAAATTCACTTAGAATCATCACCCATTTGGCCAAGCGACTTGTCAATGCTGCTTTGCTAAGTAAGTACTTGAGTGGATCAATCTTTGCGATGAGTTGTACCTTGTGTGTCAACAGATAGTGCCGCAATTTAGTGGCTGCTAAGATTACTGCTAGGCAAGCTCGCTCAATAGGTGTGTAATTGAGTTCATAGCCAACCAGTGTGCGAGAGATGTAGTATACAGCACACTCTTTGCCTTCTGCATTATGTTGTGCCAGTAGTACACCCAATGCTGTACTTGTCGCTAAGATATAAAGTAACAATGGTCTGCTTGGATCTAGTGGCATCAACAATGGTGGATTCATGAGATAGTCTTTAAGCGCCTGAAATGCTTGTTGGCATTTGTCATCCCACTGAAAGCGGATGTTCTTGTGTAGCAGGTGTGTGAATGGGTGACACTTATCAGCCAATTGTGCAATGAATCTGTGGATGGATTGAAGTCGTCCTTGTAGTGTCCTTAGCTAACTGATATTCTTTGGTGGTGGCATGTCCATGATTGCTTTAACCTTTGCTAGATCGACCTCAATGCCTTTGCTTGAGACAATGTATCCTAGAAGTTTCCCAAAGGTTACTCCAAAGACACATTTCTTTGGGTTGAGTCGAACATGGTATTGTTCCAGTCTATCAAAGATTTTATCTAAGATGTGGAGATGTCCATCTCTAGTGAGTGATTTTGCTAGTAAGTCATCCACATAATCTTCCATCATAGTATGCATCATGTCATGGAAGATGGTTGTCATTGCTCGTTGATAGGTCGCTCCTGCATTCTTTAGACCAAAAGGCATTACATTCCAGTAATATGTGCCCCATGGACATGTGAAGGCTGTCTTATGTTGGTCCTCTGGTGCGATCTTTATTTGATTGTAGCCTGAGAAGCCATCCATGAGTAAAAGCATGGCATGTCCTGCTGTCAAATCCACTATGATGTTGATATTTGGTAGGGGGAAGTCATCCTTAGGACATGCCTTATTCAGATCTCTGAAGTCAGTACAAATGCGGATGCCCCCTTTTGGTTTGCCAACTGGCACAATGTTGGAGATCCATTCTGCATAATCAATTGGTCTAATGAAACCAACATCCAGGAGTTTCTTGAGTTCTGTTTTGACTAGCACTGCAATCTGAGGATGCATCTTACGAAGCTTCTACTTGACAGGTTTGGCCCCTTTTGCTAAGGTGAGGTGATGCATAACTAAATCAGGATCAAGCCCAGGCATGTCTACATATGACCACGCAAAGTTGATCTGACGCTGCTGGAAGAACTCTATAAATTTAGGCTGTTCCTCTGGAGTGAGAAGAGATGCCAGATGTATGAGATGAGGATTTTCAGGAGTCCCCACATTGTATTCTTTGGTCTCCTCAATGAGGATCGTTGATCATTCCTGTTGTGCATTAGCAGGGAGAATGTCAAACCCTTCATCCTCAGGCGCCTCAGAGAGGTTTTCACCGTTGGATATGCTCTTTCTTTTTACTTTTGTCGGATCAAACAGTGCGATAATGTGGTTTTCATTGGAAGATCCATGTTTTATTGTTATATTTTTGCAGCTGAAAGGTTTGGCATCCACCCTGAAGTATGCTGTACTATTAAGTTCAATGGCGAATCCAGCTTTGTGATCCCCACTTGGTAGATTATCCCTTAATTCCAAAAAGTCAATGATAGCCTCATCGTTTTGGAAGAGGTCAAGACATGGGGGATTTGGTTGGTTCCATTCGATGAGTTCAGGGTGGATAATGGGCATTACTTCATCGATTAGGTTAAGTTCGTTAGAGGTATCAGTGAGGGTTAAAACAGTGTGGTGAAGGTCGTTGATGGTACTCTCCCTGTCAGAATCAGGCGTAGGATGAGATGTAGGGTCTGTGGAAGATGTTTCCAGCTTAGGTACCCAAGTGGTCTTTATCTGTGCTTCTCCGTAAACAGGGATGTCTTTGCGTGGTGGAGGTGGTGATGTATCTTCCTCATCTGAAGTGTTAAGCTATACAGAATCAAATTCCCACTCATGTGAGTCAGTCTTTGAATCACTTTCCAGCATCCGATTGCTATACCATACTGGGATGTCTTTGGAGTTAAATACGGCAGGTGTGATTGGTTTATGTATCTTTGTAGTGATTGGTGCTGCAGGAACCGTGATGGGGATTAAAGGATTTGGCACTAGAAGTATCGATAGTGTTGATTTAGTGGCTTCTGTTGGAATGGCTGGTGCCATAGATGCTATTGCGGGTTCTAATATAGTTGCTGCTGCTATTGGTTTTATTGATGTGATGGCTGCTGTGGATGGGTTTACTGGTTCATTTGGTGGGATGATTGGTATTGTAGATGGTTGTGGTGGGTTTGTGAGCCTCGATGGGGCAGTGGGGATAGTGTTTGATGGTGCTCTGATTATGAAAGGTGTCCCTTTTGCAGTAGGCGGGCAAAATGGTTTGCTGGGTTTTCCTTTGAATCTGAGTTTAGGAAGGATCTCTTTTTCAAAGCCTAGGCCTGTATTACCTTTGGGCTTGAATTCTGGTAGTAGAGGTTCATGTCATCCTTGTTTGTAGTATCCCAAAACACTCTGACCATCATATCCCATTCTTTGCATAATGAGGAGGCCTTTACCATACTGTTTCGTAGGAAGTGTAACTTGTGGTTTATCAATGGTGATGGGATCTTTATAGATCCATTCCGCTAGGTCCTCATCTTGTGTCTCTTCCTCTTGACTCTTTCCAAGGATGAAAGGCGTCAAGGCACATGCAGGCGTGATTAGTGGTTGCTAGAGTAACTGTTGTGGTTTACCATGTGTTCGAGGAGAAGTGGGCATTTGTCCCACACAAAAGAGTTGACTCAAGTTGTATTCCCCGGGACCTTCCTCTGCAACTTTCATCTTAAGCTTTTCTTGCTTGGGTATAGGGGTGTTCGAACTAGCAAGAGAGACAGGACTTACATATGATGTGGAGGAAATGGCTTCCCTATTATTAGGAACAGTAATCTCCGGTTGATGGCTGATATTATGGCAAAATGCAAAGGGATTTGCATCACCCAGGATTGTGATCTCTGTACTGTTATGTGGGAACTTGATACATTGATGGTAGGTAGATGGAAAATCTTGCATGGCATGTATCCAAGGTCTCCCTAATAATAGATTATATGGCAGAGGAAGGTCCAGAACCTGACAGATGATGTGCTTTACCACAGGGCCCACTCGGATTGGTAGTACCACAGCTCCTTTGGATGAACGCTCTGCATCATCATAGGCCTTGATGGTGATCTTCTTGCGAGGATCCACTGATTCTATTGCATATCCCAATGCTGTGACCAACTGTAGTGTACAAATGTTCAGGCCTGATCCATTATCTATCAAGACTCGCTTGATCCTGTGTTGGTTGATAAAGCCTTCAATGTGTAGTGAAACATTATGAGGTTGTCAGAAAGAAGAGTTGTCACTTTCAGAAAAAGTGAGACAAGGTGATGACTTTATATTTCCAACCATGGCTTGAAACTGGTCCGTATTCAGGTTTGCAGGGACTGACGCCTCTTGGAGTGCTTGATCCAAGATTGTTTTATGAGATGGCGATAGGCGCAATAGCTCTAAAATGGATATAAGCGCCGGCGTTTTATCTAATTGTTCCACAAGATTGTATTGCTTTGGGACAGAGGTGGTGCCTTGTGGAGCTGCCTTGATGGTGACCTTGCCACGACGTGTAACAACATTGCAATTTGAGGTGGGATTTTTGAAGGTTATAGTTGCAATTTGTTCACTGGCATCATACAGGTGATTTACAGTGTAGTTATACGCAGCCTACGTATAATCAGTGGTATCAGTGTCTCACCGGGAAGTGGAAGGACCCCTTTGATCTTGTGATGGAAGTGGATTCTTGAACATTAGATGATCATTATTGGTCGTTTTTGGGTCATGTCCTTCAATTTCAATTTCTCCTCAATCAATAAGATCCTGAATGAGATCTTTCAATCGGTGACAATTACTTGTCTTGTGTCCTCATCCTTGATGGAACTCACAGTGTTCAGTATCTCTCCACCATGCTGGTTTGACTTGAGGTTCATAGTTTGATAGTTTGGGTAGAGTGATCAAATTCTGAGAAATGAGTTGTCGCAACACTGTTTCAATGGGTTCCCCTAAGGGAGTGTATGTGCGTTTTTGTTTTTGCTGACGAGGTCTTGGTTCATCGTGAGATGTGATGCGACCTTGATTAGAAGGAACATTTGTGTTGTTCTGAGGTGGAGGATTTTGTCCTGCAAATCGAACCACAGGTTGTGCATTTTGGATAGTTCGAGCATCCACAACCCCATCATTGACGATATTCTTGTTCTTGTTCCAGAAGTTTGGTTTATCACTATTGAAGCGTGGGTGAGGACCATCTTTTGGTTCATTAAAGATTTTGATGAGTCCTTTTTTGATGAGTGCCTTTTCACATTTTATACCCTTGGTGATCATATCGTTAAAAGAGTCTGTGTCTTTGACATCTAGGTGAAATTCCATTTCTTCGTTTAAGTTGGAAATGAAAATTTCCACTAGTTCTCATTCAGGTAACTGAAGAGAACGTTTGCTAGACATTTGGCGCCATCGTTGCAGGAATACTGAGAATAATTCACCTGGTTTTTGTTTGGTATTGCACAGATCAGCCATGGTGATGTCGTGTTCAATATTATAAGAGTAATGAGATAGGAACTTCTGGATGAGTTCCTCAAATGTTCTAATGCCACCTGGTAGTCGGGAAAACCATGATGTGGTTGTTCCTCCCAAGCTTTGGGGAAAAAGGCGCATTAGGTATGTGTCTTCATATGCCACTTCAAGACAAGGGGAATGAAATTCTCTAACATGATCATGAGGATCTCCCTTTCCTCTATATTTTTTGAATTTTGGTGTTTTGAACCCACGTGGAAAGGGTGGCATATAAAGATTCCTATCAAACGGATAGGGACAGATGTCGTTAAGTGAGAATTGATTAGTCTTAACACCACTATGAAGTTGTTGGGTGAGATTCTCGACTTGTTGCCGCAACATCTCCATTTCATTTGGAGGAGGAGGTGGTGGGTTACCTCGAGGAATGTTATATCTGATGTGATTTCTACCTCTTTCCTCCTCATGGCGACTTTGTCTTTCTGATGCTTGTCTTAATTGGGCAAGATCAAAGTCAGAGGGAAGTTTGGCTCCTTGTTGAAGGAGTGAGAGTACTTGGGTTTTCGTCATTTATATTGCCTCCAAGTGCTTCTTGAAATTCATTGAGATTTTCTTCTTCTTCCTCAATTTCTATTTCTCGTTGCCTTGACCGTGATCGGGTTTGAGCCATTGTGTTTTGCAAGTTTTTGTGTTGAAGTTGATTGAAGATGATGATGAGTTGTTGATGAAATGAAAGATTGATGGTTGGTGATTTGTGTTACATGGGGATCTCTAGCACCTTAAGGTAGATGTAACTGAAATTCCTTCTTTGAATTTCTTGTTTGTTTGATAAGTTTGGATGTGATAAGGTGTAGAGAAATCTGAGATGTGTTACAGATTTTGACTACCTAGTAATGAGAGGATTCACTCATGAACTAGTTTTAACCTGCGTAGATGTGTCTCTTAGGATGAGCTTATCCTATATGTAGAAACAATCTAAAAAGTGATGTGATATGTTTGATTCAAGCAATATCTAAAAAGGAATCTTGGGACAAGAACCTCTTAATGTTTTGAGAGTTTTGGGATGGATTGATGATGGAATAATGATGTATGAATGAGATGATGGATGTTTTTGTTTTCAACTTCAATAAAAACTTTGTGTTACAAATGGGACAAACTCTATCTCTTCCCTTTCAGGTGTTGATGGCACTTCTCGAGTTGTGTTGTAGGTGATACAGATGTTTGGGAAGAAGTTGGGATTAATCTTTCCTCCTTGATTTTTGTGATAACTCAGAGCTCTATATTGCATAAAAGCTTTGTGGTTCAATGATTCTGAATCAAACTCATTTGTTTTACCTTGAAGGTATAGACGCATGCGATGTAGAAAGACTCTATGTGAGACAAAAATTTGTCTATTGAGATAGAAGAATTTCCTCCTTTTGATCAAAGCCTTTGAGCTTAATGGTCTCCTTTTCAAGTTGATATTCTGATGACACTTCTTCTTTCGCAAGATGTGAAGAATGGTCATAAAATTTGTCTCTTTGTTGTTTGCACTTTGTTTTTGGTATTTTTGTTTGTTTTTGAGAAATGTTGGATGAATACTTCATTTTTGGGATTGATTTTTTGATTTTTCTTTGACAAGAAAACAAAGTAAGAACACAAACACAAGAATGTTGCCTCAAAGGCACAAATGAGTATGGGTCTAGATCAACCCAATCCTTGGACTTGTTTTTGACCCTTCCTTTAGATGTATTTTAAGGTGTATTTCCAAAGCCTGAAGTCGGCTCAATTTGCACTTGGTCTTTAAAATGAACACACTTCAAACACTTTTTATCCCTAAGGTCAAATGGCTAGTTGTGATAAATTTAGCCCACATCTTGATATTTCTTCGACTTTGGTACTACATACCTTATGAATCCCGCCGTGGCAGGTAAGGATGTGATATACTAAGTCTTGCATGAGCATAACAAATAGATGATCCCTATGATGGGGGAGTCACCACTTTTATCAAGCCACAAGTGACTTTTCAAAAAGCTATGTTTCTACTCAAGGAAATATGTATGGTGAGTATCTTGGGAGCAAAACCATCTATGCTCTTGCACTAAATTATATCTCAAATATCCTCAATCAATAGAACGGGTGGGCTACTACTTAAAGGTGTTTAGTCATGTTCGATGTTTTTGGACATAAGTTCATTCTGCAGTGACTCACTTAAGAGCCTTGTAACTGGTGGTGGGGCCCATTTGTCCTTTCGGCCAGTTACACTGTAGGAACAGCTATACCCAAGGCTACAGCTTTTGCTCTCACCTGATTTCTATAGCGGCTCGAAGGATTTACCGCTCGAGGTCGTTCCCAAGAGTATCGATCCCTTGGTAGGCCTCTCTTAAAAAGATAAAATTTTGAGTGTTACTAACACTTTTCTCTTGCACCTAGGACCACGAGAGCCAAGGGAGAGGATAGTGTGTGTTAGAGGTAGGTCCACTCGACTGACTTTTGTGCACAAGCGTGCCAAACACGAAATTTACTTGTTCTTTTTAATCCATCATTGCAAATATGATCTAACTATTTGGAGATGTTGCTCCAACAGCCATGGTGTTCGTTTTAACTTCAATGGCAAAATGTGTTGTAATCTAAAAATTTGGAAATCCTGGTCAACTTAATGAAAACACATTTTTGCTTGAAGTAAAATTTGTTTGCAAAAATTAAAACAAGTGGATTGTGTATTTTATTTGCACCAAAATTTTGAAGTGTGGATTGTAAATTTTAGGTCCGAATTGATGCTAGGAAATCAAATTTGTGTTGTTGATTTTAAGCACCAAAAGAAAATGAGTCCTAACTAGAAAACAAAAAAAAAAAAATTTGTTTTATGTTTTTGAAGTTCTTTTTAAGCACTAAATGACAAGTTTCTGATTTTTATGGTGAGTTGTTAACCTGCATGAACAAAAACAAGTTAGTAAAAATCGATGTTCAAGGGGGGGCTTCCACAAGCCTAAGATGCTCAATTTTTTGGTTACAAGGCGATTTGGACAACCCTCTGTCACAATAGCGCTAGTCTGTGTTTTTACAGAAGCGCTAATTTACACAATAGCGCTATTCTGCATTTACAGAAGCGCTAATTTACACCATAACGCTGAAAGAATAGAAGAAACAGAAAGGACAAAAGCGCTAGAAGTGTTTCAATAGCGCCAGAATGGTAGCAGAAGCACTAGAATAGAGTCAATGGCGCTGAAACTTTTTCAATAGTGCTATTTTAGGGACAATAGCGCTGAAAGAAAAGGTTTCGATAGCGCTAGAACGTGTTCAATAGCGTCGAAGCGCGACCTGTGTGGCACTTTCAACAAGCAAAATATGTTAGTTAACAAAAAAAAGATCAGAAGGTTGCGTGTTCGATTCACGTCGGGTTCACCAAATGATGCCCTCCTAAATGGCACAAGGTTAGCAAAAGATCAAATAACACAAAACACACAAAACATTAGTGTTAGTCAATCGAAAACTAATCTAAAAAGGCATACCAAAAGAGAGACTACAAGCATGCAAGCATATTTAACTATCAAAGCAAACATGATGAGGCATCTCCAAATACCTCCTAACATATTCTTAGTTCCTTCTCCCTTGTTCCTCTCCTCTCCAACTTCCAAAATAGTGTAGCTCTCAGCAGCTTTTTGCACTATGGATGCTTATGGAGGATTGAGATTTGTAGTATAGCTTCAAATATGAAATGAAAAGCTAATATTATGCTAAAATGATGTATTTTAACCAAAATGATAAGATGTTAGATTGCTTATGCTAAAATTCTCTCTAAAATGTCTATAGCTTAGATGCATACAAGTTTTCAGGATGTGGATTATGAAGGAATGGGCTCTATTTATAGGAAAAATGGAGCAATGGATGGTTGAGATTGAGCAATCTCAACAAGGGTCAGGATTGAATGATTTCAAATCCATGTGAGGGCTTCCAACCCAATCCCAGGATGACAAGTGTCAATGTGAGATAGGTTGAGAGGAGAGGGAATAAGCATTTAATGCTTGAAATGACCTTGGGAGTTAAAGTCAAGGTTGGTTGAATGAATAAAATCTTTATTCAAAGGATAAAAGCTTTTATCCAATGGATAAACTCTTGTGCAAATGTGAAATGGATGAATATGGTCAAAACAATAAATGTTTGGGGAGACAAGTTTGAAATAACCATAAATGGTTATGTAAGAGCCATAAATGGTCATGTAAGAGCCATTAGTGGTCTTGGAAGACTTTGGGGGTTAATTTGTTGAACACAGAAAAGCTTTAAATGCTTTTCAAAGACTTTGGAGTCTTTGAGAAGTGACTCCATTTTGCTTAGGAATGTGACAATAATTAGGGGATGGATTAGGCTAATTAGGAAGGGGTTAGAAGAATCTAGAAGGGGATTAGATTTTGCAAGTGGATTTGGTGGGTGAGGGAAAATAGGATTTTATTAAAATAAAAATTCATTTATTTCAATAAATGTGTGCAAGTTGCATTTGTAGGAAAAATGCAAGTGGGGGGGGGATAATGATTTAAATAAATGTTTTATTTAATTTATTTAAAAGAGGAAAAGGGGATTTTAATTAAATAAATAGATTTTATTTATTTAATTGATTGAAATTTGATTCAATGAATTAATTAAAATAAATTGAATAATTTATTTAATTAATAGAAGAATGTTTGGGGATGAATTAATTAAATATTAATTTAATTAATTGATGGCTAGTGGATTTTTAATCGAATAAATACGAAATATTCATTTAATTAAAATGGACAGATTTATGTGACTACAATACTAATCAAAGAACTTAGAAATAAAACTCTTCACAAATAGCTCAATAAATAAAGAAACTTAAAATTTGTTATGTACTTGGCAAACAACAAAGATAAAATCAAAAAAATAATTAATTCTCTCTAAACACAACATAGAGAAAAAATTATTTTTTCTATCTTTTGAGCTTTTTTTATGATTTTTAGTTTTTGGATAAATTTAAACATAAGGGTACCATTAACTAGAGAATTCTACCACTGTTCAATAAGATTCCTAAAGTCAAGATGGAGAATCCACATAATTTCATACCTAAAAGGAAAGGGGCCTTTTCTGAAGTTTTCTCCCTAGGTAAGAAGGATGGCATTGTGATTTGATCTTTCCCTTAGATGAGCCTTAAGAGAGAGATTGGCATAAATATCCTAGCTACTAGAGATCAAGGACTTGTCTAAATTGACTTGGATTAAATGATTACCTTGCCATTTGTTGGACCGGGTATACTTAGCTCCTTCAAGGTCAATATCAACCAAATCTATGGTAGTAATAAAGTCCACCAAGTTGCCCACATTGTCACTAAAATACTCAATAGGTCTCCATTTTTCTCAGATGAAAACAATAGAGTGTTAATGTCACCACCTAGCATCTAGGTTTCATGGTGCCCACTATTGATGTGATTAGCCAAATAATTCTAAAGCTCGATCCTCTTTGCTTTGACATTATGGGTATAGATATCTAGTAAATTCCACTCTTGGTTGGTAGAAATATCCTTAAAATGAACGAAGAGGCTATTTTTAGAAACTTTGCTAGTGCTACTAGTCAACCTAGCAGGGTTCCACAACATTTCCACTCCACTTGAGGCACCATCAACATCACTAACTAAGAGTTCAGTAGTAGGCCATGTAGCTTTAACCATATCACAAAAAGAATCAAACTTTAGTTTTCTTTCCTGAAGTAACATAATATCCACTTTTTTCTCTAAAAGGGTCCATTTCCAAATATGATGCTTGAAAAGGATATTTAGCCCCCTAATATTCCAAGAGAGGATTTTCATCAAAATTGCATAGGAAGACTGCTCTACCTAGAGTAGTAGGGGATCCTAGCTAGAAACCATGGGTTAATGTTCTTTCTTTCTAGATTCTAAGAGGCCATTCAAAGTTATTTGCCTCCCATTAGATATCTCCTTTGTTGCATCCCTAATTCTAGTTTCAATCTGTGAAGGCCAACCCAATTTTCCTTCAACACCAACATCCAATTTCATTTTCTTTTTTGGTTTCCCAATGAGATGTGTTCATTCCACCTCCAAGTCATCATCTTCCACTTTTTATTTTTGTTTATAATGTGGGGGAGTAGCAGCAAACACTAGAAGTTCTAAGTTTTCCTTATGGTTTTTTAGACCCTTCACATGACTAGACACACCAACTTGAGAGATCTTACCCTCCAAAAAAGGTGAAAGGTGGTTAGTAACATTCTCCTATGAAACCTTTGGATCCTCCTCCTCTTCTTCCTTGACCTCCTTTAGATTTTTTAACTCATCCTCCTCTAAAACTTAATTCTCTGCAGAACTCCCAACCACTTTATTGAGGGAAACACATGAAACCTTCTCCACAATAGATCCTTATAATAGATTTTCACTTGGGCAATAAAATAGGATTTTTAATTTACAACACTTAATTTTTTTTACGTCTCACTACAAGAAAAAGACATCTTAGCAACAAAATCAGATGCCATAGTGGCACCACCCTTTTAAGCACATTCTCTTTTTGAGATTTCTCATTGTTAACAAACCCTTCATGCACTAACTCATTCCTTCTCTCAACTGGGTTAGATACAATATTATCTTGTGGCTTTACTACTATAGAATTAGTTCTTGCACTAGAGCCATTGTCAGAATGAGGAAGAGCAACATCCTACCCTGCAGGGATCCTTTTATGGTATTGGACTTGAAAATCATAGCTCAAATGACCATATTTCCTACAATTGGACTTCACAATGAGGAAGAGAAACATCCTACCCTGCAGGGATCCTTTTATGGTATGGACTTGATAATCATGGCTCAAATGACCATAGTTCTTGCATTGGAGATGTTGTCACAATGAGGAAGAGCAACATCCTACCCTGCAGGGATCCTTTTATGGTATTGGACTTGACAATCATGGCTCAAATGACCATATTTCCTGCAATTGGACTTCACAATGAGGAAGAGCAACATTATACCCTACAGGGATCCTTTTATGGTATTGGACTTGATAATCATGGCTCAAATGACCATAGTTCTTGCACTGGAGACATTGTCACAATGAGGAAGAGAAACATCCTACCCTACAGGGATCCTTTTATGGTATTGGACTTGACAATCATGGCTTAAATGACCATATTTCGTACTATTGGTATAGTAGGTGTGGCCATTCTCATATTCAATGAGTTCAAGCCTAGAACCCATCTTAGATTTCAATAAGACCTTAGAAAGAAGCGCTATGTTAATCAACACATTAACACAAATTCTAGAAAACAGTACCTAGACTTTTGTTGAGTAAACCTATCAACAACTAGAAAATTCCCAAAGGAGTTAGCTATCCCTCTAAAAACATCCATATTCTAAAATTATAATGGCAAAACGAGGAGGCAAATCCAAGTTGGGGCCATAGACCCCAGATCCACTAGATGATCAAAACTCGATTTCCATTTGCACAAGGACAAAATTTATGGTAGTTACCAAAAGACCAAGACCCTCCCATTAATTTTTTTACCAAATCTTCTTCAATCACAAATCTAAACAAGTTTAAACCATGCACCATGGTAGAAATCTTGATATTAGCCATTAAAAACCAAGCAAAGTTAACCCATTTTTTTACTTGGTCAATAGAAGGGTGGAAAACTAGAAACTTACTAATTAGCAAGAAACTCATCTCACCAATAGCTACTTTCAAATTTTCATTAGAAATCTACACTTCAAACCCCTAGACAAAGAAAGAGTGCTCAAGACCATGCAGAGAACTAGCAACACCCATTTGGGAGGACTTTTACAACCTAACTTTTCCACAAATGAAGCAGGCTCCTCAACAAAAAAATGACCCCAGGGAATACAACAGGGAGGAAGGAGTGCCCCCTTCGATATTGCAATCAAGAACATTTTTTCCTTTACAAAGAATATTTACAGCGCTTGAATATTATATACATTGTTATAATAAAAAAAATATTATTATTTATGATTTATTTTAGAACAATTATTTACTACTATACAACTTTCATCAATCATAAATATTTATTTAAATTTTAAATTATCAAATTTTTTCAATAATTATTTTTAAGAAAATATTAAGTAATAATCAACTTTAAATTATATAAATATATATTTATATAAGAATTCTTATATAACTCTTTATTTATTTGTAATAGCAAAATAGATGTTTTATTTAAAAGAAAGTCTCAATAAATTTATCAATCACTTAAAATAAGCTCATTACACATTTAATAGAAAATGCAATAGATGTTATATATAAATATAAAATAGTATAGTTACTCTAAAATTATCATTGATTGAGCCATATTTTCAAACACCATATAATATCAATAAAATGACTTTCTTGAGGATAGTTGACTAGAAAAAAAAGGAATAACTGAGTAATAAGTAGATTGGATTTTGCATGAGCTTGGATTATTTTTTAAAAGATCATTAAATTGGTTTAGTAAAATTAATAAAAGGGTATATTTTATTTATTAAAAAAAATATAATTCAAATTGAATTATAAATGTATAAAATATATATGTAAGGTTAGTTGATTTTTTTTGTTTGTATTTGGACTTTCAAATTTAAATTGAATTGTTTGTCTCAAATAATTTAATAGATGAATAGGTTCAAAAGATTAAATAAGTTCTCAAGAAAAATATTATTTTAATAAAATAAATTGTTATTCACTTATTGTCTAATTATCCTCAAAATATTTTTTAACTATTCATATTTAAATTTGACCAATCTTAATCACTTTTTTTGGATTATATATCAAAAAGTCATTACAAATCACCAGAACTATCTGGGTATAACCACATCAAGGCACCATAGGAAGGTGCAGTCATCAAAAAAATTAATATTCTATGAATATCACCACATATGGGGAGATGATAACCACAATTACATCATATTATATGAACAAAACAGATAAACTAAAAAGTAGTAATAGCCTATATGAAAGAAATTTCAGAGTCTGGGGAAGAGTTGACTCCCATTGGTGGGATCCAAGCCACCCAACCCACCTCTCCATCTTGCCATACTTCCATACGACCATCAAGAATGTCCTGCCTATGAGGGTGTGAGGTGCTCTGGTGAATCTGGTCAACTTCCTCCCGAGAAATTTCCATATGTAGGTGTCTGCAGTCAATCTGTCTCATAAAGGCCATGAGTGCTTGCTCAAATGCCGCCTTTCCTGGTTCATCTCTCTCCCATGTGAAGCTGTGGGATAGCTCTCTGATGTAGATAGTGGTAGCTCATTCCTTGATCCATTTGTCAAACTTATCTGCATCTAGCTTTATGACCACAGTGACCTGCAATGAGACAGTATGAAAAATGAGTCTCCTAAGAGACTTAGTGAGGTGCCTGGTGTTGTTATTAAAGACATCATCATTACGGTATTTCCAAATGAGCCAAAGAAATTCTAAAGATAAACAAGACCAGAAGATATTTGTAGTTTTCCTACAGCCCTTAATGTAACCGAAAACAACATTAATGATTTCAACACAATTAGCAACCAGAATTAGACTGAACAAGTTCTAGATCTCCTTTGCAAAATGACAGTCAAAAAAGATATGTTTCACAGTCTCAGGAGTTCTACAAATTTTGCAGCTTAGGTGGTTTCCTTCTTTATCCTTAAGAGGGAGTTTATTTAACAGTAGTCTCAAGCCAAAGAACTATTTTTTTGGTTCATTTGGAGTCATCCAAAATCTACCTAATCTATCTTTCCATACCCCATGTTCCCAGTTTAGCTCCTAGCAATTATTTAGGTGAAGAAAAATGGTATCTGCCTCAGTGAGTGATGCATAAATGTTTTTGGCTTTTAGAGAGGAAAGAGGTGTGCCATCAACCCAGCTAATTGCAGAGAAGGACAAGAGGGAATGAGAAAGGTGTGGTTAGAGAAGAGCGTTGGATAAGGTAGACCTAAGCATGTTATACGTTCTTCTTTGGGATACCAAAATAGCAAAGGCAAGTTTCAGATCCTCGCATGTTCTCAGTTGGCCATTCTCCAGAATCTGTTCAAATTGCCTAATTCCCATATTGTTCCATTTAAGAGCAGAGCAACCTTGAAGGGCTGCCAATGGTTTTCCATGATAAATTAGATTCCACCAGATAGATCTATCACTAGTAAACTATCCCTGTTTACATTCCTTTAGGTTGTATTGCACCAAATGTTTCACCTGTTCCCAGACTTTCCATAGGGATTTGAAGACCCCTTATCCAGTTGGGGCTACATCCATCTGTCCAAGAAGAAGGTTGATCATGGGGAGGCCTTTCCACTTCTTAGCTTTTTTTGGAATTAAGGATGATATATTGTTTCTTATTAGGACTTTCCATGGCTCCTCACCATCTATGGCTTGGAGAATCCATTTGGAAGCGAGGGCTATCCCTTGAGTTCTAAGATCTTTTAGTCCCATCCCACCATACAATTTATGCATAGTACACCATTCCCATTTCACTGCATGCTACTTCCTGATGCCTTTCCCATCAAACCAAAGGAATGCCCTTATTTGATTTTGGATATGGTTAAACTGATAGTTCTTGAAGAGCCAAGCAATGGAGAAATAGATGTTATATGATGCCAAGATCTTTTGACAAACTTGAAATTTTCCAGCCAGAGATAAATAGTTCCTATTCCATTTGGAGAGTTTCTTCTCTATCTTATTCCTTACCCATTCCCACATTTCCTCTAGGTTTGGAAGAACAGAGAAGGGGATACCTAGATATTTCACCATATGGGAAGGACCCAACCAATTGAGGGAGAATTTTGTGAGCCAGTCCAGGGGGCTATCATCCCAGCCAAGTACGTTAGATTTTTGCATAGCAATCTTACTTCTAGAGGCCAGCCAAAAAACATTTATATTTTCTAGCAGAGCAATAAGGTTCTCTTCATCAAGTTTAATTAGCATTGCAGTATCATCAGCAAATTGGACATTACATATTTCCTTTTTATTAGGTAAGGATATGCTCTTGATAGGAGGAGTGACAGAGGAGTCTTTGATTAAATAGGCCATTGCATCAACAACTATGATAAATAAGGCAGGAGCAAGGGGACAACCTTGCCTTATTGACCTGGATAGTGCAAATTTGGGGGATCTTATTCCATTTACTTCAACTGAGGCATTGGCATCACATAATAGTGTTTTGACCAGTTTACAAAACCCAGAGGGGAATCCTAGAGACTGAAGCATCTGAATAATATATTCCCATTCTATTCTATCATAGGCTTTCTCAAAGTCAATGAGTAGCATTGCCCCATTCTAACCTATTTCTTTAGCCCAATGGAGTGACTCCCAACATGTGATTAAGTTCTCTAATATATAGTGACCTTTGAAAAACCCTATTTGTGTAGTACTAATGATCTTTGGTAGAATATTTTCCAATCTGCTTGTTGTCAACTTTGCTAATATCTTATATGATATATTTAACAGTGTAATGGGTCTCCATATTTTAAAAAGGGTTTTATCTCCCTCTTTGGGGATGAGTTTGATCAGACCTTGGTTTATATTTTCTCCTAGGGATCCCTTGTGAATAGCCTCTGAGTATATCTCATGGAGATCATCCACAATCCATTCAACATTTTCCTTGTAAAATTCTACTAGGAATCCATTGGGTCCAGGGGACTTGTCATTACTGAGGGCCTCTATAGATTCTTTGATTTCTTTCTTGGAAATTACAACTCCAAGAATCTTTCTATCCTCATTATCAAGGAGTTTGGGGACTAAGGACATAATTAATTTCCTTGCATTGTCCTGTTCCGTCCTAACTGGTTCTGTAAAAAATAATTGTTTGTAGTACTGAGCAAAACATTCTTGAATTTCCTTTGGTTCAGAGAGATTTTTATTGTCTTCCCATATGGAATCTATATTCTCTCTTTCTTGTTTCATTTTGAGCATTTGGAAGAAAAAGTTGGATCCTCGATCCCCAACATCTAACCAATTGAGCTTAGCTCTTGCTCTCCAACCTTTAGTTTTCTAGTTTTGTAGCCTTCTAAGGTCATTTTTGGCCCTGATGAGTTTACAAGTGAGTGTTGCAATTTCTAGATCCCCTTGCAGTTATGATTCTACCACTTGTAATGCATTATGCAATTGCATCTCAGTTGCTCTGATGTCCTTAGCTTTCTTTTTACCTACCACCTAACAAAGTGAGGTCCAAGTTTCAATATTTTGGCTCCACCTTTCAATATTTGATAGCTTGTTGTTTCCACATTTGTTGTACATTCTAACCAGGTACATTGTACACTTGAGATCACCATCTTTTAGCAATCTAGTGTTCATTCTAAAATTCAAGTTAGGGCTGGGTAGGGCTATTTTACTCTTAGTTATCTTCAGCCCAATCATAATGGGGTGGTGATCAGATAGTGTATATGGTATGACAGCATACTGAACCCCCTCCTCATTCTTGATAATTTCAAAATAGTCCCTATTGAAGTAAAATCTATCTAGCCTGCAATACACTCTCTTATTGTATTGTTGGTGGTTACACTAGGTGTACCATATTGAGTTGTGTTTTCCTTTTTTACCTGCTATTGGGTCAATCAACCTCAACTTGTTGACCAGCCTCTCCCAGTGAATCCTCTCCGCTCCTTTCCATTCCACCTTGTGCCCCCCTTGTTTATCTTGTGCATTGATTACCATATTAAAATCACCTCCTAAGAGCTAAGGGATGTCTTCTAATTTTGCAATCCATTCCCACATCTCCCCCCTTTCTTGGTAGTCATTAGAAGCATATATTGAGAAAAGACCAAATGTCTCATTATCATTCTTTATTATAACCCATACTACCCTATCATAGGGGGATTGTCCTCATTTGAGAATCTTTTTCTTCCATTTAGGACTTAGTAATATTGCAGCTCCACCCTTACCCTTAGGGTGTTTGGTAAAGAAAGGGGTCACTTCCCTCCAAATGGATTTTAGCCCGATTTCTAGAGAAAATCCTACTGATTTTAGTTCTTGGAGAATAAGGCAATCAATTTCTTTATGCATACTTAGAAATATTTTTATCACATACTTCCTATCAGGGGCCTCTAATCCCCTGATGTTCCATGAGATGGTTTTCATCATTGAGGGGTTGTTTCAGAATTGTCCCCAAGGGCTTTAAACCCTTCAAAACATTTGGGCCATTCCTCAGATTTAGAGAGGTGGCTGGCATCAAAGGCCATAGTTGATAGTGGTCTCCCTCTTTTTTTTTCTGAGTTCAGAGAGTCGATCAGGTCCTAAGGATTCTTTCCTGGCTAAATTGTCTTTACCAACTTTAGGAGATCTTTTCCTTCTTTTTTTTTGTTTTATTACCAGTTAGGTCTTCTCCCCCATCATTGGCTCCAACATCAAAGGTTTTAGGATCAGGGGAGAAAGAATTTCCCTTCACAATATTGTTATTCACTGTTATAGTCGACTGTACCCTAGGTTCAATACCATGCCCTTTCTCAAGGGGTTGGTCTGAAGGAGAAGTGGTGGGCTCCACCTCCCCATCAGTGTTATCAGAGGTTATTTTAATCTGATTACTAGATTCTATGTCACCTCCCGTCTTAGTCTCCTTTGTAATATTTTCCATATGAGGGGTGCTCATATCCTCTATGGGGCCATTCATATTAATTTTAGGTCCATAAAGGGAGTGACTAACCTTCTCAGTAGCACTGGTGACAACATGGGTCCCACCATCTTCCCCTCCGATCAACTCTTGAAGGAAGGGTATGGTACATGACTCAATTTCCATTTTTTGATTACTTAATGCCACTTCTTCTACATCTATTTCTATGATTTGTTGCCATCTTCAGCTTTTCAAGGACAATTTGCTGAGCATTTTGCTTCCTAGGTTCACCAGTAGGAATGGAGATTTTTCTCTTATCTATTTCTAGAACATCAGGTTCCCTAATAGTCCGATTAGCTTCTTTTAATGCCAACTGATATTTGAGAATAGCTTCTGCAATTGAAGGAGGTGAAGTGGATGTGCAAGGGAGGGTTTGGGGTTGAGACAAGGGGGGAGAAGGATCAGATGAGGGGAGAGTTTCAGCAACCCTAGGTTGGGGGGAGGGGTCAGGGGGTGGGTAAGTAGAGGGAATAGGGACAGTCTTATTAGTTTCTTCCAACTTTGGGTGAGGGCGGTTTTTGTTGGAAGTCTTCTTGAGGGAGGTACCATATTTCTTCACCATCAAAGGGAAGTTTTTCAAATAATGGCCACTTCTTCTACATCTATGACATGCATTTATCCCTCCTAAGTATTCTAAGGGACACAAGAAGAGTTGGTTTTCTATACAGATGTCAATACTCGAGGGGAGGATTACTCCAGGGTTGAATGCAATTAGAACCCTCGCATCCATGTGAGGTAGCAGAGAGGCCGAGGAATCAATTTTAATAACCTTTCCAAGCGACTTCTTAATTTTAGCAATACAATTCCACAAAAATGGGGGGACATTTTTAATAACTACTCATTTAGGGTTGGAGAGTGCCATTATTTCTTCATTACAAGCAAGCAGAATCCAGGGGATGGCCCTAAAACAGGCATTGCCTATACTCCAAAATTGTTTTTCAATAACCTTCTTTTGAATCTCTTTATCATTAAATAAAATAAGAAATAAACCTTTTTGCAACATTCTGCAAAATGAAAACTGAATTCCAAGCTTAACAGACCAAGTATCATGAAACCATTTATTAAGATATTGTCTAGATGGCATTTTATCTACATCAAGGGCTACTAAAAAAATTGAAGAATCCCTAAGCCTAGCAATTTCTTTAGAAATACATTCAGTCATAGAGGAATTAGGTTTAATGATGACTCTTGGGGCCGAGGCAACCTCACCTTCTTCGAGATTTGTTGCTGCATCCTGGTTTGTCTCTGGTTCAAACGTTGCTTCATCTGGGATGGTTGTGCGATGCCCTTGAATAGCTTCACTAAATGATTTTGTGCCATTAGCAAAGGGTTTGTGGGTATTAATCCCTTCACTGCCAATTTTCTTCTCCATTAATGGAGGCACGAGTAGAGTTTAATGCGGGGGCCTCCCACTAGGTCTGGGAGCCCTCGAGCAGAGAGCCGACCTGCAGCCAAGGATAGTTTGTGTGCCTTGGTTGCAAAGCTCTCTATCATCCTAGCTTCCTAGATAAATTTTAATCTTAATCACTTTTGAAAATAACTAAACCAATTATAAATTAATAATTAAAAAAAAAATCAGCTATTATCTTTTACCCCTTTATCTTTGTAAATAAATTTTACTCAAAGAGTCAACTTAAATTTGGAAATAAATAGTCTAAATACTTTTAGATTCAACTTAATTCAAACCTTTTAAATATTTAAATTTTTGTTTTATGATGACTTTTTTTAATATTGAATATATCGAAAAAACTATACAAAAATAATAATGTCATGTCATACTATGAAGAACATATGTCTTAGTAGTAGATCAACTATAGAATTGAACCTAGATCATATAATGGTCATACTACTATATATACACTGATGTTATGCAAAAACTTCATTTATAGAAGGTTACAAAAAGACACAGTGATAGCATGAACCGAAGGTTACTTGTCAAGCCAAGTGGACCCTCCATCCAAATAATTTGTATGTTGTCCCTAACTAGGAATGCACCATGGCCATCTAGTTGGGCCATATACTCTCTCTCCATCTTCCTTCATTGATTTCTTCCATGAATGCAACTAATGCATTAACAAAGGGGGTCCTCTCCATATTATTCTTGCTCCATGTGTAGCTGTGTGATAGTTCTGATATGTACACTCTGGTATAACCATCTTCTAAAAATATCTCAAATTTCCTCTTCGCAAGCCTCACCACAATGGTGACTTGCAATTTAATAAGATAAAAAGTGAGTCTTTGAAATGACTCAGTAAGCACCCTAGCTCTACCCTAAAATTTATCTTCATTTCTAATATTCCATATGTACCATAAAATCTCATAGGATAGTAAAATTCAAAATAGATCATAGTCTTTCTTAACACCATGTACAATACCAGTAACAATGTTCAACATATTAATAGAATCAAGAACAATTATACCAAACAAGAGTCAAATCTCTTTAGCTATGATACATTCAAAGAATAGATGATTAATAGTTTCTATCACCTTACATACATTACATAAATCAAAAGCATTTTGATCATTTTCGCAAGGTAGCCTGTTAAGCATTTATAAGAATTCAAAACATTTCTTCTTAGGACACAAGTTACTACTCCAAAGTCTATCTAGAATAGTATTCCAATGATTGTCAGACAAATCAGTATGCCACACTGAATTAATATGAGAAAAACTGCTATTACTAGAACTTAAAGCTTTATACACAATATTAGTTTTTGTTTTCATAAGCAAAGTGCCATCTGTCTAGGTGTATGAGAGGAACTTGTCATTGTCCACTAGGCAACTTTTACGGAGTTGCAACATACTGCAGGCATCTCTTAAGATAGAGTAAGTCCTCCAATTGGAAGCTGGTAATTCAAAATTATGAGATAACTCAGTCCAAGAGATAAGCCTATCCTCATTGATAATATCTTTAAAACAATTTATACCTTTACTTGCCCAGCTTTTAGTTGAACAACCTTGAATAAGGGAAAGGGGCTTGCCTTTATGGAGGACATTCCACCAAATGAATCTATCACTACTAATGAGATAATTATTGTTGACCCTATAGTTAGAGATCCAACTCCTAGTAGTCTCCCAAGCTTTCCAAATAGTTTCAAACATAAGGGAGCCCGCTACAACTAGGTCACTAAAGGGGAGGGACTTCCAAGCCTTGGCTTTCTTGGGTACTACCATCTTGATGTTATTTATAACAAGAACCTTCCAAGACTCTTCTCTATTCACCACATGGAGTATCCACTTACTAGTAAGAGAAATCCCTTGTAATTCAAGGTCCTTCAATTACAGACCCCCTTCCTTCTTATCCAAACAACACCATTCCCATTTAATAGAGTGCCTTTTTCATTTACTCTCCCATCTGACCACAAGAAATTTCTTATGGTTTTTTAAGGTTTTCATAATATCATTTACTTTATAATTACTAAACATCTAAACTAAAGCATAGTAAATGTTATATGAAGACAAAATCTTTTGGTAGACCTTAAGTCTACTTGCAAGAAACAAATAATGTTCTATCCCATTTGTTCAACTTAGCATCTAATTTTCTCTTGATCCAAAGCCACATATCTTTTAGACAAGTAGAGACAAACAAGGGTATACCTAGATATCTAACTTGTTTAACTGGCCCTCCCCATTGGTACCCAAACTTACTAAGCCAATCTGGTGGTTGATCCAACCAACCCATAAAGATGGACTTGGATTGGGAAATCATAGCCCTAAAAACCTTGCCAAGACCCTAAGATTAGTAATCAAGGGCTCCATATTACTTTCCTTTAGCTCAATAAATAGAGATATCATTAGAAAATTGGATGTTCAACAAATCTATCTTATTAGGGAGATTAATCCCTCTAACTCTCAGTGAAACAGTATCATCCCTCAACAAATAAAAAATTGCATCAAAAGCAATGACAAATAAGGCTAGAGCCAAGGGGAACCCCTATCTAATGGATCTCCCTAGTTTGAATGTTTGAGATATAGAACCATTTATATCCAACTGAGCATAAGTATCTTTAAGTAGAACCTGGACAAGATGGAAAAATTCCCTAGGGAAAATGAAAGCTTCCAACATCATGATAATGAAGCCCCATTCCACACGGTCATAAGCCTTCTCAAAATCCAATAGGAACATGGTAGCTACACTTTGGTTGGAAGTTTTAGCCCACTCCATAGCCTCCCAACTTGTAATAAGATTCTCTAAAATGTATCTCCCTTTGATGAACCCAGTTTGAGTAGGGCATATAAATCTAGGTAGAATATCCACGAGTTTGTGGGCCAAAATCTTAGCAAGGATTTTGTAAGAGACATTAAGAAGTGTTATGGGCCTCCAATTATTGATCAGGGATTTATCCCCATCTTTAGGAAGGAGTTTAATAATTCCTCTAATAATGTCTAGATCGAAAGAGCCTACATCAATTGCTTCCTTATAGATTGTTAACAACTCATCACTAATCCAATCAATGTTATCCTTGTAAAACTCAACAGTCAGTCCATCTAGTCCTAGAGCCTTACCATTATTTAGAGCACCAATGGCACTTCTAATCTCTCCAATAGAAATGAGCTTCTTGAGAGCAAAAGAGTCCTTTATAGTGATTAGGCTTGGAATCAATCTCTTACAATAGTTCCTAGCTGAAACGAAAGAGGGACTATCCTCATAAGCAAACAGATCTTGATAAAAAAAAAATCATTTTTAATCCCTTCAACATCCATGATCTTCCTCCCATCAACCTAGAGTCTATCAATTTTTTCCTAAATTCTTTTTGCTTCAGCATATTGAAAAAGAATTTAGATCCCTTATCCCCTTGTT
Organism: Cryptomeria japonica; assembly: GCF_030272615.1. Taxonomy (NCBI): domain Eukaryota; kingdom Viridiplantae; phylum Streptophyta; class Pinopsida; order Cupressales; family Cupressaceae; genus Cryptomeria; species Cryptomeria japonica. The sequence goes on from NC_081411.1 coordinate 593,510,751, forward strand.
GCAACCAATTCAATCTAGCCCTAATTTTTGCTCCTACAATCTTGGTTTGTTGCAAACTTCTCAAATGATCCTTAGCTTGAGACATGGTTTGGGAATAATTGATATTGTGAGGATATCTTTGAACTAGAGACTCCAGATTTTGTAGATTGTCAGGAAGAACCCTTTCTAGATACCTATTGTCTTTGGCTTTCTTCCTACCAATAGTACTAAACAAACATTGCCAACTCCTAACAAAATTATTCCACCTATTAATGCTTGAATTTGAGCCATAGTAACTTATTGAATTATCTAATCATGTATTCAGCAGTGAGCATATCTTGATCCTTCAACAAATTTGTATTTTAAAAGAATTTATCATGTTTGGTATTTATTACAGGAGCCCTATCCCTTAGACAAAGTTGAGATGCAATCGAGTGATGATCCAATAGTGTGTATGGGAAAACATTGATAGAGACACCCTTACCATCCTATAAAAATTAGAATGAATCCTTATTAGAATAGAACGCATCTAGCCTACGGTAGATTCTTTTGTGACCTCTTTGAAAATTACACCAAGTAAACCGGATTCCCCCATAACCCTTTATTAAACCTTCAAGAGGATCGAATAGCCTCATTTACTCTTCATTCTATCTCAATGTATCTTTTTTACCCCTTTCCACTCCATGTTCAATCCTCCCACCTTATCTTTAGGATATTCAACCATATTAAAGTCTCCCACAATAATCCAAGGGATGTCCAGAAGAGAACTAACCCACTTCCACATATCTACTCTCTCTATAGTCATTGAACGCATAGATTGAGAAAATTCAAACTTTAGTATTACATAAATTGAGAGTATCCCATACCATTGTATGAAATTGTGGGGAACTAGAGTCCATGATTACATATTTCCACTTAGGATTAATAAGAAGGACTATACTACCTTTTCCCTTATCATGTTTAGTGGCAATTTGGTATGCATCTTTCCAAATAAAATTCAAGTTCACTTCTAGAGTGAAATTAAGAGCTTTAACTTCTTGGAGAATAACAATGTCTACATCCCCATGTTGATTGAGAAACCTTCTAAAAACATGCTTCCTATATGGAGATTCCAGACCCCTGATATTCCAAGAGATGTACTTCATCATCACTAAACTATTTCTTAATTTGATCTCTTATCAACCCTAAAGTTGTTAAAAAACTTTGGGAACTCTGACTTAACATCAATCTTTTTTGGGAGGGGGAAAATTTTTCCTTTGGATCCTTTAGGCCCTCCTCTTTTTTGCCTAGGCTGGTTGGTTTTCTTTTTGACAATAGGCACATTAGATTCCCCATCTCTTATCTCACCTTCTTTAGGATACTCACTCTCTTTCTCAATTTCCCCACTAGAGTCCGAGTTGATGGAGTTTAACTTTGTTTGAATCTTGGACTCAAAACTAGCATCCTCAAGGTAGTCTTCATGGTTGTTCAGATTAGAATCGCTATATTTGGCAAGGGTGAGAGACACATCAGGGTTGGGAGATCTAATTGATAGGTCATCATTAATGATTTTAAAATAAACACTATCATTATCAATTGCAACCTTAGGCACTAAGGAGTCAATCACAGGGTAATCAATGACCTGGAGGGATGGAGGGGAGGGATCTACCCCTCGGGAATCTAAGACTTGAGAGCTCTTGATAGGAACAAAGCTTTCTATATGAGCATTTGCAAGGATATCAAATTTATTGGAGACTTCTAGGGTCTATGCATTCCTATGGGGGGATTCTTCCCCCAAATCTATCTAACTCACTGATGGTTCTTTCTTTCTCCTCAAATCATTTGATAATAAATTTAACCATCGATTTTTTTTATTTTTTATTTTATCGGTAATTGGTTGAAGCCTGAATAGCTTTTGACTAGAGCTATGAATCAGTGGGGACACAATAGGGGGGTCCATCCCCATTACATATCTTTGAATTATTATTATTATTATGTTTGATTAGATTGACCCCAAGACCTTCCCCATCCTATGGAAGGCCAAGAGTCACAGCTTAGAATTCCACTTCAGATGTCCCTATTGGGAATTGAACTTGGGTCTCCACAATGACAACCCAGTGTTTTAACCAGTTTAGCTAAACCCCTTGGACAACCATCAAATTCCTATTAATATTAGAGAACCTAATCTTAGGCGAGGAGCATTGGAATCATCATCCATGGGCACTGAGCAAGAGACTTTTGTTTTCTCCAAATACACTATTTAATTCTATCTAAGACCAACTAGTGGGCATTCTTCTTCCTAGTCTTATGGTATTTAGGCATCTCAAATTAAGAAAAAAAAAAATTAGAGTCTCCAAGTTGTGCAATGGCCTCAGTAATTGTTGAGTGAGTCAAGGCTTCAGACGTAAATGCCCCAAACTTGACATATTGATAAAGATTTGAAATCTCCTTAATAGGGTTGGAGATAACCAATTTAATAGTCGCTTTAAGAGAATCCAATTTCTCCATTAAAGGAGGGTGATTAGTATGGTCTATCTCGGTGGGGAGGATTCCTTATTTTCAGCATTGCCTTCTGAGATAGTTTTTGCAGATTTAGTATTATCATTGCCCACTCTCCTAGAGGTAAGAATAGGATAGTTTCTTCTAATATTCCATTCGCCTGTATAAATAAAACATGTGTTGATCCCCCCTAGGTCTTCAACAAGACAAGTGATGGGATCACTGCCCAAATTGATATCAATAAACCTAGGAAATTATTGTCCTAGGTTAATCGAGAACAAAACACATGCATCTAGATGAGGCACCAGGATAGGAGGGTTATCAAACCTAACTCTACTAATATGTTCGATAATTTACTGATGAAATTCCACAAGATAAGGGGAATATTCTTGATAACTATCCACCTAGGTCAAGATAGCGCAAGAATTTCATCATTCACTACATCACGGGACCAATTTAGGGCTCTAAAGGTGCAATTACCAATCACCTAGAACTACTTTTGCACAACCGCCACCTGAGATTTAGCATCCCTAAAGAAAATAATAAATAAGCCCTTCTAGATCATTCTACAAAAAGAAATATGGAAACCTAATTTCTTAACCCAGACATTTTTAATCCATTCATCCAAAAATTTCTTGGTCGGGCATTTCGCCACATCCACAACTGCCAAAAAACTTGCAATGTTCTTTAACCTAGAATTTTCTAAATCAATAGTTTTAGCCATAAAATCATTAGGAATGATAGATAAAGTAGGTAGGGGAGGGCTAGGGCACTTATCTCCTCCTCTTCCAATGTCATCGCTTTCAAAATCAGAGAAACTCACCAAATTAAACTTGGCTTCACAAGGAACAATGGGAGCCAAATCTATGAGGGCTTCTTTAAATGACTTCCCATTATTATTCTCAACCTCGTCCAATGAGGTCATTGGATGGTCGACATTAATTTGCCTTCTTCCAGAGGAGTCACCAATAGTGGCTCATAAACCTTCACAAGCACTTCTGGACGGATGACATACACAAAACAAGATAAAAATAAATGCAAAAAGGAAAACAAAAAACAAGGCACAGATAGGGCTTACCCTCGTGGAGGAGGTCTTACCACCTCCTCCACACAAGGGGTCGACCCCTACATCAAACTCCATGTCCACCCTACGCAGTTGCAGAGCCATTCTCTTGAGGTCTCCACAGATCTAGAGTTTAATTTCTAAAACCTTGGAGCCATAAAAGATTTCTTCGAACAAAAGCATTAAAAAAATCATTTTATGATGACTTAAAAAAAAAATCTATTTATTTAAAAAGTACAATAGTTGTTAAGAAAAAGAATATATTGTAATCTTATTTTTTCTGTAAACTTAAATGTTATATTTTTTTTATATTTACTTTTGAATTTAAGTTTTTTTCAACTTTTACTTATGATTTTAAAATAAATTTTACCAAAATTTCACTTAAACTTCTATATCTCAAAAATAGTTTATTAATTATATCTATTAAATAAATAAATAATAATTTTTTTACCGATTTATTAATTTATATATATTAAATATCTTATATTTATTTATCAATTATCTTAAAATATATATTTAAATAAATATTAAAAAAAAACTTTAATAGATTTTAAAGATTTCTTTGTAACAAATTTACAATAAAAAATCATTAATAAAAATGATATTTCTTTAATTTATTTAATTATTATATAAGTATATATAAACTATTTTTTATTTATATATTTTATTAATATTTAATTACATATAAAAATTAAAATATATATTTATTTAAAAATTATATTAATTAATAAAAAATAAATTTAAATTAAAAACTACAGTAATTTGAATTTGAATTAAAAATAAATAAATAAAGTCAAAAGTTATTTTAAATGAGTCCGCGACCCCATAAGAAGGGGTTGGCAACTCTTACCACAAGAAGCCACTCTATTAATAATCCTACACTAGCGGTTGGACCTGAGAAAGGTCCAATTTGTACCATTGATAGCAATTATAGCAATTTATCATATGAAGATGAAGAACATCATGTCTGAATTGTCATTCACATTAAAATTTTATAATATTAAAATGAATTTAATCATTCAAAATGCAAAATTCAGTCATTAAGAAGGGACAATGGGAAGGATATGCCCGTAGACAACAAAAGACAAGAATATTATCCCCATTACATATTTCCATAAAATCATCTCATTTACAACCTCCCAATCGATCTATCCATCTATTAAAGAAAATCATGTAACAGTTTAGGGTTGTATCATCTATGTGTCAGGCGGGATGCTACAAAATCAATGTATAAATGTATTTTCAAAATATTTATAGAGGTTGAATAAATAGAGAGCTTCACTTTCTTTGATCTTGAATAAACAAAGAGCTTCACTTTCTTTGATCTGTAAAACAACACAAGAAACAAAAATATTAGAATGGAAGGTAGTTATGAAAACAAAATAATTAATTCTTCTTGCCCTCTCTAAATTTGTAAATGTCTTGTATACTTATAAAATACTCAAAAATATTTTCCTTTCACCAGTTAAACTGAGCATCAGTTTAAGCAGATCCAATTCATTTTGATGATTGAGTTACATAGTGGTCAATTTTGTGGGAAAGGAAGTCTTTATCTAATGGAGATATGTGGAATAGAACCATATTGGTGATCTTCAGCATTGGATTTCAAAGAGTAGGAAATTTAGCTCAGCTAAAGTAGTGCATAATTCTCTAAAAAAGGTAGCATTTGGGTGCACAACATGGTGATTTTCATCACTATGGGATGATGAACATAGACATCATGATGTGGCATATAGGGATCTCCAATAAAAGATTAAATAAAATAAGTAGTGCCAGTCGAAGGATGCATACCTAATTTTGGAAAAATTCTAAGGTATATAGTGCTTTACCATCATAGGTAATTGTAGGTGAACTTCTTCCTTTGGTTGTGAAGCCTGTGTATGACATAGAAACTTGATAAGAATTTTCATGGATGGTATATAGATGAAATTCACTGAAAAATAATTCACGAAGCATACTTCTTTTTTATATGGAGAGTTGTTGCATTCGAGCTTCTTATTTTTTCCTTATTACCATGTATGGATTGTTTTCCATTTTTGTGTACTGCTCATAAGAGAATGTTGGGTCAATCTGGAGGTCTTCCAAGGATTTCACTCTGGAGATAGTAGTAAATGTTAGTCCTTGTATTTCTGTTGCACTGATATTGATGGTTGCCTTCTGTAGTGTTAAACCTTGTGCTTTATGTATGGTCATAGCTCATGCCATTTTTATTGGTAGTTGCCTAAGATTGCCTAGTGATACTAGTGTTATGGGTACAACTTTCGGGTCATTTGGATGCCACAAGGGATGATTATAGTTATCAAATCTGACCATGATATACATTAGTATGTCAAGTGCTTGGAGTTAGGGATATAAATTGTTTCAATTATCTCACCAAGAGCTCCATTGACAAGTCTTGTTTGTGTCCATATGTTAGTTGTGAGCACGATTCGTTGTCCTGATGATAGTAGGACTTTCTTTTCAAGTTGTTCATTGTCAGCCTCAATATTTGTTTTGCTTGTAGCCGTTGTAGCTCTACTTATTGCAACTGGATGATTTAATTCCTTTAATATTCATTTATTGTGAATGGATACCATATCATTAGTAGCAAAGAGGTGGAGTGCAGTGTCAAATTGCTTATTCACAATTGGCGCTAATTGTTCTTTTGTTCATATCATCCAGCTTTGTCAATCTTCTTGGGTCGGGTGTGCATTGCGTATGTTTAGTAGTGTTTGATGAAATTGTGATTGACGAATTTTCTTGTAGTATATTTTTAATACAACTGAATAGGTATGATTTTCCTGTACCCTCAATTCCTTGTATGATCACGTGTAATGGTTTGTTGAACACACTAGTGTTATGATTTGAGACTATCAAAAGTATTTTCTTTTGTTCCGTTGATAGCGTATTGGTGGGTGTATACTTTCTTGTTGGTACATGTTTGTCTTGGGTGGTTGTTTTCTTTATATTTGTAAATTATGATGCAATATCATGCAATTCATGTGGTATTTTAGTTTTGCCCCAATTATACTTGGTGTCAAATTCACGTTGGCCTAGTAATTCAAGTTTTTCCACATTGTTGTTGATTGTATGCCTCATTCTTGGGAGCAATTCCCACTCATTCATCTCTGATGTGGTAGTTATATTCCTTTTATCTTTGTTATTTTCTTCTTGGGGGCTAGCATTTTCTTCAATATGTCGGATGATGTGTCATACATCATATTTGTTTACATGCATTTCATGCCAATTGGTGATTATTGTGTCCTTGGTAACTCCTATATCAGTCTCAATATTTTGAAAGTGTTTATATAAGAGTAATTCACTCTAACAAAATGTTTCAAAATGTTCTAACTCTTCCTTGGGTATACTGTAGAATTTTGGGTAAATGTTAACAATGGCTTGTATTGTTCTCTCTTTCCATTTGCATGATTTACGACTTGCAACATAGGTGTAAGATCTTGCAAATTTGAGTAATGTGATTGTCTCTAGCTCTGGAGGGTGACCCATATAGGAGCGTAAGTAACTATTTTCTACTATAGTCACATTTTGTGTTTTAGTTAATTGGTGTAGCACTTTTTGTCCAAAATTTAAAGTTGTAAATGGTTTGTTACAAACAACAAGGGAAAATTTTTGCAGCATATGGCAAGTTTCTTGTGCACCGATATCACGTTCTGCTACAATCTTTGTCATGAATCTTCGATATGATACTACTGTGGGTCATCTCTTTGTTGATTTGTGGATATTCTTGTTATAATAGTAGTACAAATTTCAAATGTTCTCTCTGCTTTTAATGCATATTTGGCAATGTATTTCAGTACAAGTTTGCGTGATATGACAGGTTGGCAATCGATATTATCTCTCTATATTGAAATAATTTCTAGGTTGTGGATGTTAAGCTTATCATCGTTTCTTGCAGGTTCATATTTCTTTGTGCCTGTTTCATCACATAATAAGATCAAGGTAGGATGTTCTTTCCATGGAGCTTTATATCAGCATTCTAGTTTTCTACCCTTCTTCTGTAAGCATGTGCTCTCTCTGCATTTTGTGTGTCTTTGCACATGATTCACTAACTCCTCATAATCATCCAATGGATTTGTGGCTACTATCTCTATTGTGTTTAGGAGGCATGGATCATCATGTGGAGATCAGTATATCTGGTTGTTCCTATGTGTTGTGGAACGAGGGTTCCAAGCACTTACATACTTATCAAAAAAAATTCTTGCTTTCTCAACATCTCTGTTATTTTCCCAATCTAGGTTGTCCATGTCTGGTGCATCTTGGAGCCACAGGAACCCATGTACATGTGAATTTCCTTGGGGTTTCTATTCATATCTATACCAATAATCTGTAACACCAAGGATTTTTTCAATAACTTCTTAACGGAATATGGTGAATCTTTGATGTAGGTATAATGATGTTTTATGCAGGTTATTAATGACATTTTCAAGATGATGCTTATTTGAATGCATGGAAAACTCCATATTATTTGAGAGGATTTGTTGGAGATCTGACCACGTTGTATCAGCTGCTCTTAGTGTGAAGAATGGAGTGGGAGACCCTATTTGGTTAATCATGTTATTTAATTCCATACAACACTTGTTTCAATATGGTCTGGTCCCTCTCATGGAAGAGCCAAAGATCTTTGTGAGTTGTGAGTTGGGGAGATCTTTCAAGTGTGCACGTAAATTCTCAATAGTGGTTGGTAAGTTCTCCTCAGCATTTTTTTGAATGAACTATTGCAAGAGATTGGCTCCTATGACGCATCATAAGGTTGTAGATGTAGTATCAAAATCTTAGATGTTGTCCAAATCTTTGATCATGGAATCACATTAAATGCAATACATATTCATGCATCTTTATTTCTCGAGTTCTTGGTTGCATTTTTAATCCAATTACACTTGGGAAGAGTGTTGGAAATGCCATATCAAGTAGGCCCTTGGTATTATATTCATTAATTGGGGATAAGCCTATTTCTGGCCAATCAATGATGTTATTTGTGGTTTCTGCTAACTCTAGTGTTTTCTTAATTATCTGTAGTTCACGGTGTTCGCTTGGTAGGTGGGATATAAATAATGATGAACTAGTTATTGTAACCTCAACTTGGTCTTCATCAAGGCCATCTTCATTGTTTTTGACCATTAGATTATCATTCGCTTCAATGGTGTGAAGCATGTTTGATACATTTGTTCTTTCCTCGGGGATTTGGTTTAGGTTGTTATAATCTATTGACACATCTTTATAGCATGGGTCATAGTAGTTTCCTTGAGCCTGGGGTCTGAAAACTATAAGGACATCTATGTCTTCCAATTTATGTGGGAGCATACTTGCAATGTTCTGTATGTCTTGTGGGAAGCTAATTGTATGGCCACTGTAATTATATTGGCCTTTAATAGTATGGGTAACCTATAATATAGGGTTCACTCTAGCAATGAGCATTTCTTCTACTTGCATGAATATCTTCAGCATAATAAGTTGCTCCCCTGGGTCCATGTTACGGAGTGGTAAGAACCGGTGTATGCCCTTTTCATTAATGCAGCTCCTACAGGTAGGGGTTTGGCATGATGAGTGTGAAAGCATACTTGGGTATAACTCTTTGCATATATTACATATTTCCAAGTTAGAAAGCACGTCTATTTTCCTACAAAATCTTTTCATTGTTGTCATGAATCTAGCATTAGCATTCAACCCGACTGTTTTCTTTGTTTGATATTGTTCTTGTACTTGTAGTTTTTGGTGAGCTTGAGGATTTGTCACATTTGCAAATTTTTCATTCACAAGGTTATTTTCATTTTGTTCTTTTCTTTTCAAATGCCTACGTATAGATGTTTTCTCCCTATGGCTGGCATAATCTATCTGGCTTCTTTTTCAACTTACTTCTCTTTGATCTTGCATTTGTTTAAGGTGATTGGTGGTTCCTTGAGTGCTGGAGCCAGCCATCTAATTGTAGTATTCATCAGGAAAAGCATACACATCTTAACAAGGAATCTTTGAACTAAACATCAACACTACAATATAATATGCATGGAACATTTCATATTGGAATGCACAATTTATGTATTTTGCATTAGTCCGAAGGGAGTCTTCTAGAAAACAATTTAAATTATAAACATTAAGTTTACATTTTTTTTAGTTTAAGAGTGTTCAACATTCAGAATTGCAAAGTGTCCAAAGTTTCAATGTTGCATCTTGCATTTTATTAAAGGGCATTCAAAAGCCCATAGTGGTGTAGGGTTGTACCAAAATGGATGTGCCTCCCACATAGGAAGCATCACCTCTATCTAATCAACTGATGTGTTTCTTTTGTTCACACTTTATTATTCCCCATGAAGTAGGCTTCAAACACTTGCAGCCAATGTAATTGTAGGGTAAAACCCCATTTCCAACATTCCCCTAAGCCAATGCTACACTAATATTTTGTGTAGGGTAAGGGCATCCATCTAAGCATAAAGGATAGAGAAATTTCATCATGTTTTAGCTTCATCTGCCTAGTAGTCGTGAAGTAAAAAGTGGAAGCATAAACAATGCACATGAACTGTTTGACAAAATGCCTTAACAATATAAATATACACAAGGCACATGAACTATTCGATAAAATGTCCTTTGCAAGATCTCAAAACATAGATAAGGGATAAGAACTATTTGACGAAATGCCATAAAGAGTGTTGTCTAATGTAATGCAAATATTTTCATGTAGACTAGTTTATCATAATGCTTGATCATCCAGAAAATTTGTTTGACAATTTCCTCAATGAATTAAATAATCATGATCGCAGAATATGCACTTGTAATATAAAACATAAACTCAAAATTATATGCACATATATAGTTTCACTTCCAAATAGCTTTCAATGCATATTTGACTCATTTGAAATCAAGTTATCAGTAGAGTTCCCAAATTAACAAGAGTTGCATTGAATCTTAGTTTGGTTTTGAAGGAAAAAATCTTAGATTCATGGAAAATTTTACCAACTTAAGCATATTAAGCTTTGTTTTCATCTTTTACCTTATTTCTTCATTTGGTGAGTTCCTTTTTTCCCATCTAATGTATTCAATTTGTGAGTTAACAACAATTGGTTGGTTTTAAATTGTGGAAAAACCACACTCAAACCATTTACCACATACAATTAATGAAAAAGCATCAATTGGTAAAGCTTTACAACTTAAAAAATCAGACAATCCTTTATCATTTGGAGTCTATGTAAAAATGATAGCAAGATTTCGCAAATAGGCAATCAAGATAAAAGGTAATTTCCAAGTATGCCCATAACAAATTGGCATTCATGATTCATTAATTTACATTGCATACACATAGTCAGACACACACACGTGCACACATGCACACACACACACACACACATATATTTTGGTATAAGGAAGATTGACTATCTATTGTATTATATAGGGGTAAATTATATTTTCACTCAGTTTACAACTGCATGTTGATTCTATTTACAACTGTATGCTTCTTTTGCTAGTATTTTTAGACAACAATATGACTATTTGTATGACTATTTATGAATGCTTTATGTACTGGCTAGGGGTAATAAGATCCTTGACTGTATTTACAACTATGTGCTATCTTTAAGGATGGAGGCTTGTATCAGTACACATTTCTTTTATTTTTTCAAGAAGTATACTGCTCTCTGAGGGAAAATCTAGTTGCTTTACCTTGGTGATGGTAATCTTCGGCCGTTCTTCATTATTGTATGTTTCATGTGTGCATGTTAGGTTCAAGAGGAATTGATTATACGTCATGTTTTTTATTACCTCTGTGGAGCTTTGCTCGTCATTGTCATCGAATTGAAGCATGCATAATGTTTCTGTAGGCATGCCCATAAGTTTTATTGCCCCTTCATCAAATGCAATTTCCCATATTGTATCTGTGTGGTCTTGTGGGTTTGTCTAGAGGATGTATCTATAGTTGCACTCAGACAAGGTCATGTTACACTTGGAACAATACCAAGTTTCTTCTTCGGTCTCATCTAATCATTTCTTACATGGTTTTCCATTTACTTGGGTGGGACATGTTGGATAGCAAAATGACTTAGATTTTATCTATTGTGTCGTTACCTTTAGAATGCAATAGAAGGGTTTCACTGAAGTTGATGCATGTGCCTGGATTTCACTAATCGTCATTCTTTGAGGGTGGGAGTTGGTGCAGCAAGATGATGCACAATTCTTTGTCTAGTGTGAACATTCTGGTTCTATAAATCTTTCAACTAGGCCAATTCCTCTATAAGAGGGTCTATGGAGAGGCTTGTTTTAAATGTTGTACCTATTACCTTTCCATTGAATTCACACACACGACCATTTTTTATAGCAAGAGTAGTCATTTCTTGTAAATAATGCCTTCGTCAGAGTTCAATACCTTCCTTTTCTGCCATTGCACCCCATAGTGTAACATCGATGGTTGCTCGAGTCATGTCGACTAACTTAATGGTACACCTAGGAACCTCTATACCATCTCTTCTACATATCATTGAGCTCGGATCAACACTAATGACAATTCCAATTACGTCAATGGTTGAGTTGTTATTTATAGTAGCCACTTGATCAAGAGTTGTGAAAACATATATGTGCTTGGGTATAGAAGAGTCATCATTGCAGGCAGTAACCTTTGAATCATCTACCAAGGTTCTTTCTAGTCCACTGTTGAGTTTGTTGTAAATTTTATTGGCTGGCTTTATTGCTCCCCGAGATAATGTGTATGTCACTCCAACTTGGATGTTATCATAATAGGACATACCTTCGATGTCTACGATGTCAAAGCTAAAAACGTGGCCACTTGCTTTTAATGTATTATAGTGATAGATGCCCTTCTTTACTAGGACACGGCCCTTGATGGTCCACCTTGGTTGGTAGGGATTCAATTTTTTTATAGGAGTTATTTTCATAAGTGTGTTGCCCACGTTTTGAGGTGCCTTGACCCCAAACAATTCTTTTTGTCGCCTGGAACCCTTACATTTTATGGATGTGCTTGGCTCTATACTTGCATCGCATAGAGGAGGTGTAATTTTTTCTACCTGGTTTTTCTGTTTTACACAAAGGAAGATCAGATATCCAAGTATAGCATGTGTTCTACATACAATTTCTAGGTTTAGAATAACAATCCACCTACACAATTCAACAATGAAAAACAAAATACTATAAGTACTACATTCTGTAAAATGTAAAGGTTCTATGAACTTTGTTGGAATAATAGTAGGCTTATTGACTCACCAGGACCCATGCGAATTCGGGAAGATGTATTTTGTTAGATGTAGTATGGAGCCAACCATGAGTCATTTAGAATCTATGTCATTGTTATATTTTTTTGGCAAGCATGTCTTTTTTTTGTGTACGCCATCTGAAATATCAACTCTATAATGATTACAATTCTTGGGTCCATCCCCAAAGTTAGATATAGCAGATATTTGGAGACATGGAGACACAAGAACGGACCCGTCATACATAAGCTGGATTGCATTTTCAGTTAGTGTGTCTATTAGACAAGGGATTAGGATGTTTCCTGCAAAAATAGGAGCAAACTACTTCATTGCACTATACGACTGGTCAACAAAAGGTTGGATTCATTAATAACAACTCACATAATAGACAATGTGTATGTATCAAGCCTTCAATAACAACATTATACATCACTGAGTAGAAGCAGCAACAGTGATAATAACATGTAATGAGATTGTAAAGAGATCAACAATGTCACCATTATACTCAAATTGTGTGGAGGACAACAAGGAGGGTTGGGTATGCTAGAATAATATGCAACCATGGAGATGTGTTGATGAAATGCAATTGTGATCCTTGGGACAATTACATTGGGTGAAAACTTTATTGAGGATGTCATTAGTTGTTATATATTGTGATTTTTGTTTTAAAAAATTGATGTATCTATTGTGTGCTCTCTTATTCATGGTGTCAAGTAAGAATTTGTACAAAAGTGATGTTGGAAATAGTTTAGGAATTCCTAATGCCTTGTAATGTTGATGGTGGGTACCCATGTATGCTACTGCTCCATTTTCTTTGAAATGTTTTTATTGTATAACATGTAAATTACTCTGTCATGCATCCTTCAAACAGGAAAATATACTATGGTAGAAGACAAAGAGGCTTTTATGCTTGTCAATCCCTATAATAAGGGTAGACGGTAGAAGAGTTCACTAAAACATAGGCAGATTTTCAAATTGAATGTAGTAATCCATAATTGAGAAACAATTATGGTTGAAGTATATGACTTCAAAATTCCTATAATGTTCAGGAATTCTATCAAATAGTTTCAGCATGGTCAAAATAAATAGCCATTGAATGAGTTCATATGTTTTATAATTATGTCAAACAATTTCAGCATGATCAACATAAATCAACAAGAGATGAAGTAACCTTCTTAAGGGCACCAAAAATCCTATGTATTTTTTGAGTGGTTGTAGGGGCCACTTGATTTATATACCCAACGTACTATATAAAGTACTAAAGTTATAGAGATCATAAAGACATGATCCCTAGTTCTGTCATACATGCTCTCTATAGTATTTATTATCTTCAATCCATTGGTTCAGGATCATTAAATGCACACAACTTTTGAATGGCATATTTTATTAGAAGTAGCAACAAACAACAAATTTGTAACACATCCAACAATGAGCAATACTTGCAAAATATATATTACATGGCTCAATGAGTACATCAAGGGTATACTATGTTCAAAGAGGGTATAATTTGTACGTTAAGTGTACAATATGTCAATTTTAATTACACAATATATACATCCAATAAGAATAGCATCGAGAAAAATGCTCAGCTTCAATATATTCATGACATTCCAAAAACCAAAAACCAAGCATGGATCCAATGGCTTTCAAAGTGCATCTCTTTTATAAGTTTAGTTTATCTAGGGATACCAAACATTGTCGAGGAAACTGAAAAAGGATATTTTCATGTCCATGGAATGATGCACACCATGGAGCTCTTGATATCACAATTCTCATAGTACATTATAATACTATTGTAAGACACTGCATGTAGCATCATACGTGTGCATGGTTTCTTGGAATACTTCAATCTCATAGGTCTGCACGTGATCTAGATTTGCACATGCTTTCTTTAAATCTTTGACAAGCTTGTGACAGTGTTGTAACACATTCATTGACAACGCTTCAATTTTTGTCTAGCAAGATCCAGGCCAATGGACGAAGGTGGAACCCATTTTGGATACTACATGATTGTTTAGTAGTGTAGGCACCAGGTTTGGTGATGGTTGCTTGTTTTACACACCACCAGGTATGCCAACAATATCTCCAAGTCTATCACAACTATTCATAGCCTGTTGGCATGAGGTAATGTGAAAGTAAGTCAACATAAGGCCTAAGACAAATCAGTGAATTTTATTTATGTTAAATATCTTATTTCTATGGTAGGCCTTCAATTTGTTTGATCTATGTGTCTGTTTTAGATGAAGTAAATCCTAAACAAAAAAGATAATGAATTTTATAAAAATTAATCATTAAAATCCACACGAGGAGGCTAAAATCATAACAATACTTGAGACCCTAGTCCTCAAGCTTCATAGGGAACAATGATGACAACATCAACATAGCACAATACACAGTAAGAAGTAGTTTAAGAATTGTACCAAGAACAAGTGTCGCATGTTTCACTTCAGAGTACAAATTTATATTGATTGTTTCTCTAACATGATCATTGACGACATAGTTCACCAATGCTCTTTAGCTAGCACAATGTGGAGCCTCCTCTTGCTCAAGATGCAATGAGATATTTGGGTTACAAAGTGAAGAAAATTGCATCTAACAAGTGAAACATGGGCACCTCTTCATGGGTTTTCTTCTGCTTTGACTATTTTTATATCACCAGCATCCAGCGTTAGGATCTTATTGGATCAAGATGTTCCATGTAGAAATATTTTTTATGCATGGAACATGAAAATTATAGTCTATTCATCTATGAACAATTGCAAGTTCACTCCCATTAACCTTCCTATAAACAAAATTTCATTATATATAAGAATAAAGATGGAAAGTTCTAAATTTACATGGCTTTAGAGTTTACTATTTTAAAATTTAAACTACCATGAGTGCTAGGGGGTTTCTAGGAACATTCAAATGAGAAGTGAACAATGCTCAACCTAATGGTGTATTCATGGTTTCCAAATGAAGATCCCAAATGGCATGATCTTTGGGAGTGATATTTCCTCTTAATGCCAAGAAGTTAGCAATATGGTGATTACCAAACAAAGCAAGTCATTTGGATCAAATATGTAATTTGAAAAGATGCTTTAGACCTAGAAATAATTCTAGCTACAAGGATGCCGAAAAGAATCTCATTGCAAATAAACTATACTGCTGCTAAACCATGTAAATGCGGCAAGTGTGTTTAACAATCCAAAAATTTTGTAGTACACATTAAAATAAGGGGTTGAGATGTTGTCCTTCCTACCATTCAAAAATTATTTGTATCAATGTAATCCTCAATTAGATTCATTTTTTACCTGATTGATTGATTTTGACAATTCCTACTCTCCTCTACCATCTGAATGAGGCAAACGTGTTTAACAATTCAAAAGTTCTCAAGCTTGTTTAAAAAAATGGAGCACTCAACTTTATATTTATACCACATTCAAGGAAGGAAAAATTCATGAATCCTTGCTAACTGGCTCGAAAAAAAATTAAAATTTTAACAGGCAAATATAAAGATTTCAAGCTAGCCGACTTGATGGGAGTTAATTCAAATTTGCAATAAACAAGAATCATTGCCTAGGTAGGATCTTGGGAGGAGATTGTGAATTCAACATGGAGAGCTATATAGGCAGTTTAAAAATGTTAGGATAACTGGTGGACAACTGAGAGGGGGGGTGAATCAACTGTCAATAGATTATATCAATTAATCCACTTTACAACCTTAAATCAGAGCACATAAACATTAAATATCGGAATAGCAGAAATAGATACCAGTAGAAACAAATACCGGCAAACAATACAACTTAACAATGAAACAAATAATCAACACAATGCAGCCATACCACATAACACCATGATTTATACATGGAAAACCCGATAAAGGGAAAAACCACGATGGGAAACCTACCCACAATCAAATGATACTTCTGCAGAAAGTATGTGATACAATGAGGGGCCTGCACATGTAGGAAGGCACACTACCTAGAGCCACTGCTCATTACAAAAGAGTCTCATTGAATACAAAGAGGTTATAACCAACTCAAGATAAATGGACAACAATCCAATAGAATGAACTGCCATAGATAGCATCTACCATGCCTGATCACAGTCTCAATTAAGCTCAATACCAGAGGCCTTTGACCTCTTATATAAACCCAATTCAATCTTCAATGATCAACCAAATCCTCTGCCTAAATGATATTACATTATTTGCACATTACATTTCCATGCCTTGTCCATCACCACAATCTACAATGAGATCTTACATCAATTTATACAAACCCTAAGGCCTAAACCAATTAGGTCGGCCACCTAAAAGATATTACAATAATTTCATTGCATACATACATATTACAATGATATGCCATGTCATCTTTAGACCAAAAAAACATTAACCAATCCATAAATCATCCCAGTAACATGTAGAGAACACGTTAACATGACACCGGTCCATAACCTAGATAGGCACCAGACCTATTCTTGGTCCACCATGCCAAAGAGATGTCTCCAACCAGTCAAGGATCGATCAAGGATCACCTTATGCATCATGAATTCCATCTATAAGCCGCACCAACACCACTTATTCATCCTGTCAAAGATTCTTAGTAAAATCTCTACTGGTAGAACCTTAAACCCTTACTAGTATAGGCTTACTAAAGTGTAAGATAGCATCTGATCACCAAGTCAATACCAACTGACCAAAAAATGCTTCAAGAACATGTAACACATAAAACCAAACATACAACATTGATCCAAACATGTCGTAAGTGTCCAGCATATAGTCCCTTCTGCCGGTAACACTAGATATTTTGTCGGTAACCAAAACCTATCTGTCGATAAGCAACCATAATAGCTATTGTTGACATCAATGACAAAACATCAATGCAACATATAATCAATCTACCCATAATCAATTCTTCTATATTTACAACAATCTCCCCCTTTGGCATTGATGGCAATAATAGATGTGAAAAAGAAAACATCTAAGTGTCAAGAAGTGCCAAACAATTCTCATGAAAAACTGACTCCCCCTAAGGAGTGCAATCCAATCTGAATATAATCCATAATCATGATTTTTCACATATAATTCTCCCCCTTTGACATCAATGCCAAAGATATGACATAGATATCAAAAATTTTGTGAATCTCAAAGCTAACTACTCCCCTTGAGTTGTAGCACCATTACATCAATTTGGAGTTAAGGATAAAGTTGTTGATCCATACTGGAATGATGCACTACACAATCAGCTAAGTTTTTGTCGGAGGGGTAGATACGCCTAACCTGTCTCTCAAATATTCAAATGATTCTTTAGATAGTGGTTTAGTGAATATATCTACAATCTACTCTTTAGTGTTCACATAAACCAATTTGACTTCCTTTTCTTCTACCTTGTCCTTTAGAAAGTTATACTTTAGTGATATGTGTTTAGTCTTGGAGTGAAATGCCAGATTCTTAGACATGTCAATAGCTGCAAATTTATCACAGTAGATAACTATTGTCTCACTATAATTTACCCTGATATCCTTCAACATTTGCTTCATCCACAAGACTTGTGTACAATTAGTTGTTGTTCCAACATATTCAGCTTCTGCAATAGATAAAGAAATGCATGACTATTTTTTGTTGATCCATGAAACCAATTTCTTTCCAAGAAAGAAATCTCCACCAGAAGTGCTCTTCATTTCATCAGTATCGCCTGCCCAATCTAAATCTGTATATATGCATAAAGTGAAGTTATCATCTCTAGAATACCATAAGCCATATTTTGTTGTTCCTTGCAAATACCGGAATATCTACTTTACTGCACATTCATGATTTTATTTAGGATTACTTTGATATCCTTTAACAATACTCATTGCATTCATAATATCTGGTCTATTTTGAGTTAGATATAACAAGCCACTAATCATAGACTTATAACTTGTTGAATTTACCAATGCAAATGTGTCTTTGATAGATAATTTCCCACTTGTCACCATAGGAGTACTTACCAGTTTGGAATTATCCATACCAAACTTCTTCAACAATTCCCTTAGATACTTTTTTTGAGAGATAAAGATGCCTTTGTCAGTTTGAGTAATTTGCAAACCTAAGAAAAATATCATTTCACCAATCATGGACATTTTAAATTCATTCTTCATATTATTAGAAAATTCCATGCACAATTTATCTTCTCCTCCAAAAATGATATCATCAACAAATACCTCAATAATCAAAATATCATCATCAATGATCTTCTAATATAAATTATTGTCATCACCGCCTTTAGTAGAACCAAGCTTCAAAAGATATTTATCCAACCTTGCATATCAGGCTCTAGGAGCTTGTTTCAATCCATATAATATTTTCCTTAGCCTACAAACCATATCCTTGTCATTTGTCAGTGAAAATCCATCAAGTTGCTCAATGTATACTTCTTCCTCAAGTTCACCATTCAAAAATGCACATTTAACATCCATTTGATAGACCTTATAGTTCTTATATGTTGCATAGGCAAGAAATAGTCTAACAACTTCAATTCTAGCTACAGGTGCAAATGTCTCACCATAATCAATTCCTTCCATTTGATAATATCCTTTACAAACCAGTCTAGCCTTGTTTCTTATAACTTGACCATCCTCATTTAGTTTATTTCTAAAAACCCATTTAATTCCAATAACATTTTTATTTTTAGGCCGGGAACTAAAGTCCAAGTCTCATTTTTCTCTATCTAATCTAATTCATCTTTCATAGCCTTTAACCAATGTTTATCTTTGCAAACTTCAATAAAAGATGCCAGTTCAACTTGAGAAATAAGACATACCTCTTTATTTGTGATTCTTCTTCTTTTCATAACTCCCTTGTTCCTATCTCCAATGATTTGGTCTTCAAAATGATTTAATCTTACATACCTTGGGGTCTTCTGAACTTTAGGTTCACTGATCTGATCATTAGTCATAGTTGAATTTTTTGATTGTATTGATGTAACTATCTCACTATCTTGTATTGGTTGAGGCATTGTCGGTTCAATTATGATCATTTCCACTACCAGTTCCCTATAATATGATATAGATTGATTTCTGTATTGTTCATCCACTTTCATATTTGCGCTCTCCACAATTTTATGCAATCTTTTTTTAAAATATCTATATGCTTTTCTCTTATTTGAATAATGAAGAAATATTCCTTCATCACATCTAGGATCAAACTTCCCAATTGAATCATCCCTTTTGATATAATAATTAATTCCAAAAATTCTGAAATATTTAACAGTAGGTGTATGTCCAAACCATAATTCATAACGAGTCTTATCGGTTTCACCTTTGATATGAACTTTGTTGAATGTGTAGCCTGTTATACTCACTACTTCTCTCCAGTAGATGTGAGGCAATTTGGCTTTCATCATCATGGTTCTTGTTGCATCCAAAATGGTTCTATTCTTCCTTTCCACTACTCCATTCTACTGAGGAGTCTAAGGTGCAAATAATTATCTCCTAATTCCATTTGTCTCACAATAACTGTTAAATTCATGAGAAGTGAAATCACTGCCTTGATCTGATCTTGGACATTTGATTTTCAGTCCAGTTTCAATTTCTACCTTTGCTTTAAAGATCTTGAATTTCTCAAAAACTTCAGACTTCTGTTGGTGAATATTTTGTCACTAGCATACCAATGACAAAATATATGATTCACACATGGCTATGTTGAGAAATTAATCTCTCCTCTCATCAAGGGGAGGTTCCCTTTGAAATTTCTTCTCTAATTAATAAGAAATTAAAATCTATGGGTTAGTTTCAGGCATATAACTCTCTTTTTTCAGAGTCTATGTATTCTCCCTCCACTTTGTTACAATTTCCCTATCACTTTGATACTTAAGGAAATGAATGAAGTAATCCAACAAACTATACCAAAATTTTATAAGAAAGAAGCACAAAATCATTCTTGAGTATAACACTAACTTAAACTAATTATCACAATGGTAAGGAATTCAACTTGCAGCTCAAAGTCTTCAAGTATAATTCCTTAATCCTTAAAACTACAAGCAATAGAAGCAATACAAAGCCTACTACTAAACACTTAACAATAGAAAATTTCCCAAATATTCAAGGAGCACAAAGTCTACTTTCACAATTCAAGAGCTCTTTTACCCACTTAACAATACCTCTGATATCAAGAAATTCAAGAACATATATAAGTCATGAACGTAAGAACATCAACTCATATAAACAATTTTTGACACAACACAAAGTTTGGGATCAAATAAAATTGCTTTCTTTATTTGCTTGATTCAATCTTCACAACAAAAGCTCAAAGTCTTAGTTGAGGAAAAAATTCAGCAGAGTTTTTCTTAGCATAATTAAAGATTAAAAAATTTACAAAAGAGGGTCCTCCTTAAATAGGAAAAGAATGGAGAAAAATGTGGGCACAATTGACTAATTCAACTACATAGTCCCACTTAACTACAACTACAACAGAAAGAAATTGTGCAACTATGAGAGAACTAGCAACATCTAATGATGCAACTACATGAATAGAAAATGTTAATAGGGGACACTTTATTCATTTTTCTCCTCCTCATTTGATTTATTGAATTCTTCAAACTTAGTCAGGATGGCCTTCATCTCTGCTTTGTCCAACAATGGGGTAGAATCTGTGATCACAGGAACATGGGAAATCATATCCTCAACCTTTACATATTTCTTTTTCCTGTCTTTCAGCATGGATACGAGGACCTCAAAACTGACTTGGATCTCCAGTAACTTATCGAATGCACCAAGCAAGAAATCTTGTCTCATGTAGTGATCCATTAAGGAAAGAAATTCCTGCGTGATGGCATCACTAGTAACGAGATTCTGATTGTCATCATACAGATAACAAGGAAAGTCAGCAATTCTGGTAGCAATGAGATCGATCTCATCATCACCTTCCTTCCTCTCTTGATCCAGCTCTATAGTCATCAACCTTATTATCTCTTTCTTGTGAGACAATAGCGACAAGATTTGGATATATTTTTCCCTTGAAGGAACCACTTTATTTTCAACGAGGACGTCTATTTTGAAGTCCTCCGTTTTTCTCCAAATGGTTTTACTCTTCTCAATATCTTCAATCTCCCGAGATAGTGATGTTTTGACACTTTGTATCTGACTTTGGATCACTTCAAAATCGGCCAATAACCCAACTGTTGAACTTAGAAGATGAGACCCTTCTGACTTCAGTTGTGCAATCCACTCATCCATCACTTGGCCCTTGGCTCCTACCTATTCAATTTTCTTAAGAGCTTCAGTGTCCATTGAGGATCCTATGGGCTCAACTTCCTGAGAGGATTGCATAACTTTTAGAAGAATACTAGTCAATTGTTCACATTTCTATTTTAATTCATTCTTCTCATCCCTCTCTTGGTCAAATCTCTATAACAAAGAGTTAAAAGTTATCTAAAAATCCAGCTTAACACTCTCATGTGTCTCCACTCCAAGCTCTACAGTTTGCATGGTGTAATCCTTAGGTTGTAAATCATCTTTATTCTTATCCAATGATGGTACCATGACCTCAACATACTTCCTTTTAGAAGTTGGGTCTACTAACACCCGAGAGACAGTCTTTAGCTTCTTTGTTCCTTTGGGCTTTGGAGGAACCAACTGCTCAAAATCAAACTCATCAAACAAAATTACCTGTTTCTTCCTCTTAGGTGCTACTACCTCCATCCAAGGTGGTAATTTTGGATTGGTGGGTGGACTAGTAGCTTCTTGGTGAGTGTCACTTGGTATTTCAGGAGCAAATTGGCTTGAACTTGCAGCGGTTATAGATGTTGTTATTGATATCAATGTTGAAGTATCCAGTGATATGCTTGTTGATGTAATAACAGTTGCTGATGCTGACCTTTCTTCAGTTATAGCCATAGAGGAGAGAGTGGAAGGTGCAGTGGAAATAATTTAAGTACTAACCAGAGGTGGAATTTTTGTTATGACCGTCGTAGTGGAAATAACTTCAATGCTTACCAGAGATGGAATTTATGTTATGACCATCGTAGAAGGTAAAGTCATCATCTATTGTTCCACAAATGTTTTCTCCATATCTTCGAGAAACTCCAACATTGAAGATTTAATGGTGGTTGAAAAAATGTCATCCAGACTGGAAAAAATGGATAATGTGAAAAATTGTTGAGCAGTCTCTGACTGCATCATGTCCATGTCCAGGTCCTCATCATTCAATTCCTCCTCCTCTTGATCTGAGTCAGAATTGATAGAATGGATAACCACCTCTGAATGAGCTAGTGCCTGTGAAGTGGTAGTGATATTAACTTCACCAAGATGTAATGTCTCTTCAACCTGTGCTTCCTCTTAATGAGGAATTTCACCTTCTTCCGACTCCTTTCCTTTCTCAGTCTCTC
Organism: Cryptomeria japonica; assembly: GCF_030272615.1. Taxonomy (NCBI): domain Eukaryota; kingdom Viridiplantae; phylum Streptophyta; class Pinopsida; order Cupressales; family Cupressaceae; genus Cryptomeria; species Cryptomeria japonica. The sequence goes on from NC_081411.1 coordinate 593,533,805, forward strand.
TAGCGGGCTGTTGTTCTCGTTCATTTGTGACTGCCTCCGATGCTCCTGATGATGATTCACCTTTTTTGGACCCTTTAATTGTGAACTTGATTTTGGGTCCTTTCCCCTTAGATTGTGTTCCATGGGCCGAGGATAGTGCTTATGGATTTGCTCTGCTCTTGGTTCTTGTTTTAGCCGTAGTTGTCTTACCAACCAGGCCATCACTATTGTCATCATCTCCAGAACTAGCATGAATTTGTTTCATTCTAAGATTATTTTTTAACAACCATGCATTGGTATTCACAAAAATGGGAGAGATTCTTTGAGTGATAGACTTACTCTCCTTTTTCGACCATTGCACTGGTGAAAGTGGAGAGTCAGCAAGATTCTTTTCATAATAGACTGGGTCTATTATGTCATTAGTGTCTTCCATGGCCATTGGGATCTTTGCCAAATCTAAATTTTCAATCTACTCCAAGGTAAGATGGCTGAAATCCATCCTTCTTATGTCTTCTTCATCTTGGCAATCCACCCATACATCCTCAAATCTAAAAGCATGGGTGTAACTTATTTTAAGCTTGTTCTTCACGCCACGAAAATCAAAATTATTTTGTTCCTTGAATCTTCTCATAGTATTCCATTGCATTTCTTCCTCCATGTTCTTGGCCATGGGATTTGTCAAAATTGAGTACTTGCCAATAGACTCAGGGAACTTCAACCTGGTCTCATGTGCTTACGATTGCTTTTTCATGTACATAGATCAGTTGTCATCACAACTCCATGAGAATGATTTTGTCAGAAGGATACCTTGGTAAAATGAAAGGTTCACTTGAGAAACATCCTATCCAGATGTAAGTGAATGTTAAAAACTAAAGGAAAATGCATCCAAAATGAGACACCCTATTATATGCAAACTCTAATAATCTTTTATTTTGCAGGCTTTTATCAAACATAAATTTCCACATAGCAAAGAAAGCATCGTTAACTCTTCTGAAATGGCTACTTTGATTCTTGATTGTGAGTTGATCATAGTATTCCTAGACAGGTACTAATCTCCTGTCACCTTTGGTAGATAAACCTAGATATTTCCTCATAGAAGCAGCTGCATAAACCAGGTAAGAGGTCATATAAAATTTCAATGTCACTTTGACTTCTTTCAACTACGCACAGAGTGCATCATTGCTCTTCTCACCCCAATCAATCCTAGTAGCCCCTTTCTTGATTATATTTATGTAATAACACATCCATCTTTGAAAGTAATGAGAATCCTTTAAACCCTTCACTCTTGTGAACTTGGTGACCATATCATTGTACTCCTCATTCAAGTCACTTCTATGGAAATGCTTAGGCCATCGCGAGGTGGTAGAATTTCTAGCAGCAGAGAGGTACACTGTATTGATCACTTTCTTGCATTTGACCTCCATTTTCTCATAGTACTCCTGAACGCTTTCTTGAGAAATGTCGGCTACTTCCTCGACTGAAGAACCTTTGAAAACACTGTTGAAGAAAACACTATCCAAATTCATGATCACATTTTGATCAAAATCCCTAACCTGTCTTGTATTTGGATCGAAGTGATCAACTACTGCAAGTACAAAATCTAGATCATGAGCTGCAACTGGGAAGGAAGCATATTTATGCAACTCATATTTGATCAAGTTTGTTAGGCGGGAAGGAGCTTTCTCAACTCGATCAATAAATTCTTGCATACTGACATGACCTATTTTTGTATCTTTGATCTCCTTGATGTTTGAATCTACTGAGCTCTCCGAGTACAAATTCAAGTATTTATCATACTTGTAATTCATCTTTTTTGTTGATGTTTTACCCGGTGAAGATTCCAACTGACTCGAAGAAGGATCTGATTTGTCATGAGGGGGCCTTGACATTTGCAAATGACTGCATTCAACATTGAGGATTAGCTTCTTTGATAGTTATCATCATTATTAAAATCAAACTTCATTAACTAGATCGAAAAACTAGACTCAGAAAAGGTTTGGGAGCAAAACTGTTAAAAACTGGCAGGTCGGGGAAAAAAGCTCGACCTACACCTTAGGAGTCAAAAATTGCACATCAGACTTTAAAGTCAGATGTGCAAGGATAAAACATCTTTACTTGCATTTTAGACTTTAAAGTCCAACGTGAAATTTGGGGGAAAGTCATTGGCACATCGGACTTTAAAGTCTGATGTGCAAGTTAGAAAAAATCATTAGCACATCGGACTTTAAAGTCTGATGTGCTAGGATAAAAATCATTCAAAAGACCAACACATTGGACCTTAAAGTCTGATGTGTTGGGGAAGGGAAACCGATTGACATGTCAGGTTTTAAAACCCAATATGTCAATCAGACAATCTCCTCTCGCATATCGGACTTTAAAGTCTGATATGTGTGGTTTAACCCTCTTGCATATCAAACTTTAAAGTTTGATATGCGGAGAGTTATCTTCAATCATATGCCTGCATGTTGGGTTTTAAAAATTGACATGCAGGCGAAGGAAGAAGGGTAGGAAAACAAAAGGATCAAAGGGAAATCGGACTATAAAGTTTGATGTGCCCTCGATCTTGAGGAAAGGTTTAGGAGCAATCAAATTATAATGTTCGATTGCCCTCCGACAACAGAAAAAACCCGAAAGGAATGAAGAAAAATAAGGGCAAAGTGAAAGGGAAAACTAGAGAACAAATAAAACCTACCTAAATCCACATGGCCAAAGAAAATCAAGTGACTGGCAATGAATCAAAGTCGAATTCGCAAGTAGAGGAGACGGAGGGCATGCATAGAGGAGAAATCTCAAGACAAAATGAAGAAATAACCTCAAAAGATTAATAAATAACCCCAAAAATAAGTAATGAATGTCCTCATTAAATGTTAATCATGCCATGCATGTCGAACTTTAAAGTTCGACATGCAGGACTAAACCCCTTGGCAGTCACACTTTAAAGTCTAATATGCATGTCATGAAAAACAACCTGCAATTCAAACTTTAAAGTCCGACTTGCAAGTGCAAAGATCTTGCAGGTCGGACTTTAAAGTCCGATCTGCAAGAGAATGATTACCTGTAGGTTGGACTTTAAAGTCTTATATGTAGGGGAAAACCAAACATTTGCACATCAGACTTTAAAGTCCGATGTGCAATTCCCTTTGAAAAGAAGGAACCCTGCAGGTCAGACTTTAAAGTCCGACCTGCAGGTAAAACTACAAATCTTAAAAAAAACATAAAAATGATAAAAATGAAAAGCAAAAAGCTAAATGAGCTAACTGATAGAGTTGATCAAGCTCTCCCAAAGAACGTGAGGTATGAAAAGGACCAGTTTTGTAGGGTTGCTTCATGATTTTAGTCATGCTGAAATCAAGGACAACAGCTGGCTCTAACTGGGGAACAAGCTGCACCACTTGAAGCTTGGAGAATCCAGAACTCTGAGTGCCTATATCCATTGGGCTATAGAGTCAGGCGATGAAAAGACTAAAAAGAAAAAACTATACAAATGTTACAATAAGTACAACTTCCTTTTACATTTCTCTTTATTGAGTAAAGAGCTTCAAATATTCTCCACTATGAGGTAGCGAGAATGGGGTACCATCCGCATATGCAATTAAGTAGCTATGCTCACCACATATTTCATAAATAGTGAAGGGACCTCTCCATAAGGAGTCAAACCTTCCATGCAAACCCTTCCATTCCCTTCTCTTGTCCCATAACAAGACTTGATCACCAATTGAGAACTCACGAGAAGTTGTTTTCTTATCAAATAACACCTTCACTTGGCTTTGGTGTGCAACAATCCTATCAACCACTTCTGCTCTTGTTTCTTCCAACTGAGAAAGAAACACAATCCGCTTATCAAGTGAATCTTAATAGGTTTCATCTTCAATGGCCTTGGCAATCTTTAATGCTGGAAGTTCTACAGTGATAGGAATCTCAGCATTCAACGCATACAGAAGTTGAAAAGGTGACATACCGATCACTCTTTTCAGAGTTATATGATCTGCCCACAGCGCATCATAAAGTGCTTTATGCCAAGTCTGTTGTCTATCATCAACAAGCTTCCTCATAATAGTAACCAAATTCTTGTTGCTTGACTTGGCCTGACCATTTCCTTGCAGATAATAGTTAGATGAGTGTGAAAGGGTAATACCATAATCGAAGCAAAAGTCAATGATCTCATAAGATGAAAAATATGAAGCATTATCAGTTACTATCTTATGAGGAACACCAAACCTTGAAACGGTGTTTTCCTTCCAAAATTGACAAACCACCACCAAAGTAGCTTGCTTAGTTGGAATTGTCTCCACCCACTTAGTGAAGTAATCTATCGCTGTGAGAATGTATATGTGACCTACACTAGATGTCAAATTGATAGGTCCAATGAAATCCAATCCCCACTATTGAAAGGGCTCTTCAATTACAACTGGCTTAAGAGGGAGTGCAGCTACCTTAGGCTTACCCACAAATTGTTGACATTGCTCACATTTGTGAACCCAACTATATGTGTCCTTAAACAATTTCAGCCAATAGTATCTAGCACACAAGATTTTTTGTGCAATGACAAGGGCAGAGAAATGTCCACCACAAGCAAGATCGTGAAAAGCTTGAAGTAATCTTACTTGTTGTTGTTTGTCCATGTAGTGCAGGAAATTGCCATCTAAACCTTTCTTATACAAACCATTGTCCCATAGGACAGAATTCATCACTTTAAGCTTCAGGGTTCTCCTTTCATTACATGACAAGTGCCCAGAATAGTCTCCGTACATTAAGAGATATGCCAAGTTAGAATACCACTCATCAGTGGTGCTGACAAATAGAACTTTGGGAAGATCTAGATTCATACCTTCATTTTCCAGTACCACTTCATCAATTTATTTGTTGTCAGCTATCAAATGGCATAGACCTTTTCCATGAACCAACTTAGTGGGCTTAATTTTCATTTCATATTCCTGAATCTTAGCAACCCAGTTGCCCCTTTTAGTTCCAAACTCTTGTTGCATCAAAATTGGATTGACAACAGCATCAAGAACAAGAGTGGTGACATGTGAATTCAGAATATAAAACCTGAAATGTTTCACTGCTTTAACAATGACAAAAGCATGCTTATCCATTTCTGAGTACTTCAACTCATGAGCTTTTAGCAAATAACTCATGAATGCAATGGGCAATTCCACACCTTCAGTATTTTTCTGCATCAGTATAGCCAAATAGGTATGATCGGATGCATAGCTATACATGATAAACTCTTTGGTGTAATCAGGGCATACCAAGACTGGGGCATTTGCCATGGCCTTCTTGATCTGATGGAAAGCTTTCTTTCCTTCAAGAGTCCACTTGAAAAGAGAATTATCTTTCATCATGTTAACTATGTGACGAGTTTGTTTAGCAAAGTCTGGAATAAATATTCGTAATAAATTTACTTTGCCAAAGAAAGAATGGACAACAATCTTACTTGCTGACATGGAAAGATCACGAATAACTTTTACTCTTTCAGCAACAATTTTTGTACTTTCTTTTGAAACAATATGCCCAAGTAACTTACCTTCAGTGACCCCAAAAACAAATTTCTTGGGATTGAGGGAAATTCCATGCCGACAACACTTCCCCAATACTCGTTGCAAATGATAGAAATGATCTTGACATTTCTTAGAATAAATAGTCAAATCATCCAAATAGACTACAATGAACTTACCAAGGAAACTTTGGAAGGCCAAGTCCATTGCACGTTGGAAAGTTGCTCCTGCATTTATCAATCCAAAAGGCATTATGTGATATACAAAAGTGTCCCAAGGTGTGGTAAATGCATTTTTGTGTTGATCTTCTTCAAGAACCTCCACTTGGTTGTAACCCAAAAATCCGTCCAACATGGACATCGTCTCTGATCTAGTAATAGCTTGTAGGACATAAACCATGATAGGTAAAGGGTAGTTATCTTTTAAGGATGCCTAATTCAAATTCCATAAATCAACACATATCCGGATCTCACCATTCTTCTTATGTACAGGTACAATATTGGCTATCCAAAAAGAATGATGAATGGGGAAGATTATCCTTGCTTTCAACATCCTTTGAACTTCAGCAAAGATAGTATCAAAGATCTTTGGGTTGTATTGCCTTTGCTTCTGACGGAAAGGCATGATACCCAGCTTTAATGTAATGTTGTGATAGAGTTCTTCGGGGTGAAAAGACTTTAGATCTTCATAGGAGTAGGCCACGATGTCAACATATTGCTGCAATAATGCAACAAACTTTTGCCTTTCTTCTTGTGAACAACACTTTTCAATGTTGATCATCTTTGGATTGACTTCAGTCTCGATATTTACTTTCTCATATTCCATTGAGCCTACAGCTGATTTTTGTTTCTTTTTTACATAGCGGTCATGCTTGTCAAAAAGATTTTCTAAAGAAACTAGACCCTTAGGGATTTTGTTTCCTTTCAATTGCAGAAATTTCTCTTTTGTTTCTGCATCAATACTTTCAATTGCATCCTTTGAAGGTTAGTGACTACCATCAAAATACAGATCATCAAAATTGTCATTCGTCTGCAAGAAATCAATTACATGATGATCATCATTAAAAACTTGCCAATGATCAGAGTTGTTAGGAACACTTGGTCGAAAGACCAATTCAACAATGTATGTTGATCCCAAAAAATATTTGTGAGGAACCAAAGAGGTTGCTAATACTACTAATGAGTCTGCCCTGTCATTAAATTCATGGGAAACAACAAATATATCAAAAGCATAAAATTCCTCTTTTAGATCCCATACAAGGTTATGATAATGTTGTAGCCTATCGCTCCTTGTCTGGCATATGTTCCTGACTTCACAAACTATCTACTCAGCATCTCCTTGAGCATGTAAATTTTTAATCCCCTTCTTCTGGGCAACATTCATCCCCAAAAGAAGAGATTCATACTCAGTAGTGTTATTTGTGTTGTGAAACTGCAATTTGAAGAAGAAAGGAAAGAAATTCCCATCAGGAGAAACTAACACAACACCGGCTCCTGATCTAGTAGAAGAACAACTGCCATCAAATTCTAGTGTCCAAACATCATCTAGATCACCAATGCTGACAGTATCAAAATTGACAATTTCTTGTTGTGAGGTAGAAGATCCTTCAAATTCTATAACAATACTCTCACAATCAACTGGAACCTCATTGAGTGGAATGACATCTTCAATCTCAGGAACAACCTCTAAACCATCATACACATGCAGGAAATAATTACCCATACCTTACGACTCGAAAAGAATCTGTGCCTGCTAATCATCAGACTTGACAATGATGTATTTTGATTTATTTTTTGGAAGTAACTTTTGGATAACTCCTTTAACAGGAATACGAGCTTTAGTCATATCCATGTTTAACTCACCTCCCACATCTCTACAAAAATTTCTTCCCAATAATAGACCATAGGAAGTTGGCACATCACCTACCAATACTGTCATCTTAATCTTTTTTTCTAGGAATGCAGCAAAAGCAAACTGTGCGTCCTTGATTTGACCTATCAAAGGGACTTGTTTGTTATCCATAGAGAAACATCTTCAAATGTTTTGGTCAAATTTAAACCAAGGGCATTGGAAACTTTTGACTGCATAATATTAGCAGATGCCTTAAAATTGATAACACAGTTACTAAGCTTATAGTCATTTATCAACAAAGAGATATAGAATGGTTCTATCTTTTCTACAGGAAAAGGAGTCACTAAGTTATTTTGAAGTGAGTTAGACTTGGGAAGATTAATAGGAGTAGTATCTTTTTCTTTAACAAACTTGACCAAATGGTCAAATTGATCTGGATTAGATCTCAAAAATTCAACCTCAAACATTTGTATTTTGGTTTTCCTAGCATGGTCTAAAATATCAAATGACTGAAAATAATTCATCAAAGATTGATTTGGGTTTTCATTTTGAGAACTTAAACTATTAGGTACACTACTCTTCGATGCAAGTGTAGAAGAATTGATAGGTGCAGAAAAATTGACAGGAGTCGAAGAAGCACTTACATTTTTATCCTTTGCGGCGTCCTTTGAGATAGAGTTGTCTTTTGCAAGATTTGGTACGGGTGTCCGACGCTTAGCAATAGAAACTAGCAAATGTTGAGAATCATTGATTTGAATAGAATCATCACTCTTCGCAATGATAGGTGGTTGAGCTGTCTGTGCTTGTGAATGGGTGAATACTGCAAAGACATCCCCATCACGTGTGTCTGGTGTATCATCTTCTTGATATTGCATAAACCTAATATGAGAGTCGCCAGCCAATTCTGCATCATCTTCTTGATGCAAATTGGTGTCTTCTTCACCAAAAGAGGGAAGATCATTATGTTTGACTTCATAATAACCTGTAGCTGAATTTTGGGGTGATGCTTCCAACGCAAGCCTCTCTAGAGTGGGAGGCAATTTATTTTGATTACGCATGGCATAATTGGAAGCATTATTTGGATAAGTCCTTGGGACATCATGATAAGAATTATTTCCTTGTGAGGAAATTTGCTTCTTGAGTGCTAACAACTCATTTGATAACTTTTGTATCATGGGATCAATAGAATTCATTGAAGAACAAGATGAATCAGCAATTTGATTATTCCTCACCTTGATAGGATCTCTCCTTATCTTACCGACGAGGATAAGATCATCTTCGACCGATATGGCCATCTGTTGCATAGCGTCCAAATATATAGGATTATCCCTTTGCAAAAGAAAGCTCGCCTCTGGCAATTGAGTGTTGATAAAGAAGCATTTCAGATTTCTAGTGGTGGGTCGTGAAACGACTGGAATGCGATCGTGAAATCTGTTGAACTTTTCTACAAACTCATGCATAGGTTGCTGAGGTTCTTTTTTCATTTGAGTTAGTTGTGCCAGCATCGCATGATCATCTTCGATAGACTTGAACCTTTCTTCAAACAGTGCTCTAAGAGTTTCCCAATTTGTGATATAAATGTTCGGAAGATGATAGTGTAGCGTCCTAAAATTGCGACACTTGCAATTTCGACTGCATTTCGGTCTTCACGATGGCGACGCAACATGCAACCTGAATGGAGACCCCAAAACTTGCTCACGACACTGAAAACTGCATTTTTCAAGCACCCTGGCCTGAACCCCCTTGCACCCCGCTATCCTGGAGGTGGCACCAGAGCGCCCAGTGCCCTGGTCCCTGGGTCCTATTTTGGGCCCGGTTTCCTAAGTGATATTGGGTCTTTTTGATTGCAATTTGGAAATATACTTCCCTGGTCGGCCTAAGGTCGGGAAAATCAGTCTATCAGCCCTAATTGACAAGTATATAAACTACATTTTCTTCTCCCATTTGGGTAAGAAGGACATATGTGTACAAGGCGTGGAAACTATACTCAAGCATTCAAGCATTCAAGCATTCCTTCAAGCAATTGATCATTCCAAGTCTCCATTCAAGGCTAAGTGTTGCATTCAAGACAAGGATTCAACCATTGAAGAGGAGATCACTTATTACATGCTACATACTACAACATACAACATCTAAACCTTTGCACATAAGGATACAAACATCCTTAGAACAAGGTATTAGTACTTGTTTTACATTACAGTCATTTACATTTACAACACTTTCTCATTTCTTGGTTAATTCCAAAATCGGGGTTTGACCCAAAGGCAAACCCCTAATCCCTAACCCCCCAATCATCTTCTCTTTTCTGTGTGTAGGTTGCAGGTACGCGGTTGAAATTGAAGATCTGGAATCCTTGTGCAGAGACGAACAGATCCCCCTTCGTTTCGCGGATTTTTCGGAGGACCGTGGCGCTGGGCGCCATCGTCCCGACAACTTTTTCTCAAATTCGCAGGACAGCGCCGTATCGACATTCTACTGCTAATTCCAGGTCCGCAGCTTCATCCTATAACCTAAACTCAATTTATAAGCAAATCTTTATGACTTTCTATGCATCCTTAGCTTAATTTCCTTAATCAACATTCTTTACAAAAGAGGGTAGCTTTGCTTTCCAAACCCTTGAAATTCATTTAGCATCCAATCTTACATTGTGTGGGATTGAATCTTATGAGTTTCAACCCCTCTTTTGAATGTAAAGTCTTCCCCCTAAGTGAAAACCCATCGAATCCTAGCGAACCTCCCTTCTCTCTCCTTGGAGTTAGAAGAGGGGAGACCAACTAGGGTTCGATCGCGATTTTCCGCTTTACAGATAGAACCAATCAACAACGGCTCCATGCAAAGTCTCAATGAACAATCTCACTGAAACATCTTCATGCTCAACACCTAGGACCCCACATGCGATGTAGAAGGTAGCAATGTGTTCATCCAGATGTTGAGAACCATCCCCCCAAAATTTAGGCAAATTTTTTCGCGTGCCTTTGGGAAGTTCGTGCAAAGGTGTAGTCAAGCTCAATGGACCAAAAGTGGTACCCCAAGGGCCAGCAGCAACCATCCTTAACAAATTATATGGTGGAATTACAAAACAACTTGCAAGTGGAACAAATAAGACTTGCAAACTTGACGCCTCACTTGGTACAAGAGATTGTTGTGCAGAAGGAGGAAAACTTCATATCCATTGCAAAGGAGAACGCATCCGTGGAGGTGTCACAAAAAAAAATTATGTTACTGCAAAAACTCAAAAGTAGGATCAACAACTCCCACTAATCGCTGCCCATGAGTGTAACTTCAATCAGCCAGATTATGATTTTTGAGAAAATCAGCAAAATGGATATTACAATGAAAAGCGCACTACAACCCAAAGGGAAAATACCGGTTGCACATCGCTCTCCAGCAGAGTCGCCAAAAAACTACAAAGACCCTGCAGGTCGGACTTTAAAGTTTGATCTGCAGGAGAAGGATTACCTGTAGGTCGGACTTTAAAGTCTGATATGCAAAAGAAAACTAAATATTTGCACATCGGACTTTAAAGTTTGATGTGCAATTCCCTTTGAAAAGAAGGAACCCTACAAGTCGAAGTTTAAAGTCCGACCTACAGGTAAAACTGCAAATCTTAAAAAAAACTTTAAAATGATAAAAATGAAAAGCCAAAAGCCAAATGAGCTAACTGATGGAGTCAATCAAGCTCTCCTAGAGGGCATGAGGTACAAAATAGACCAGTTTCATAGGGTTGCCTCACGATTTTGGCCGCACTGAAATCAAGGATAACTTCTCCCTTAGAAAAGTCACCCACATCATCCTAGAATAATCATCACTTATTAGCATGAAGTACCTATCACCTTAAAAGCTTCTGGTCCTTGCTAGACCACATAAGTTAGTATGAATTAAATCAAGCACATCATTAGATTTATCATGTATGCTCTTAAAAGAAGTTCTAACTTTCTTTCCCAATTGACATTCCTTACATACCGGATTATGAGGCTTCATAATCTTAGGTATATCTCTAACTACCTTTGTTGAACTAATCTTGAAAATACAATAAAAATTAACATGACACAACCTCTTATGCCATATCCAACTCTCATCAATATGAGCAATCAAACATGTCTTATTACTAGTGTTCAGGGGAAAGATATTACCTCCAGGCTGAGTACCGATAGCAATCTCCAAACTAGACTTGTTAATGATTTTGCATTTTCTATCTTTGAATTGAAGTTGGAATCCCTTGCCCACCAATTGACCAACACTTAAAAGATTATGCTTTAAACCTTCTACATAATAGACATTATCAGTATTATGCTTACCATCTAGAGCAATAGTACCTCTACCTTTGATCATACATGATTTTTCATCTCCAAATCTTACTTGACCGCCATTGTATTCATGTAGAGAGAAAAATTTTCTTTTATCTCCAGTCATATGATGTGAGAATCCACTATCAATTACCCATTCATCCTTGTCTTCAACTTTTGCTGCCAGGGCATTTTCTTCATTCTTAATAGCCGATTCTGGTTCATATTCTTTTAAGGCATAGAACACCCATTCTTTTCCATTGTCAAATCCACTAGCAAAGTCTTCTATCGGTTCATCCTCAGACTCATCACTTACTCATTCCTCATTCACTATGTAGCATTGTTTGTTTCTTTTTAATCTATATCTATTCTGATTAGGCTTGACTGATTTATTAACTCTTTCTTCAAATCTTACATTCCTTTTAGGACATCTAGATGCAAAATGACCAATCTTATTACATGCAAAACATTTAAAAGGTGCTTTTCCTTCATACTTACTCCTTGTCGATCCTTTAGGTACTCTTCTAGCAAATAAGGCTTCAAGTTGCTCAAATTATTCATCCTCTTTCCTCATATCTTCCAATTATTTTACATATAGGGCTTTCCAATCAGTCTTGTCAATAGATGATGATGATGATGCATGAAAAGAAGGTTCAGATTTTGTAGCTCCAGAAGGTCCAAATTCTTCAAGCTCAAAAGTAGATATTTCCCAATCAGAATGTCTCTATTAACTGAAGTGTTTGCCATTGTTCTCAATTCATTTATTGCAATTGCCTTCATCTTGTAAGCTAGTGGAAGGGCTCTCAAGACATTGGAAACTACTTCATCTTCACTCAAAGATCCTCCACAATATTGAATTCCCATGACAATCTCATTTACTCTTTCCATAAATGTAGCAATTCTTTCATTGTCATCCATCTTCAAGTTCTCATATCTTACCCGGTAACCATCAACTTTAGCAATTTTGACAGTAGGGTCACCTTCATTGAGAGTTTACAATTTATCCCACATAACCTTTGCAGATGATTTATCAATCAATCCCATGATCTATTGATCAGTAAGTGCATACAGGAGGGCTTCTCTAGCTCTGCAATCATTCTCAATATTTTTATACAAGTCTACAGGAGCAGAAATGCTAGATTTCGGATCATAAGGTGTATATCCTTTCTCAGTGATCTCCAAAATATCCTTGCCAAGACATCTAAGATGAGTCTCCATTCGGATTTTCCATATCCCATAATTTGTTCTATCAAGCTTAGGGATCTCTCTTTTGAAAATAGTTGCCAGTGGATTAGTTTCCATAAGATCTACCCCAAGTAGTTAAGCTTCTACAAAAGAGGACCAAAGCTATGGTACCAATTGTTAAGATAACCAATGGCCAACTGAGAGGGGGGGGGGGTGAATTAGTTGTCAATAGATTATATCAATAAATCCACTTTACAACCTTAAATCAGAGCACATAAACATTAAATACCGAAATAGCAGAAACAAATACCTGTAGAAACAGATGCTGGTAAACAATAAAACTTAATAATGAAACATATAATCAACACAATGCAACCATACCGCATAACACCATGATTTGTACGTGGAAAACCCAGTAAAGGGAAAAACAATGGTGTGAAGCCTACCCATAGTCAGATGATACTTCTGCATAAAGTATGTGATACAATGAGGGGCCTGCACATGCAAGAAGGCAAATTGCCTAGAGTACAGTGCTCATTACAAAAGAGTCACTGACTACAGAGAGGTTATAACCACCTCAAGATAAATGGACAACAATCCAGTAGAATGAACTACCAGAGATAGCATCTACCATGCCTAATCACAATCTTGGCTAAGCTCAATATCGGAGGCCTTTGACCTCTTACATAAACCCAATTTGATCTTCATTGATTGACCAAATCCTCTGCTTGAATGATATTACATTATTCACAAATTACATTCCCATGCCTTGTCCCTCACCATGATCTACAATGAGATCTTACAACAATTTATACAAACCTTAAAGCCTAAACCAATTAGGTCAGCCACCTAAAAGATATTACAATAAGATCATTACATACATCCATATTACAATGATATTCCATGTCGGCTTAGGACCAAAATAACATTAACCAATCCATAAATCATCCTGGTAACATGTAGAGAACACGTTAATGTAAAGCGGAAAATGATCGAACCCTAGTTGCTCTCCCCTCTTCCAACTCCAAGGAGAGAGAAGGGAGGTTACTAGGGTTGACAGTTTTCACTTAGGGGAGACTTTACATTCAAAAGAGGGGTTGAAACCCACAAGATCCAATCCCACACAATGCAAGATTGGATTCTAAATGAGTTTCAAGGGTTAAGACAGCAAGGCTACCCTCTTTTGTAAAGAATGTGCATAGAATGATCAAGCTAGGAATACATAGAAAGTGAGAAAGATTCATTTATAAACTGAGATAGGGATATAGGATGAAGCTGCGGACCTGGAATTAGCAGTAAAATGTCGATACGGCGCTGTCCTACAAATTTGAGCAAAATTTGATGGGACGATGGCGCTCGGCGTGCACACGATCCTCCGAAAAATCCGTGAAACGAAGGGGGATCTGTTCGTCTCTGCACAAGGATTCCAGATCTTCAATTTCAGCCACGTACCTGCAACCTACACACAGAAAAGCGAAGACGATTGGGGGGTTAGGGATTAGGGGTTTGCCCTTAGGTCAAACCCCGGTTTTGGAATTAACCAAGAAATGAGAAATTGCTGTAAATGTAAATGATTGTAATGTAAAACAAGTACTAATACCTTGTTGTAAGGATGTTGGTATCCTTATGTGCGAAGGTATAGATGTTGTTGTATGTTGTATGTTGTAGTAGTATGTAGTAAGTGATCTCCTCTTCAATGGTTGAATCCTTGTCTTGAATGCAACACTTAGCCTTGAATGGAGACTTGGAATGATCAATTGCTTGAAGGAATGTTTGAATGCTTGAATGCTTGAGTATCGTTTCCACATATGTTCCTCTCTCTTTTTTTCTACCCAAATGGGAGAGGAAAATATAGTTTATATACTTGTCAATTAGGGCTGATAGACTGATTTTCCTGACCTTAGGCCGACTAGGAAATGTTATTTTCCAATTGCAAACAAAAAGACCCGAAGCCCCATAGGAGACCAGGCCCAAAATAGGGCCAGGGACCAGGGCGCTGGGCGCTCTGGTCCCACCTCCCGAGACAGCAGGGTGCAAGGAGGATCAGGCCAGGGTGCTTGAAAAATGCAGTTTTTGGTGTCGTGGACAAGTTTCGGGGTCTCCATTCAGGTTCTGTGTTGCGTCGCCATCGTGAAGACCGAAATGCAGTCGAAATTGCAAGTGTCGCAATTTTAGGACGCTACAATTAATATGATACCAGTCCATAACCTAGATAGGCACCGAAGCTATTTTGGGTCCACCATGCTAAAGCGATGTCTCAAACCAGTCGAGGATCGATCAAGGATCACCTTCTGCATCCTGAATTCCATCTAGAAGCCACACCAACACCACTTTTCAATCCTATCAAAGATTTTCAGTAAAAGCTCTATTGGTAGAACCTTAAACCCTTACCGGTATAGGCTTACTAGAGTGTAAGATAGCATCTAATCACCAAGTCAATATCAACTGACCAAAACATGTTTCGGGAACATGTAACACATAAAACCAAACATGCTCCGTTGATCCAAACATGTCAGAAGTGTCCAATAGATAGTCCCTTCCATCGATAACACTAGATCTTCTGTCGGTAACCAAAACATGTATGTTGGTAACCAACCATAACAGCTAGTGTTGACATCAATGACAAAACATCAATGCACCACATAATCAATCTCCCCATAATTAATTCTTCCATATTTCCAATAGAAAACATTTCATTTATACATCAATTCAGCTACAATTCAAGGCTAATCCAAGGGCAGATTCAAGCGCACTCAAGCAGATTGCATCATTTCAAAGGCAAATTTCAATCCATCCATATTCACACCCGCATCAAACCAAATTCAAATCAGAAATAGGCAGATTTGATGAGTGAATTTATGCATTCAAGGAAGAATTATGGGCAAGTTGGTGTGAACTACACCAGCTTGAAGTGATTTTCAACACAATTTACATCAGATTGCAAGGTGAATTTTTGAGCCAGATCTAAGGACAAGTGAATTTTCCAACAAATAAGGAGATATACACCCTGATTTCGAGCAATTTTCATCACCAAATTGACTATCTCTAGACCTAAAAGTGCATTTTCCAGACTTGAAAACCTTGTTTCCAGAATTGAAAGAAGGGTTTTAATTGTGAAAGTGTCAATTAAATATTTTTAAGGGTTTTTGTGGATTTCTATAAGGGTATGAATAGGGAATAAAACTTACAAGGAAGAGTTTAATAAGGATTGATATAAGGAGATGAATGGCGAATCAACCTTACAAGGAAGAGTATAACAATGACCTTGGATTTCCCTTGAAAGTCCAAGATTAAAGTGATGGACTCTACAAGAACATCAATGCAAGAAGATATCATGTTGCACAAGCACAAGATGTTACAAAGAATGTTACAACATGGAAGATCATTTGATATGTTAATATAGACTCTCCTAATTTTGGAGAGACTAATGAGACATTTGACATAATGTTTCGGTAGATAAAGAAAGGAATTTCTAGTTGGGATCCTAGTTTGGGATAATATGACAACATTGAATGAACTAATCTTAAAAATAGGCTTGTGCTACAATAATGTATGTAAGTGTTTCCAACCAAATCAAGAATCAATCTGTAGAACACCCTCCACGGGTAAGAGATTCAACACATGAGATATATTAAGTTACAGTTAACATTAGCCTTGCTTAAATAGGCAAGAGCAATTAGGAAGAATGGACAATCTAAAGGAAGTAGAATTGATAGAACTCAAAAATATCCTATAGGATAAGTTAGAGTCCAAATAAAACTTAACAATACCCATATACCTCATTAAACCTAAGTAAATAGTAAACAGTAAGAACTGTTTGCTCCAACAATGTACACTATTTTAGATATAATGGTTAGAAACTGCACGCAAATGTGGAAGCACGGAGAAGGCATACAGATTGTTTGATAAAATGACAAAGATGAAGGATAGATTAAAGATATTTGGCAATCCTTCCCAGAACCAACCAAGATATCATCACACTATCTATGAGAGTTATATAGCAGTAAGATATTATTTACATGGTTTTCCCAATTATAATGAAGAATAGAATGAGTGAAGGTATTCAAATTATTTAGATACATGATTTGTTTACTTGTACATTATAACTCTTTTAAAATACAATGGTAATTGTGTAACGTGCTTTAATATCTTGGCCACTTTGCCTACACTAACTATCATTTGTTTGTTTTTTATTCTCAAATATTCTAGAACAATCAAAGAATGGGTTATTTGGTTAATGGATAGATTTCTATGCACAACTTTGTTTTCCCTTGAATTTCGAGAATAAATTTGTGTAATGGTAGGGTTGTGCATATAGCCTTCGCAAACTAACTTAAACCCAAAAATAATCTAACATATGAAGTTCATAGTGTAGAGCACACCAGTGAGACAAAACGAGCAAACATGTCTTGGCTTCTAGGATTTGATATGAAACAAAAAAGTTGTAAACACATAACGGCAAAATTATTGATAGGCAAGATTACATTGTTTTGTTAATGGCATAGTGCAATGATATTGGGATGGTCACCATTCAAATTCTCAACGGATAGTGGGTTCTCTAATAAACAAGTCATTCCCTACTAGAAAAATAAACTTATCATACTGGGATAACAGCTAAAGGAAAAGGAAAAAGAATTATAAAGTGCATTAACTTACCAAGATATCCAAAGACAGTGATTCAATAGTTGTCTCCCCCTCCAAATGCACCTTGCTTACAAATTTAGATGAACTTTTAAAATGCCTATATGAAGGATGAAAACCCTATCATGCACACAAATGGAGCCTGATGCATCAGAAACCAATTAAAAGAAAACCTCTACAAAATTAACTCACCATTGAAATTCTAAACAGACCATGGATTCTCTAATAAACAAGCCAAAGAGTTATAAAGTGCATTAACTTACCAAGATATCTGAAGGTAGTGATTCAATAGTCGTCTCCCCTTCCAAATGTACCTTGCTTACAAATTCAGGCGATCTTTGACAAAGCCTATACGAAGCGGAAAACCCCATCATGCACACAATGGAGCCCGATGCATCAAAATAATGCCCTAAAATTTCCAACCAAAGAAGAAGCTACACAAACTGTAGGGAAATAAATTCAAAGTGATCTAGACAAAGTAAAAGCAGACCTGCAGTAGCTGGTAATTGTCTTTTTGTTGTCCTTTGTCTTGTTCGCGTTACTATTTTCTAATATAAATCTCTGATGAGTCTAAACGATTTGTAGGGGCAGTGTGTTCATGTTACTATTTTCCAATATAAATATTTGGCAGGTTTGAAAAGTTTCCAAGGGCAGTGGTGGATGAGAGCAAGTTTGGATGCCATGGTGCAAACGCGCGGAGTGTAGGACGTATGTAGGAAGGCACAACAATGTACAACACAACTGGAATCAGAAGCCCATCACATGGTTACAGGATAAACCCTAATGTCAAGCACAACTGGAATCAAAATCCCCTCACACAGTTATAGGATAAACCCTGGCCATGCATTAGAGGAGCTAACAAGAGATTACTTTAGTGGCGAATATTTGCCAATGGCAAATTTTTCAAGTCGGTGACCTAGGAAATGGCGAATATTTTGTATCGACTTGGGGTGGCCATGTCACGAGAACATCATCAATTTCCATCAAATTCACGGCCAGATCGCCATATGTTTTATGTAATTAAATGTTTCTATGCGAGGATTTCGTCAATACAATATATGGTGGACACACGGTAAATTTAATTTTTTCGCCCACACTCTCTGATGTTGCCTTAATAGATGACCATAATTTTCCTATAGGAATATGAAGATTTGTTAGCTAGGAGGACTCAACTCACCCGTCATTTTGCTGACGCATGTCTCCATTCACCCCAACTTTCGCCAACTATAATTATTTGGACGACCCATAATTACCTCAAAAATATTTGTATACCATGTAAAATTCCTGTAGAATTCGCCATATAAGGATTAGTATAAATACATACAAAGATCAAATCTATCTCTACACAATATGGTGGGTTCTAGGCTTTGGATTCTAATCAATAGCGAAGTTTAAGACCAAGGAAAATCATTGTTGTTGATTGCATTGGCGACTGCTAGTGACCTAAAGGTGAGCGATCATATTTTTGAAGTGTTATAATATTATTCTGGATTTATCTATATTTGTTTACACTGTTGAGTTCATTTTTATTCAGTGGGGACCCATTAATGCCAAGTGGTCAGTTAGGACATTCAAACCTCAGACATCTAGATTGTAGGTCGTAGGGCCAATGAAACATATATTATACTTTATAGTCTATTATTGCTTCTTCAATAAATTGATATTTTTTTGGCAGCCTTTATTTCGTTGGAGATGTCAAACAGGAAGAAGGGTAGGAAACCTGAATGTGGGGAAGGCCATGAGAGGCCAACAAAAAGCAGAACATTGTCTTCATGCTTTGGCTTTGGAAAAGATTGTGGTGAAAATCGGGAAGGTACATCATCATAAGTACAAGTATAAAATTTGCAACCTACACCGCATGTTGAAGATGATGACAAACCTGATACCCAAGTTAGCCGGAATGATATAATTGACTTGAATGATAATTCCATTGATCATAATGTATAGAAGGGGAAAAGAAAAGCCAGATCAAAAAATGATGAACCAAAATCAAACAAGGATCGGGAGTGGGACATGTCAGTGAGGAATTTTGAAATTAATTGGGCATCAAAGTATCTATTCATTGAACCAGTGGAGAATCCAATTGAAGGTGAGCCTCCAATAGAATGTAGGTGTAAGATTTGCACTTGGAAACATAACAAGGAAATTAGGTTGTAGCTAAAATTTGACATCATAGAAAAGCATATGGGTAAACTTTATGAAAAACAAATGATAGACGAAGTTGAAAAGTTAGTGATAAGATGGAAAACAAAGGAGGAATGTAAGCATGTGAGGAATGTCGAAGAGTATTATTTTCATGAGAAAATATAGATGAACCCTACTAAAGTTAAAGGTTCTATTGAAGCTAGTTTTGGAAAAGCAATACAAATAGAACAACTAGGAAAAGTTGTTCAGTTAAGAGTTGTTTTTTATATTTTGAGCAGAGGGTGTGCTATGATAGATTTACTATCAATTAGTGGTTTATTACACTTTTTGAAAGTTCCTAACTATCCTAATAGACACTGGTCAGTAAACAATGGATGGGAATGGACAAGTTGTCTTGTTGAGGTTAAAAAAGATGTAAAGGAAAAAATAAGAGAGTCAAACTTTATTGAATTTTCTTTAGACGAAGTTACGATAGTAGAAAATACTTCATGGGTATGCATGCATGTTTATACTGTACATAATCATGCCCGCCAACCTCATCTACTATCTGTTGCTAAAATGAAGGAGAGTTCGACAATAGAAAATTTATTTCAACTAGTAAAGATAAGTTTAATTGAATATGAAGGTATGGATGACATGACGGTTGCCAAAAAATTGGTGTGTGTTGGAGTAGATGGAGCTTCGGTAATGCATGGTCGCCTTTGTACAAAGATTAAAACTTTATTTGCACCATACATTACTGCAAGTCACTGCATGCCTCACAGAATGAATCTATCTTTTGGAATTGTGAGCAAGTATGCTTCAGTAAAAAAAAATTAATTTTAATCAGAGAGCTCTACTCACACTTCTGTCAAAGTCCCAAGCGATTTATGGAATTTCAACACTTTGCTAATGGAATAACTAATGGAAACAAGTTTCTCAAGGATAATGATACCAAATAGATATCTTTGGATGGTCCAATGCATCGATTTTATTTAGAATATACATCCTTGACTGGACTATTTCACACAACTCGTGATGAATCAAAGCAACCAAAATTTCCTGACCTTCTTAGGAGGTTAAGTAATCTAGAGATGCTCTTAACTTTAGCATCTCTTCTACCCATGCTAGAGGAAATGAGGAATATTATGAAGGTTGCCCAAAAAAAGATTGGTATTTATTAATCTTATTACTATATGCAAACTCAGAGTGAAGAAAACACAGACAAGAATCAAAAAATCTCTGAATTTGATGAGGATGAATGGAAACTGTAAGAGATTGGTATTTATTAATCTTATTACTGTATCTCATCATTCGTATTACAAAAGAATATTATTATGGTAGATAACTTGATGATATTTTATGAGTGTGAACTTTTTGCAATTAGAATTTAATATTGATTTGTAATTGTATTTTTCAATTTTACATTTCCTGATTTAAAATAGCATAATAAAAGACCATAATATGTTTATTGATACAAAGATGTTTATTTAGACATGTTTGAGAACTTAGACTTTCATTAATTTTTTCAAAATATAGCCATATGATACAATTCATTCAATACACCACTTTGTGTGATTCTCCATGCAAAAGTCAATACAATGTGTTAGAACCCTTTGCAAATGACCCTAAATTCTCTTTTATAGAAACAAGGGAGCAACAACAACTTCCGGTTGAATTGCAACATGTGAAGACTCAACATCAAAAACACAAACTCAACACAAATTTACATGGCCATCACAGGCCGGATTAGCAATTTAACAACTGCTACATGTCTGATGTCTCCTATTAAAAAAATAGAGTTCAAAATTAAATATTAATTCAAGCCATGACAAATTAAATATAGATAATAGAAGTGCCCAAAACCTAGTAATCAGAAATAGAGAAATGCAGAAATATTAAAACTTGGGAGAATTTGAGAATACAAATTTACAGGCTGAAGGTTTGCACTATGCATCATAGATTCATAGGTTGGATTAGCAATTTAGCAATAGAGAGTGTTGGTTTTTTCCTACTCATAAAACAGAGTTATTTCAAGTGATTCCAAATTCCAAACAGAAAATACATAAAACCTTGAAATTAAGAGTAAAAGCGGAAAATTGTGCAATACATACTATGATTCTTAAGATTTTTGTGTCAGTTTTTGTAGGGTGCTCCACTCTTTGTCTGATGGAAGGTCAATATTCTTTAAACTATGGAAAGTCAACTGCAACTTCGTCAACAATCCATATTTAGAAGAGTGACTTGACATCACTATTTCACCCAATACCAATTTCAAGTTGTAAATGGTTGGATGAATTCTAGAAAGCTTTAGGGAGTTGTGCTCTTAGGAAGCAAGTCTAAACTAGACTTCATTTTTATCTCCATGTTTTTTTTGTAAGCTTCTTTTCCAATGAATTTATTTGATGGGTCAACTGTCTTAGGAAAACCAAGTTTAATCAAAGTAGTTCTCTTTTCTTGCAGCTTCAATATCTTTTTGCCACATTTATCGATAACTTCTAATGCATTTTTTAAGGATAGATGATGTCTTAACTGTGGCATCAATGTGGATCTTAATTCCTTTAGATGCCAAGTAGTTGTCACTGGTACTGTAGACTACTTGCACAATCTATTTTTCCATATCCTCTTTTGAATAAACATGTATGCTCTTCTCAAGGTGCCCTTTGATTTTCATATAAATTAATCTCAAACTTTCATTCAATTCAAACCCTTCACACAACTTGTCACTCCTCTGCATTATTTGCCCCCAAATATTTTCTTGTATATACTTCGTTGTATTTTTCATATTATCTTTCAATCTATCCTCCAAAGTTTTAATTTTATCATTTGCATTGTGCAGACCTTCTTTCATTTGTGCACATTTTTTTCTTTCTTCCTCTTCCAAATGTTTTTCTTTTTCCTTCTCACGATCCAATAGGTACTATATTTTTCTTATTTCGGCAGCAGCAGACTCATAACTTTTGTATAATTTTTGAAAACTGGCTATTTCCTCATAAATTTTTTACTACTTTTAGCCAATTTTTCTCTCAGGTCCTTCAATTTTGCATCCATCTTTTCTTGCTCTGTAATTTCTACTGTAAAGCTTGAATTTTTTATCCTTTTCTATAAATCATTGCACTTGTTATCTATTGTTTTCCTCTTTGATTTTTTCATTTGCCAAGTTTGCCTGTAACTTTTCTATTTATTTCTCCAGTTTATTTTTTTCTCTCTCCACCTTTAGCAGTGAAGTGTAGACCACTTCGTTAGTCCTTTTTGACACACTAATTTTGTCCACATTATGTATTTTGGAAAAATCCATTTGGAGGGTGCTAACTTGAAATTCAGAGGGATCTATCTGACTGTGTGGTGGATTTTTATTTGTAGTTGGGAGCATAACAACCATGAACTCCATCATATCTTTGTGTGGGTCATATATTGGAAATAACCTATTCCTTGCAGGCTACTCGTCTAAAACTTCAGTCAGGGCAACCCTATTGTTCAAACCAACAATAAGAATAATAACTCTAGTTGAAGTCTCAACCCGAAGTTTGGACATTCAATTGGTAAAGCCACTATTTCTATAGCTAGTGTTCATTTAATTGTCAACCCAGGGACATAATACTTGAAATGGGTCTGCACTATATATGAACTAAGTTCTTGCAACAGCTACTCTGCATTACTGCAACAACTAACATTATGCAGAAAAGATAAGCAAGAATTGAAACTATTGAAACACTACAGGAAAACTTCTACATTAACATAAATTCATTCAAGCAATACTGGCTAAGTTCAATGCTGATAAATAGAAATTACTCTATTTTGGTTTGGCTGCAAGAACAGTCAGTGGATCTATTTCCAGTGGCTACAGGAACAGTCAATGCAAGAATGTTTACTGTAGCTAAGGAAAGAAAACTAATCTTAACAAATGCATAGGAACACTCACCAACTGGGCCCCCTTGGGTGAGTGATTCCAGGCTTCCCAAAAACAACTCTAAGTGCTCAAAATAACATATTTTTATTCATCATTCTTTTGAAGTCATTACATGATTCAACATGAAAAGAAACTCAAAAACACTTGTGAAAATCCTCTGCTCTGCTTTCTCTCTTTTTCTATCTAACCTGTGAGAAGAGATGAAGAGATTATTTTAAAATAAATCATCTACTTTAGACAACACAAATCATGTTGAAGAGAAGAGGTGGATAGCTAATCGAGAAAGGAGATAGCTAGAGTTAAGCTACAAAAAATGCAGATATAAATCGAACCACAGTCATAACATATTGTGGCGATATTTACAAAACCAATGTCCAATTGAGTTAGACATCAATAGTATCATGTGATTTCTCCTCCTATATCATTCGTTATGCTTTTCAGCATATCTGTTGTTCGATCTTTCAGTCATCTTCTAGAATGTCTCTTCCTACAACTAGCGTGATAGGCAAGATTCCACCGTAGCATCATTTATTCCTTGCACTTCAAAAGAAATAACATACAAGAACATACATACGTATTTTATTTAATCAGGACATATATTAATTTCATACATGATATTGCCCTAACAATCCACTTGGCAATAGGAATGAATCACATGGCTACAGGAATAAACTGGCAAAGACAAAACATGTTTTAATAGGTTCGGGCTAACATATGAAATACATATAGTAAACTTTTGATACATCATTACTACTATGTAAAACAAAATATGACAAAATCTCAAGATTTCTAAGGATAAAAATATGCCAATGTCTCAACTCATCATGCCCCCCAACTTTAAGATCTTGTTGATCCTCCAGCAAGAGGAAAATTTCTGATTCTTGCACTAACTCTTAGGTCACCAATGTTTCCTTGACCTGTTCCTCCTGAAGCTAAATTCTAGTAAAATCTTTTCATCTTTTCCAACCTGGACCATCTGGCTTCTTTTGTCACTGCTTCATAGGGCTTATCTGTAGTTTTACATCCCAATAGTGGTCACATAAGAATAGGAGGCTGAAAGATCAAAGGTACCCAGTTATTAGTTTTCTCTTTGCCCAGTTGTATATATTTAGGGGTTCTTTGCATAGATGCCTAGAAATTTGCCATTGAATGAAGTTCTCCCTGCTTCAATTCTTCTGGCAAGTTATTCCAGCACTGAGTTAAACCATCAATTGCAGTTGCACTTTTAGTTTGAACTAAATGCTCATATGCTTGGTATATTTCGTCCCTCATCGGCAGCACTAGATTCCTAACATCTTGCCTTACCAGTAACTTTTGCCATTCGTAATAAAGAACTCTTGGCTCTTTTGCTTCCTTCCTCAATGGCAATGGACAATCAAATTCAAAATCCTTGTATGCTCTGGCTTGTGCCCCCATGTTGATCTCATTTTGAATCCATGACATTAAAGCTTTTATATGGATATCACCAATATATAACAAAGGATTCCACTCACTATCTGAAGCTACAATATAGTTGTGTAAATAAAATTCACATAACAATTTTTTCACAGCTGCTGGAGAAGTTTGGTAAGCATCATAGAATCCCTCAGGGGTTTCTAAAGAGGGGCTAAGGTCCCTGACAATGTGATTCAATTTGAAATTTAAATACCACTCCCTTAAATGCAGAGCATAAACCCTTGGTGGTGCCCTACATTGCATCAATTTGGGGATGATACTAGTGATTGTATCAACTTTAGCCTCTAATTCTTCAATTTTGTTATTCCTCTTTTCAATTTCTCTTTGTTGTTTGTCAATAACCCCTTGCAATCTAGCCCTCTCTATTTCCCTTTGTCTATAAAATGTTAATGCAATAGATAAACTGTTTAGCGATGATGGAGGTCTAATAGGTGTTACCTTAGGC
The DNA here is from genome assembly GCF_030272615.1 of Cryptomeria japonica. Classification (NCBI taxonomy): domain Eukaryota; kingdom Viridiplantae; phylum Streptophyta; class Pinopsida; order Cupressales; family Cupressaceae; genus Cryptomeria; species Cryptomeria japonica. The sequence continues at coordinate 593,559,179 of NC_081411.1, forward strand.
TATGGAATCTCTTCAACAGGTTCCTCAAGTTTCTCTACCACATATGCAAGATTTGAGTCTATCAACAACATCTTCCTTCTGAGTTTCAACATATGTAGGGCTCCCTTCTTCTAATGTTTCCACTGAAATAACCTATGTCAAATCACCTATTGGACAGGCCTTTTGGGTTTTACTTTGATTCCTTCTCACCTAAACCTTTGGAGTGGTTGTAGGAATGGTTTCTACCTATGGCTTTGTTGTAGGAGTATTTATTTTAGACCTACGTCTCTTGGCTGTAGGAGAAACTCGAGTTGCCTGCGGCTGAACCATAGGTTCTTCATCTGCATCCATTATTTCCAATTCCTTCTCTTTTATTTTAGAAGATGGTGATTCTCTTTTAAGAGATGTAGAGGGCTGCTCCACATTTGTCTCAACCATCTCTTCCTCCATAATAGCCACATCTCCTTCAGTGGTGAGCAATTCATTCTCTGTAGAAACTATAGGAGAAGAGGGTTCTTCAATATTTCCTTTTTCAACTACTAGATCATCTGCAGCGGGAGTATGTTCAACCCTAAATTGCAATATGTCTTCAAATACCCCCCATTCCATCTATGAAACATCTCTAAGAGAACGTTCTACAAGCAATTTAATCAAACCATGATGGTTGATAGAATGATTTCCATTCTTCCGTGTTTCTTTAGTACTTATGGAAATGAGGTGGTATAAAAAATTAGGGACATTCACTCTTCGGCCATGCCATAAATGACTAAGTAATTTGAAATGGGGTGAATGTAAATTTGAATACCTCCCTTTGCAAGTAATGTATTTCATTACATATAGAGCCACCTGGGGCCACTCTGTTGCTAGGAAACCCTCTCGATTCCTTGCCTGTCTACTATTAGAGGTCCATCTATGGGAAGTGTAAACTTTGCTCTGGCATTTCTAGCATCTTTTGATTCTGAAAACAATTCTCCTTCCTACTACAACCCTATAACTTCAACTATCTACTGCTCCATAGCAATGACCCTTTATCCTTTAACAGTAGCTTCTCCTTGGTTGAATGAATGCATAAACACCATAGAAATTTCTTCATTATAATCCCTGATTTTCAGAAAGTAAACAATCCAACCATGCTACGTAAAATAATGCTCTCAAAGAGCATCCTGTAGCAACGCATCATGGACTATCGATTCATGGTAGATTGGATCTCCACCCATTTCTTACTCTGTTAATGTAGCAAACTCTACAATTGAGAAATAGAGAACCAAAATATTCTTTGAGACTGAAAATTGAAACTTCCTTACATATCTCCAAATTTGGCGGCAGAGTTTGGCGGCAGAGTTTATTAATTTCTTATGCCAAAAAATATCTTGCTAAAGAAATGATGGCAAGTAATAAAATCAAGGTACTGAAAAGGATGAGTGATTACTAATTTTGGAAATCGAACCATAAAACACCCCCCCCCCCAACTTACTTTGGCACGTGTCTACATAGGTGGAAAGGATGTAGAGAACTGTACGCGGATTTAGGAAAAGCAATAATCATAATGAAATCATAAATGCGTAATTAAAATAAAATACAATATGTACATACCTGTAGTCATACGAGAAGAATGGCCAAATGAAATGAAATGACAGACAAGAAAATGAGATGGGATGACGTGGATGGAAATTTTATTTTCAGAGAAGAATATTTCCATAAGGCATGGAAATATTTTTGTGAAATGACGCAAGGAGAATTATGAAGTGGTAAGCATGTTCACTGCAGTGGCTATAGGAACCTTACCTCCATTACTTTTCTCCATTGCTGAAGGAACGCAATGAAGGAACTTGATCAGTGGCTGCAAGAACTTGATCAGTGGCTGCAGGAACTTGTGTTTGATCCTTTTTAGCAAATTGATGCAGGAATTTCCTCTTTGTTGGCTGACTTATGATATAGATGCAATTGATGACCATTTACCAAAAGCTTAAACCGAACTGGGTCAATTATGGTCAAACAAACAACTCCATTGTAGAAAAATTCCTCTATCTCATATGGACCTAACCATCTGGTTTGTAGCTTTCCCATAGTATCTTTATATCTAGAGTCATACAATATTGCCCAGTCATCGGCTTTGAACTTTTTCTCTTTGATGTATTTATCATGCCACTTTGCTATCTGATTTTGTATCAGTTTTGTCTATTGGACAACCATTTTTCTCCATTCATCCAAATCATTCAATTGTTGAATACGTTCCTTTTGTGCTTCAGAAAGTGTCATATTTAATTGCAAAGTTTCCCTTAGAGTTTTATGCTTAAACTCAATAGGCATCATTGTTGTTTTCCCATACACCATCTCAAAAGGTGTAAAACCAATTGGTGTTTTCCAAGTTGTTCTATATGCCCAAATTGCTTCAGAAAGCCTATGAGACTAGTATTTTTTATGAATAGTTATTGTCTTGGTAAGAATAGCCTCAAGCTCCCTATTTGTAACCTCTACCTATCCATTAGCTTGTAGATGATATGGAGTAGATTTTTTGTGCCTTATATTGTATTCATTGACCAAGACTGCAATCAATGTTTAAGTAAATTATGGGCCTTGGTCTGATACAATTTCCCTTGGTACTCCATATCTTGTAAATATCTCCTCATACATAAACTCAACCACTTTATTATCTCTTGCATGTGTCATGGCATGAGCTTCCACCCATTCGGTTACATAATCCGTACATACAAAAATGTAAGATTTTCCATTAGAAGGTGGATCAATTGGGCCAACAAAATCTAATCCCCATTTATCAAACGGTGCAACCAATATTTGTGGATACAATGGCATCTCATCATATTTAGTAGGTCTCTGCATGCACTGGCATCTGTCACATTTTCTTGTATACTATGTTGCATCCTTATATAATGTGGGCCAATAATATTCTGTATTCAGTATTTTGAGTGTTGTTCTTTTAGCAGCAAAATGTCCTCCACGTGGCTCATCATGACATGCATGCAAGATATCATATGTTTCATCTTCTCTTACACATCTTCTCATGACTTGGTCAGGTCCAGTATAAAACAAACAATCAGCAATCCATGAGAAGTTAAAGTTTTTCTCTACTAACAACCTTCTTTCCTTAGGAGAGAAATGAAGTGGCATTTTAGCAGTAGCTAAATAGTTGGCAATATCAGCATACTAGGGAGTGTGGGCTTGTATAAGGAATAGATGTTCATCCAGAAAAGCATCATCTATGGATGTAGAATCTTCCTCTAACTAAAGTCTTGAAAGATAATCTGCAACCACATTGGACTTCCCTGGTTTATCAACAACTGTGATATCAAATTCTTGCATCAACAATAACTAGCGAGCTAATCTACCAGTAATTGAAGGCTTATTCATGAGATATCTGATTGCAGTATGATCAGTATGCACAAATATGGGATACCCTGTGATATAGTGCCTGAATTTGTTGAGTGCATATATAACTGCTAACATTTCCTTTTCAGTGACTGTGTAATTTAACTCAGGCCCTTGCAAGTTCTTGCTAATATAATATATTTCACTTTCTAAATTATCAATCTTCTGTCCTAATACTACTCCTATTGCATAATCAGATGCATCTATATGAATTTGAAATGGTAAAGACCAATTCAGACCTTTAAGAACTAGTGCTTGGGTCAAAATGTGCTTAAGCTTCAAGAAAGTTTCATTGCATGAAGAAGTCCATTTAAATTCCATATCCTTGGTAAGTAGAGAATATAAGGGACTTGCAATTTTTCTGAAGTCTTTGATAAACCTTCTATAGTATCCAGCATGACCAAGGAAACTTCTTACATCTTTTTTCTTCACCGGTGCATTGATATTATGAATGACTTCAATCTTTGTTGGGTCAACATGTATTTCTTTTATAGAGATATGATGACCAATTACTATTCCTTCCCGCATCATGATGAAGCACTTCTCATTGTTTAATGACAAACTATAGTCTTCACACCATTGCAAAAATTTGTTCAAGTTCCCGAATGCTTCTTCAAATTCAGAACCATATGTTGTAAAATCATCAATATAAATTTCCATGATGTCTTGAGAAATATCTAAAAAGATATTGATCACTGCTCTTTGAAATGTGACTAGAGCATTACACAATCCAAAAGGAAGAATAGAATATGCATATGTGCCCCAAGGATAAGTAAATGTTGTCTTTTCTTGGTCCTCCGAGGCTATCTGAATTTGATTGTAACCACGGAATCCATCAAGAAATGAAAAATATTTCTTCCCAGACAAAGAATCTAATACCTGATCCACAAATGGCAATGGAAATTGATCTTTTCTGGTTGCTAATTTCAAAGCTCTATAATCAACAGATACCCTCCATTTTCATCCTTTCTTAGGAACTATTACCAAAGGTGATACGCATTGGCTATCAGAGATAGGATAGATAAACCTAGCCTTTAACAACTTCTGCAATTCCTCTTTAACTATTTCTTTTAATACAGGATTGATTCTTCTTTGTGGCCATCTGAGTGGACAAGATTCTTCTTTTATATAAATATGCTGGGTGCAAACTATTGGATCTATTCCATGCATGTCCTTGTAGTCCCATGTAAAGGCATTTTTATGACATTTAAGCAAGTCCACAAGTGCTACCTTTTGAGTATATGAAAGATCACTATTGTTATTCAAATATTTATGCAAATCAACTTCTATTTTGATAGTAAGATCAATCTGGGATATATCAGAAAAATGGGAAGTACAGACTTCCTGTGGCAACAAAGTATGCAATATATCAGTGACTGCAAGAAAGTCTAAATCTGCAATATTTGATACCAACTCCTGCAATTGTTGTTCTTGTGTCAACTTATTTGTCAGAATTTTATAAAGAATTGAATCTTCATCATGTAATTGCATGAATGGCCCTTGATTAATCATCATAAGGTGATTAATAGAGTCAACTCCCTCAGATTCTTCTCCCAAAGTAGGCCAAACAGCTTGTTGTTGATCAAATTGGGGCTGTGCAGGAGAATACAAAGCTAATGTTTTGGTAGAGTTCCCATCTGAAATAGTCATATCCCCTTATCTACATCCAATATATGTATCAGTCGTGGCAATCCAAGGTCTGCCCAAAATCACCGGATATCCCCCAGTGTTTCCTTTGGAGACAGAATCATTCCCAAGAATCCAAAATAACAACCACACCTTCAATCATACCATCAGGTCGCACTGTAGAGCTATCAGCAAGCTGTAGAACTATGGGTGTAGGGCTTAGACTATTGATTTCAAGCTGCAGCATTACTTCTCTTGTCATCACATTAATGGTTGCACCTAAATTAACTAAAACATTCCTTATCTGGCTACCATTAATGACTATACTCACTATAGGACTACCAGGATTAGAATATTTAGGAATTGAAACCTTTCCTAACATAATATCTGTCAGTTGACCCATTACATGAACTATTTGTGGATCCTTCTTCTTCCTGCCAGGTTTTTTTAGACATGCTTCTCTAAGTGCCTTATTGTATATAGGAACATCTTTCATTGCTTGCAACAACAAAATTTTAACACAGACATGTTTTAGTTGATTGATGATATCAAAACCTTGCTCATGTTCTGTAAGAACTTCCTTTTCTTGCAATCTCTGGGGAAATAGTGGTAATCTCTGCTTCTGAGGTATTGTGTCTATTGGATTAGAGATTTCTTGTTCTTCTTGTACCTCGGTGATAACTGGAGGAGATGGATTAGGTAGAGTTGTCCCAGATCGGAGGTGAATATCACTTATAGATAGAGAATAGGTTGGGTATTGATTAGGGTTAGCTGAATAAACTTGTTGTTGTTGCTGAGATTTAATATTAGGTTTTGGCATTGGCTGAGTGGGCAACTACGTTGGTTTAGGTGGGACAATAGTGGCTATAGGGGGAGGCATTATTGCAGGTGGTTGTGGCTGCTAAGTAGGTTGTTGATAACCAGAAGATTGGGTAGTCCTTGGCTGACTCCCCCTCCATTGAGGAGTAGGTTGCCAATTCCCTTGAAATTGGTTTCCTTGGCCCTGAGATGGATACTAATTCCCTTGTGGCTGCTGCCACTATGGTATTTGATTAGAAAAATGCTACCCTTGGCCTTGAGAACCATACCCATTTGGATAATTACCAAAATTTTGAGCATATGGTGATTGCCATTGGTTATTTGGTACATAAGAATTTCCTCTATAACAAGAAAAAGAAAGTGGATCCGGAGGCATACCTTGTCTTTGGAAATTTGGCCTTCTGTGAGCAACATAGAAAAATTTCTCATCATCACCTTGTATTGGATTGAAGTTGGGAACCTCAATATTTGCAACCATTTTACATCTGTAGTCCTTTTTCCACTGTCTACAATGAGGGTAGAATTCTACAAGAAATGCATCAGCTTCTTCATGCTTCTTCTTAGCTGAGAGTGTATCCAATTGAGTAGCCATATTGTTTATGATGTCTTCCTTAAAATCCTTCAACAAATGTCTAACTTTCATTCTAGAAAGTCCAGTACTAGATGCTAATGAAGGCACTCCTAGCTTGAAACACCTATTCTTTTTAGAAGCAGATTTGGAATACATCTTACAAATTTGTCCTATTTCATTCCATGTGGACTGGGTAATGTCACCTCCTCCCATAAGATCCAAAGAATCAGTGCATTCATCACTGATTCCCCTCAAAAATATCAACATGAGGGAATCTTCATTTAGAGTACTATGCTTGGACTTTTTGACACTAAACATAAACCTTTCCAAATAATCTTCAAGACTCTCATCTTCTTTCTGTGTCATTATAAAGATATCATCCCCATGACGATCAGTGCCTCTACAATAATCTTTATAATTTGCAAGAAACAATTGTTTCAGCTCATCCCATGTATTGATTATGCTACTACCCAAGCTCATAAACCATCTTAAAGATGATTCCTTCAAAGTGGCAAGAAATATTTTGAGTCTATGGGCATCTATAGTATAATCAAAACTCCTACAGAGAACATCAAACTCAAACAAAAATGTGTCTAGATCCTCTGTCACTAATTCATAGAATTTAGGGAAGGAAGAAGTTGGAATATTCTTGAGATTAGCATTATCATGTTGATCAGATATGGGGAAATCAAACGTTGGATCCAAAGGTGGTGGTGGTGGATTATTTCCACCCAGAGGTGGGTTTCCTTGCATTGGACTTGTGGGGGGAGTTACTATATGAAATTCTTCTTCTAGGGGTCCAAATAGGAACTGAAGACTGCCTTCTGGAAATTCAAATTCAGGGTAGTTCAAATTCTCTGGGGTTTGATAAAGTTCAGCAAAAGGATTTATATCTGGGGAATTAATTTTTGCATGATTAGGATGATTGGGCAAGAATCTACCTAGAACATCTCTTCTTCACCTATGCATGCAGATTCATGAAATTTTTTTGAACAATCAGGAATGCCAGAAAAAACAATTAAATAAAAACTGAAAAGACAATAACCATAACAAGTTCTTAGTTTGACACCATCCCCAGCAACAGCGCCAAAAATGTTCAACCCAACAATAAGAATAATAACTCTAGTTAAAGTCTCAACCCAAAGTTTGGACATTCACTTGGTAAAGCCACTATTTCTATAGCTAGTGTTCATTTGATTGTCAACCCAAGGACGTAATACTTGAAATGGGTCTACACTATATATGCACTAAGTTCCTACAACAGTTACTCTGCATTACTGCAGTGGCTAACATTATGCAGAAAAGATAAGCAAGAATTGAAACTATTCAAAGGCTACAGGAAAACTTCTGCATTAACATAAATTCATTCAAGCAATACTGGCTAAGTTCAATGCTGATAAACAGAAATTACTCTGTTTTGGTTTGGCTGCAGGAACAGTCAATGCAAGAACGTTTACCGCAGCTAAGGAAAGAAAACTAATCTTAACAAATGCACAGGAACACTCACCAAGTGGCCCCCCTTGGGTGAGTGATTCCAGGCTTCCCAAAAACAACTCTAAGTGCTCATAATAACATATTTTTATTCATCATTCTTTTGAAGTCATTACATGATTCAACATGAAAAGAAACTCAAAAACACTTGTGAAAATCCTCTACTCTACTTTCTCTCTATTTCTATCTAACCTGTGAGAAGAGATGAAGAGCTTATTTTAAAAGAAATCTACTTTAGACAACATAGATCATGCTGAAGAGAAGAGGCATATAACTAATCAAGAAAGGAGATAGCTGAAGTTAAGCTACAGAAAATGTGGATCTAAACCGAACCACAGTCATAACATACTGTGGCAGTATTTACAACACCAATGTCCACTTGAGTTAGACATCAATAGTATCACGTGATTTCTCCTCCTATGTCGTTCCTTACGCTTTTCAGCATTTCAGTTGTTCGATCTTTCAGTCATCTTCTAGAATGTCTCTTCTTGCAACTGGCGTGATAGGCGAGCTTCCACCGCAGCATCATTTACTCCCTGCACTTCAAAAGAAATAACATACAAGAAAATACATACATATTTTATTTAATCGAGACATCTATTAATTTCACACATGACATTTCCCTAAGCAATCCACATGGCAACAAGAATGAATCACATGTCTGCAGGAATAAACTGGCAAAGACAAAACATGTTTTAATAGGTTCAGGCTAACATATGAAATACATATAGTAAACTTTTGATACATCAATACTACTATGTAAATCAAAATATGACAAAAGCTCAAGAGTTATAAGGATAAAAATATGTCAATGTCTCAACTCATCACCTATGAAATGATCTCTTTTTTTATTTATTTGAATTTGTTGTGTTCAAATTTTTTATAATAATCACGAAATTGAAAATTTGGGCTTGTTGAAGAAATTGAATGTTTGAAAGATGAAATAGGAATAGCAGAGGCTCCAGTTCCACCTATGTATGTGTTTTTAACTAATGCATTATGAGTATTACCAACAACCATTCCTTATCCTGTCCCACTGTCACTTTCATGTGTAGTTTTTATAGTCTTTTGAGGGGTCTGATTTGAAGCTGCAAATGATAGATTTGTAGTGTCAATGGCACTTGATATATTATTCTTAATAGCATGAGTATCTACCACTAGTGGCCTCTTGCGAGAGATATTTTGTTGTTTCCCTTTTCCAACACCAAGACAACTAGTATCAGTAGTAGTACCCATGCCAACCCCACCAATCGCAGTGGCACTTGACTGAACACTAATAGAATACTATCCCTAGATTTCCCACTATTGGCAGTGGCACTTGATTCACCACCAATGGGAATACCATGATGTGGTGGTGGTTGTGGATTTGAACCTAAAACAAATGGGCGTGGACCCTGAGAGTAATGAGTAGTACCTTCCTATGATGGATCTGAAGAATCATGTCCAATGACAGGTTTAACAGGAGTTTTGATTTTGAATTTGATAGAAGTTGTACCTCAAGTGGATACCAAATGCCTTCTCCTCTGAGACCTAGACTGCCACTTTCAAAACCCATTTTTTCCACAATGTTTGCCCCTTTGCTATATTTTCCTTTCATGAACTCATTGACTCCACCTAATATTTTAGGGACTGTAGTAGTTGTTGGAGTGGGCTCAACCTCATACTCATTATCATCTTCACTCATGTCATATGATGTTGTGGGATGCTCCATGTTCCACAATTTGCTAAACTCTTCATCCTCATCGATGGACTCAAATTTTTTATTGGTCTTTGGTTCACTGAGATTCCTCCTCATAGTCCAAAAATCATTTATTTTGGTTTGATTCCAATAATTGTCTTTACATTCTTGCAAAATTATTTTGGGAATAGATTTGTTAGATGGATTAGCATATTTTTTATAGAAATTGTAGGACCTCATATTTTGTATGCCCTGACCCTCCTCTGTCATCCTCTATGTGTGCAATGTCATAATTTGTGATGGGATTTCTTCTGTTGGAATGTTATTGTCAGCAGCAATTTTCTCCATCTCTTTTTTTACCTCATCCCAGGAGTCCATGTTTCTAAGATTTTCTAGCAATTGTTTACTTTCATGTTGACATAATGCTGAAGAGTTCTCATTTTTCTTAAGCCTTGCTTGAACTACACTGATTGGATCATACTACCAAAGACCCTCATCACCAAAGCTAAAAATTGTCAAAAAATCAGGTGCCACATTGAATGCTTTTCTCTCAAATGTGAACCCTCCACATGAGAAAGGCAAGGAAGTAAATATGCTCTTCTTTTGCTAACCATGGAAGTGCCTATCTATGCTCTCCAACTGTCGTACATATTCCAATGCAAATACCCTCTCTATCACATGTATTGGAAGTCTATATGGTTTTATTGTTGATCCATAAAACCTTAACATAGTGTATTCTTCCATGAAGAACTAGTCAGCCAATTGTATTTGACTTCCGAGTTGAATGCAATCTCTACAAGACACAGGCAATCTAGGCATTGGAGTGCTTGTAATTTCATTATACATTGGTGCCAAAAATAAGTCTACAAAATGGTTGTAGTTCTTTCTGTTACCATGCATCCTTATCTTTGGTGTCCATTCATATATTGAACACTTTGTTTTGTTCTGAGTCTTCTCATCAATCTTATAGTTCAGAATGTGAAGATAGTTGGTCTCAAATATTGCACGATACTTGGATAGAAGGAGATAACACAAGTAGGATGAGATCCTAAATGTCTTACAAAAACCTTTTTTTATCATTAGTAATTATTTTTGCATGGATTAAACAACGTTCTCAACAAAATTATATCTTATTGGCTGAGTTACACAATGGATATTAAAAATCATTTTAAGAAGGATAGCACCCACTTCCCTATCATTTTCCAATCCCAAGAAAAATGTCAGCAAGGAAATAGTATCTTGAACCCATGGAACAAAAATGTTAGAATCATAAGGAGGCTTATGATTTTGATCCAACGGAGTACCACACATTATTAGAGCTCTGATAAATAAATCTCTATGACCTTGATCAATACTCTCATAATTCTCTACCAGCTTTTCTAGGTCAACGTGGAGGTTTGAGTTTTGTGCTTCAAACCCTAGGTTCAACAAACGAGAAAATTCTCCCACGTTTATGGATAGAATTTCATCTTTTGTATTTTTATTGACAATTTTTTTTTATCTTCATCATAATTTTTGGTGCAAACCATGATAAAATCAGGGCAAGGGAATGCTTCAGGTAACACCATGCTTCCCAATCTAGCATCCCATGATGTGATTTTATTTGTTTTTTGTTTTAACATTGTGTTGAAAACAGTAAATTTTGCCCTTCTTAGATCTGCTGCCTTATTAGACAATGCATATCTAATATCTATGATACACTTTTCATCATGGATAGAAGGGTCATAAATATCATGCTATTCATTAGTGAAACCTAGTGTTTTAATCAGTTCGGTTAGGTACATTTTTTTTTCACTTGGATTCCTGTTGAACTACTGCTTCCCATTTTCCCCATCATTGTTATTATCAATAATTCAAAATAATGCTAGATACAAGCCTGAAAATGATAACCCTCAAATTGAACCACGAGATTAAAAAAAGTAAAAAGGGCAGGATGTAGGTGTTCTAGATTTTACCCGAAATTTCTATTTCACTAGATTGGTGCAGATAGTCTCTGTTGCAACTTGCATTCCTCAATCGAGTAGTCATTTCTGAATCTCCCTCGATTTACTAGTTTGTCCATGAAATGAAATACGATTATGATTTATGAGTCACTTATTTTGAAAACACTGAAAAGTACAAAAGTAATACCTAAAGGGAAAAATATCTAAAATCATGTTGTAATTGTATTAATTATTATTAATATATATTTGCCACCAAAGGAAAAAACATTCATTACTTCAGTCTAAATTCTAAGGACATTAAATGTAAAATGTTCAATTATGGGTGACTTTCTCACAAATGTGTTCACTTCCCACATTCGGGCCGAAACCCACTATAAGTTGTTGATCTGTGCTCATCCAACAGACGATGGTATATGTTATCAGTTGTCGTGGGTCCCATGACTTTTACCATTTTTCGAGCACGTCACCACACTCGAGTCACTTTTCTGGACTATTTTTTAAGTCTTTTTAATCCTTCAACTTCCACCCCAAATAGAGCTTTATCGACTTAATTGTATTAGTTAAATGTAAAACGTTCAATTTCGAGTGAAGTTCTCACAAATGTGTTCACTTCCCACATTTGGGCTGAAATCCACCATAAGTCATTGATCTGTGCTTATCCAACGGACGATGGTATCTGTTGTTAGTTGTCATGGGTCCCATGACTTTTGCCATTTTGTGGGCATGTCACCACACTCGAGTCACTTTTTCGGACTATTTTTTAAGTCTTTTAAATCCTTCAACTTCAACCCAAAATAGAGCTTTATAGACTTAATTATATTTGATTAAATGTAAAACGTTCAATTCCGGGCGAAGTTATCACAAATGTGTTCACTTCCCACATTCGGGCCGAAATTCACCCTAAGTCGTTGATCTATGCTCATCCAACAGATGATGGTATCTATTGTCAGTTGTCATGGGTCCCATGACTTTTGCCATTTTTTGGGCACGTCACCACACTCTAGTCACTTTTCTGGACTGTTTTTTAAGTCTGTTTAATGATTTTCAACTTCCACCCGAAATAGAGCTTTATAGACTTAATTATATTTAATTAAATTTAAAACATTCAATTCTAGGCGATATTCTCACAAATGTGTTCACTTCCCACATTTGGGCTAAAATCCACCCTAAGTCATTGATCTGTGCTCATCCAACGGACGATGGTACATGTTGTCAGATGTTGTGGGTCCCACAATAAGAGACATTTAAAGATGTGCAATAGTTTGAGATAACTATTAAATATAATGTTAATATTGTTTGTAAAAATATGAAATACAAAAATAGTACATAGAACATGAAACTTAGAATTAAAAAAATAACTAAATAAAAATATAAATTTTGCTATACAATTTGAAAGGTAAAAGTTTAATATAAAAAAGAAAACATTCACTATTAAATCTAAAATATAAATTTAAAGTTTAACAGAATTCTTTAAAAATATGTTTACGATATATAATTTTAAAAAATAGTTTAAAAATATATATAAAAGTTCAACATAAATTTAGTGTAATATAAATTTTAATTTAATAAATAAATAAAGACAAAATATATATAAAAGTTCAGCATAAATTTAGTTTAATATAAATTTTAATTTAATTTAGTTTAAACTAATTTAATAAACAAATAAAGACTATAAAAAATTATATGATTGTATTTACAACAAAGTTTATAGCCTCTATGAAAAATCCACCCTAAGTCGTTGATCTAATTGAGTCTAATCTTGTTCTTTAATTGAGTCTAGAATCTTGAATTTTCTTCTAATGACCTTGGCCTTGAGTCTAATAATGTGGTGAATCTTATTGATAAACATGTACCTCCTAAGGACCTATGCAATATGCATTACCTTGGATCCTAGTGAGACTATTGAAACCCCTGATGACCCACTATAACTCTATATATCACTACAAAGATCAAAGACATACTCTCACAAGAGGTTCTCATTGATGATTTATCCAACATGTATGGTGAATGTAATAACTTAAGAATATCTTTATACTTTACAATTGCATGAAGTAACATATGATCAATTTGATTTAGTGGTTAAGATCTTTGATGGTTTCTCTTGTCCTACTATAGGTTCTATTACTCTTCCTGTTAAGGTTGGTACTAAGTGCTTAGATATCATTTTTGCTATCATTCCTACATCAGATCAATTTTGTGTGAAGTTGGGACATCCTTGGTTCTCTTCCATGAAAGTGATCCCATCTACCCTTCATAAATGTCTCAAATTTCTTCATAATGACAAAATCTTAATTATAAATCATAGCATGTACCAACCCACGCATGCACTACTTTAAAACTTCAACAACAAGTAAGTTGGATTTTTAATTCACTTGTTTTTCATGAGATAAACATCTTTTTTTTATATTTATAAAATTATAATCAACCATAATCAATGTACAAATAATTAATGGAATGAACTAGATTTTTTTATATATATTAAATATAGAGGAAGAAGCATTACATAAAAAAGATCACAGTATTAACTTTATTTCCATTGTTTAACAAAATATTGAAATAACGTAGCTCATAGAAAAAAAGCATTTGCAAAACTATCATTAATAAAATGAAATAGAAAGCATTTTTATATCCATAAGACGCAAACTAAAACGAACTGGAATTTGCAAAATTATCATTAATATTTATGTTTCAGAAATTTACAGTTTTTACATGTCTGAGACTTGAGTCCCTCAAAATATTTAAAGCCAAAATGAGTGAGCCACTGAGCCTGTGAGGTTACGAGAACATAGCCAAAAAGAAAAAACTACTAGGGGGTCGGGGCTAGGGCACAAGTAGTGGATGGTTTACCCTAAGAATCTAAGCCTCCCTCCATGTAGAATTCTTCAGACAACATAAGCTGAGAGAATTATTCAAGCCAACTGTAGTTTGGAAAGTTGTCCAGGAACAACTGTTTCTAGAGAAAGTCGCTGCCAATCCGCACCCATTTTTTGTGACACGTCAACTACTCCGCATTCAAGTTCAAAAGAAATGGTTGTCTGGCCACTGGCACTATTTGGTCAGGGAGGAGAAGCTTGGTTAATTCACTAGCCCAAGGGATCCCCACCCCTACTTCTGCAAGGATGACAACATTAACTTCATCTCCATGGAAGTCTTCCTTAAATACCTTCCTTAACAGCATCAACATATCCACCTTGTCTCCTCCGAGGTCCAAAAGAGACGCTAAGAACCGAGATGTAATGTTCGTGTTAACATGGTATCTATTTTTGTTACGCAAAAATTCTTTGCCCAGCACCATCCGCACAGCCTCATTGGTGAGCATCCTAACCTCCTTGCAGACTGATTGGAGGGTTGGGTCTTTAACGGAGCCCAAAAAGGCCCTCTGGTCCTCTGTAGAAATGCTTCTCAAATGGATAGGAGTGTCCATCTTGAGAAATCAAATTGCCAAATTAAACAACCTGAGCCCATAGATCTAAACCAGAGGCAAAATTTAAATATCGTGAGCTTCGACGATTTATCTACCAAATGACAAAGGCTAATTGAAGATGAAAGAAGTAGAGATTGTATATAAATAGTGGAAGCTCTTGATTGTAATAATTACTTCTCTAACCGTATTAATTCCTTTAAATATTTTAAAATCTTTCATATCTCTGCAAATCTTTCCCATAAATGCACTAGTGTGAGAAATTGGAAATGACTATAAACTAGTACCAAGTTGGCAAGTACCACATTGGAAGTCATGGGGACAGTGTAGATTGCAATTAGTGACTAGACATGTATTAAATGGCCAAAATTATTGATCATGACATTTGATACGTGTCTATTGAATCCAATTTCATTCTGGGCACTTTCTAATGAACTATGTTCTCTTCATAAAATTGGGTCAAAATAAAACTTCGACCATTGATTTACGATCATCGAACAGTTTAAAATCATTGATGGATTTTAGATACGTGTCACCCTTCACGTGTCAAAGAGGTCGCACTTATTGATACATCGTGCAGAGTCCAGACTCAATGTGATGTACTGATGTGATGTGATGTGCCTTGTCTAATAATGGCAATGAATTCATGAAATCGCCAATAAAATATATATTTTTCCATAAATAACAAAATATTAGCCAAACAAATTAAATAATTTTCAAGCGGTGGATAAAAATCTCCAATACACTTAAATAATTTTTCCTTCCGAGTAAAATTTTTCGCCCATACAATTATATATCTGTTCCTTTAAACAAAAATTATTTGCCTCCTACAATATATATTTTCCCCATAGAACAAGGTATTATTCGCCAGACATTTGTGGAATTTTTGTACCCTAGAAAAAAATCGCCAATACAAAATAATTTTTTCCCTATTTTGAAAAAAAAATCGCCATCAATATGAAAATTTCCCCCAAAAATAATGTCTGATTCACCAAGATTTTACACTTTTGCCCGGGGGGTGGTTTCTTAAATTTATCCCTCGAGCTGACATGAAAAACTACTAGGAAAATCGACGACAACAGGAAATGATGAATTCGCGGCGTGAGACAATTTCGGTGGCAGTGTACCCCCACTGGGGATTGCCTATTGGCAAAATATATAAAGTTATTAAACAAGGGCTTAAATATTTTGAATTCAATTTTTTTTTATAAATATATATTTTTAAATAAAAATGTATATGTGTATTTGCATTTTTATTGAATAGATGATTAATTTTAATAAATATATTTATATTGTATGAAATCAAAATTTTCAAAAGAATGTTTAAATTTGAAAAATATTTTATATTAATACTTTTTTTTTTTTTTAATTTATTTATTTTACTTTATGTTTAAAGAAAGGGAGCTACTCTTATGATACTGCTTATCTTTAAAAAAAAATAAAAAATTAAAGCAAATATTTAATTTTATAGATGTATTAATTAATTTATAAATATATTTGAAACATCTTCTAAATCAGGGTAATAATCAATTAAAGAAGGTTATAAAGCCTTACAGCAGGGTTGCAACAGTAACGTCAGTAGTCGGGCATACTCATTCTGTTGGAATGATATTGTTCTGCCAAAAGTAGGTTGTTTTGCATGGTTAACGTTGAACAAAAGAATCCTAACAATATATAGACTAGTAAAATTGGGCATTTCACAAGCTTTTAATTGTGTACTTTGTGACTTAGAGGAAGAATCGGTTGATCACTTAACTTTACATTGCACTTTTGCCTCCCAATGTTGGTTCTTCATCATGAATAAACTCCAAGTTATGATGCCCTTCCCGAAATCACTTTGGGATATGTTTAACTATTGGCCTCTTTTATTTTTTTCATCAACTTTCTCAGGCAATTGGAAATGTGCTCCTGCTCACATCATTTGGGTCATTTGGTGGGAGAGGAATAAAAGAATTTTCAGAAAAACATCCTCTCCTCTGGATCAAGTTTTGATCAATTTGGAAAATTCAATTGCAGAAATTATAAATTCTTCTCTCACTAATTCCAAGGACATTCAGTCATTCACCCAGTGGGATAAGGTAATTGCAAAATCATGGAATAGTATTATTTTGCCAATAGGGATTCCTCTGAATTGGTCCTCAGCTCATGTTAGAGATAGGTCTTCCATAAAATGGGTACCCCCAACACCTAATTTCTTTAAGATCAACTTCGACAACTCTTCCCGTGGAAACCCAGGGAAGTCGAGGATTGGAGTTTGCATTCAAGATCAATTTGGCAAAATGTGTGCTTTCCAAGATTCCCCCATCCCTTTGGGTACCAATAACTTGGCGGAGGCAAATGCCTTACTAGCTGGCCTGGTGTTAGCAAGGAAATGCGGTTTCTCCAACATACATATAGAAGGGGATTCATTAGTTATCATCAATTCAATTACCTTGAAAAGATCTAAGACTTGGCACCTATCGTATGTTTTGAAGAATATCTCGGATTTACTTGACACATTTTCGAATTACATTGTCAGCCACACATTAAGAGAGGGAAACTTTGTTGCTGACAAATTAGCAAATATGGGTTGCGATGGCATTTCAGTTGAGTCGGTTGCATCTCCCATCAAACTGTCTTCTTTTCCCGAATTGCTTGAATTGGTACAAAAGGAAAGTACAACACTTAAATTACAAATTACATCTTAATAAGTACTCGCATGTATGCATTTAACCTGAAGCCTGCGAATAGGATGACTGACAGGACACTTGCATTTATGCATTTAAATGTAGTTTACGGATGGTATGAATGAAAGATTAGTGCGAGTACTCTAAGATTTTCATGATGTCATTTCACACAAGGTAAAATAGATTTTGGTCTCTCACACATCCTCTCGACTGCATTACAGTCACAAGTTAATGCAAGAAATCTCGAACTTGATTTTAAGTCTGATTATTCATTGCATTTCGAGATGTAAATTTTTGTTTATAAATGGAAACTTGCCTATTTTTATATACACAGTTCTCAGCGGAAGTTTTCAAAGTTTTTGATTTTTGAAGTATCTTAGTGTTCAGCAATATGGAGAATGGCTCTTACGAAGGGTGCAAGAAAATGCATTGGGAGTACATGCCTTGGAACAATCGTGTTCCAGTGTGAATTATAGAACCCTCGATAGCTTTTCATGGACACATCAACGATAGGGACCTCGATCAACTATTTCTTTTGCATAACCCACAACTGAGAAGAGCAGTCAAAGATTTCATTAGTGAGGAGATTTTGTGCCCTCAAGCCAAAAGAATTGTTTTTCCTTATCAACTTCTCAGTTCTTTTCTATCCAATGCTCTTGACCTCTTGCAATCAATTCCTCTACTTGAACTAGTGTTTTTAAGTTGGCAAGGCAGGATGTGCTTGCACCTGCCTCATTCCATGAAGCCCTGGTCAATTATAATCTATGGCAGGGGTCGGCTCTCCTAGGGGGGTTGTTTCCATGATATTTTATTCAATCCAACCATGCTTACATGGTTCTTTATGACCGAATCAAACATGCCCTCGAAAGGCAAAACTTTTGTCATGTGAAGAATGGTCTGCATCAACTTGATAGACAACTGAATGAGCATATTGTGCACAGAGTCAGAATCAAAGTTGGGGCTCTCGTGGTGATCTTGGAACTAGAAAATGTCGATCTCGGTCTGCCAATTTCGCAACAGGTGGAAAGGGGACGGGCTTCACATAGGGTGCCAGACCTTAATGCATCGATGCAAGATGGGGTCTCAGGATGGACTAGCTCCTCTCAGCCCGAAGTGGTAGAGGAGTGGGAAAATATCGCATCGACTCCTCCGAGAGATGCCAAACTGAGACAACACACGAAGGTCAATATCTGGGAGGTTCTTCGTCGCCCTCAAGAAGATGCAATGCCGATGCGATTGGAGGTAGATATTCTAGCCTTCGATGCCCTTGAAATTCAAACTCAAGGTGATGCAGCCATGGACGAGTAAAATGATTCTAGCTCTTCTTTTTGCTGCTTAGAATATGTTCCATTTTGATGTGTAAGGAAATTTATTGGCAACCGATATGACCCAAAATGTTTTGGCTGCTTCTTGTTAATACCAGTGTTGGTATGTTCGTTTATTTCCACTGGTATAACAAAACCGGTAGTGGAGACATCTTGTTAATCAGTCAGGTAGTACTAGTAATGGAGGCTCTTTTATGAACCAGTTAAGAGGACAACAGACCGGTATCAAAGTTCCGATATAACACAGCCGGTAACCGGTCGTGGCAACTCTACAATGTTCCGACAACTAGAATTCTGCTTTCCAAGTTTTCATGATAACCGGTTGTGGGGGTAGTTTTTTAAGGTTTCTTTTGGATTTGTCCCGACCTATTACTCTCAAGTTTGGCCTCTATGAGGTTTGTACCATGGGCAAGTTCTATCTTTCTCTTCGCATCCTTGGGGGGTTCCTTCTTATAGCCTTGATTCCTCTCTGTTCATTGTATCTACGCAAGGATATAGGGTTTTCTTCCTGGTTCTTTCCCTATTGAGCTCTTGAATCAATCATCTTATTAATATATATATCAATGGCTTGTCACTTTTGTTTATATATATATATATATATATATATATATATATATATATACATATATGTATATATGTATATATATCTATGTATATATATATGTATATATATATATATATGTATATATATATATACATATATATATATATACATATATATATATATGTATATATGTATATATACATATATATGTATATATATATATGTATATATGTATATATATATATGTATATATGTATATATATATATGTATCTATATATATGTATGTGTATATATATATATACACATACACATATATAGATACATATATATATATACATATATACATATATACATATGTATGTATATACATACATACATATATAGATATACATATATATATATATGTATATATATATATGTATGTATATACATGCATACATATATATAGATATACATATATATATATATATATACATATATACATATATATGTATATATGTATATATATATATGTATATCTATATGTATGTATGTATGTATATACATACATATATATATATATATATGTAGCGTCCTAAAATTGCGACACTTGCAATTTCGACTGCATTTCGGTCTTCACGATGGCGACGCAACACGCAACCTGAATGGAGACCCCAAAACTTGCTCACGACACTGAAAACTGCATTTTTCATGCACCCTGGCCTGAACCTCCTTTGCACCCCGCAAGACCAAGGCGCCCAGCGCCCTGGTCCTCCAGGACCATGGCGCCCAGCGCCCTGGTCCCTGGGTCCTATTTTGGGCCCGGTCTCCTAAGTGGTATCGGGTCTTTTTTATTGCAATTTGGAAATATACTTCCCTGGTCGGCCTAAGGTCGGGAAAATCAGTCTATCAGCCCTAATTGACAAGTATATAAATGACATTTTCCTCTTTCATTCGATATGATGAAAAAGGTGTGGAAACTATACTCAAGCATTCAAGCATTCAAGCAATTGATCATTCCAAGTCTCCATTCAAGGCTAAGTGTTGCATTCAAGACAAGGATTCAACCATTGAAGAGGAGATCACATACTACATGCTACAACATACAATATACAACATCTAAACCTTCGCACATAAGGATACAAACATCCTTAGAACAATGTATTAGTACTTGTTTTACAGTCATTTACATTTACAGCTCTTGCTCACTTCTTGGTTAATTCCAAAACCGGGGTTTGACCTAAAGGCAAACCCCTAATCCCTAACCCCCCATCGTCTTCGCTTTTCTGTGTGTAGGTTGCAGGTACGCGGCTGAGATTGAAGATTTGGAATCCTTGTGCAGAGATGAACTGATCCCCCTTCGTTTCGCGGATTTTTCGGAGGACCGTGGCGCCGGGCGCCATCGTCCCGACAACTTTTGCTCAAATTTGCAGGACAGCGCCGTATCGACATTTTACTGCTAATTCCAGGTTCGCAGCTTCATCCTATAACCCGAACTCAGTTTATAAGCGAATCTTTATGACTTTCTATGCATCCTTAGCTTAATTTCCTTAATCAACATTCTTTACAAAAGAGGGTAGCCTTGCTTTCCGAACCCTTGAAACTCATTTAGCATCCAATCTTGCATTGCGTGGGATTGGATCTTGTGGGTTTCAACCCCTCTTTTGAATGTAAAGTCTCTCCCCTAAGTGAAAAACCATCGAATCCTAGCGAACCTCCCTTCTCTCTCCTCGGAGTTGGAAGAGGGGAGACCAACTAGGGTTCGACCGCGATTTTCCGCTTTACAATATATATATATATATATATATATATATATATATATATATATATATATATATATATATATATATATATATATATATATATATATATATTGTAAAGCGGAAAATCGCTTAAATGAAATTTTAAATGAAATTTAGAAAATAGAATTAGAATATAATATTTTTTTTAGTTTTTAGAATTGATTAAATTAAGAAATTTAATTATAAAATATAAAAAAAAATTTAAAAAATGCATTTTGTTCTTTTTTAATGAGTAAAACTAATAGTTTTTATTTTGATTTGTTTATAGATTAAAAAATAATTTTTATTTCATTCTTTGAGATCTGGTAAATTTAGTTAAAAAAATTATTTATCTTAAATTTATTTTACAATTTGGCACTAAACCATTTCCTTAGAGATTTTGTTCTTCCTTGTTGAAAATTTTCAACCTTTGGTTTGTTTGTAGCTCTCGCTCTTGTTTGTTTGCAAATCTTTCATTTAACTCCATACTTTCTTCAAATAAATTCCCCCAATTTTGAAGGAATCTACAAGAATATCAAATACTTTTTTTCACTTGTAAGACAATTGAAAACCTCCATAGAATAGAAAACATGTTAAATGTATACAATATCTTCTCAATTTATAGATTTGAATATTGTAAAAAATATTTTTACCATTGCTAAGAATAATTTTCAAATTAGAAAGATTCTCCAACTAAATTTTAATTAATTGCTATGAGAGAATATGCCAAAAATCGAATATGTAACTCTCATGTCATAGCATTTTATAAATGTATCTTTATTCCTTCTAAAAATTAATGTTATAACTCCCATGTTGTCATTATATATGTTCCTTCCATTTTATCTTCAATAAACTCTATAACTTCAATGTCATAAATTCTACCATGAATATAAATTTTTATGTCATAGAATATGCTTTGCAACTCCCTTTTTTCTATTATGTCAGTGTCATCCTTCCTTTTTCCTTCTAACACCATGTTCTTAAATAGATGATTGATGTGACTTATATGATTTTATATATGAATCCCTATATTATGTCTTATCATTCAATGCCTTAAAACAAAACAAAAAATGCGTATTCAAATCCAAGTCATAGGTTATGTTGTTGGTTCAAATAAATGTTTTTAATATTAAAACATGTCATTTTACTTCTAACGTAGTGAAAATGCAAACCTCCCCATGAAATATTGATACATGAATGTGTCAAAAAGCTTGAGTTGTGCTTAATATTATCTTAGTTATTGAATAAATAGTGAGTGACTTAGCAACATTGACCATGAGAAAAAAAAAATTGCATCACATCTATAGTACTTAGTTTATAGTACTTCGCAATAAAACAACATTTTTAAGTTATTCCACATGATAAACCAAGGGAATTGTGTCTCTCTAGATGTTGATCTATAACGATCGAATCCCATAATTTACGAGATCTTCTCATATTGCATTAGATAACTAAGTTGTGTAGTTGGCAAGGGTGTGCATGCAAGTGACACTGCCTATTTTATATACTTTGCAACTTTACTTATCATTGTGTTTTGATAATTTTCATGCAATTTCTAAGTTCTATGATCTTGCATAGGGGGTTGATTCCACGAATCCAACCAAAAATCTACCAATTAGCCATCATTAATGTGCCATGTTAGATGATCCATTATAATTGCTTGGCTTGCCTGTAAAATAAATTTTCAAACTTGAGGTCTATTCAGAGAATTGGCTATTGTGAGGATTAAGTTTAGGTCATTTCTATCTAAATATTTATTTTGGATGATCTTACACCATTTTTAATTCAGTAATGTATATTTTGTAAATTAACTTTACATTGAGTGTCATTATTTATAGTTTTAGATATTTAATTCTTGCACCTTCATTTTATTAATCTTTTCATGCCAATTCCTAATTAATAAAAGGAATGTTCTTTGACTCATTCCATCCATCCAAGAGGAATTTCTTCAAAATGTTATCAATATTAGTTGTTTCTCACCTAATTAATTCTCCAAAGTGCTATCAATATTAGTTGTTTCTCACCTAATTAATTGCATGCACAATATTGTGTAGATTGTTATTGCAACAAATATTGCCTTAATCATCATTACTCTTCCTACCAGTTGAGCCATCTCCCTTTCCATGAGATCACTTATTACTGAAAATTTCTATTATGTATTATCCACAAATTGAGTTGGGGTATGGCTTTCAAGATTGAAGCACCAAGGTACTTATAAGGAATGAAATTACTAGAGAAGCCAAGTAGATCGACAATTTTCTCTTGAGTAGACTTCTTAGCATGGACGAAGCATATTTTTTATTTTTCATTTTTTATTATCTACCTTGATGTCACCACATGTTTCTCCAGGGTCTCTTGATAGTTTTTCCTTCTTTGGTTGTCTTCCCGTGTGATATGGTGTTGTTTACAAACTATAGGTGTATAATAGGGTACACATTTTGTGTCATGGATAACCTCCATACGCATATTCTTCTATTCTCCTCAATAGTTATTTCCAATCCCTTGACTATTATTACAAAGAGGAGTAGAGAGGGTTCTTCATGCCTTATTCTATTCAAAATTTCAAAAATATACATGGTGATCCATTGATAAGTATAGAGTAACATATCTCCAAGCCTTAATACGTTTTCATAAAAAAATTGATCGAAAATTTATGTAGTCTTATTCAAATAGGATCAACTTATGAGTAGCATGCTAAAAAATTGAATTTTGGTTTCCAGTTCCTCTAATGCCCTAGCATCTTAAAATTCTATGTGAAAAAATCCTTTCAAGAGAAAAAAATGCTAGTGATATCTTGGTCAATTCAAAGTTGTTCATTCTTTTATTTTTTATTTTTTTTGGAACTATTGCTTCCATACCCAATCACTCCACACTCTGACATGCTAGTCATAAACATATCTTCTTTCAAATCTATCAAGATTTTGTTTCTCCTTTCAATCCGACCACTTTGATTCTACTCTACATTATTTTGTCATCACTAATTTTAAGTAAAGCTTTATATATTATATGATCGGGATGAAATATTATTATAATAATATAAATGTACTTTAATTTATTTAATATTATTCTAAAATACATTTATAGATATGAAAGCATTTTTTAATCCCATCTATTTTTAATATTATATATGTATATATTTATTTTATTTGTACATATTTAAAGAGTTTTTTAAATTTTTATTTTACTTTTATTGTGACTTAACACAAAGGAAATGAGTTCCAAAAGAAATGGAATACCAAAATAGAATAGAGACAATACCCAAATTATCAAAAAAAGAACCATACAAAAAAAGAAAGCCTAAACAATGTTAGACATAGCTCAAGGTAACTACATACCCTTCACCCTTATGTGCGAGTGAGATAGACTTGAGAAGATCTTTATTACTCCTTTGCAAAATAGTCTATGAAACATATTTTGTAGGGTCCTCATATATATATGATAACATGATAATAAACCTCTATAATTGACTTGACCATAGGTGTTGGGGAGAAGAATGATCAGATGGAGAAATTAAATGTGGGGATCAATAGTAGGACCACAAGAAGTTGTGATAGCATTAATGGAGACTTAGAAGCAACCAAAATAAATAACAAAGTAACCATGATGGGAAAAGAGGAAGGCACATCATTAGGAGCCATGGGCATTAGAGTATCCAAGTCAAACCTAAAAGTAGTAGAAAAAGATGAACTCACTAAAATATTCTTAGATTGAACCCACACATTTGAATAGAAATTTCAAAAAACATTAATAGGCGGTGAGGGAGAGCATTCTTCCACTAGATAAAAAAGACTGGCTTTAAAATAAGATGGGCACTGTTAGAATTATGATATTATGTTTATCCTTATAAACAATAATAATATAGACATGTAATGTACATTATGTATGTACATACATAATACACACATACATATACATATATCTATAAATATGCATATCTTCTATCTATCTATCTATCTATCTATCTATCTATCTATCTATCTATCTATCTATCTATCTATCTATCTATCTATCTATCTATCTATCTATATATATATATATATATATATATATATATATATATATATATATATATATATATATATATATATATATATATATATATATTAAAAGATAATTATTGTTTACTAATAAACAACTTTCATCAATTGTAAATATTTATTTAAATATTAAATTACAAAATTTGTAAATAATTATTTTTTAAATAAATATTAAATAATTATCAACTTTTAATGATAAGAGAATATATTTATATAAAAATTCTTAGATAATTGTTTATTTATTTGTAATATTTATAAAATAAATACTTTATTTACAAAAAAAAGTCTCAATAAACTTATGAATCACTCAAAGTAAGCTCATAACACATTTAATTAAAAATGTAATAGATGTTATATATAAATATAGAATATTATAAGAACTTTTACAATTGTGTTGATATGTCATCAAATTTTTCATGAACTTGGTGTTTATAATACTTTAATATCATAATATTTATTTTAAAAAAAAAAATTAAAGAAAAATCTCAATAAATACTCTAATACCATAATATTTTTTTAAAAATAATTAAATTAGATTTTCTAATACCATAATATTTTTTAAAAAATAATTAAATTAGATACTCTAATACCATAATATTTAAAAAATAATAACTAAATTAGAAAAAAATCTCAATAAATTTATTAATCACTCAAAATAAGCTCATAATACATTTAATAGATATTATATATAAATATAGAATATTATAATTACTCTAAAAATATCATTGATATGTCCTTGAATTTTGCATGAACTTGATGTTTATAGTACTTTATTACCATAGTATTATTTAAAAATAAAAATTAATTTTGTAAAATTAATAAAACAATGTGTTTTTTTAAGTTAAAAAAAATCATAATTCAAACTGAACTCATTTGAAATAGTGGCTCACTCCAATCTTAGAAAATCAAGTCTATTTAATTAAAACAAAATAGAAGTTGAGTTTCACCATTAAAAGAAAAACAAAGGGAAACTATAAATAGGGAAACTTAAAATTGGTTAAAATCTCTCAACAATATTCAATTACATTCTCTCAACTATTTTATTCTCTCAAAGTAATTTTAGTGCAGCGCAGAAATGGAGCGATTTAGTGAGGATTTTCTTTTGGGAAGTTCCAATTCTCAGTTACAGTCTATGCTATGTACTCTACAAGACAAAGAAGCAGATGATATCACTCAAATTGCAGCTCTGACTAACCTTTGCGAAATTCTGGCTATGGCGTCTGAAGAGTTTCATGTGGATTCTTTTATTCCAATTTTAGTAGGGTATTTGAAGCAGGGGAATCCTGAAATAAAACTATTGGCTACTAGAAGTTTAACATACATCTCTGATATTTTCCCCTGGTATTGCTCGAATGTTGTTTTCGAAGGTGCGATTCCAGCAATGTGTGAGCACTTGCTCACCTCATATTACTTGGATTTAGCAGAGGAGGTATGTTTATGCTTTTTAATTTAAAAGTTCAACAGCAATTTTACATTTTATCTGTTTGAAAATTGATTAATTTAATGCTTAGGCGGTCAAAATTTTAAAGTTTTCAGTTTCTTGTGAAAATTGCAATAAGGTTTCTTATTTTATTACTGTTGTATACAAGAACAATTTGACTACAAAGCATGCGGAATTTGTATTAATTATCTGTCCGGAATTATATTGTTCTTCTGTTAAACAGTAATAAATTGTGCTGTGACTATTTTATTCCTGATTACTATGATAGTCTGTTGAAAATGAGAATGCTTCCTTCTTTTAACTGTTACAATTGAACTGTAACTTTTTTTGGCTGCTTATTACTTATGATTGAACTGTAAATTCATGTTTACCTTAATCAAGAACTACCTCTATATATTTTCATGCAATGCTGTTTGTTTAGTTTCAAATTTGAGATATATATATTTTATTATAACGGTGTCTTCCATTGCACTGCAGTCTGTACTGGCATTGGAGAAGATCTCTCGCAGGCGTGCATCTAACTGCCTTCGTGATGGTGCTTTTATGGCGCTATTGTTAAATCTGGATTTTTTTTCTAGTGCTATTAAGGTAGTTTTCTAATCTAAGGCCTCTAGCACATTTGTCTGAATTTTGAATTACATGTTATGGCTAACAAATTTAAAATTTTACAGAAACATGCATTGTCAACTGCGGCAAATATTAGCTTAGAGCTTTCACCATCTACCATTGGTTTGGTTATAGAAGAAGTTCCGATACTGTTGGGTGTTTTATCAGATCCTGATGCTAAGGTACCTTTTAAATTCTGATTTTCCACAGACTGTTAGATTATCTTTAGATTGCCATTATACACTGTAGTCTTGAACTGTGGGATCTGAAGTTGGAGTTACTTTTATCTCTAGTTTCTCGTTTCATGCGGTGTTATGGGTCAATGTGGTCTAGTTCTCTTAGTTTAAGATATTGTTATTTAGCTACTTGTTCAGTATTCACTTAATAATGGGAGTACTGTTTAATAAAAAATGTGCTGGATTTCAGATGGTAGAACATGCATGTGTGTGTTTATCTCAAATAGCAAGAGCTGCAGCTGCTTCTCAAAAGAATTTAGAAGAGATTTCTAACTATGGCCTGGTAGCCAAAGCTATAAGTTTGATATCTGTCACCAACTCAGTCAGTGGCCAGGCATCTCTTAGTTCACCAGGATTCATGGTATTTTTTTTCAGATTATTTGGATGACGGGCATTTGAATCCTAATGTGATTTTTTTTAATTGGAAGTGCTGAAATAACTCTTTTGGTTTGCTCCAGGCTGTGATTGGACTGCTTTCAACATGTGCAAGTGCTTCTGCTGTATTGGCAGGGCAAATGATTGAAATGGGCATCTCTAGCATCCTTAGGGATATTCTTAATGCTGGAATTGTATCACAGATGACAATTCCTGTGTTTTCAAACGATTCAACTAATCAGGTTCATTCTCCTCTTTTTAAAGATATTTGTTCCATGTTCAATTTGTATATTTGTTATTAGACTTCAGGACAGTTGTTAATTGACTCGACATTGTTTTTCCGACAGTTGCAGAAGATTGTCTCCTTTGTGAATGATCTTCTTCCATCGGTATCCAATGAGAAAATTTCACTTCCCACCAGTGATGAACGTGATGATAGAGATAACTCCGCTAGAGAAAAGCTATTTCAAGAAAAACCTGAGCTTTTGGTGCAATTTGGAATGAATCTTTTTCAACTTATGATTCAGGTAACAATTACCATAAATTGAATCTACTTTAGCATTAACATTAGTTTGCGGTATATAATTGTCAATGCTTTTGCAGATATATGGTTCAAGCATCAATGCTCAAGTTTGCCGCCAATGTCTGAAAGTTATCAGCAAACTATTGTACCTCAGCACTCCGGAGATTTTGAAGCCATTATTACAGGAAACCAACATATCAAGGTATATCTCACATGGTGCAGTCATTTTTTAAATGTTTACCTCTTGGCTTTTATGTTTCAACACCCACAACTTACTTGTTTTTTCACATATCTGCAGATTTTTGGCGGGAATTTTATCTGGCAAAGATTTTGAAATTTCACTTGCAGCATTACAGATGGGGGAAATTTTAATTCAGAAACTTCCGGACATTATGTTCAATATGTTCATGAGAGAAGGTGTTTTTTATGCAGTGGGTACACTTATATCTACAGGGAGCACTGTCTCAGGAGAGGATAAAACTTATACAACATGGAATACATGGTCAGAAAGTGAAGAAGAAAGTGAAGAAGAAAGTGAAGCAAATCAAATAGAAGAAATTGTCAGTGCTCATGCAAGGCAATTTAAGGCTACATACTTTGTTTCAAATTCAGGGGCTAGAGCTACAAAAGGTTTTCGCAAGTTGACAAATCTTTGTAAGAAGTTAGATTGGGTCTTGTGTGATTTGATGGGTAAATCAATGAAGGCCAAACAGAGTAGGGTTGTATATAATAGTCATTATGGTTTAAATGGCAAATTTGAAGGCAAAGCCAAACAGGGTATGGGGATATCAAAACGAAAGAGTAAAAGAAGTTGTGCTGTCTCTTATAACAACGAAATACCATCAATCATTGCTAATATTCTGGCCGAACTATGCCAAGATGATGGCGTATCAACTTTTGAGTTTGTTAAAAGTGGGGTTGTGGCATCCTTTCTAAATTATTTTGCAGGCAGGGACTTGAAAAGAGATAAGATGATAAAAGCTGATTCCATTGGGCATCAATTAGAAACAATAAAAAGACTCGAGACATTTGTTGATATATCTCTTCCTCTGATTGTTCATGGAAAAGAATCTCCTTTGACGGTTTTAGTTCGGAAGCTGCAGGATGCACTTTCCTCCGAAGATTTTCCTATACAACTCAGTCAAGGTCCAAGGTCAGACAATAATGATCCTCTAAAAGTGCGGTTGTGTAGAGCACAAGAAGAAAGATGTCTGAGTAGCCACCCTCGAAATATTTTATATGTAGAGCCTTTCGCAAGGATCGCTGATATTGAAGATTATCTGTGTCGTAGATTGCAGATAAATAAAACTGAAATCACTTGTACTAGTAGCGTGGCTGAGCCTCGTACCCATGTAACAACTACAGAAGCTGCTGCAGAAGAAATATCCTCAGCAAGATCAAGGCCATCAACCACAACGGAAAATTCTACCAATTCTACACCATCAAAAGCAGGAGAATCTGTCTCAAGCAGTGTTACAGCTGATTTCAATGACACACAAATAAGAATTGGGGTTTCAATGGGAGATGCCTTAGAGAGAGAACCACAACTAAAACATGAGCAAGGAGGATCTATTGATGAGGTATGCAAGAATGATTTTCCATGGTTCCAACTGACTCCTCGATTTATATAATTACATTTTGGTCATTATTTAGAAGTAGAATGCCCATGAGAACTGTGAAAGTTTAAATAACAAGCTGGTGGCAACCTTCTTAAATGTTTTAACAAATCAAAGGTAACGGTACACAATATGATTGATGGATTAATACGCAGTACTTAATTTGTAAGAATAATATTAATGCTCGTGTTTAAGGATGCCAGTTTTTGTTTGATGCTCCTGTGTTTAATGCTGTATTGAGTGTCCATTTGATGCACTTTTTGTTTCCAAAAGTAGGATCTTTATGCTGGTGCTGTTGAGCTTTGACAGATTATGGCTATGGATGAATCATGACCACGAATAGTAATATTTTGAAAATCTTAACATATCCTATTTGCAGAGAAAAATAGGAGAATGGATGATTATGCAAATATGTTTAAAATATCTGTATATGGCTCTGATTATTGTCTTCACCATTTTATATGTATTCTCAGGGATTGTTGGAGGAACCAACTTCAGTTTGTGTGATGGATGGGGCGAATGGCGTTTTGTTGAGGGATCCTGCAGATGCAAGTGGAATAGAAGGTTAGTTTGTAGTCATTAAGTCATTAAAATTAGAGAATTTATAGAATGGAATTCTAATTTTAAAAGGGCATTTTTTTTTATTCTTTAGCAGGTGTTCCAACAATAAGAGCATCATCTATTTGTTCAAAAGGATCCAGCAGAAGTAGGGAACATCCTAGGCTGAATTTTTTCATTGGAGGTAAACTGCTAGATAGATCATCAACAGTATATGAAGCAATTCAAAAAAGTGTGCAAGTTGAAGGAGACGATCCAAGTCATTCTGATTCAGAATGGATAAATGAATCGATTCAGGATAAAGTGCATAAAATTAGATATAAGAAAACAAACACACCGAGAGAGAGGAATTTGACTGAAACACATCAAATGTATGCTACACTGATGAAATTGAAGAATTTGCGTTGTATTGACAAGGTTTTGCAAGGAACGCTCCTCTATAATATAGGGGAGAAGGATAGCACAAATGATATTCTATTGCTGCTTCAAATTCTTGATGAAATAAACAAATTAGCTCCTTGTTTGAGAGCTAACAGCTTATCTGATGCATTTGCAAAAGGGAGATTGAAAAGCCTAGATGAATTGAAAGCTAATGGTCCCACGGTTCCTCAACGAGAATTTTTTAGTGGCAAGCTGACTCCAAAGCTAGCATATCTGCTAAAAGATGCAGAGGCATTGGCTACTTTCGGTTTGCCAAATTGGTGTAACCAGTTGATTGAAAACTGCCCATTTTTGTTCCCATTTGAGATTAGAAGGCAATATTTTATGTTTTGTGCATCGCACAAGATTCCTCCAGATCCCTATTTGAGAAACAATGATGCTGTTAGGCTACCACGCCTAAAGGTTCGTGTTTCACGAAAGCGTGTATTAAAGGCAGCTGCACAAGTGATGCATTTGTGCCGAGGGCAGAAGGCTGCCCTTGAAATTCAGTATTATAATGAGGTTGGCAGCGGTCTGGGTCCAACTCTTGAGTTCTATACACTTATAAGTCATGAATTACAGAGTAGTAAAATTGGAATGTGGAGGACAAATGCAGAGGAATCAGTTCAGGCATCTCTGGGATTATTTCCTCGTCCTTACTCGCTTCATACAGAGTCTTCTGACAGAGAAAAATTTCAAGTGATAGAGAATTTCATCCTTCTTGGGTTTCTAATGGCTAAAGCTCTTCAGGATGGCCGACTTCTGGACTTGCCTCTTTCCAGAGCATTTTATAAGCTGCTTCTTGGGAATGTAAGCTTCTTTGATGATACAGCCTTTCTTTCAATTTAGGGTTCAATTGGAACTGACAAGTTATTTGTGCTTACAGGATCTTGATTTATATGATATCAAGTACTTTGACATTGGGCTTGGAACAATACTGCAAGAAATGCAAGCTCTTGCTGCTCGAAGGCAATACTTGGAGTCAATGGCAGATGATAAGAGTAAAGAAATATCAAGTTTACATTACCGTGGTGCAAAAATTGAAGACCTTTGCTTTGATTTCACCCTTCCTGGCTTCCCGGACTACCCTCTCAAAGCAGGAGGGAGCAGCATCATGGTAAATTCTAAGAATACTCATCTCTGTGGTGAAGTTACCTTTCTATAATGTAAAGGATTTTTGTTTCTAGTTGGATTCATCTTATTTTTGTTTTCTGCAGGTTACCATAGATAACATAGATGAGTATGTTTCATTGGCTGTGGATGCAACTATTGCTTCAGGAATCATGCCACAAATTGAGGCCCTTCGAAAAGGGTTTAATCAGGTGAGTGAACTTTCATTAGAACTAGCTCAAGAATTGTTTTTATCAATTTGATCTATTGGTTTTAGTAATTTTTACAGAACTAATTCTAGATTTGATTAATAAAAAATTCCATTTGCCCAAAATATCATGTGCTTTTTTATGGAATGATTTTGCTGATTGAATGCTTATTTCTATCGATTACAGGTGTTTCCCATCTCGACTTTGCAAGTATTTTCGGAAAAGGAATTGGAAACTCTTATATGTGGGGAGCGTGACTTATGGGAGGTATGTATAATATGGTTTAATTGATGTTTGTATCTTACATTCTCTATCAATGTTTGATCTTGACTTGTAAGCTCTTTTAGCAGGCTGAAATGTTATGTGATCACATCAAATTCGATCATGGTTATACTGCTCAATGTCCTTTCGCATTGGATGTGAGTATTTGTTCATCAGTTCTTATGTATGGATTCTTAGAGTGTTTTCTACTTTTCTTTAAACAATACCCTTACTTTTTCTCAGAATAGTTCTCTGTTTTTTCCAAAATATTGAGACTGTGAAAACCCTATATCTGCTATACCCTAACATGCCTTTTTCCCCATTTCCTGAAGTTTCTTGAGATCGTGGCAGCATTCACACCAAAGCTGCAAAGAGCATTTTTGCAGTTTGTTACTGGTTCTCCAAACCTTCCTCCGGGGGGTCTGAGTGCTCTAAATCCAAAATTGACTGTTGTTAGCAAAGTAAGTGCATTGCTCACATTTACATGTTTAACCTCATTAAGAGCTTTCTTTGAATTAACCTCATTAAGAGCTTTCTTTGAATCTTTCATGTTCTAATCATATTTCTTTGAAATGCAGAATCCGCTAAATTTAACAGAGGCTGTTGCTATGGACTTGCCAAGTGCTATGACTTGTGCAAATTACCTTAAACTTCCCCCATACTCAACCAAGGTTTGGCCTCCTCCCCACTCAATCAAGGACATTTATAGGTTCTTTAATGGCTCTTTGTTTATTGTTTATGGTAGAAAATGTTTCTAATAATAATAATAATAATTGCAGGAGACAATGCGTGATAGACTGGTATATGCCATTACCGAAGGGCAAGGATCTTTCGATCTCTCATAAAAACAGGGGCGATATCTGTGTCGAATTATTCCACAAGTTCGCAAGTTTTTGTGCTCCATACCAACATCAAAAATGATGAAGATACCTGGAAATCTGCACAGCATGTGATTGTAGTTCATTATGTGATTTTCTATATTGGGCCCGTCTTTGTAATTCATCACTTGTTTTCTATATTGGGCCTGTGGTTTTAATTTATTATGTGATTTTCTATAATAAGCCTGTGCCTGTAACTCATTATTGGTTTTATATATTGGGCCTGTGCTTGTAATACATGATTTTATAAATAATATAGTGAAACAACATTTTGTTGCTGGCGCTTTATCTCTATATAAGAACTTTTTTTGACATCTAAAATGATCCAAAGTTAGATAATGTATCAGAAATATATAATTCCATTATTTTTATTGAAAAACAATTTAATTTTTTTCTAAAATAATTCAAAGTTAGATAATGTATATTTATTTTATCAGAAATATATAATTCTATTATTTTTATTGAAAAAAATAATAATTTTATTTTAAATTTATTATTATAATTTCATAATATTTTATAAATTTAATTGTTTAAATCTTACGAAATAAATCAGTAAACTTGATTATGAATGAAGGATCTTATTTCTAATATAAACATTCAACAATAACATTTTAATGGAGTCTCAATCTTGAAAGAAAAAATAGAACTACAATTAAAACATCTATGCGAGTACCAACATAATTAATATATATTATTTATCTTTAAATTTTTTAATATTAATATAAAATAATCATAAAAATTAATTGTAAAAATATTACTTGTTAAAAATAATTAACATTTATTTTAAATAGAATATAATAAATTAAATTAGAGGAAAAAAGTTTTAGCGAAAAAGAGACATATTAGATGTGTTCTCAATTCTATTGATAAGAGTTTGTTGGAAAATATTTTTTAATTTTAAGTTTATTACTAAGCCATCTCCAACGCTGATGAGAATAGTTGCAAATTAGTAGTAGGTGATTAGTGCTTACCTCCTCACATCCGCATAAGGGGCCTCTACTAGGTCCAACATATCCCATTTTACGAAAGGTGCTAGCCATTAAAATCCTATTTTGGAGAGCTAGCCAAGAAAACATACCTACTTTAGGAAGGCAATTCTTATCCCAACACAAAGACAGAGGGATGTTTGTGTTGGGGCATAGGTGTTGCTTGGTTAAGTAATTGTATCCATCTTTAGAATTACATTCTCCTGTTTTAGATCCATCCCACACCAATTTATCCTCCCCTTGATGAAAGGTGACCCTTCTAGATTTCAGAGTTCTGTTAAGCACCTCAAGTTTGTGCAACGAAATCCTTAAATTATCAAAGGATTTCCATTTCCATCCAAGGAAATCATGTTTACTTTCAATAGGAGCTCCATAACCACACCATTTTCCCCTAACAAGCTTCTAAAATAGTTTTAGCATTTCTACAGTTGGGGAGTTTATCAATAGTCTGGTGTCCTCCCCAAGAGTCCGACCAAAAAAATGCATTATTGCCATTACCTAGACGCCATGTGAGCCTATTGGTGATTGTTTTCTTGCATTTCAGCATGAAGTTCCAAATTCTAGAACCCATGGGAGGCTAGGAGGTCCTCAAAATGCTAGTGGGAACTTCACTATTTAGATATTTATTGTATAGTATTTTTGCCCACTTAAGGTGGGGATATTTAAACATTCACCAAACCAATTTGGCACCTAGAGCCTTGCTCTGCATTTGTATATCTTTAATGTCTGCACCCTCCCCCCCCCCAAATTATCTTTAGACTTGCAAATCTTTTCCCAGGCTAACAAAGCCAATTTGCTTGTTTCACCAAAGTCCTGCCAGAA
Source organism: Cryptomeria japonica (assembly GCF_030272615.1). Classification (NCBI taxonomy): domain Eukaryota; kingdom Viridiplantae; phylum Streptophyta; class Pinopsida; order Cupressales; family Cupressaceae; genus Cryptomeria; species Cryptomeria japonica. Next base: position 593,594,468 of record NC_081411.1, read on the forward strand.
GAAAGACCTCAAATGTTTTGTATTTCTTTTCTTTTAGCCTCTGGAAGGTCAATGCAGGATAACTAGTAAATGGGCATTGTTGAAAGCACTGATTTGTTCATAGTAGCCTTTCTCGTAGCAGAGAGCCACTTGTCCTTCCATGTGCCAATTCTATTTTTAAGTTTGAAAATCATTTGGTCCCATAGTTTGGTGGATCTTATACCTTTATCTAGTGGGAGACCTAAGTATTTACATGGAAGCTCTCCTTTCTTAAATTTTAGGACTTTACAAATTTCTAATTCTAGTTTTCTATTAGTGTTGAAAAAGAAGATATATGATTTTGCTTTGTTAATTTCAGGTGGCCTAACGCCTTAGTATAGGAGTCTAATAAGAGGGCAATTATGTTTGCTTCATTTACTTCCCCTAGCCCGAATAACATGGTATCATCCACAAATACCCCATTCATGACTCTGATACCCCTTAGAAGGCCTGATAATCTTGTCTTTGTAATGTATCTGCCCAAAGATTAAACCATTAGGATGAATAGAAAGGGGGAAATGGGTTCCCCTTGCCTCAGTCCCCTAGAAATATTGAAGAATACTTCTGAGGAGCCATTAACTAAAATAGACATTCTTGGGGTAGAGATATATTCAAAGACAAGGTCAATCCATTTTTTGTCAAAACCAAAGGCAGCCAGGCATTTGTAGAGGAAATGCCAGTCCACCTTGTCATAAGCTTTCCTAATGTCAAGTTTGATTAACATACTAGGGTTCTTATTATGTTGAGTTGAGTGGATCGCCTCATTGGCAATAATGACTCCATCATATATGGATCTACCTAGTACAAACCCAAACTACTCTTCACTAATAAGTAAAGGGAGTAGTTTTTGTAATTTGTTAGCCAAAGTTTTTGTTAGTAATTTGTAAAGGGTGTTGCAGAGAGCAATAGGGAAGAAGTCATCAAAGTTATTTGCTTTCTCTTTTTTAGGGATTAAGGCTATAAAGGTATTATTGATATCTTTGAGTAGGCTATAACCAGAATTTCTAATACCCTCTAAAGCATCCATAATTTCATCCCCCACTAAATGCCAACATTTCTAAAAGAAGGTGGTTGGGAAACCATCTGATATCGACGCTTTGTCAAGGCATGTCTACATTAAAGTTGTTTCTATTTCTGTTTTTTGTAAACTTAGCATTCAAGATTTTGTTTTGCTCTTCTGTGATCAATTTAGGGATGTTGCTTATAGCTTTACTTCCCAAAGTGGAGTTGGATCCCTCCCAATTATTGAAGATGTCATTAAAATAACTCACCGCTTCAGCTGCAATGATTTTGGGTTCATCACAGTAGGAGCCAGATTTCATTTTTTATTTTAGTAAATCTATTTATAAGTCTTCTCTACTTAGTGCTATTGTGAAAAAATTTAGTGTTTTAATCCCCATCCTTTAGCCATAATTCTCTAGATTTTTGTTTCCAATAAATTTCTTCCTTTGATAACACTTCCTCGTATTATGTTAATAGCTTCTTTTCTTTGTGATAGAGAAGATTATCCATACCATATTTAATTATATAATTATTGATTACTATCATGGCATTTTCTAATCTGATTTATTTCTTTAAAATGTTACCAAATTTCGTTCTATTCCAAATTAATAAATTATTTTTTATTTTCTTTAATTTGCTAACTACTCTGAATGGTTTGGAAACAGAAACATTTGTTTTTGATTAAGTTTAAAATATTATCATCCTTAAACCACATAAATTCAAACTTGAAAGGACGTCTGGTGGGTTTACAATCTTCCAAGATTGTTAATTGAACGGGATAATGGTCTGATCCCGAAATGGGAAGGGTTTTTGAATTGAAATTGTTTGGGAGGTCCCTAAGATCCCCTTTGAGAAAAAATTTGTCTAATTTTTCTGCGATGTTGCAAAATCCAAATCACCGATTGTTTCAAGTGAAGGAATCATTTGTTGTTTTGATTTCCATTAAATTGCATTTTTGGACCCAGTCTCTAAAGTCTAAGGTTTCCTGAGAAATTAACTTAATTCCTCCCCATTTTTCTTTGGGGTCCAGCATGGCATTGAAGTCACCACCAAAGATACAAGTCTAGTCTGGTCATTCAAACCAAAAAAGTTCAAATTCCTTCCAGACTCTCCTTTTCTCATTATTATAAGTTGGGCCATAAATATTGAAGAGGAGAAACTTAAAATTGCCTTTTATACTATGAACCCGTCTACACATCCAATTATTTGTTCTGATGAGATTTATGGTGGAGATTTCTCTTGGGTCCCAAATGACCCCTAAACCTCTAGAAGCCCCACAGGCTGGTTGTCCATCAAATTCCCTAATACCCAATTTCTTATTGAACTTAGCTATTTCCTCATTATTAAGTTTAGTTTCTTAAATTAAGATGATTTCTAGAGTAAACTTAGTTATGATTCTTTTGATCATCAATTGCTTGTTAGAGGCATTCACGCCCCTAACATTCCAAGTTATTAGCTTCATGGCACCTCAGGAAGGATCTTCCCCTTCCCAACATTAAACATAGAAGTTAGCTCAGTTTGACCTACCGCTTCACCAGCATTAGCTCTTAATTCTAATAAGGATTTCCTTCCCTTTTTCTTCTGGGTATTAGCACAGTTAGGGAAACCCAGGCCAACCATAGTTTCAGCTATACCTAGGGACTCCTCCTGGGGACAAACATATTCCCTATCTAAATTGACCATCATCTCCTCGATCTCATCCACCTCCATGGAGTTAAATTCAAGAAGCTTAGCCAATGTTAATCATTTTTGCAGGGCAAGTCCCTCTTCATCTACAATTTCATCTACGAATTGTTCCATAAGGTCACTAACCACCTCATTACAATATATTCCAAAATCATGTTGTTTTCCATTTCAATCCTATCTTGGTGCATCTTCTTACTTTCAAAAAAGAATCCTCTGAGGTAGCGTTGGAGGGGTAAAAGTCCTCTGAGGCCCCAGAAGGCACATATTCCATTAAGGAAACATTCTCCCCATGAGGACTAGGGAGAATAGACTTAGGGGAACATACAGTGGAGTTCTTTAGAGGATTGGGGCAGTCCAGATTAGAGAGAGATTGATTATGACTCTCCACAACAGTATTCTTGGGGGAAGCATCAATCTGCAAGGTGTCAGAGCCTCAGAGAACATGGTGATCCACTGAATTGATGGGGGGCAAAAGTGAAATGGAAGACTTGGGAGAGGCTACCTCTTGTTGACAAAATTGGGAATTAGACATAGGTTGGATGGGGTATTGGCCAAGTTCAGTAGGAGAGGGGGATGACAGATGGAGAAAAGGTTGAGAAGGGGTGATAATGGAGGGGGGGACCTGGGTTGTTATTGCCTTCTCAGCTAGGTTGAGGTATGGCAAGGCATAATCAACAATTTCACCTTCCTCAATATCTTGGATGGGGGGATCAAATTTAGCCTCCGGAATATCACCAAGGGATGTCAATTTCCCCAGGCTATCATCAAGTATGAATCCCCCAGAATTGGGGTTGAAAATGACAACAATTTTACCAGACTAGGGGGGAGCGCTTTCGCCATCCACAATTGGAGTTTCCTGGATTTCATTGTTTGGAAAAATAAATTATTTTGCTTCTATTCTACCTCTAAAGATTTTTGGCTTAATTAAATATATAGAACGGTTTGTGATTAGCTTATTAGGTTTTAACGTTTTCTCACTAATTTTCAAGTTAACCAAGATCTTCACATCTAATGAATCCAAATAATTTTCTTCCATACCCTCTAAAGCCCCCAAGAGATCACCAATTTTCTCCAAGTTGTGATCATGGATTAATTCCACTAGAAAGTTAGGTAATATTATCCATCTGGGCATAACTTCATTTCCAAAATCTTTTGGGGAAAAGTTAGGTTTCCATTCGAAAAACTTAAAATAGTAGCCCTTAAAAAACCTAGGCTCACCATGTAATAGCCGATTTTTCAATTCCATAGAGATGCAGAAAATAAAAAGAATGTCATTTTCTAGGGAAGTGATACTTACCTTGCTGCCGAAGGAATTCTTTAGCCATTGAATGATACTTTCAATAGGATCTCCATAACCACACCATTTTCCAAAGAGGCCTTTGTTTCTGCAGTTGCCCCATGTGTTGTTTGTGCAATGGTTGCTAATCATGAGTGTATGATGATTTGTAGCTTGTCTAGGGGTAGATTTTGAACTTGGTGGCCCAAAGGGAAGATTCACAATGTTAGTTTTTCCTTGGGGTAGTGAGCTCGAGTTGTGGGTCTTGATTCCATGAGGTTGGGGGGGCAAGGAAGGAGCTAGAGGTGGGCATTGTGGAGGCTTAGAGGAAGAAACCCTCGGGCTAGAGCCTAATTTTACACAATTTGCACCCGAGGCAAAGCGAGGGGTGGTGTTGGCAATGGGAAGGATCCATGGGATTTTATTATCTACCAAACCCCCAGGGCCAGAGGGCACAAAATTCCTGTTGCGTCTTCAAGATGACCGCCAACTAGTCTGAAACAAAGACCTTCTGAAAAATAAATTAGAGGTGGGAATAGGGCTCACATGTCCCCACGCCCATCCAACAGCCCTAGCGGCAGATGCAGAGCCAGAAGATGTAATATTTGCAGGACTACGGATAGCCTTGTTGGAAGGGGGGAACTCTGGAGCCCTAACCACATTCAACCTAGAATTATGATCCATATCATGCCACCAAGCAACAGAGATACAATTGGCATTGCTCACACACGGAGTCAGATGAAAAAGGATATCAAAATGATTTGTAGAACCCACCACATTAACATGAGCCACCATTGACTAGGCAGCCCCATGAGAACACCATGTTTTTCACAGGGTTTTCGCTGCATTTCTTCGCAACAAAGCCACATTTCTTTGCGACAAAGCCATTTTTTAATTTCTTTTCAACACTTTATATATATTAAATATCTTATATTTATTTATCAATTACCTTAAAATATATATTTTAAATAAATATAAAAATGACTTTAATAGATTTTAAATATTTCTTTGTAATAAATTTACAATAAAAAATCAATAATAAAAATGATCTTACTTTAATTTATTTAATTATTAGATAAGCATATATAAATTATTTTTTATTTATATATTTTATTAATATTTAATTATATGTAAACATTAAAATATATATTTATTTAAAAAATATATTGATTTTTAATAAATAAATAAATAATTAATTAAAAATTGTAGTAATTTGAAATTAAATTAAAAATAAATAAATAAAGTCAAAAGTTCTTTTAAATGAGTTTGCGACCCCATAAGAAGGGGTTGGCGGCTCTTACCAAAGGCAACCACCCTATTAATAATCCTACAATATATAAAGTAATTAAACGAGGGCTTAAATATTTTGAATTCATTTTTTAAAAAATATATATATTTAAATAAAAATGTATGTGTATTTGCATTTTTATTGAATAGATGATTAATTTTAATAATGATATTCATATTGTATGAAATCAAAATTTTCAAAAGAATGTTTAAATTTGGAAAATAGTTTATATTAATAGTGTTTTTTTAGGAGTGCACTAATAATTTATTTATTGATAATTTTGCCATTAGTAATGCGAAGATGGCTCTACGAATTCCATTGTGGAAACTCCTGGACCTTGAGCTATAGAAGTGGTTTTTTTGTTTGAACTAAGTATGCGGTCTTGGCCTGCAACCCAGGGAATTGGGCTCCCTTGCCTCAGGCTAAATCTGAATGGCAGGTGGTGAAACCTAGGAGGTTTCGAAAGGCAGTAGTGAGAAATCCTCCATTTGATGGAAATGGTGATCAAGTTAAAATGAATAATCGTCGCCAAGGAGGCGCTTTTAAGTCGTTTATCTCCAATAGGTTCAACCATTTGTAGAATCTTGAGGAAGGTTTTATAAAACTAGCTCCCTCGGTTAGGCCACACTCCAAAAAGGATATAAGCAACAAAAATAAGGTTCACAGGAGGTCGGGTGGTATTCACACCAAATCTAGGGCTTCTATGGAAGAGGGCAAGAAAATTAAGCCTCCTCCCAAACTCTCTATGGCTCAGTCGATCATGGATATGAGCCCTAATTCAAAAATGGCGAATGTTTTGGAAATCAATGATAGTTTGGTTGAAAGGATTCAACAATCTTGCAAAGCATTCGATGTTTTTACCAGATGGTGCGGACTTGGAGTCCCGTCAGAGGCTATAGCTGATTGGTTCAAGTCTTCCTTCAATTGGATAGTAAGTATAGCTATCTTGTCTGAGGGTTTTCTATATATTGATTATGGAAATACGAGGCATAAGGAGGAATTCTTAATAGGTAAATTTCCAATTTTTCAAGGTTTTGATTTTAAATTTTTAGAATGGCAACCTAATTTCAATCCAATTAAACTAAAATCTTTCAAAGTAGATAGACCGGTTATGATCCCTAACTTACCAGTAGAATTAATGGACATAGAAATTATTAGGAAAATAGGTAATCACTAAGGAAAATTTGTAGAGATTAGTGACAAAAATAGGAAATATTCGAATTGTGTTTTGATAATTAACATGGATATTAGTGTGAAATCACTTAGCCCCATTGAAATCATAACTAGGGAGTCGTCTTTCTTAATCTAGCCTGAATTTTATAAAGGGTTTTTGGATCTAGACTTGGCATCCAAATCGGTCTCAGAATTCCCTCCCTCTCAAACAAACCCTAGAGTAATTCCTATTTTGGACATTTGTCTCAATTTGGCGCACGGAGGGTTTGTGATCAAGGAAAACTCTTTGCCAACTAGAAAATTTGATGAGGTGGAAGAGGGGGAAATTATAGTAGACCAAAGCAGGGATGAAGGGAAGAATCCATCTCCTCTTCAAACCCATGAGGACATGATGATGGATAAGCAAGGGAAGATTGTTGACCCAGAGATATCTCAAGTTAGGAAGGGTGGACCTATTCCTGCTTCTGATGATGGGATGGGAGGGGAGAAGGTAGACGTTCCTCTTATCCCTGATCTGGTTGCTGGTTTGGATGTATGAAGAAATTTTAATGGCTCCTCCCAACCGGTGGAAGCAGCCATTAGTTTGGATAAGGCTGAACAAGAGGAAGATCTGGCTCGCAAAGAGGAAGAGGTAAACTACATTATAAACTATTTATGTGACTCAATTATTGAGGATATTATGGAAAAATTGTTGGTTGAAATAGTAGACAAGGATGAGCTTGAACTTCAGAAAAAACTGCTTAGAAAAGGGATTATGAATTTTACTCATCCCCCTGAGGTCTCTGATATGGAGGCCCTTTTAATAGAATTAGATAACAAAGAAAATGAAACCTTAGGTATTGAACTTTGGGCTGGAGAAATCTACTCTGGATTGTGCTAAGCTTTACAAAAAGAGAGGCAGGAAATCCTTATCAAAGCTGAGAGCTAATGATGGTATTGCGGAAGGTCGGTTAAACTTATGAACATGTTTCATGTAGGGAAGGAGAAGTTCCTTCCCACAGCACCATGAAATTAGTATCATGGAATGTTCGAGGTTTAAATGCCCCTAATAAACAAAGGATAGTCAAACGTTGCCTATCCATCTATAGCCCTGATTTAGTTTTGTTACAGGAGACCAAATTAGAGAATATGGACCTAGCCTCCTTTGGCAAGCGACTAAGGCTCCAGACTTATTACAGGGTCTACAACCAATGGAGCCTCTCGAGGTCTGGCTATTATTTGGGATCCACACAATATTAGATTCTCATTATTGGAGTCATGAAGCAATTGGATGAGTGGCAGGGTTACCAGCATGAAAAACTATCTAGATTTTATTATTATTAATTTGTATGGGCCAACTCTTAATGAGGATAAAAAGAGAGTTTGGGAGCAAATCGAGGATTTCACTAATTCCCTTAATCATTTTTGCATTTTAGGAGGTGACTTTAATGCAATCATGAATCAACATGAGAAATGAGGAGGCTTAGGTAAACACTCTCGAGCAACTTTAGACTTTGCAGATTGGGTCCATCGATGTGGCGTGATAGAGATCAATATGGTTAAGGATGCCTTTACCTGGAATAATAGAAGGTTAAGTTTCAATAATATAGCAGAAAATCTACATAGGTTCTTTGTGTTGGGTAGTCTCATTAACTTTCCTTGTACCTTAGAAGCCTATGTTTTACCTTTCTTAGGATCAGATCATTTCCCAATCCAACTTGGCATTCTGGGTGATTTGGGACCAAAGAGATGCCCTTTTAAATTCGAGAATATGTCATTGAAAGAGAATAATATCCTTAATCTCCTTAAGGACTGGTGGAATGAGGCTAAGGTTTCTAGGTCTGGGATCTATAAGGTAGTCAATAAACTTAAGATAATTAAGCAAAAGCTCATTCTTTGTAATAAGGAGCACTTTGGCAATATTTTTGACAAAAAGGCCCGAGTGGAAGCTGAGTTGGTAGAGGTAAATGAGAATGGGATGAGACATGGGATGGATGAGGCCTTGTTTCTAAGAGAAAAGAAACTCCTTCTGGAACAAGAAACTACTCTTGCAAAAGAAGAGGTCTTTGGGAAACAAAAATCTAGAGAGACGTGGCTGGAAGAGGGTGACAAGAATACCAAATTCTTCCACAATAGTGTGAGATATAGGAGATTCATTAACCATGTATCTAAGATTAAGATGAGTTATGGCTCTGAGGTGGATGATCCTAAAATCATTGTGAGGGAGACTGCTGATTTTTTTTCTCTTATTCTCTATTCTGACTGGAGCCCTCACTACTCAATCCAAGACAAGTTTATTAAGTGTATTCCAAAGTTACTTAGTAAGGACCAAACCTATATTTTGACTGCTAAATTCTCTTTAGCAGAAGTAGAAGTTACTCTTATGCAGATGAGTCGAGACAAATCTCTTGGTCTAGATGGTTTTCTGACCAGTTTCTTTCAGAAACATTGGTCCTTCTTAGGTGAGGAAGTGATGGCAACACTTGAAGGTATGAGGAACTCAAGTAATATCCTCAAAGAAATCAATAACACTTTTCTAGCCCTTATCCCGAAGAAGGAAAAACCTGAGTGCTTTAATGAGTTTAGACCCATTGCCTTGTGCGACACCATCTATAAGCTTTTTACTAAAACTTTAGCTAACAGGCTTCAAAAACTCCTTCCTCTTCTGATTAGTGAGGAACACATAGGTTTTGTTCCTAGAAGGTCTATTTATAATGGGGTTATTATAGCTCAGGAGGCCATCCACTCTGTCTAGAAGAATGGAACTCCTAGCATGCTCTTAAAAATAGATATTAGGAAATCATATGACAAGGTGGATTGGAGATTTTTGTGTAGATGCTTAGAATCTTTTGGATTCCCCTCTTCCTAGATTAACTTGATTTTTGAATGTATCTCAATGCCTAAATTCTTAGTGCTAGTTAATGGCAATCCTGAAGGTTTTTTCAGCTCCTCTAGGGGTTTAAGGCAAGGAGATCCCTTATCCCCTTTTATCTTCATCATTATGGCGGAATATTTGGCGACAGTGATCTCTAAAGCTAAGGAAACCAGTTAGATTTTAAGAATTAGAATTACCAGCAACCTAGACCCTACCACACATTAGCAATTTGTGGATGACACTATGTTATATGGGCTCAGTGATTTAGGAGAAGCGCGAGATTTTAAGAAGATCCTGGAATCTTACTCTAAGGCTTCTAGTTAGGAAATCAATCCATCTAAATCTGAAGTCTTCTTTTTCAATACTAAGGTATGCTTACAAAATGACATTTGTAGAATTTTGAATTTTGATTTAGGAAGACTCCCCTGTAAGTATCTAGGTCTGCCCTTGGGTAAGGGTAATGGGTCGTCAAATTTATGGGATTCAATAATAGATAAGATTAGAAGTAAGGTAGCAACCTAGAAAGGCAAGTGGCTATCCTCTGTAGGAAGAGCCATTCTTGTCAAATTGGTTTTGGCTGCTATGCCCATCTATCAGTTATCATGTATTAACCTGTCTCAGTCCAAAAAGGAAATACTGAATAGACATCTTAGATCTTTCTTTTGGCAAGGGGCGGAAGAGAAGAAAAAGATCTCCCTTATGGCCTTGGATAAGATATGTAGACCAAAGTCAGAAGGGGGTATTGGGATTAAGAATATTAAGGATCAAAGTAGAGCGCTAGGGGCCAAATTAGTCTAGAGAATGTTTAGATCTCCTCACCTCAAGTGGGCTCAAATATTATACCATAAATATCTTTGAGGTAGGGACCATACTAGCCTTTTAAGGGACTATTCCCCCTCGAGAGGCTCGCGTATTTAGAACTTTATGCTGGATTGCAAGAAAATTATCTTAGACAAATTATCATGGAATTTGGGAAATGACGATAAAGCCCTTTTTTAGACTAATTCTTGGGGAGGATTCTCAATCCTTCATGAGAGTGCTAATCTAGAAACATCCAGAGTAGTGCTAGAATCCATTTGGGGTAGGTATGTTAAGGATTGCATATCGCCAATTGATGGGAACCTAGCCAAGGGTTGGTTTTCGAAATCCCTTGATCATGTGGATATCCTAGCAAGGGAGAAACTGTTGCTTCAAGACATTCTTGGTCAGATACTCTTGTTTGGGATGGATCAAAATCAAGAGAATATACCTCAAAAGATGGCTATAATCTCCTCCTTAGACAACAACTTTTCACTACCACTCCCATCCCTTCAGTTCTGTGTTGGGATAAGATGTGTTTACCAAAGGCTGGATTGTTTTCATGGTTTTCTTTCCAGAACAAGATTCTAACAGCAGATAGATTTAGAAAAATGGGATTTGAAGGTCCCAGCAGATTCCCTTTATGTGAAAAGGTTGAAGAAGACAAGGATCCCATCCTTCTCAATTGCAATTATGCCTCCAATTGTTGTCTCTAGTTATGCAACAAATTAGGATGGCGCTCAGCCTTTCCTAACTCCATTCTTGGAATGTTTCATGCATGGCCCATCCTATTTTAGAGCTCCCTCTATGGTGGGCTTTGGAAACTGGCCCCATCTCTGGTTATTTGGGAACTTTGGAAGGAACGTAATAGAAGAGTCTTCAAGGATAAAAAATTGGATTGGATCCAACTTGTGAATAAAATAGAAGCTTCAATTATGGAAACTCTTAAAAGAAGAACTTCTAAATTTTCTAGCAATCTCTCAGAGATGACTTGTTGGGATGAGAAGATGAGAGGCAGGTGGTTAGGTCTGAATATCACTCCCTTTTTAGGAGTTAGCAATTCTAACAAAAATGAGTTAAGAAAGGCTTGTAAATGGATGGCCCCCAAAAAGGATGGTTTAAGCTTAACTTTGATGGAGCCTCTCGTGGGAATCTAGGTCCAACAGGTATTGGTTGTTGTTTGCATGATGAGGTTGGTAGGGAACTGGATAAGTTAGCCAAACCTATAGGGTTTCAATCCAATAACAAAGCATAGATCTTAGCCTTAGTTGAAGGTCTCCTCTTATGTCAAAACAAAGGTATTAACAAGCTCGTCATTGAAGGAGATTCGACTATTATTATCAATGGCCTCAGAAAAGGTTCTCTACCTAATTGGAAGTTGAATGCGATCTTGTCAAGAGCTCTTAGTCTCCTGAAGGAGTTCAAGAAAATGACCTTCAATCATATTTATAGAGAAGGTAACTCCAGGGCAGATGAATTAGCTAATGCAGGAGCTGACGGGCAGTTCATAAGTTAAGATAGAGCCCTCCTCCTTAGTATTAGCTATTAGGTTTGAAATACTTGGCTTCTGGTCTCAACTAGCTTGGCTTGGGGTTCCTTCCAGGGTCTTTCCCTTGTTGTGGCTACCCCTTTCTAAGAAGATTGTTAGTCTCTTCAACCTTTGATGGTTTAGTCTAGATCGAAGGTGGCAGAATGAGTTTCTCCTCTGACATCCTTTAGCGATTATCATTCCTCTTCGTGAAAGGTGAGTTGTATTTCTTGACACCTTTTAATTCTAGATTTATATAAGTAAAGACTTGTTTGAATTCTTGGCTATCTGAAAGTATTGAAGGTCCTATGGATACTCCACTAAGATTAATAGGGCTCAAGCGGCAAATGGCTTTTGTAGGAGAAATTGAGAAAATATTGAAAGGCATTCTAGTCTTTCTGAATCCCCCGGTCATCAGAGCGGTCATAAAAGTCCCTGGGGATGAATACATTTTGAATGTAGACCACACCATAGCCAATTCGAACATTGCCACGATGTTCTTGGCCGTGGCTATGCATTTTGAGAATGACATGAATGTGGTAACTAAACTTTATAAAAAGGTCTTCAAGAAGGAATTGCTAGAAGAATTGGAGCGGTGATGGTCAATATCGATGAGGAGCTTACTGTTCTGAAGCCACGCGACTATGACATTCTCATCCAGATGAACAATCGGGTGCCTAGATATCCAATCCTGAAATTGAGGATTTGACCTCCTTCAAAGCCTATAACCCGACTAGGCGAAGGAATTTCTTCTTTCTCATATGGCTTCTACAGGTTAGGAAACCGACTTGTAATAGGTGGTTGGCCAACTATTTGGAAGTGGAAAATATTGAAGTGATCTCGGACGACATGGACATCCCTTCCTCCTCTATTTCCAGCCCTATTAATTCTCTGGCCAGCTCTGGAGAAAGTGTTTCAGAGGAGCGGGCAAGGAGATGTAGGGCTAAATAGACGGGATTGCCTTGCGTTTTGCTTACTGCCACCTTCCGACTCTTAAGGGTTTATAGTTTAACTTTAGAGTTATCTCAAACTTATCTTGTATAAGACTTATGAATTCTTAGTTAATTTATGATCTAGCTTTAGTTATGTTTTTCTCTCTTTAGTTCGTTGGTCCCTACTCAGTTCGACACTAAAACCTCTCGTCTCTTTATTATTTTTTGGATCTTACTTATGGGTTTAGATAATTATGTTTGTCATCTTAGCTTCCTGCAGTACTTATAGATCTTGACATTCCATTATGTATCTCTACTATCCTCTTTACTCTTAATTTGTGCTTATATACATGTATATACATGTATATACATGTATATATATACATGTATCTATATACATGTATATACATATATATACATGTATATACATATATATACATGTATATATATATACATGTATATACATATATATATATATATACATATATATATATATGTAAACATATATATATATATATGTAAATATATATATATATATGTAAATATATATAAATATATATATATATATATCTACATGGAGGCATTTATTTATTGACAGACTTTTTGTTTTCTTATGGAAAAATAGAATGTCTGAATTAGTAAGGATGTTCGCTTCTGGTTTCATTTTGAAGGAGGTCTATGTAGTATGGGCTAGTTCCTCTCTGAAAATTCTCTTTGGTATAGGGATATCTCCTCTTGTCTCCTTCCATTCTCTCGATGCTTGTCTCTGTTTGTAAGAACACCATTTTGAATTCTCTCTTTGTTGTTTTAATTAGCGGAATGTTGGGAAGAATTGATCTTATTTTGTCTCTTGAGAGGTTTTGATCTGTGTTTTTTCTTTGGTTTCCCTGTAAGGAGTTGAGGTGTCTAATTGATCCTTTGACCGAATGGCTCCCCATCTCCTAGTATAGTGCTATGATACCTTTATACTTTGATACAAGCAAGGTTTTGGATTTGAAGTTCTTTTCATTTCTTATAGCTCTGTGGTTGTTGTTGCTTCATTGGTAAAGGTTTGGCATCATAGATAGGAGTATATTTTTGGGCTAACCTCTCTTGAAGTGATCTGATGTTCAAAGGTTTTTTGCAGGTATGGTCACGGTAAGCTTAAAGGTGCTTTACCCTTTGAGGGAAGTGGGACATTATAAATCAAATAGGAAGTTTCTTGATGTTGTTTATTTTCATTCATGCTTCGTAATGTTTTTCTGACATCGATCCTGGTCGTAAGGTGTGTTAAGGTCTTTTGCAAATCAGTGGAATAGTTTGTACCTATTTTTCGCAAGATAAGAACAGAGGAATAAAGGTTAGAGTTGTCTTTGGGGCATCATTTTTAGGAAAGGATCGAATTTTAGTGCATAAGAAATCTTGGTCGATTTTTTTCTTTCAAGAAGTTTAGCCTGGATGTGAATTACCTGGGGACTCATGTATCTTGTACTTAATTATCATCTATCTATAACATTAGATTATGATCCTTTAATGGATCTGGACAAGGCTCGAGGTTTTCTTCCCTCCATTCTTTCCTACCGGTGCCCACATTGAATGGAGTTAATAAGATTTATCCGGCTTCGGCCTTTTATAGATAAAAAAAAATAATGTTTTGTTTTTAATATTTTACTTTATGTTTAAAGAACGGGAGCTACTCTTATGATAGTGCTTATCATAAAAAAATAAAATTATTTATAAAAATTTTATTTTATAGATGTATTCATTAATTTCTAAATATATTTGAAACACAATTTAGCATATTTTAAATAAAATTTTAGAAAATAGAATTATAATATAAATGGTTTTTTAGCTTATAGAATAGATTAAGTTAAGAAATTTAATAATAAAATTTTTAATTTTAAAAAAATTAAAATTGTGTTTTGTTCTTTTTTAATGAGTAAAACTAATAATTTTTATTTTGATCTATTTATAGATGAAAAAAACAATTTTTATTTTATTCTTTGAGATATGGTAAATTTAGTTAAAAAAATTATTTATTTTACAATTTGGCACTAAACCACTTTCTTAGAGATTTTGTTCTTCCTTGTTGAAAATTTTCAACCTTTGGTTTGTTTGCAAATCTTTGATTTAGCTTCATACTTTCTTCAAATAAATTCCCACAAATTTTGAAAGAATCTATAAGAATAACAAATACTTTTTTTCACTTAGCCATCATTAATGTGATGTATCAGATGATCCATTATAATTGCTTGGCTTGCCTGTAACATAAATTTTCAAACTTGAGGTCTATTAAGAGAATTGGCTATTGTGAGGATTATGTTTAGGTCATTTCTATCTAAATATTTATTTTGGATGATCTTACACCAATTTTTATTCAGTAATGTATATTTTCTAAATTAACATTACATTGAGTGTCATTATTTATTGTTTTAGATGTTTAATTCTTGCACCCCCATTTCTTTAATCTTTTCATGCCAATTCTCAATTAATAAAAGGAATGCTCTTTGACTCATTCCATCCATCCAAGATGAATTTCTTCAAAGTGCTATCAATATTAGTCATTTCTCATCTAATTAGTTGCATTCACAATATTGTGTAGATTGTTATTGCAGCTAATATTGCCTTACTCATCATTACTCTTCCTACCAGTTGAGCCATCTCCCTTTCCATGAGATCATTTATAACTGAAACTTTCTATTATGTATTGTATACACATAAAAATTGGCTATGAGCAATTAAATAAATATTTTATATTTATTTAATAATTATTCTTCTATTAAATAGTTAATTTGAAAAGATTAATTTATTTAATTCATTTTCATGTCTTTCTATTAATTAGTATTTTATTAATTAATTCATCTATCATATTCCTCTAATTAATTAAATATCTAATATTTAATTATTCTTCTAACCAAGTTAATTAAATATCTAATATTTAATTGTCTCCTCCAAACAATTAAATATCCAATATTTAATAGTTACTCTCCTATCCTATAGTCTCAAATATTAAATAATTTTTTTTATTATTTAATTTTTCTTATCCAACTCACCCTCCATCTCCACTTCATCTTCCCTTTGCCAACTCATCAAACATGTGGCTAAACAAATTAATATTTCTTAAATATTAATTCATCATTTATCTTCAACTTCCAAAATTCAATGAATATTGTGTACATACACATATTTCATAACCATTTCCTATATTCTCTCCAACACCCTCTATATCTTAGGAAGGACTTGAGTCCACTTGTCCTCTCATGCCTAAATTTCCTCCAACCATCCCTAGATTCTCTCAGTCAACAACCCGGTCAAGGTGAGATGAGTGACACTTGTCTTCTCCTTCCCCCTTTCTCTCAACCTTCACCTTTGCTCACAGGCATCCAAATCTGTAGATCCGATCAGGACCGTTGATCTAAGCCACATCATCTCATCCTCTCAAAGTCTATAAAATCAAGAGCTTCAGTTGAGAGAGTTAATCTTCAAGTTAGACTTCAAGAGACTTCAAGTGCATTTTGCAAGCTAATCATATGCATATATGAGTTTTAGTTTTGAAGCAAATAGCAAATAGCAAATAGCAATTATCATATAATATCATTTAGCATAATCATGTAGTATTTAATATCATAGTATCAGTTAACTACAAGTTATCAGTCCATTCTTCATATGCCATCTTGGAAGTCATCAGTGCATTGTCTGAGAGCACACCATCTGTAACCAGGAACAGTGGAGTTAGGACACAATGAGACATAAACCATGAAGTTAATATTAGTATTTTATTTCATATGTACTTCATGTAGTTTCATTGGTTGAGTTTGGATTTCCTGTAGCATTTCCATTTGTATTTTTTGAAACTAACTTATTATAGGTAACATTTTGAGGATAAAATTCAAGTCGACACATTTTGGTGCCCACCGTGGCGCAGGACCTCGCATATACCTTTAAAAATCTCGTAGAAAGTTAAATTAACGCATTTGTAATGCAGATTCACGCATGTGTGAATTCTGATAGCGCTTTTGTTCTGCAGGTTAGCACATTTGCCTCCTAGGTTAGCGCATTTGCACTATAGGTTAGCGCATTTGCACTATAGGTTAGCACTTTTGTCTTAAAATCTGCGCATTTGCATTACAGGTTCACACATTTGTGCCCTAGGTTAGCGCATATTACCAATAAATCGCGCTTTTGTATCCATAGAGTAGCGCTTTTGATCTGCAGGTTAGCACTTTTAAGAAAAAAGATAGCGCATATGTTAGATTAGCGCTTTTGTTTATAAAACTAACTAAATTTTCTTGCAGGTCCGAATGCCCAAGAAATCAAATTTTTCAGATTACTAACATGCATGTGCAGGATGACATTTAAGACAAATTTTATGCATTTCATCATCTAGTTAATTAAAAGTCTTCATTTGGGAAGTAATATATCATATCTTGTTCATCTAGTTTAACTAAGAGGATGAATTGATAGCATGCAACTTGCATTTTAGTATTTTCTCCAAAATAGTGGCACATAGACTTTTAAAAGGGCTAAAATGAACACCATGCTTGTTGGAGCAACATCTCCAAATAGGATTTAGCCAACAATTTCTTTGAAAAGGTTAAAAAGAATGCTTGTATTCTGTGTCTCGAAAGTGGTAGGTATATGCTCTCCCCTTAATTGGGTGACCAAAAATCCAAACCCACTCTTTTACACTTTCTTTACTTTCAAGCAATTAAATCCTTTAGAGGGCATGCCTTCTCGAGCTACCTTGAGGGGGCTAGTGAGAGGGAAATGACCTAAAGTGGAATAGGCTAATACCGAATCCTTCCAATCCACTATAAAAAAATCGTGTTTGTGATGAAATTCCCAAACAACATGTGCTGATAAGTTCATACCGACACTATGTTTCCCCATAAACCCTATGGAGTGTAACCTCTATAGGCTGGGAACCTTCTATATTTATTGAGCTGAAAGTGCTGCATGTGTGGCCACATAACCGGAAGCCTTTACTAAAAACCACTTGTTCTAGTTGCCAAAATCCTTCTAGTTGTTAGCGCAGGAGGTTGGACCTTTGAAGCGGCTTACATACATACGGTTCTTAGTAGAGATATAAAGTTTGCCATGGAGAGTTTTCATGGAAACTGGTGCTTGGCTGCCTCGAAGAAGTGAGTGCCAAGGGTGGAGCCAGTGGGGTCAAGCATCTAAATATCTGCTTTGAATAGCATAGCCTCGGGAGAAACCCCATGTGAGATTCAACAACTATTGTCTCAGCTTGCCATAGGGATTGTACTTGCTTGTGCATTTTATTTATTAGACACTGTGTCTTCTATGTCTGTAACATGTTCCAAATGGTCAAAAATTGAAGAAAATTATCATCTACAAGTGAGCTAAAATCCAACAAATTATTGAAAAAGTTTGATTGAAAAGGGGAATACAAAAACTTTCCAACACTTGAAATGCCAAATCAAAATATCAAAACATCAGATATCAAAATAATTCTTGAAGTAGGTTTTGTCTGTAAACTATCACGTATTTTCGAACTAACTCAAACAACTAGGTCACTAATCCAACAGGTTATGCCCAAAAGGTTCTATAAACATCAACATTCAATAAGCTATTGATTCAAACATCTTAAGTGCAAAAATCAACATCCTTGTCAAGTTTCTCATCAGGATAATCAATTCCTCTATCACGAAGCTTGATCAAACTATACTAGGTTCCTAATCTTGGATATATCTTTCCTATTTTGAACCTAGGTTATATCAAAACCAGAATCACACCAACATTGGAATCAAACAAACTTTTGAATTGCCAAATGCTTATATGACTTTTAAGTATCACCTTAAGAAAAGAAAACCCAATTATAAAGCTACTCAAAAAAGGATAAGATTCTTGTATATCAATCGCAAGATCTTATTGAAACATAGGACATTCCTACACCATTTTCGTCACTACCTATGTGGTTGTGGTACAGAATTTGACGGTGAAACTCTACAAAGACGTGTCTTTCAACAAAGATATGCTTTATCCCAACGAACAAACAATAGTGGTAAGATCAACAAAGCATATCTTCCTAAACCAATAATCACCTATTGACTTTGTCCTTTGGAAATTTCAACAACTTTTGAAATAATCACATGCCAGTTTGGACTAGAGCCCAACACAAGCAACTTAGAAAACAACAAATGGAGGAAGAAGACACTCCTGTATTCCACACTTTTGGATTTACCATTGTTGACGAAGAAGCAATCAATAGTACCATTAGAGACCTTGAGCAAGATTTCAAATTTGATAGGTTAATGGAAAAATTTTTAGCAGAACAAAAAAGAAAAATATCTCTTGATGTTGGCAAAATTTGGAGCTAAACTACCATAAGACTTTAACATAGAAAGCTTGAAACAAGATGTGGAGGCAAGTAACACCCAAAACATAGATGATCCAAATAACGAGGACGTAAACAAAGAAACTCATGAAGAAACAAGGAAAGAAAAAGATGACACAAGAAAAGAGCATAGTGATAAGAGAAATCGCGAAGAAACAAAGAGAAACTATGTGGATAATCCATTGTCAAACCTTACTCAACAAATACAAACTCTACAACAACAGATACAAGACATGCAAAATGGGACAAGCTCCAACAAATATTCATTAGAAGATATATGCCCATATCCTTTTGATAAAAATTTGAATATGATACCATTTCTGCAACATTGCGAGATTCCTAAATATGACAAATACGATGGAAAATCTGATCCTCAAGATCACATTAGGGAATTTCGTACTATGAGCATGGAATTTGCTCATGATGAAACTTACCTTATGCATCTTTTTCCTATGATTTTAAATGGACAATCAATGGAGTGGTTTTCAAGATTACCATCTGGAATCAAATCCTTTGAAGAACTTGTGAATAGGTTTACTTCACAATAATCCTACAATATAAGGAATGAAATAACAATGCTGGATCTTTGCAATGTTAAACAAAATAATGGTGAATCCTTTATGATTTTCTTACAATGATGGAAATGCATGTTCAATAGGTATCCCCGAGATGTACCTGATCAAGAAAAAATGGACATATTCATTGATAATCTTATCAATGAAATGTGTTATCGACTAAGGATGCAATGTCCTCCCTCTTTTGCCAAAATGATCAAGAATGGTCTGAAAATAGAGAACACAATGGTAAAGAAAGGAGAACTAAAACTTTATAATAATTCATATAGAAACAACAACAACAACAATGACAAACCCAAGTTTTGGTCAAAGAATAGGAATGTCATCAATGAAGGGAATGACGATAATAGTACTATAAAACAAAAACAACCAATTTTCAATCTATCAAGTCAAATCCCAAGCAATAACAATTCAGAAAACAATAAAGCCAAGTCCTTTTTCTCCAATCTGCGGAGGAAATTCACAAACATTGGAGAATCTTGGGAATTAGCTCTACAAACTTTGCTTGTTAACAAATTGATTGTTTTGCCAGAAGCAAGAAGTTATAAACTACCAGTCAAGCCCAATTGGTGGAATGACAATCATTTTTGCAATTATCATTGGAATAAAGGACACCTAACAAATGATTGTCAGAGATTGAAACACCTTATCCAAGATCTAATCGATAATAGAACCATTACAATGGATAGCCATAAGACAAACGAATCACACTTGGCTTTCAAAACTCCACTTTCGAATTATGACAAATGTGAATTGTCCCAATTAAAAGATGACAAAGGAAAAACCAAGGTGAATTGCACTTATACATACGATGATGTGGTAAATTTGATCATTGTTAATGAAAATTCATATTCAGAACCAATAAATGTTATCACAAGAAGCAAAGCAAAGGTTACCTTTCCAGGTATAGCAAAAGACCCAACACCTAATTTACAACAATATAATTTAGTGGAGCAATTACAACGAATACCCGCTCAAATATCAATTTTGGAACTTCTCAAGGTTTCACCTATGCATAAAGAAATTTTGGAGAAAGATTTAGTGGTAGATCAGTTCCAAAACATGGTAGGACACCTCATAGCTCCCCATTGCTTATCATTTTCTGAAAATGATAGCGCATCTTTACAACATCCTCACAATGCTCCTTTACATGTTGAAGTCTCCATAAATAAAACTCATGTCAAATGTGTGCTCATAGATGGAGGAGCTGGCTTAAACATTTGTGCATTAAGTTTGATAAAAGCTTGGGATATTTAGAGAATGCAGTAGACACGAAAAAGAAAATAACCATCAAAGCTTATGATGAAGCAAAACGTTCTTCTAAAGGAACTATTGTGCTACCAATAAGGATAGGACTTGTGGAAAAGGATACATTGTGTCAAGTTTTAGATTTGAACCTCTCTTACAATATTCTTCTAGGAAGGCCATGGATTCACAAGATGCAAGCAATTCCTTCTACATATCATCAATGTGTGAAATTTCAAATCACTATAATTGCAGATTCCAGTCAATATTGCAATAATTTGAAACCCATACAAGATACAAGAATTCCGCATAAGAGAGAATCAGTATATCCTACCAAAGAAATTCAAGCAAAGTTATGGGAAAATTTTGAAGAAAAGCTCAAGTTAAATGATGAAGGAATGGGAAAATATTCTTTGCATAATTTTCCACTTTCCCCTAAGTCATATGGAAAGCCTACAGATATTCAATCAAAGCCATCAGAAAGATCAAAACATATGTTTAAAGGAACATTTGTTAGTGCTGGAACTCTTACAGAGGAAAGTGAAGACAAAGACATTCTTGGTTGGTTATACAAGGATGAAGACAAAACTATAGCAACGGTAGTAGAAGTCAATATTCCCATAAAACAATATGGCAAAGGATATGAAATCATGCAAAAGATGGGATATGAAGGAAAAGGACCAATTGGTAAGCAACATCAAGGTATTTCAGAACCTATTTGTCTGCACTCACAATCCACAGAAGATAAATCTGGGTTGGGATATCTAAAGTCTAATCAAAAGCAACACAATCATCAATGGCAAAAATGGAGAAAGAAATCAGTTTCTAAAGAAGAAAATTGGAAAGAAAAGCTACATCAAGCGGCTGAAACAGTAACCAATAAACAAAAGAAGCAAGAAGAACATGAAAAGAAAGAAGAGGATATTATCATCCAAGATGACGAAAAATCTTGTCAACAAGTTCTGAAAATACAAACAAAGGCAAAATCTGAACAAGATATTCCAAAAGTAGTAAAAATAGAAATGACAGAAATCAAAGAACGTTTTGCACCATACGACATTCTAGTATGGTATAGTGGAGTAATCTTAGATCAAGATTCAGAGACAGATTCCAATGAATATGAATGGGGTCCAGATGTCTTATCTACTTCATCAAGTAAGGAAAACAATGAAGATCAAGTAGCTATAATGAAAGAAGACTTGTCTATTGTAGAACAAAAGATGAAGTTAGAAAGAAGACAAGAGAGAATCAGAATTCAGAGAAAAGAGGCATATGCAAAAAGAAAAGGGAATGACAAAGACAGAGAAGCAATGCCACAAGAAGTGCAAACAAAGATCAGATGTGCAAGAACCATAGAAGAATTAAGAGATAGTCAAGTTGGATTGACTATTAGTCCAAAAGAAGTTGAATTTGAAAGAAGACAAAATCTAGCAAAAGAATCCTCTTTATCACATACACAAGTCTGTCAACTCCAAAATATAGATGAGGTCAAACAAGAAGGAATTTGCAGTGTTAAAGATGTGTGTGTGGACATAATCCATTAATTTAAGGGACAAACGTCAATTGAAGAACCACTTGAGTGTGAACTACACAATGCTAATATTAATTTTGTTAAGACTAATTTGGAAATGGTTGGGAAAGACAATTCTCAAAAACATTTAAACAATACCCATTCCATGCCAAACTATGATCATTATGTCATGAATGTTGAAACACCTAATGATGACAGCGATTATGATTTACCCCTTCTTTATCCTGAATTAATTGATTGGGATAATTTAGACAACCCCAAACTGAATGTCTTTTCCAATGATCATGACTTAGTCGTGTACCTTAACGTTGTTAAACCCATCCCAACTAAGATATCTTCCATTGCAGAATCAAGCGATGTTTCTCATAGTCAGGAGAATGCAAAATTTTCCAGTTGCAAAAGTGAAATAAATCAAGGAAAGAGACGTATTGTTGAAAACCATTTCATGGCAACATTAGATCAATCAAAAGAGAAAACAAAGGACATATCTGATGGTGAAAACCTCCTTGAGGCGCCAGAAGATAGAAAGTTTGACATTCTTCCTGCATATTTTCAAGAGAGATCTGCTATCCTAATAGAACCAATAGAAGCAGTAAATATTGATACATCAAAGGATCCTAAAATACTTCATTTTGCTGCCTCGTTATCAGAAAAAGAGAAGAAAGAATACATGGAATTCTTTAAGAAAAGACAAATAAATTTTGCTTGGTTTTATGCAGATATGTCAGGACTTAACCCAGATCTTATCATGCATCATCTTAATGTGGATTTAAAAGAAAAACCTGTTAAGCAGAAGCTAAGAAAGATACATCCGCACATTGCTCTTCTTGTAAAGACCGAGCTGAAGAAACTATTAGAAGTGGGTTTCATAAGACCAGTTGCTTATCCAGAATGGGTTTCAAGTATTGTACCAGTATCAAAACCAGACAAGGGCATAAGAGTCTGTATAGATTTCAGAGACCTAAATAAAGCATGTCCAAAAGATGATTTCCCGCTACCAAACATTGATATCATAGTGGACTTGTCAGCAGGACACAAGATGTTTTCATTAATGGACGACTTCTCGGGATATAATCAAATAAGAATAGCACCTGAAGATCAAGAGAAAACAACTTTCACCTGTGCATGGGGAACATATTGCTGGAATGTTATGCCATTTGAGCTTAAGAATGTAGGAGCGACTTATCAAAGGGATATGACGACAATTTTCCATGATATGATGCACACATTTATGGAAGATTATGTTGATGACATACTTGCCCAATCTCACACAAGAAAAGAACATTTGAACATTTTAAGCAAGATTTTTGACAGGTTGGAAAGATATCAATTGAGATTAAATCCAAAGAAATGTGCATTTGGGGTAACCTCTGGAAAGCTCCTTGGGTATATCATATCATCTCGTGGCATTGAAGTAGACCATGGAAAAGTTAAAGCTATCATGGAGATGGAGTCACCTAAGAACATAAGTCAATTGCGATCTTTATAAGGAAGGTTGCAATCAATCAAGAGATTTGTTTCTCAGTTGGTCGATAGGTGTCTTCCATTTACCCATCTTCTACATAAAAATGTTCCACTCAAATGGGATCTAAAATGTGAAGAAGCTTTCTTGCAAATAAAAGAATATCTTATGAGTCCTCCAGTACTGATATCACCAACCAAAGGGAAACCATTGTTACTCTATGTCTCAGCAACAAGTGTATCATTAGGCGCTCTCCTAGCCCAATATGATGATGAAGGAAAAGAAAGAGCAGTTTACTATATCAGTAGAATGCTTGTTGGCTACGAATTAAATTATTTCTCAATTGAAAAGATATGTCTAGCAGTTGTATTTTCCACTCAGAAGTTACGACATTATATGTTGATTCATTCTGTGAAACTAATAGCAATGATAGATCCTCTCAAAAATTTGTTGAGCAAGTCAACATTGACAGGGAGACTAGCCAAATGGGTTATGATACTGAGTGAATTTGACATAGAATATGTTGACCGAAAAGCTATCAAGGGACAAGTCATCATTGATCAATTGGCTGATGCACCTTTGCAAAATAACATGCCTTTGCATATCGAATTTACTTGATGCAGGTATCTTGACAGTGAGTACAAACTTTTGGGAATTATAATTTGATGGCTCTTATACTCAATATGGATTGGGTGCAGGAATATTTTTCATCACACCTCAAGGACACACAATTCCAAAATCATATAGACTATGGTTTCCATGCACCAATAATACTACAAAGTATGAAGCATTGGCTATAGGGCTTAAAATGGCCATTGAATGGAACGTGAAAGAACTACATGTCTATGGTGATTCATAACTTGTCATTAATCAAATAAATGATGAATATCAAACAAAGGATGATAAGCTTATGCCATACAAAAAGCTAGTGGTGGAATTTAAAGGACACTTTAAAGAAATCACACTCAACCAAATTCCTAGAAATGAGAATAAAGTAGCAGATGCAATGGCTACAATAGCATCTCTCTTGCAAAATAAAGAGAATCAACAGCGTTACGAATTTCTCGTGGAAGATATCTTAACCCCTACCATCCAATCACAACATACCTATCGAATTTGCCATATATTAGGAACCAGTCAATCATTATATGGTCAAACCTACCAATATTTGAAAGATCATATCCTTCCTCTTGAATTATCTCGTAATCAATAGAGAAAATTTATCCGTCAATCCTCTCGCTACACTATTATTGTTAATATCCTATATAGGTGTGGTCTAGATGGTACATTGTCGAGATGTCTTGAAAAAGACGAATCTGAGAGAGTTCTTAATGACATTCATGTGGGTATTTGTGGTACACACTCAAGTGTTTTAACATTGGTTAAGAAACTTATTCATATGGGTTACTTTTGGCCTACTATGGAAAGAGATTCATTCACCTATGCTAGAAAATGTAAAAAATGTCAGATCCATGGAAATCTAATTCATGCGCCAGCACAAGAGTTATATCCTATGACGAGATCATGGCCATTTTCACAGTGGGGCCTTGATTTGGTAGGAAAGATCAATCCTTCATCTTCTAATGGACATAAGTTCATTTTGATTGCTACTGAATATTTTACTAAGTGGATTGAAGCAGTGCCTTTAACAACAGTGACAGGAAAACAAATATCATCATTCATTTTGAATTACATAATTTGTCGCTATGGCGTTCCTATGACCATTATCACTGATAATGGAAGACCATTCAAAAATCAAGATGTAAAAGAGATATGTGAATAGTTTCATATACAACATAGGTTCTCTACTCCATGTTATCCACAAGGTAATGGTCAAGCTGAAGTGTCAAACAAAACTATCTTGAAAATCTTGAAGAAAACAGTCAATGAAGCTAGAAAAGACTAGCACATTCAGCTAAATCCTGCTCTTTGGGCATACCGAACTAGCGTCCGCACTCCAACAAGGGCAACTCCATATTGTTTGGTCTATGGATCAGAAGCTATATTACCTATAGAAGTAGAAATACCTTCTCTATGAGTATCCTTGCACGGTCTTATACCAGAAGAAGAAGAAGAACGAGTCTCTCGACTCTAGGAACTAGAACTGATTCAGGAATGTTGCCAAAATGCAACAAAACATTTGAAAGTATACCAACAAAGAATGGCAAGAAGCTATAACCACATAGTCAAGCCACGCATTTTCCAAATTGGAGATATAGTTCTAAGGGAGAATCCAATAAATCAGCAAGACTGGGAAAAGAAGGAAAAATTTGAACCAAATTGGTTAGGACCTTTTGTCATTGTAGCAACATATGGATCAGGAGCATACAAGCTATCTACCCCTGAAGGTGATTGGTTTGATGAACCTATCAATTCTATCCATCTCAAGAAATTTTATGCTTGAGATATAAAGTCCTAAAAAAAATCAATAAAAAACATATAAAGTCCTGAAAAAATCAATAAAAAACATATAAAGTCCTGAAAAAATCAATAAAAGCATATAAAATCCAAAAAATGCAATAAATTTAGATGGTGAAAACCTGGTAAACAGACGCTATCTAAAAAGTAAGTTCCTCCATCTATGAGATCGCTTTGTGCACCTATCCACTCCATGTTATTGCATCTATCGCTTCCATAATATATCTTAGCTTATCCATTCCATCTTTTGCATACATTTCTCTAAACCATTTAGCAAAAAAATATGCAGCCTACCAACATTTATCAATCTTTGACATACTTGTCGTAGTTACTGTCTTGGACCTTATCAGAATCAATCAATCTGCATTTGCATTCCTCCATGGTTTGGATCTTGATCAATTCATACATTCATAATAATTTTGTTTCCACTAGGGGCAAAATCCTATTTCCTTTTGCTAAGGTGATCTTTTAAATTTTTGAAAAAACCAAAACATTCGAAAAACTTAGAAAAACCAAAAACACCTATGATTTTGAAACAGATAACGAGCAACAAAGCAACGAAAATCAAGGCATTTCATCAATAATTCAATTGTGAAACTCAAAAAACCGAAGAATCAATCAGCGAGTAATAAAGGATTATTAAAGATCATTCGTCAAGATGATTATATCAGTTAATGACCATAAGAACATGTGAATGACATGCAAGGTTCAGTATTTCTATTTTGATTTTATTGCTAATCATGTACTATATGCAACTCAAGGATGTCCATGACTAGAGAAGCTATGATGAGGCATGATTATTTTCTTTGATTGTTGTCTGTGGTTTATCTCTTACTATGGTATGAACTTGTCTCAGGATATGATCGACAAAAGATCAAGGAGGAGGTTCCAAGTCATGTATGAAAGGGGATAATCCTTGTCTATTTTGCACGCAATACTCAGGTTAGCTTGATCCATTATATCAAGTCGCTTGTATTAACTTGCTATATCAAAATCCATGTAAGCAATACTCAGGTCATCTTGAATCATTATGTCAAGTTGCTTGTATTTTCTTACAACATTTTAAAGCTCAATGATGAAATCAAAGCACTGTTACGAGATAACATATGAAGAATGGCAGTACAATTTTTAGTTAGCTCATTATTCAGTTGCATTATATGCATTCATTTGTTAGTTGCATTATAAGCATATCATTTCATTAACAAATCAATGGTCATAAATAAAGATTGAGCATACTTGGACAAACAAAAACAATTTTCATTTAATCATTATAGGTGCATTCATTTCTTAGAATTATTTTAATCATCATTCATTTCATTTAGTTGCATTTTATCATTGCATTAATTAGCATTCAATTAAGTGCATTTTTTCATGTAGTGTATCATCATCATTATTTGCATTATCATTCCATTAATGATCATTTAGTTGCATCTTTGCACTTAGATTCATAAACATTACATATCAAAATAAAAAACATTTCATATAGATTCATAATCATCATAAGCATTACATATAAAAACATACAGAAAAAATTTCATGTAGATCATTTGCATCATCATAAAATAAACCATATAAATCATTCACTTGCATTTCATATAGATCATTATACTTGCATCATTTAAGATAGAAATCATATTTTCATTCTGCATCCAAGATCATCAAAATTGAAAATCAACAAAAGCATTTATCATGGAATCATCATATAAAGCATCATCATCAAATAAAGTAACATGCATAAAAATCATTGCATCCATCTAATCATTGCATCCATATAATCATAGCATATAGATCATCATCAAATAAAAACATACATGCATATAAATCATCATCATCATATAGAATCCATGTCTGCATATAGATCATCATAAAACAATAAGAGTCCAAGTATACAATGATATCAAATAAACAATACAAATGCTCCAAATCAAGTCACGACTGTCCTGTACCACTACCACCTGACTTTGTCCGTCTCTGTGGCTGTGGGTGAGAAGATCCTCTAGATGCCTATCTCCCATGATCACCACTCCTATGAGGAGGTCCCATGACCCCACCACTGCTAGTGTCCATCAACACGGTGGTATGATAACTACCGGATCTCTGGCTCTCTGCAACTACCTCCTTATATCGTCACCGCCAGTGGGAAGTCTCCTTCCTGGTCCGAACTAATGCTCTAACAGTGTCAGCCGAGAGAGTACCTGATCCAACCTATTAAATGTGATCAATAAGGCCCTGAGTATCATGTTGTCTCCTAACAGCTCTATCCTGCTCAGTGATAAGAGTCTGCACCTGTGCTCGAAGCTGGTCAATCTATGCTCTCAAACTGTCTATAATATTCTACCCTAGCACATCATGCTCTGGCACATCATGCTTTGGCACATCATGCTCTGGCATATCATGCACTGGTGCACCCTACTCTGGTAAATCCTACTATGGTGCATGAACCCTAATCCCCTCACCACCAACCTGTCCAACTACTAGAATCTCGGTCCAAGTAACTCTCTGAACCCGTCGTCTAATTAGGGGAACATGATCCTTAGGATCCTCATCATCTCCACCATGAGCTATAATAACCCTAGGGTATGGTTGAATCTATCCAAAATCATTGCCTCTCCCGTAACCCCCATCCAATCCACTCACCCTACCTCCTATCAATGGCAACCCTCTCGGTGATCTCATCCCCGCCCTGCCATGCTCCCTCCCACTCTGTCCAACATCTCTCCCACCCATAGGATGTTCTCTCTCAATCCTGCCAGTCGGTCCACAGACTCTCGGTCAACCTCTCCTCCGTCCTGATCTCCTACCACCACCACCTCCATCCCCACCATCATCTCCACCTCCCCCAGCCCCATGAGAAGCTCTAAGCTCTCATCTCTGTCTGCGTCTCCTAGAAACTAGATCATCTAAATCATCATCATCATCATCTCCTGAGCTAGGAGGAGGATCTGGTGGATCAGTAATGCGAGGAAATGGATGAGCTAATATGTATTGGGCATACTCTGCAGTGACCCCGGGATCAAGAATGTGTAATATCATAAGCCACTCTCAGAGTAGCAACAAACTCTGCATGAGCAATCTCAAATGACAAAGAAGGTCCCCAATCTCGCCTATCTCTATACCGTCGAGCATATATCGTCACACCAGTAGGCATAGGCTGGATGATACCAAACTGTCTCAAAATGCGACCAATCAACTGTCGCTCAATAATGAAAGGTGTCCAACCAATGAGATATCTATTCTGCATGATAAATGGTAATGTTTGTGCATCATCCATCCATAGCTCACAATCAAGATATGGTCTCCAAGTAATGCTATCCAATGAATCAAGTACCCAACGCCAATACTCCATCTTACCCAGCTTATGTTGAGTAAGAATACCTGCATAGAAATATACATATGGATGCCTCTCTCCTCAAAATCTATGATGGATAGGTTGAGTAACAACAATGTGCTCCCAGCACTAGATCTACAATAAAGAGCATCCTGTAGATAAACTCGCACTCTCATCATACACTACCTGGTGAAGATCATGATATAAGTGTGCCAGCATGCAAACACCCCAAGCATATTGAGTATGATGTTGCAACATACTCAAGAGAATCTCACCCTATCCAATGAAAAAACCTTGTGATCTTCTATCATGACATATAAACCCTCTAATCAAACTAGCCAGAATCACAAGAAGAGCCTCATAATACATCACCATATCTACCCATCAGATCTCTCCTCTACCAATGCTCTCATCAGCAAACACAACTCTGCAAGCCTCTGTCCCAACCCAATCCTGATAATCATACTGCACTAGCTCGCCAGTCACTGGGATGTGCAAAATCCTATATACATCCTCAAGAGTCACACTAATCTCACCCGTCGGTAGGTGGAAAGTGTTATGCTCATTGTGCCATCTCTCGGCCAACATCGTCAATAATCCTCTATTATGTGTAATCTTAGGCATATACATTAAATGACATAAACCGCAGGCATCTATATGTCTAATCTCAGCCTGGGTCAACTCCGGAACTAAATGATGCACTACCGGTAATTTCCCTCGACATTGGAAAACATCAAGTTTCTCCTATTTTTCAAGAGAAATCAATCAATCATTAAATCTATCTATCTATCAAATCAAACTGAAGCAAACTACGCTATTTATCTATCAAATCAAACCTGAATCATCATCTATCTATCTATCAAATCAAATTGAAGCAACTTATGCTTTCAAAACATCTAAAAACCTATCAATCATGGTTTTCTATCAATCACCGAGTTCACTCAAAACTCTGCTAAGCTCTTACATCAGAAACTAAATCGGTTTCTTAGAGCTACTCTATCAATCAAGCAATCTACCTATCAATCTATCAATCACACAATCACTCAATCAAGACTGTATTTCATCATCAATACATATTAAACACGTTAAATCTAATCATCAAAGTGATTTTTAACCTTTGCAATTATCAAAAACATCAAATTTGAGCAAAAGCGCTATCCTATGAGCATTTGCACTAAATCTAAAGGCATTTGCACTAACCTAGTGCATATGCGCTATCTTTTTGAACAAATGCACTAAATCTACAAGCATACGTGCTAACCCATGCAAAAGCGCAACCTTTTTGAGCAAAAACACTAACAAACGATGCATTTGCACTATCCTATGCATAAGTGCTGACAACTTTAACATATGCGCTAACAAAATAGGCATTTGTGCAAAAACATGCATTTGTGCTAATCCTAATTGCATATGCACTAAAACAAATTGCATTTGCACTAACTTAACACCGAAATTTTTTTAAAAAATTTGAAAATTCAAAAACGCACCTAAAACATGAAAATTCAAAAACGCACCTAAAACATGAAAATTTGAACGAAAAATTGCAAACAAGGCTCAAGATAAGATACCTACCAGATATCCATGCTCGACAGGTCGCTGATAATGTCGAACATGCTCAAAATGATGGTTCTCCACGGGAATCACCATTTCGCCACCTCAGCAAGAATATTTTTTTCACAAGCTGACAAGGGTAACAATGAAATTAAAATTAGCCTTGGTTAATTTTATATTTACTATTTGAAGAGTAATTAATTTCAAATGGGGCAATTTAATTTGTTTTTTACAAATGAATTTAATTGACTAAATTTTTATCAATTATCATGAGATCAATCGTTCAAAACAGAATTTTTGACAATTTCACGATCAATCTCCTGAGGGGGCACACAATCAAGATTTTTATCTCTATCAGGCGCATTATCGAGACTTGATTTAATCTTTGAAACAATGTTGTCTTGACATTATTTCAAAGAGGGGCAAAATGTATACACATAAAAATTGGCTATGAGCAATTAAATAAATATTTTATATTTATTTAATAATTATTCTTCTATTAAATAGTTAATTTGAAAAGATTAATTTATTTAATTCATTTTCATGTCTT
Organism: Cryptomeria japonica; assembly: GCF_030272615.1. Lineage (NCBI taxonomy): Eukaryota > Viridiplantae > Streptophyta > Pinopsida > Cupressales > Cupressaceae > Cryptomeria > Cryptomeria japonica. Next base: position 593,626,020 of record NC_081411.1, read on the forward strand.
TCTATTAATTAATATTTTATTAATTAATTCATCTATTAATTGATATTTTATTAATTAATTCATCTATCTTATTCCTCTAATTAATTAAATATCTAATATTTAATTATTCTTCTAACCAAGTTAATTAAATATCTAATATTTAATTATCTCCTCCAAACAATTAAATATCCAATATTTAATAGTTATTCTCCTATCCTATAGTCTCAAATATTAAATAATTTCTTAAATTATTTAATTTTTCTTATCCAACTCACCCTCCATCTCCACTCCATCTTCCCTTTGCCAACTCATCAAACATGTGGCTAAACAAATTAATATTTCTTAAATATTAATTCATCATTTATCTTCAACTTCCAAAATTCAATGAATATTGTGTACGTACACATATTTCATAACCATTTCCTATATTCTCTCCAGCACCCTCTACATCTTAGGAAGGACTTGAGTCCACTTGTCCTCTCATGCCTAAATTTCCTCCAACCATCCCTAGATTCTCTCAGTTAGCAACCCAGTCAAGGTGAGATGAGTGACACTTGTCTTCTCCTTCCCCCTTTCTCTCAACCTTCACCTTTGCTCACAGGCATCCAAATCTGTAGTCTGATCAGGACCGTTGATCTAAGCCACATCATCTCATCCTCTCAAAGTCTATAAAATCAAGAGCTTCAGTTGAGAGAGTTAATCTTCAAGTTAGACTTCAAGAGACTTCAAGTGCATTTTGCAAGCTAATCATATGCATCCGTGAGTTTTAGTTTTGAAGCAAATAGCAAATAGCAATTATCATATAATATCATTTAGCATAATCATTTTAGCATAATCATGTAGTATTGCATATCATAGTATCAACTAACTACAAGTTATCAGTCCATTCTTCATATGCCATCTTGAAAGCCATCAATGCATTGTCTGAGAGCACACCATCTGCAACCAAGAACAGTGGAGTTAGGACACAATGGGATATAAACCATGAAGGTAATATTAGTATTTTATTTCATACATACTTCATGTAGTTTCATCGATTGAGTTTGGATTTTCTGTAGCATTTCCATTTGTATTTTGTGAAACTAACTTATTACAGGTAACATTCTGAGGATGAAATTCAAGTCAACACATGTATTATCCATAAATTGATTTGGACTACGGATTTGAAGATAGAAGCACCAAGGTACTTATAAGGAGTGAAATTACTGGAGAAGCCAAGTAGATCAACAATTTTATCTTGAGTAGACTTCTTCGAATGGAAGAAGTATATTTTTTATTTTTCATTTTTCATTATCTACCTTGATGTTACCACATGTTTCTCCAAGGTCTCTTGATAGTTTTTTCTTCCTTGGTTGTCTTCCCATGTGATATGGTGTTGTTTACAAACTATAGATGTATAATAGGGTCCAAATTTTGTGTCATGGATAACCTATTTCATATGCATATTCTTCAAATTTTCTCAATAGTTATTTCCAATCCCTTGACTATAATTACAAAGAGGAGTAGAGAGGGGGTCTTTGTGCCTTATTCTATTCAAAATTTCAAAAATATACATGGTGATCCATTGATAAGTATAGAGTAACATATCTCCAAGCCCTAATAGGTTTTCATAAAAAAATTGATCAAAAATTTATGTAGTCTTATTAAAATAGGCTTGCCTTATGAGTAGCATGCTAACAAATTGAAGTTTGTTTTCCAGTTCCTCTCATACCATAGAATCTTGAAATTCTATGTGAAAAAATCCTTTCAAGAGAAAAAAAAGATGGTGATATCTTGGTCAATTCAAAGCTATCCATTCTTTTATTTTTTATGTTTTTTGGAATTGTTGCTTCCATACCCATTTACTACACACTCTGACATGCTATTAATAAACATGTCTTCTTTTAAATCTATCAAGATTTTGTTGCTCCTTTCAATCCCACCACTTTGATTCAACTCTACATTATTTTGTCATCACTACATTTAAGTAAAGCTTTATATATTATATGATCGGGATGAAATATTATAATAATACGAAGGTATTTTGATTTATTTAATATTATTCTAAAATACATTTATAGATATGAAAGCATTTTTTAATCCCATCCATTTTTCATTTATTGTTTTTGATTGGTAAAAGGCTGAAGCCAAAATGTTATATTAAATTATAAGCAAAATTACATTCTTCACTCAGTGCGGGCACTGCTAGGAAAGAGCGAAGAGGAAAAAACCTCTGACCTTTCTCGGGACATTAAGTCGAGTTAGATAATGACTAAAACTCAACAACAGTTATATTTACATCATAACCTTTTGAATCCTTCTTTCCGGACTAAGCATACTCCTGCAAGCCCAGATGATTTTCTCTCCCTTATCTCATTTTATACTGATGGTCATCCATCATGGGACTACTCCTGTTAACATTTTTCCTTCACTCCCATTAGTATCTACCTCATTTGTCTTGACACCCACACTTTCTGCTAGCTTTGTTACCTGCAAGATAATCTCAACACTGCCCTACAACAAACCACTTCGTGAATTGTTAGCCCGTATATGTAAAAACAAATAATTTTCAAATAAACATGGCTTGTATAACACTTTCCATTACTGCTATTACAACCATGGTATCTTTTATATTGATACAACAAAGAAATCCTTTTAATGTTGACTACAAGATGAAATATTACCCAGGTTACAATAGCATTGTAGAAAGTGTCCCTACCAAGATTGTCAAAAACATCATTAGCACAACCTCGTATATTGTTAGTTCCAGGATAACATCTTTTATATAATTAAGTCAAACATAATATTAACATGGCATGGGCCTGAGAAGAGAGGAAAAACTATCCTCTCTAAAGAGCTGAAATTTATTATCACTTTACCACAACAAGTTTCCATCCTATTTTATTTTCATTAACAGGAGATTTCATTTTCCTTCCTAGCAGCCTGTGTGAGTCATTGGGAAATATTTAGAACAGCTAGACACCCTTATACCAAAACCAAGCATAACCGAAAGTAGGAAAGATAATCATATAAATTGGTATTCAACATTAGCCAGAAATTCACCGTGAGATATGTTTGATAGTTCTTAAAAAGAATCTCAGTCTCAGGCCTCTCAAACCAATCTCAGAGTATTAGTAAAAGTAGTGGCTATCCCCGCCTACCTCTTCCTATACATATAAATACATATTTGTATATATCTATATGCATATGTGTGTGTGTGTGTGTGTGTGTGTGTGTGTGTCTATGCATATATAAAAGGAAGGATCTATGATGTAGCGCAGAAAGCCATATTTTGAAAATAACTATAAGGAACTATATATTCACAAAATTATCCGCTTAACCCTCAAGCGGGAAAAGTTAAATTATGCAAAATTCTGAAAATGCAACCACTTTAGAGAAAACAATGAAATAAAGAAAAACATAGAGCTAGAGACAATAATAATATATCTAAGATAAATAAAGTATTAACCTGAGCACCCGAATGTCTATATAACTTATATCAGAACTAAAAGTATAAGCAGTCTTTGAGTATCAAGGGAAGCCATTTAGAGCCACAAGAGACGATAAAGTAAACCAGAAAGAAACACAAAAACTATCCTGTCGTAAGGGATCAATTCTTAGGACTTAGGAGAGACCTGGCACCTTCTTGACCACACCTTACTTTTCGCCATCCCTGAGCTAGCAGGGAGATCATCTGGGTTGGAGGTGAGGCCAAAAGGGATATCTATATCATTGGGGACTACTTCAATGTCTTCTGCCTCAAGATAGTTAGCCAACCACCTACTACAAGGCAGTTTTTTGATATGCAGGAGCCACATAAGAAAGGAAAAATTCCTTTGCCTTATCGGATTATAGGCCACAAAGGCAGCCTCATCTTCAATTTCCAAGATTGGAAATCTTGGCACCAAATTATTTTTCCATATGAGTTTGTAATAGTTGCGGGGCTTAGGAATAGTTAACTCCTCCACGTTGAAGACAACCCTCTCCAGCTCACCCAACATTTCCTTCTTAAAGAAACTTCTGCATAATTTCACAACCACCTCCTTATCCCTTTCAAAGTGCATGGCCACTGCTAAGAAGATTGTCGCTATATCAGAATTGGCCCTAGTGTGGTCCTCATTCTTAATATACTCCTCCCCTAGTATTTTCTTGACCACCTGAATAACCAGGACATTTTGGAAGACCAGAATGCCTTTCAATCTGTCTTCTTTGATGTCCACTTGTAAATGTCATTTGTTGCTTGAGCCCCACTAGCCTCAGTGGAGTATCCATAATAAGCTTAACTCACTCAGATTGCAAGACAACCTTGATTTTACTGGGATAACCGACTGCTTTATAAACAAAGCCTTGTTATAGCTAGTGCACGCAGCAAGGAAGGTCACATCACCGTTTCTGAAAATGCCGCTAGAATAGAGGATTTAATTTGAGTAGAAGAAAAGGCTATGCTTGAGAACCTATAGATTAATATGTGTATTAATGTATGGAAGATTATACAAATGTGTTGACGAATCGATGAAAATATAAATGCCTATGAGCATAAATATCTTCCTAAATGTTTGCATATATATATATATATATATACACACCCATATATAATTATATGCACCTATTTATATATACACATATATGTCAGCATATGCATCATTATAATTATATGTAAATATCTGTTATCTATATCAATATGTATATATATACATACATATATATACATATACATATATGTGTATGTATATATATGTATGTATATATGTATATATATTTGGATGTATATATGTGTATGTATATATATATATATGTATGTATATATGTATATGTATGTATATATGTATATATATTTGGATGTATATATGTATGTATGTATATATATGTATATGTATATATATGTATGTATATATATGTATATATATTTGGATGTATGTATATATATATATATATGTATGTATGTATGTATTTATGTATATATGTATGTATGTATATATACACACACATATATATGTATATATATGTATATATACATGTATATATGCATGTATATATATATACATACATATTGTATACACATAAAATTGGCTATGAGAGATTAAATAAATATTATATATTTATTTAATAATTATTCTTCTATTAAATAGTTAATTTGAAAAGATTAATTTATTTAATTTATTTCGTTTCTTTCTATTAATTAATATTTTATTAATTAATTCATCTATTCTATTCCTCTAAAAATAATTAAATATCTAATATTTAATTATTACTCTAACTAAGTTAATTAAATATCTAATGTTTAATTATCTCCTCTAATCAATTAAATATCTAATATTTAATGGTTATTCTCCTATCCTATAGTCTCAAATATTAAATGATTTTTAAAATTATTTAATCTTTCTTATCCAACTCACCTTCCATCCCCACTTCATCTTCCCTTTGCCAACTTATCCATCATGTGGCTAAGGAAATTAATATTTCTTAAATATTGATTCATCATTTATCATCAACCTCCAAACTTAATGAATATTGTGTACGTACACATATTTCATAGCCATCTCCTACATTCTCTCCAACACTCCCTACATCTTAGGAAGGACTTGAGTCCACTTGTCCTCTCATGCCTAAATCTTCTCCAACCATCCCTAGATTCCCTCAACCAGCAACCCAATCAAGGTAAGATGTGTGACACTTGTCTTCTCCTTCCCCCTTTCTCTCAACCTTCACCTTTGCTCACAACCATCCAAATCTATAGATCTGATCATGACTGTTCATCTAAGCCACATCATCTCATCCTCTCAAGGTCTATAAAATCAAGAGCTTCAGTCGAGAGAGAGTTAGACTTCAAGTGCATTTTCAAGCAAATCATTTGTAAAACTTATGCATCCGTGAGTTTTAATCTTGAAGCAAATAGCAATTAGCATTTTAGCATAATCATTTTAGCATAATCATGTAGTATTGCATATCATAGCATTTATGAACTATCAGTTATCAGTTCATTCTCCATATGCCATCTTGGAAGCTATTAGTGCATTTTCTAAGAGCACACCATCTGCAACCAGGAACAGTGGAGTTAGGACACAATGAGACATAAACCATGAAGGTAATATTAATATTTTTATTTCATATGTATTTCATGTAGTTTCATTGGTTGGGTTTGGATTTCTTGTAGCATTTCCTTTGTATTTTGTGAAACTAACTTGTTGCAGGTAGCATTCTAAGGATGAAATTCAAGTCCACACACACACACACACATATATATACATATGTATACATATGTCTAGATATACACACATATATATACATATGTATACATATGTCTATATATGTATATCTATATATTAGTGTCTATATATATATATATGTGTGTGTGTGTGTGTGTGTGTGTGTGTGTGTTTATATTTATATTTTTATATATCCAAGAACCTTTGAGATGAGAAAATGCATGAATGAATAAAGTTCTTCTTTATATCAGCATAATGAGAATTTTCCCTTTAGGAAAAAATGACAGGGATGTAAATGTGTCATTAAAGTAAGGTAATGAGATGTATAATATGTGTCCACCCTCCAAACCTCTTATCTACTAGCCCCTTATAGATCTAGGAGTGAGGGGAAGGTTTGATCTTAGAATTTTGAGGCTACCTGCATGATGTTACTGTTAGTCTATGTAAGTCCCATTTGTCCCCATATTAGCTAATTCATCCACCTTAGAATTATCCTCGCGGAAGATGAGATTAAATATGATCTTCTTGAAGGCCTTGCTCAGGTTTAAAGCTTTGTTGAGTAGCGCCTCTAACCTCCAATTTAGAATGGATCAAAGTTTACTTTAGTGGCGAATATTTGCCAATGGCTAATTTTTCACGTCGGCCATGTCAGAAATGGCGAATATTTTGTACCATCTGGGGGTGGCCATGTCGCCAGAATATTATCAATTTCTGTCAAAGTCACGGCCCGATCGCCATATGTTTTATGCAATTAAAATGTTTCTATGTAATGATTTCGCCAATACAATATATGGTGGACACACGGTAAATTTAATTGTTTCGCCTACACTCTCCGAGGTTGCCTTAATAGATGACCTTAATTCGCCTATAGGCATGTGAAGATTTGTTAACCAGGGGGACCCAATTTGCCCGACATCTTGCCGATGCGTGTCTCCATTCACCCCAACTTTCACCAACTATATTGTATTCACCTATTATTTGGATGACCTATAATCACCTCAAAAATTACATAAGTCGTATTTGGACGACCTATAATCGCCTCGAAAATTACATAGGTCATGTTATAGTTACGCGGGATTCGCCAAATATTTGTATACCATATAAAATTCCCACAGAATTTGCCATATAAGGATTGGTATAAATACATGCAAAGATCAGATCTATCCCAACACAATCTAGTGGGTTCTAGGCTCTGAATCCTGATCAATAACGAAGTTTCAGACCAAGGAAAATCAGTGTTGTTGACTGTATTGGCGACTGCTAGTGACCTAAAGCCTAAAGGTGAGCGATCATATTTTTGAAGTGGTATATTATACATTATAGTCTATTTTTGCTTCTTCAGCAAATTGATTTTCTTTTGGCAACCTTTATTTCATTGGAGATGTCAAACAGGAAGAGGGGTAGGAAACCTAAATGTGGGGAAGGCTAGGAGAGGCCAACAAAAAGCAGAACGTTGTCTTCATACTTTGGCATTGGAAAAGATTGTGGTATTGGTGAAAATCAGGAAGGTACATCATCACAAGTACAAGTACAAAATTTGCCACCTGCACCACATGTTAAAGACGGTGGCGAGCTTGATATCTCAGATCAGGATGATCTTGAAGAAGATTATCTGGTAGATACCCAAGTTAGCCAAAATGATATAATCGACTTGGGTGATAATGCCATTGATGATAATGCACGGAAGGGGAAAAGAAAAGCCATATCAAAAAAGGGTGAACCACAATAAAAAAAGGATCGAGAGTGGGATATGTCAATGAGGAATTTTCAAATTAATTGGGCATCAAAGTATCCATTCATTGAACTAGTCAAGAATCCAATTGAAGGCGAGCCTCCAATAGAATGCAGGTGTAAGATTTGCACTTGGAAACATAACAAGGAAATTAGGTTGCAGCTAAAATTTGACACCATAGAAAAGCATATGGGTAAAGTTTATGAAAAACAAATGATAGACGGGGTTGAAAAATTAGTGATAAGATGGAAAACAAAGGATGGATGTAAGCATGTGAGGAATGCCGAAGAATATTATTTTCATGAGAAATTACAGACGAAGCCTGCTGAAGTTAAAGGTTCTATTAAAGTTGTTTTTGGAAAAGCAATGCAAATAGAACAACTAGGAAAAGTTGTTCAGTTAAGCATTGTTTTTCATATTTTGAGTAGAGGGCATGCTATGACAGATTTCCCATCAATTAGTGGTTTATTACACTTTTTGAAAGTTCCTAACTATCCTAATAGACACTGGCCAGTAAATAGTGGATGGGAATGGGCAAGTTGTCTTGTTGAGGTTGAAAAAGAAGATGTACAGGAAAAAATAAGAGAGTCATACTTCATTGCATTTTCTTTAGATGAAGTTACGATAATAGACAATACTTCATGGGTATGCATGCATGTTTATACTATAGAGAATCATACCTGCCAACCTCATCTACTATCTGTTGCTAAAATGAAGGAGAGTGTGACAACGGAAAATTTATTTCAACTAGTAAAGAGAAGTTTAATTGAATATGGAGGTATGGATGACATGATGGTAGCCAAAAAATTGGTTTGTGTTGGAGCAGATGGAGCTTCGGTAATGCAAGGTCACAGGAATGGTCTTTGTACAAAGATTGAAACTTCATTTGCACTGTACATTACTACAATTCACTGCATGGCTCACAGAATGAATCTAGCTTTTGGAATTGTGAGCAAGTTTGCTTCGGTTAAAAAAATTGAAATTTTAATCAGAGAGCTCTACTCACACTTCTGTCGAAGTCCCAAATGATTTAGGGAATTTCAACACTTTCCTAATGGATTAACTGATGGGAACAAGCTTCTTAAGGATAATGATACCAGATGGATCTCTTTGGATGGTCCAGCGCATTGAGTGTTTTCAGAATATCCATCCTTGATTGGACTATTTCACACAACTCACGACGAATCAGATCAACCAAAATTTTCTGAACTTCTTGGCAGGTGAAGTAATTTAGAGACACTCTTAACTTTAGCAGCTCTTTTGCCCATGCTAGAGGAAATGAGGAATATTATGAAGGCTACCCAAAAAAGAGCTCTGTATATTGCAGAATATGCTACGCTGCGTAAGATGACATGCATGACCCTCGACAATCTCTATCGAAATCAACCAACACTATCTGATGAAAAAATTGTTAAGTGGTGGACACTCACAGATTTGAACAATCCTGATAACTTTTTACAAATTGGTGCAGATGGGGAGGTATGTGCCAATGTATGGGGAGTTGAGATACCAATGCACTTCTATGCCACGGTCGACCCAGAGGAACCAGGAAAGTGCCCTAGGAAGAAACTAGCAAGAGTTACAAAGGAAGATTTCGACAAGATTGTTGAGACTGTAACTACTTCTGTGAAGAAAATTGCATATGATCTTTCCTCACAAATTAGAAGCAGATTCCCTCCTGACAACCTACTCGAAGCCATGTCTATTGTGTTTCCTCATTATTGGAGCCTCAACAGTGCATCTGATTTTTGAAGTAAGCTACTGACTTTGATAAAACAATTTTGCATATCCAAAGAATTTAATGGAGTAACTATAAATGGAATATTAGACAAAACTCATCTTCGAGAGCAATCATCTCGTTTTGCATACACTATGAAAGAACAATATACCAAAATGGAGAACCCCCGCAAAGAGAGATCAGTAACAAGGCTTTGGAAATATATAGCTGAGAACCCATCCTTGCGTGATACAATGACAGAATATGTGAAGCTTGTTGACTTATGTCTTACCATGATATTGGGTTTGGTGGAAGATGAGAGAGTTTTTAGTACTTTGGGGTTCCTAAAATCAAAGCTAAGAAACAAACTAGACAAAAATTTGGAAAATTGCTTGAGGCTCTATACATCTAGGTATGATGTCCACACTTTTCCTTACGATAGGGCACTGCAATTCTGGAGGTCCAAATGTGAAAGAAGAGGTTTGGGCAACACTTCAAACCAAAGTGCCAGTGGGACTACTGGACCTAATGGTAGCATTGAGATGCAGTGCGGTGAAGATATGCAGACTCAAACTCGGAGTGAAGAAACCACAGACAAGAATCAAAATCAAGAAAGCATTGAATTTGATGAGGATGAATGGCAACTGTAAGAGATTGGTATTTATTAATCTTATTATTGTATCTCATCATTCATATTACAAAAGCATATTACTTTTTGCAATTAGAATTTAATATTGATTTGTAATTGTATTTTTCAACTTTCTATTTCTAGATTTAAAATAGCATAATAAAAAAAAAACCATAATGTATTAATTGATACAGAGATGTTTATTGTTTATTTATACATGTTTGAGTCTCAAATCTATGTGATACATTTCAGAACCATATGATACAATTCATTCAATAGTAATACACATGTAGAGAACTTAGATTTTCATTAATTCTTTCAAAATAGCCATATGATACAATTCATTCAATAGTAATACACCAATCTGTGTGATTCTCCATGCCAATTGCAAAAGTGAATACAAAGTTTTAGAACCCTTTGCAAAAGACCCTGAATTCCCTTTTATAAACAAGAGAGCAACAACAACTCCTGTGTGATTCTCCAATGTCCATGCAAACGTGAATACAAAGTTTTGGAACCCTTTGCAAAATTGCAAATGACCCTGAATTCCCTTTTATAGAAACAAGGGAGCAACAACAGCTTCAGGTTGAATTGCAAGTTTGCAACATGTGAACACTGAACATCAAAATCACAAACTTAGCACATATTTATATGGCCATCACAGGCCGTATTAGATATTTAACATCTAGTACATGTTTGATGTCTCCTGTTCAAAAAACAGAGTTCAAAATTAAATATTAATTCACGCCATGACAAATCAAACATAGATAATAGCAGTGCCTAAAACCTTCTAATCAGAAATAGAGAAATGAATAAATGTTAAAGCAAGGGAGAATTTGAGAATACAAATTTACTGGCTGAAGTTTTGCACTGTGCATCATAGATTCAGAGGCTGGATTAGTAAAATAGCAATAGCGAGTGTTGTTTTTTTCCTATTCATAAAATAGATTCATAGGTTGGATTAGCAAAATAGCAATAGTGAGTGCATCATAGATTCATAGGCTGGATTAGCAAAATAGCAAACAAAAAAAACATAAAACCTTGAAATTAAGAATAAAAAAAAGAAAATTGTGCAATACATACTATGATTCTTAAGAATTTTGTGCCAGTTTTTGTAGGGTGCTCCACTCTTCATCTGATGGAAGGTCAATATTCTGTAAACTATGGAAATTCAACTCCAACTTCATCAACATTCCATATTTAGAAGATTTACTTGACATCATTGTTTCGTCCAATACCAAATTTAGAGTTGTAAATGGTTGGATGAATTCCAGAAAGCTTTGGGAGTTGTGTCCTTTCGAAGCAAGTCTAAATCAGACTTCATTTTTATCTCCATGATTTTTTTGTAAGCTTCTTCTCCAATGAATTTATTTGATGTGTCAACAGGCTTAGGCAAACCAAGTTTAATCAAATTACTTTTCTTTTCTTGCAACTTCTCTATCGTTTTCCACAACTTTCCATAACTTTTGATGTTTCCCTTAGCTTCTGGCATTTTTGAATGATAGATGATGTCTTAACTGTGGCATCAATGCGGCTCTTAATTCCCTTGGATGCCAAGTAGCTGTCACTGGAACTGTAGACTACTTTCAGAATTTTTTTTGCCATTTCCTCTTTTGAATAAATATGTGTGCTCTTCTCATAGTGCCCTTTGATTTTTATAAAAATTTGTCTCATACTTTCAGTGAATTGAAACCATTCACACAACTTCTCACACCTCTGCATTATTTGCCACCAAATGTTTTCTTGTATATACTTCGTTGTATTTTTCATGATATCTTTCAATCTATCCTCCAAAGTTTTTATTTTATCATTTGCATTGTGCAGGTCTTCTTTCATTTGTGCATATTTTTTTCTTTCTTCAGCTACTTCCTCTTGCAAATGTTTTTCTTTTTCCTTCCCATGATCCAATAGGTCTTGTAATTTTCTCATTTTGGTGGTAGCAGACTCATAACTTTTGTAAAAATTTTCAAAACTGGCTTTTTCCTCAACAATTTTTTTACTGCTTTTTGCCAGTTTTTCTGTCAAGTCCTTCAATTTTGTATCCATCTTCTCCTGCTCTGCAATTTCTACTGCAGAGCCCAAATTTTTTATCCATTTCTGTAAATCATTGCACTTGCTATCTGTTTCTTTCCTCCTTGATTTTTTTGTTTTCCAGGTGTGCCTGTAACTTTTCTATTTGTTTCTCTAGTTTATTTTTTTTTCTCTCCACCTTTAGCAGTGAAGTGTAGACCACTTCGTTATTCCTTTTTGACACACTAATTTTGTCCACATTATGTACTTTGGAAAAATACATTTGGAGAGTGCTAACTTGAAATTGAGAGGGATCTATCTGACTATGTGGTGGATTTTTATCTTTAGATGGGCCCGGGGGCACAACAACTATGAACTCCATCATATCTTTATGTGGGTCATATGTTGGAAATATCCTATTCCTTGTAGGTTGTTCATTTACAACTTCAGACACGGAATTCCTATGAAATGCTTTCTTTTTTTCTTTATTTGCTTTTGTTGTATGTTCATATTTTTCATAGTAATCACGAAATTGAAAATCTGGGCTTGCTGAAGCAATTGAATGTTTGAAAGGTGACATAGGAATACCATATGCTCCAGTTCCACTTATTCCTGTGGTTTTAACTAATGCTTGACCAGGATTACCAACAACAATTCTTGATGCTGTCCCACTCCCACCGACACTTTCATGTGTAGTTTTCATAGTCTTTTGAGGTGTGTGATCTGAAGCTACAAATGATTGATTCCTAGTGTCAGTGGCACTTGATATAGGATTCTCAATAGTATGAGATTGAGTATCTACCTCTAGTGGCCTCTTGCGAGATTTATTTTGATGTTTCCCTTGTCCAACACCAAGACAACTAGTATCAGTAGTAGTACCCATGCCAACCCCACCAATCACAATGGCACTTGACTGAACAATAATAGGAATACTATCCCCAGATTCCCCACCAGTGGCAGTGACACTTGATTCACCACCAATGGGAATACCATGATGTGGTGGTGGACTTGGTGGTTGTGGATTTGAACCTGAAACAAATGTAGGTAGACCCTAACGGTAACGAGTAGTACCTATCTGTGATGAATCTGAAGAATCAAGTCCAATGACTAGTTTAAGATGACCTTTTGATTTTGACTGTGATGGAAGTTGTACCTGAAGTGGATACCAAATGCCATCTCCTCTAGCACCTGGACCACCACCTTCAAAACCCATTTTTTTCCACAAGGTTTGCCCCTTTGCTATATTTTTCTTTCATGGACTCACTGACTCCACCTAATATTTTTGGGACTATAGTAGTTGTTGAAGGGGGCTCAATGGAAACCTCATGCTCATCATCATCACCTTCAGTCCCACCATGCTCCATATCCCACAATTTGCTAAACTCTGCATCCTCGTCGATGCTCTCAAATTATGCACTTGTCTTTGGTTCACTGAGATTCCTCCTCATATTCCAAAAATCATTTATTTGGGTTTGAGTGAAATAATTCTCTTTACACTCGTGCAGAATTGATTTGGGAATAGATTTGTTAGATGGATTAGAAGATTTTAGGTAGAAATTGTAGGACCTCCTATTTTGGATGCCTTGGCCCTCCTCTGTTGTCCTCTCTGTGTGCATTTGCAATGCCATAATTTGTGATGAAATTTCTTCTGTTGAAATGTTTTTGTCAGCTGCAATTTTCTCCATCTCTTTTTTAACCTTATCCCAGGAGTCCACGCTTCTAAGCTTTTCTAGCAATGGTTTACTTTCATGTTGACATAACACTGAAGAGTTCCCATTTTTCTTAAGCCTTGCTTGAACTACACCGATTGGATCATACTGCCAGAGACCCTCATCATCAAAGTTAAAAACTCTCAAAAAATCATGTGCCACATTGAATGCTTTTCTCTCAAATGTGAACCCTCCACATGAGAAAGGCAAGGAAGGAAATATGCTCTTCTTTTGCTGACCATGGAAGTGCCTATCTGTGCTCTCCAATTACCATACATACTCTAATGCAAATACCCTGTCTGTCACATGTATTGGAAGTCTGTATGGTTTTACTGTCGATCCGTAAAACCTTAACACAGTGAATTCTTCCATGAAGAACTAGTCAGCCAATTCTATTTGACTTCCGAGTTGAATGCAATCTCTACAAGACACGGGCAACCTAGGCATTGGAGTGCTTGTAATTTCATTATACATTGGTGCCAAAAAGAAGTCTACAAAATGGTTGTAGTTCTTCTTGTTATCATGCATCCTTATCTTTGGCGTCCAATCATATATTGGACACTCTGTTCTCTTCCCAGTCTTCTCATCAATCTCATAGCTCACAATTTGAAGCTTGTTGGTCTCGAATATTGCATGATACTTGGATAGAAGGAGATAGCACAAGTAGGATGAGAACCTAAATGTCTTACAGGAACCTTTTTTGATCATTAGTAATTGTTTTTGCATGGATTGAACAACATGCTCAACAAAATTATATCTTACTGGCTGACCTACACAATGGATATTATAAATCATTTCAAGAAGGCTTGCATCCACTTCCCTATCATTTTCCAATCCCAAGCAAAATGACAGCAAGGAAATAGTATCCCCAACCCATGGAACAAAAATGTTAGAATCATAAGGAGGCTTATGATTCTAATCCAACACAATACCAGTACCACTCTTTATTAGAGCTTTGATAAATGAATCTCTGCAACTTGGATCGAGACTCTCATAATTCCTTGCCATCTTTTCAAGGTCAATTTGGATGTTTGAGTTTTTGGTTTCAAATCCTAGGTTCAACAAACGAGCAAATTCTCCCTCGTTTATGGATAGAATTTCCTCTTTTGTATTTTTATTGACAATTGCTTTTTTATCTTCATCATAATTTTCGGCGCAGACCATGACAAAATCAAGGCAAGGGAATACTTCAGGAAACACCATGCTTCCCAATCCAACATCCCATGATGCGATTTTATTTGTTTTTTGTTGTAACATTGGGTTGAAAACAGTAAATTTTACCCTGTTTGCATCTCCCGCCTTACTAGACAATGTATATCTAATATCTATGATACACTTTTCACCATGGATAGCAGGGCCATAAATATCATGGTATTCATTAGTGAAACCTGGTGTTTTAACCAGTTCGGTTAGGTACATTTTGTTTTTCACTTGGCTTCTTGTTGAACTACTGCTTCTCGTTTTCCCCATCACTATTATTGTCAATAATTCAAAATAATGCTAGATAAAAACCTGAAAAATGCTAACCCTCAAATTGGACCACGAGATTACCAAAAGAAAAAAAGGTGGGATGTAGGTGTTCTAGATTTTACTCGGAAATCAAAATTTCTATTTCACTAGATTGGCACAGACAGTCTCTGTTGCAACTTGCATTCCTCAATCTAGTAGCTATTTCTGAATCTCCCTTGATTCACAGGTTTGTCCAAGAAATGAAAGACGATTATGATTTACGAGTCTCTTATTTTGAAAACTCTGAAAAGTAGAAAAGTAAAACCTAAAGGGCAAAATATCTAGAATCATGTTGTAATTTTATTAATTACTATTAACAACTATTCGATGCCGAAGGACAAAATTAGTTACTATTAATAACTATTCGATGTCGAAGGACAAAACATTCATTACTTCAGTATAAATTCTGAGGACATTAAGAATCATGTTGTAATTTTATTAATTATTATAACTATTTGATGTCGAAGGACAAAACATTCACTACTTCGTAACTTCAGTATAAATTCTGTGGACATTAAATGTAATACGTTCAATTCCGGGCAAAGTTCTCCCAAATGTGTTCACTTCCCACATTCGAGCCAAAATCCACCCTAAGTTGTTGATCTTTGCTCATCCAATGGACGAGGGACCAAGGTACATGTTGTGACTTTACGGGTCTGTTTTTTAAGTCTGTTTAATAATTTTAAACTTCTGCCCGAAAAAAGTGCTTTATAGAGTTACTTATATTTAATTAAATTTAAAACGTTTCAATTCCAGGTGAAGTTCTCCCAAATGTGTTCACTTCCCACATTCGGGCCAAAATCCACCCTAAGTCGTTGATCTTTGCTCATCCAACGGACAAGGGACCAAGGTACCTGTTGTGACTTTACGGGTCTGATTTTTAAGTTTGTTTAATAATTTTAAACTTTCACCCAAAAAAGTGCTTTAATAACTTAATTATATTTAATTAAATTTAAAACGTTTCAATTCCGGGCGAAGTTCTCCCAAATGTGTTCACTTCCCACATTCGAGCCGAATTCCACCTTAAGTCGTTGATCTTTGCTCATCCAACGGACGATGGTACATGTTGTCAGTTGTCATGGGTCCCATGACTTCTGCCAGTTTTCAGGCATGTCACCATACTCGTGTCACTTTTCCGAGCAAAGTTCTTAGAAATCTGTTCACTTCCCACATTCACCCCGAAATCCACCCTAAGTCATTGATCTTTGTTCATCCGATGGTTGATGGTACCTATTTTAGGATGTAGTGGGTCCCACGACTTGTGCCATTTTTTCTGGCACGTCACCATAATCATGTCACTTTTCGAGTTTGATTTGTAGTCTATTTAATCATTTTAAACCTCCACCTGAAAAATAATTAAATATAATTTAGGCTATAGACTTAATTATATTTAATTACATTTAAAATGTCCAATTCCGGGTGAAGTTCTCAGAAAGGCGTTCACTTCCCACATTCGGGCCGAAATCCACCCTAGTCGTTGATCTTTGTTCATCCAACGGTCCATGGTACCTTTTTTAAGATGAAGTGGGTCCCACGACTTCTGCCATTTTTCTGGCACGTCACCATACTCGTGTTACTTTTCGGGTTTGTTTTTAAAGTCTATTTAATCATTATGAAATTCCGCTCGAAAAAGAGATTTATAGTCTATAGACTATAGACTTAATTCAATTTAATTAAATTTACAATGTTCAATTCCGGGCAATAGTTTGAAATAACTATTAAATATAATGTTAATATTATTTGTAATTAAAGATGTGCAATAGTTTGAGATAACTATTAATATAATGTTAATATTATTTGTAAAAATTTAAAATTCAAAAATAGTATAAAACATGAAACTTAGTTTCTAGAGTAAAACAAATAACTAAATAAAAATATAAATTTTGATATAAAATTTGAAAGGTAAAAGTTTAATATTAAAAAGAAAACATTCAATATTAAATCTAAAATATTAATTTAAAGTTTAACAAAATTCTTTGAAAATATGTTTACGATATATAATTTTCGAAAATAGTTTAAAAATATATATAAAAGTTCAACATTAATTTTGTGTATTAATTTAAAAAAATGTACAACTGCAGTCCTCAACCTATTAAGGCGAGCAAATTTGGAAAGTACAAATGCTAAGGTGGCGATTAATTGTTGCAGAAGGAGTTGCCTGTGGCATGTCGCACGAATGGAGGAAGGGGAGGATGGCAGGAAATATTTTTCCTGATCTCATGGCATTAATGTCTTATCGTGCACATTCATTACCCGACCTATAGGACGGAGGCAGATATGTTTACCTTTTGATTTGTGTAGTGTGTACCACTTTTTGCTTTGAAGTAGCTGCAGAACAAATCTGTAGTTCATAGAATCATATCTTTTGTAAGACATTTTTTGCAGGAAGTGATTTTGAAATTGCAGGTGACAATGGAGGCCAATTTCACACTTCGAACAGACAAGAAGTTGGTGCCCTTTTTGGGAAAAGTATCTGATAAACGAATGCAAGGACTGTTAAGGTTTAAGGAGGAGAAGTTATGGGCGGCAACTCGACTGATGCTTGCGGAGGAGTTGGCACATATCAGTCACCGGTATCGAACTAACATGGAGGTTTACTCTCTGATTATGGCATAGGCCTGTGAATTCGAACCGGAGGTGGAAAAGGTAAAACTCACATTGGTCAAATTGATTGATGGGGAGTTTTTGATTAACCTCGATTCAATCTTGGAGTGGGTGGTGCCGGGAGTTAGCATTCAAATTAAGGAAGGGGAGGACCAGGAGGAATTGCTTCCTTTTATTCATGGCTCAGAGCATGAAATCAAATACCAGTGCCACGAACGAGCCCAAGTGGGGTGGGAAGCGATGAAACTCTTTGTGAAATTAACGAGGGTAGATGAAGTCCTAAATGATTTGCATGTGGTGGCAAGGATGGAGGTTAGTAGGGCATTGAGCGATAGGGCTGAAGAAGGAAGGGCCATACAGCTACTGGCAAGCTTGGAGGGCAACCCCGACTTCGGGTGCCTAAACTACATTCCTAAAATGAAAGCTGAAGCGGAAAAAGGGAAATCCAAAGCATCAACCTCCGAGGAGGGAAGGGACTGGGAGGAGGCGATCTAGGGGGATAGTGAGACTGAGTGAGCAGCCTATCGACAATGAACTAGTTTTTTTGTCTTCTTGCTATAAGCTGTGGGCAAATTTTGTATCTTGAAACTTTTGAATTAATAGAATGAAAAAACCTTTACCGATAAACTTTTGTATCTTGATACTTTTGAAATTTTGTATTTTGAATGACTATATAGTATATATTTATAAAATTATAATCAACCATAATCAATGTACAAATAATTAATGGAATGAATTGAATTTTTTTTATAGCATTACATAAAAAAGATCACGGTATTAAATTTATTTCCATTGTTTAAAAAATAATTGAAATAACATAGCTCATATACAAAAAGCATTTGAAAGAAATTAATTAATAAAAATGAAATAAATTTATAGAAAGCATTTTTATATCCATAAGACTGTAAGAGGCAAACTGAAACAAACTGGAATTTGAAAAATTATCATTAATATTTATGCTTTTGAAATTTACAATTTTTTGGTCAAAGACTTGAGTCCCCCAAAAACTTAAAAGCCAAAATGAGAGAGTCACTGGCACTCAGCCTGTTAGGGTTCAAGGACATAGGAAAAAAAACTACAGGTAGTGGAATTGTTTACAATTTTTCCCTAAGAATCTGGCCCTCCTTCCATGTAGAATTCTTCAGACAGCATAAGCTGAGAGAATTCTTCAAGCCACATGTAGTTTGGAAAGTCGTCCAGGAGGAACCATTTCCGGAGGAAGTCCCTGCCAATCTGCGCCCATTTTCTATGACACGTCAGCTACTCTGCATTCAGGATTAGGAGAAACGGTTGCCTCGCCACTAGCAGTGTTTGGTCAAGGAGGAGAAGCTTGGATAAATCACTCACCCAAGGGATCCCCACCCCTACTTCTGCAAGAATGACAAGAGTAATGTTGTCTACAAGGAAGTCTTCCTTAAAAAACTTCCTCAATAGCATCAGCATATTCACCTTATCTCCTCCCAAGTCCAGAAGAGATGCTAAGAAGCGAGATGTAAGGTCTGTGTTAACACGGTACCTATTTTTGTTTGCACAAATTCTCTACCCAACACCATCAGCACAGCCTCATTGGTGAATGACCCAACCTCCTTGCAGACTGATTGGAGAGTTGGGTCTCTAAAGGAGCCTAGAAAGGCCCTCTGGTCCTCTGTAGAAATTCTTCTCAAGCAGATGGGAGTGTCCATCTTGAGAAAACAGATTAACAAATTAAACAACCTGAGGAGTGAGCCTATAAACCTAAAATACCGTGAGCTCTGATGATTTATCTACCAAATGGCAAAGGCTAATTGAAGATGAAAGAAGCAGAGATCATATATAAATTGTTGAAGCTCTTGATTATAATAATTACTTCTTTAACAGTATTAACTGCTATAAATTTTTTAAAATCTTTCGTATCTCTGCAAATCTTTGCCATAAATGCACGAGTGTGCGAAATTGAAAACAGCTATGAACCAATACCAAATTGCCAAGTATCACATTGGAAGTCATGGGGATAGAGTGGATTGACATAAGTGAATAGATATATATTAAATGAATGAAATTATCAATCATGATTCGTGACATTTGATACATGTCTATTGAATCCAATTCCATTCCAGGCACTTTCTGGTGAACTATGTTCTCTTCAGAAAATTGGGTCGAAATAAAACTTCAGCCATTGATCTACGATCATCGAACGGTTTAAAATCATTGATATATTTTAGGTATGTGTCACCCTTTACGTTTCAAAGAGGCTGCGCTTATTGATACATCGTGCAGAGTCTAGACTCAATGTATTATGTGATGTGATGTACTGATGTGATGTGATGTGCCTTGTCTATTAATGGCAATGAATTTATGAAATCGCCAATGAAATATATATTGTACCATAAATAACAAAATATTCGCCAAAACAAAATAAATAATTTTCAAGCGGTGGATAAAAATCGCCAATACATTTAAATAATTTTCAAGCGGTGGATAAAAATCACCAATACGTTTAAATAATTTTTCCTTTGGAGTAAAATTTTTCGCTCATACAATTATATATTTGTTCCTTTTAACAATAGTTATTCACCTCCCACAATAAATATTTTCCCTATAGAACAAGGTATTATTCGCCAGAAATTTATGGCATTTTCGTACCCTAGAAAAAAATCGCCAATACAAAATAATTTTTTCCTCATTTAAAAAAAAAATTCTCCATCGATATGAAAATTCCCCCCCGAAAATAATGTCTGATTCGCCAGGATTTTACACAGTTTCCTGGGGGGGTTTCTTAAAGTTATCCTTGGAATGGATCCTTTTCTCAGAGCATTGATTATAATGGTCGAGTCCCCCTCGACAGCCAATTTCTCCACTCCTAATGCCCTACACATTTCTAGCCCATCTACCAGCACCAAGAATTTTTCCCTATTGTTAGTTCAATGCCTATTGGTTTAGCCCTCTGAGCCATCTCAATCCCATCTGAGTTGTGAAGATAACAACCAATGCCAATCTTGTCATGGATTACCTATGGAGGCTCCATCAAAGTTAAGCTTACACCAGCCCATCTTTGGTGGTTTCCAAACACAAGTTTCCATTTTACCTTTACCTAGCTTAGGCCCTGGTCCAGTATAAGAGGGAATCTTCAAGCCATTCCAACATCCCCTCATCTTCTCATCCCAGAAGGACAAATTTGCCTCCTCAAGTTGATTCTTCATTACTCTGTTATTCAAAATTTCAATAATAACAGCTTCTATTTTGTTAGTAAGTTGTTCCCAACCCAACTTTTGTCCTTTGAAGAGTCTCCTATTTCTCTTTTTCCAAAGTTCCCAGACAATAATAGATGGGGAAATAATCCATAGACCACCATACACACACTTCTTGTTTCTTATAGGCCAAGCTTGAAATATGTTCAAAACAAAACTCGGTATCACTTTACTCCAACCTAGTTTGTTATGGAGTTAGTTCCAGCATTGAAGTGATAAATCACAAGATAACAATAAATGATCCACAGTTTCCTCCTCCTTTTCGCAAAGAGGGCACCTGCTTGGACCTTTATAACCCCATTTTCTAAACAGGTCGGCTGTAAGGACCCTATTCTAAAGGGCTAACCATGAGAACATACCTTCCTTTGGGAGGCAATTTTTATCCCAACTTAACTTTAAAGGAATGTCACATTTTGGATTTAGTTGTTTGTCAGTCAGAAGTTGATATCCTTCCTTGGTGTTATAGCTTCCGGATTTGGATCCATCCCACAATAGTTTATCATAGCTGACCTGAAAAGAAATGATTCTCAATTCTAGTATTTGAGTCAACCCTACTTTCTCTCTAGTTGGAATGTCTATGTTATCCAAATATTTCCATTTCCACTTATTGGTTATGCTTCCATCTACTTCTTCAATATAGTTCTTTACATGTTCTCCCCATTTATCTTCCAAGAGGGTTTGTACATTTTTGAAATTAGCCAGTTTGTTGATTATCGGATAGCCACCCCACGAGCCTAACTAGAACAAGGCCTGGCCTCCTTCGCCTAGCTTCCATGTCAGTTTGTCCAAAGTAATGCTTTTGCAATCAAGCATGAAGTTCCAAATGTGTGACCCTCTTGGGGGGTTAGCAATTCTAAAGATGCTCTCAGGGTTGTTGCTATACAAATATTTATGACACAAGATTTTGGCCCATTTAAGGTGAGGCAATTTATGCATATTCCACGCTAATTTCGCCCCAAAGGCCTTACTCTAATCTCTAAAGTTCTTAATTCCAACCCTACCACTATCCTTAGGCTTGCAAACTTTATCCCAAGCCATTAATGCATATTTATTTTTATCCCCTAACCCTTGCCAAAAGAAATTTCTTAGGATCATATTTAGCTCCTCTTTTTTAGCTATCGGGAGGTCAATACAAGACAATTGATAAATTGGCATGGAAGAGAGGACTGGTTTTATCGTGGTGGCTCTACCTATTGAGGAAAGCCATTTTCCTTTCTAGGATTCCACTCTGTCCTTTATTTTGTTGACTATATGATCCCAAAGCTTAGAAGATCTACAACCTTTTGCTAAGGATAAGCCAAGGTATTTACATGGTGATTCCCCTACCTTAAAATTCAGAATATTGCGGATTGCAGATTCTTCATTTTTATCAGTGTTAAAAAAGAAGATTTCAAATTTTTCAGTGTTAATTTCCTGCCATGAAGCCATAGCATAGGAATCAAGAATAACTTTGAATGAGCATGCCTCTTGTCTCTTTCCTAGACCATATATCATAGTGCCATCAACAAATTGATGATGAGTGATGGGAGCTACCCCCTGGTTATTCTAATACCTTCCAAGAACTCCCTCTCTTTGGCTCTAGATACTGACTTGCCCAGATATTCTGCCATAATGATAAAGAGGAAGGGGGACATGGGATCCCCCTGCCTTAACCCACTTGAAGTTGATGAATAATGATGAACAGTAAATACCCAATAGATACTGAGAAGGGGGGTGAATCGGTATAGACAAAAACTTCCTTAAACAACTTAAACTGCAAAGACTCCACTGACTAGCAAACAGTATCACCAATCTAAAACAAGGCACTACCTGTAACACACAGTATGACTGTGAAAGACATAAACCGGTTCATCTGGATCATCTTCAGACCTAACATCTCATCTCAACTTCACCCATATGCTTAAGCAAGTAAAACATCAGGAATACAATGACCATTGGATCAGCATGCTTTACCGCTTAATAGAAAACACTAAAACATCACATGAAAAAGCATCACACATAACACACTGATTTTTCACGCGGAAACCCAACTGGGAAAAACCACAGTGGGGATGAATACCCACAAGTTGTTCTTGAACTCTTCTGAAGTTCGCTTTGTTAGGATCCTAGTTCGGTTAAGGACTTTACAATAGGTTCTGCTAGGAACCGATCCTACTAGGTTTCACCCGGTTAAGGGATGGCTAAATACCCGGTTAGAGATTAAAACCTTGTTAAAGGTTACCTTGTCAGAGGATTTAAAGAACTCAATGATTTTGAGTCACCCTATTAAAGGATTTACAAAAATCCTGTTAAAGCTACCTGATAAAGGGATTTTCCAACTGCTGAAATGGTTAGAAGTCGACAGGTAATACACTGATCTGATAACAACACTCAATGCCAAGGCAAATCCACTTCAGTTCCTTTACATCTGCAATCACACTCTATAGATCTCTACTCACTGTACCGGTCTGGCAAGAATAAAGTATCTCTTCACTTGGATACACACACAACATTTGCCAACAACTTCAAATGAGAATCATCATCGACCTTATAGACAACAATTAGGTTGGTAATCAAAACCTAAAACCCTAAGCATCTAGGTTAACAATACAATCGGTCCAATCCTGACCGTTCAATCACATTGCATAGGGTAAAACAATCTTGAACAAATCTCAAGATGTTCTCCATTGTTCGTTCTTCACCGCTTCTGGAAGTTGATAACCCATCACATGCTCTCCACCGTTTACTGAGACTTTGCATATCCCCGAGGTAGATAGAATCAATCTTCTTCATGCAAGATCCTCAAGGAAATTCTTCAGGCGCACAAGGCTGACGTGGCAACACGATCTGATCTTCATTTCAATGCTAACTCATCATAGGATGTCTCAGTCGAATCATACAAACTTGAAATGCATCAACTGGAAACCCTAAAGCTGAGACTACCAACTGGTAGTCATATCAAATGAAACCCCGATACAAACTTTGCATATACCGGTTCACCTTTTTGCATATACCAGTTCATACCATTATACCGGTTCACTTCATTCCATCATACCGGTTCTCTTGCCAGTTTGCTTTCTTCAATATACCAGTTCATACTTTAGCATATTGACATCAATGACAACATACAATATCATCATGTCATCCAACTCTGCACATATGCCAACAATCTCCCCCTTTGGCATTGATGGCAATATACAAAGATATCTCTCTACTTCACATCTTCTCCCCAATCTCTTCCATATTATATGTCTTCAATACTGCAGATATCTTTTCAGCTTCACATCTTCTCCCCCTTTGACAAAAATGCCAAAGTGGAGGCACAAACATCCATGTTCCACTGTGTTGCTCCCCCTAAGGAGTAGCATCCTTCAACACACCAATCCTAAAAAGATTTGACAATGAAATACCTGACTTATGTGGAGCACAACATACCTTTAGTTCACCTCTTGAAGGGGCAACACCTCTAATTCACCTCTTAAATAGATAAATGCAGCCTTAGGTAGAGGCTTGGTGAATATATCTACTAACTGCTCTTTACTGGAAACATGTTCCAATACAACCTCTTTGTTCTAAACTTTCTCCCTCAAGAAATGATACTTGAGCTTGAAGTGCTTGGTTCTAGCATGCAATACCAGATTCTTGGAAATATTAATTGCACCTGTGTTGTCACAAAATATACTCACTAATTCAGATACAGGGACTTTGAAACCACTTAATACATGCTTCATCCAAATTGTCTGAGTACAGTTCATAAATGCTGCTACATATTCTACTTCTGCTATAGACTAAGAGATACAACTCTGCTTCTTTCTCATCCATGAGACTAGTCTACCACCAAGGAAGAATGCACCACCGATTGTGCTCTTCCAGTCGTCCACATTACCAGCCCAATCAACATCAGTAAACACTTTGAGATTGAAATCATTATTGTATGGATACCACAATCCATAATCTATAGTTCCCTTTAGATATCTAAGAATCCACTTGACTGCTACCAAGTGGGATTCTCTTGGACTTTTTTGGAAACGTGCAGCAATGGCCACTACATGTGCTATGTCTGGTTTGTTGTGCACTACATAGTGCAACTTACCAATCATTGACCGATATTCCTTCTCATTCACCAACGTTGAGTCATCCTCTTTTGACAATTTACAACCGGTCATCATCAGCATACCAACCGGTTTGCTGTCTTCCATGCCAAAGGTCTTCAACACCTCTTTGACATACTTGGACTGAGTGATAAAGATACCATCTTTCATTTGTTGAATCTATAGTCCAATGAAGAACTTAATCTCTCTGATTAGTGACATCTCAAATTCCTTCTTCATTTTGTCTGCAAATGCATGGCTCATCTTGTCATTCCACCAAAAATTATGTCATCAACAAACACTTCACAGATCAGAATTTGATCTCCTTCTGACTTCAAATAGATATTGTTATCTTCACTTGTTCTTTCAAATCCAATCTTCATGAGATGGGAGTGTAAACGTTCATACCATTCTCTAGGTGCTTGCTTCAATCTATACAAGGCTTTATGTAGCCTACACACCATATCATTGTCTTCTGATAGGGAAAACCATCTGGTTGCTCTATATACACTTCCTCTTCAAGTATTCCATTAAGGAATGCAAATTTCACATCCATCTGATACACTTTGAATCCATTGAAGGCTGCATATGCAAGTAGCATTCAAACTCCTTCCAATCTAGCTACTGGAGCAAAGGTTTCTCCATAGTCTTCTCCTTCTTCTTGAGCATACCCCTTACATACCAATCTTGCTTTGTTTCTTGCCACTGTGCCATCTTCATTCAACTTGTTTCTAAAAACCCATTTGGTGCCAATAACATTTTTGTGCTCAAGTCTGGGTACCAAAGACCATGTACCATTATTTTCTATCTGGTCAAGTTCCTCTTCCATAGCCTTAATCTAGTCTTCATCTTTGTGTGCCTCTTTAAATGTTTTGGGCTCAAATTCAGAGATCATGCAAGAATTTTATCTAACCTTTCTTCTTGTAAGAGTTCTTGCATCCTTATCTCCTATGATCTTCTTTGGATCATGATGTAGCTTTACATACCTGGGAATGATCTTAACTGATTTCTCTTGTTTTTCTCTTCATCCTCATCTTCATCTTCATCTACATCAGCATCTACTAGTGTAGGTTCACTATTACTTGTACTAGGTTGTTTTGCAACCGGTTCCCAGAAGGTTACATCCAATTCATCTACTGCTCGCTCATTGTCGGTTTCCTCAGGTTTTTCAGAGGTTTCATCAACTCTAACATTGATACTTTCAACAATTCTCTGAGTCCTATTGTTAAAACATTTGAGAGCTTTGCTCTTGGTGGAATACCCTAGGAATATTCCCTCATCACATTTTGCATCAAACTTTCTCTGGTGTTCACTCCTCTTGATATAACACTTGCTACCAAACACTCTGAAGTAGCTTACTACAGGAGTCTTACCGATCCAATACTCATAAGGAGTTTTATCCTTACCTTTCTTGATGAATACCCAGTTCATAGTGTAGACTACAATGCTCACTGCTTCTCTCCAAAAAGTGTGAGCAACCTTCTCTTGAATCAACATCGTTCTAGCTGCTTCAACTATAGTCCGATTGTTCCTTTCTGCTAGGCCATTCTGCTATGGAGTCTGAGGGGGCAGACAGTTGCCTCTTGATGCCATTCTCTTCACAGTACTTATTGAACTTACTAAAATTGAACTCACCTCCTTGGTCAGTTCTAAGGCATTTGATCCTCTTAACGCTTTCCTTTTCAACTAGTGCTCTGAAGGCTTTGAACTTTCCAAAAGCTTTAGACTTGTCTTTCAAGAATGTGACCCACATCATTCTTGAGCAATCATTAGTAAGAATCATAAAGTACCTATCTCCTTGAACACTACTAGTTTTCATAGGACCACACAAATCAGTATGCACAAGATCAAGTAAATTATCTGTTGTGAAAGATTTACCTTTGAAGGTTGAGGAGGACATTTTCCCCAGCTGACATTCTCTGCACAGAGGATTCTCTAGTTTGTTCAGCACAGGCAATCCTCTAACTACCTTGGTCTTACTGGCCTTCACAACATTATCAAAATTTACATGGCAGAGTCTCCTATGCCATATCCAACTGTCATCAAGCTTAGCCACTAGACATTAACTAATATTTGTATTTAACTAAAATAAGTTACCTTTGGTCTGCATACCGGTGGCCATCAGTTCACCACTCTTTCCTTTTATTTTGCATACTGCATCTTTGAATTCCAGAGTGAGTCCTTTGTCATTCAACTGGGCAACACTCAAAAGGTTACGCCTGAGACCTTCTACCCAATACACATTATCAACACTGCTTTTTCAATTTAGAGATATGGACCCTTTGCCTTTTACCATATATGGTGCATCATTACCAAATCAGACTACACCTCCATCATACCCTTCCAGTGATAGAAACTTTCTTTGGCCACCAGTCATGTGGTGAGAACATCCACTATCAATAATCCACTCATTAGAATTATCAAAGCGGGAGACAAGAGCCTTCTTGTCTAACACATCTTCCTTAATGGCTACAAACACTATGTCTTCACTTTCTTCATCTTCTGATTCATCATCAATGACACCTTCATCGAATGCAACAAGACAATTTCTCCTATTTCTTCCTTTGAGCTTTTTAAACTTCTCCGGTTTGTCCTTATTATCACTATTAGGATAGTTGATAGCAATGTGTCCTATCCTATTGCAAGAAAAGCATTTCAAAGGGAGCTTACCTCTATATTTTCTAGTTCCCTTAGGAAGTCTCTTGGCCAGAAGAGCTTCAAATTCCATCAGGATCTCCTTATCATCCATATCTCTGCTTTGTCTTGATTCACAGCTAATACTAGCTTCTTTTCCCTTTCTAGATAGTGCAGCAGATGCTCTAAAGGTTGAATTAGTCTTCTGAACACTGCCATCATAACTATTTAGCTCATATGCAGTCAACTTGGCAATGATAGAATCAAGGGATACCTTTGTCTTGTCAATAGATCTCAACTCCTGAATAGCAGCAACCCTTATTGCATAGACCAGTAATAAGGATCTCAAAACTTTGCTAACAATGGTGGAATCATCCATTGTACCTCATGCACTCTTGATATCTCCAACAACAGTTTTAATTCTTATCCCATATTGTTGAATGGTCTCTCCTTCAACCATCTGCATGTCTTCAAACTTTCCTCTAAGTCTTTCTTCCTTAGCTTGCTTCACATGCTCATCGCCGCCATAGATAGACTCCAGAGTATCCCATACATATTTGGGATTGTCTTTATCTTGAACATCTATAAAATCAATACCAGATAGATTGTTGATAAGAGCTTCCATGACTTGCCCATTCTCCTGAATTTCTCTTCTTTGATCATCAGTGAGAGTACCGATAGGGACAACATAAGTATTCTCAGCATAGTTCAAGTTTTGAGCACCCATGCTTTTAATGTATATCTTCATTCTGTCCTTCCATATCTTAAAGTTATCTCCATTGAATTTAGGACCTTCCCTCTTCATCATTAGAATAGGATCTTTTCCTCAAGCGGTTAAGCTTATAGCATAGAGGACCTAAAGGAAGCTCTGATACCAATTGATAAATAATGATGAATAGTAAATACCCAGTAGATACTGAGAGGGGGGGGGGGGGGGTGAATCAGTATAGACAAAAACTTCCTTTAACAACTTAAACTGCAAAGACTCCACTGACTGGCAAACAATATCACCGATCTAAGACAAGGCACTACCGGTAACACACAGTATGACTGTGAAAGACATAAACTGGTTCCTCTGGATCATCTTCAGACCTAACATCTCATCTCAACTTTACCCATATGCTTAAGCAAGTAAAACATCATAAATACAATGAACATTGGATCAACATGCTTTACTGCTTAACAGAAAACACTAAAACATCACATGAAAAAGCATCACACATAACACACTGATTTTTCACGTGGAAACCCAACTGGGAAAAACCACAGTGGGGATGAATACCCACAAGTTGTTCTTGAACTCTTATGAAGTTCGCTTTGTTAGGAGCCTAGTCCGGTTAAGGACTTTACAATAGGTTCTGCTAGGAACCAATCCTGCTAGGGATCACCTGGTTAAGGGATGGCTAAATACCCGGTTAGAGGTTAAAACCCTGTTAAAGGTTACCTTGTCAGAGGATTTAAAGAACTCAATGATTTTGAGTCACCTTGTTAAAGGATTTACAAAAAGCCTATTAAAGCTACCCGGTAAAGGGATTTTCCAACTGCTGAAATGGTTAGAAGTCAACAGGTAATACATTGATCTGATAATAGCACTCAATGCCAAGACAGATCCACTTCAGTTCCTTTACATCTACAATCACACTCTACAGATCTCTACTCACTGCACTGGTCTAGCAAGAATCAAGTATCTCTTCACTTGGATACACACACAACATTTACCAACAACTTCAAATGAGAATCATCATCGACCTTATAGACAACAATTAGGTCAGTAGTCAAAACCTCAAACCCTAAGCATCTAGGTTAACAATACAGTCGGTCCAATCTTGACCGTTCAATCACATTGCATAGGGTAAAACAATCTTGAACAAATCTCAAGACGTTCTCCATCGTTTGTTCTTCACTACTTCTGGAAACTGATAACCCATCATGCGCTCTCCACCGTTTATTGAGACTTCGCATATTCTCGAGGTAGATAGAATCAATCTTCTTCATGCAAGATCCTCAAGGAAATTCTTCATGCGCACAAGGCTAACGTGGAAACACAATCTGATCTTCATTTCAATGCTAACTCATCACAGGATGTCGTCGGTCAAATCACATAGACTTGAAATGCATCAATTGGAAACCCTAAACTTGAGACTACCAACCGGTAGTCATATCAAATGAAACCCTGATACAAAATTTGCATATACCGGTTCACATTCCAACATACTGGTTCACCTTTTTGCATATACCGGTTCATACCATTATATCAGTTCACTTCATTCCATCATACTGATTCTCTTGCCAGTTTTCTTTCTTCAATATACCAGTTCATACTTCAGCATATTGACATCAATGACAACATACAATATCATCATGTCCTCCAACTCTGCACATATGCCAACAGAAGTGCCAAAGAAGACTTCAGGGGAGCCATTTACCAGGATAGACATTCTAGGGGAGGAAATGCATTCATAAATTAGGTTTATCCATGATTTAGCAAAACCAAAGGCTTCTAGACATTTACAAAGGAAGTGTCAGTCCACTTTATCATAAGCTTTCTTAATGTCTAGCTTGATAATCATACCCAGTTCCTTGTTTTGTTGGATGGAGTGAATGGCCTCTTGGGAAATGATAATACCATAAAAAATAGACCTGCTTGGGATAAAACCCGTTTGATCTTCACTTATAAAGAGAGGGAGCAATTTCTGCAGTCTATTGGCTATAGTTTTGGAGAGCAGTTTGTAAATAGTATTGCAAAGAGAAATTGGTCTCAAATCGTCAAAGTTTTCTACCTTTTCCTTCTTAGGAATAAAGGTAATAAAAGTGTTGTTGATTTCCTTGAGTATCTTACGTGAATTCCTAGCTCCCTCTAGTGCCCTCATTACATCATCCCCAATAAAATGCCAGCACTTCTGAAAAAAGGCAGTTGGGAAGCCATCATGGCCTAGAGCTTTGTCAGGGTTCATCTGATTAAGGGAAACTTCCACTTCCTCTTTGGTAAAACTAGCACTCAAACTCTTATTTTGTGCATCAGTAATAATTTTTGGGATGCCAGACAGGATAGTATCTTAGGAGCTAAGGTTAGAGCCTTCCCAATTATTCAGCATGTTCTCAAAATACTTGACTGCCCCTACAACAATTTGGTTAGGGTCCTTTGTATAATGTCTATCACCTAATTTAATTTTGGTTATTTTGTTTACTGACCTCCTCTGTTTAGTGCTATTGTGAAAAAACTTAGAATTCCTATCTCCATCCCTTAAACAAATCTCTCAAGACTTTTGGCACCAGAAAACTCCCTCCTTAGCCAGTATATCCTCATAATTCGCAAGTAGCCTTTTTTCTTCCCCGAAGAGAGTCTAATCCATCCATTTATCCATAACTATCCTATTGAGCGCACTAATCTCACCCTCAATTCTGGCTTTTGTTTCAAAAATATTACCAAAGTGCTTTTTATTCCATCTCAGCAAGTTATTCTTAACCACCTACATCTTGCTAACAACATTAAAAAGTCTAGACCTTATGAGCTCTGCCTCTTTCCACCATTGCTCAATCAGTCCCAGGGCCTTCTCATCTTTCAACCTCATCAATTCAAATTTAAAAGGACATCTTTTGGGTTTGTATTCCTCTATAATTGATAATTGAATGGGATAATGATCAGAGCCAGAGATGGGGAGGACTTCTGCGCTAAGTGAATAAGGGAAGTTGATTAGACTTCCCAAAATAAAAAACCTATCCATTTTTTCCGCTATGTAGCTAACGCCTAACCTCGTATTATTTCAGGTGTAAGTATCCTCCGCATTCTTAATCTCCATAAGACTGGTTCTCTATACCCAATCATTAAAATCCTTCTTTGATTGTGAAGTTGTACCGATCTCTCCCAATTTCTCTTTTGGTTCCAAGATGGCATTAAAATTCCCCCCAATGATACAAGTCTGGTTTGGGATAGTATTTAGAAATAGATCTAGGTCCCTCCACATCCTTCTCTTATCCTTATTTTGTGTTGAACCATATACATTTATAAGCATAAATTGAACCTTGTTTTTGATACTCTTAACCCAACCACTCATCCAGTGTGTCTGGCTCTCGACCAACTCAAAGGTGACCATTCTAGGGTCCCAGATTACCGCCAAGCCACCTGAGGCTCCAATAGTCAGATGTCCTATCACCTCCCTAAAGCCTAGTGCAGACACTTAAAAATAATTATTTTCAATTATTTTTAATTCCTCACATAATTAATTAATTAATTATGTTAATTCAAATTCTCCTCAATATTAATTAAATATAATTGATATTGTCACTATAGTATGTGATTGATTTATTTAATAAATCAATCCCTTTCTTTATTCTTCTAAAAAATGAATTCTCACAAATCTCCCTCTTAGCTAATTAATTTCAATTAATTAGTTAACCCACATGCTTCCTACAAACCATCTTCTTAATTCATTATTAACCTAATAAAGTCTTCTAGAAACTCCCTAAACTCACTTAACCTTATTCTTCTAATTTTTAATTCCCTCCACTCATTCTCTCTCCTAGTCAAATCCTCTTACAAATCCTAATCCCACCTAAAATTTCCTCTAATCCCCCTCCTAATGAGTTGCTAATGGCTAATCATCATGATTAGCCACGAAGTC
The DNA here is from genome assembly GCF_030272615.1 of Cryptomeria japonica. Taxonomy (NCBI): domain Eukaryota; kingdom Viridiplantae; phylum Streptophyta; class Pinopsida; order Cupressales; family Cupressaceae; genus Cryptomeria; species Cryptomeria japonica. The sequence continues at coordinate 593,658,646 of NC_081411.1, forward strand.
AACTCCTTGTCCCTTCCATCCAACCACTAGCTTTTAATGCTCTTTTCCTAGGTGAATGTGAGATCTTCAAAATCTCACAATCCTCTAGGCATCCCCTCTCCCAAGGAATTTTTAATTCCTCCTTATTCCTCCAATCCCCAGGATTATCCCTTTTTGGAGAATTTTAAATTCCTCCTCCCCATTCTTCAAGGAATGTCACATCCCTTGCCCCTCTCAAGGCACATTGGGAAGTCTTCCCAATGCACTTTTCTCTTCTCGAGGTACCTTGGGAAGTCTTCCCAATGTACCTTGAGGAGTGTGGAGACAAGAAATGACTTTAAGGCATATCTCTTGGTCTCCACACCCTCTCTTGGGCCTTGTGGGAGCTCACAAGCAATCCCAACCCTTCATCTTGAATCCATCCTAGCCATCCATTTTTCCTCTCCTCTTCCTATAAATTGAGGATGCCATCCCTTCATTTTTTATCTCCAAGTTCAGTAATCTTATGCTGCCCTTTTAAGCCTAGGAAAATCATTTTAGCATCCTTATCATGTCAAAATCATCCTACATCCACACTTAATCATCTCATTTCCATCATCCTCCAAGATCCGTCTCATTTGTGCACAATATTGGAGAGCCATCCACATCAAGCAAGCAAGAGGAGCACATCAAGTGGAGCGTCATCCAAGGGCGCCTTCACTTCATCAAGTTCCATCCGAAGGAGAAGGTATAAGGTTTGTGAGGTATATGCATTCATTCTTGTTCTTGTTTTAAGCATTTCAAATTATGTCTTTGATTTCATATGATTATATGTTTGACTTGCATGCTTATTAACTAATCCACCTCACAGGTCTTTTTCCCCTCTTCACCTAGTTTTCTCTTAAAGGTCTCAATATCATCTGAGTTAAGCTTGGTTTCTTGTAGCATAATTATCTCATAACTAGTGGATGTAATGAAGCGTTTTATGATCCACTGCTTGTTAGGGGTTAGGGGCATTCATGGAGTTTCATGGCTCCTTGGGAAGGTGCTTCCCCTTCCCTGTGTCAAACATAGAGGTTAATTTTACCTAGCCTTCTGCTGACCCATCCATATTTCTCAGCTCTGATAGATATTCCATGCCTCTTCTTTTACACTGTTTAGCAAAATCTGGGGTTTCCAAGCCCCACTCGTTATGGTCAATCCCCAAAACATCCTTCCTGAATTCCCCTACCTCTTTATCTTCGTTGCCCAACCCTTCCCCCAACTCATTCAAATTGTTGGCCTCTTCTACCACATCTTCTAATTCCATGATCTCAGCAATTAGGGCTTGTTTCTGGAGAACTAATTCATCTTCATCTACAATTTCCTCTATGAATCTATCCATAAGATTACCAATGACTTAATTGCAGGCTTGGTTGACTAAATCCTCCTTCCTTTCTACTAGTGCCACATCCTTGTCACCTAGTAATATGTTATCTCTGCTCTCCAGCATCTCAGGGTGCCCATTGACCATCTCGATATCACAATCCACCTTTTCAGTAATATTGATTATCTCCACAGCCCTCACGAGACTCTCATGTGAGGGCTCCTAACTCCCACCAACCCTTAGCTTGGTCTCTAATCTTTTACTAAGACCAATTTCATAACCTCCCCCTCGGTTCTGCCTAACTCTTGATTATGGACCACCTTAAGAGGTGATGGTAATGATATATTATCATGCGAAGGGTTAACCATGCCTGGTTGGACATTTCCATAAAAAATTACAGTCTAATTATTTTATGGGGGCTTATCCAATGCTGGTGGGGAAGCAAGGAGAGGTGCCTTATTCAGCACTATTTCTCCTTCTTCAATTTTGGAGGGAGGGTTTGGGATAGAGATCTCCTTGTCCATTCTAGATAGACACCCACCGCCCTTAGAGCCCTCCTGATTATTTTTATGCGAAGGATTAACCAAACCAGGCTGAGCATATCCCATTGCATTATTATATACCTCTTGAGGGTCATTATTTATGATGAAACCACCTATTTCATTGTTAAATTGAATATCTACTCTGTCAAATGTTTCTTTATGCTTATCTATTTTTGAGGCTTGAAGTTTTTGTATGCTAGGGTTAGTCCTTTTGCAAATGATAAATTCTCAGAGACTGGGCCATGATACCATACTGGAGATAAGATATAATTACCATCTACTGTTTCTAGGGTAATATTCTTTAAATACTTCATGCCAGGTTGTCTACTTTTATTAAAATTTTGATGTCGGATTTTTCCAACCAATTCACTTCTACGGCTATGAATTTGACTAATATATCCCCAATTTCTATGAGAATTTTAGCATGCATTAATTCAATAGGAACATTATGAATTTCAATCCATTTCGAGGTTGATTTGAATTCAATTTTTTTTGCATCGAATTTGGCTTGCCATTCGATAAAATTCACTCCTTTGTAAAAAACATGCTCCGCATTCAATAGCTTAGATTTCAGCAATTTTTCATGACATTCAATATATAGAAAGTTATTAGCTAGGGCAGTGATACTTACTTGTCCTTGGAATGTCTCTTCCCACCATTTGGCTATTTCTACAAGGGGTTGATCATTTCCTCCCCACTTTGCAAAAAGCCAATGCTCTTCACAATAATTCCTTAACTTCAGGGCAGCATTGGGGGTCAAAATCTTAATGCAATCCAAGTTGGGAGTAACCAGCTTTAGGGCACACTCGTTCCTTGATTCCTTGAGGGCATCATTACATTCGTGGTTAAGAGAATTCCTCATTACCAGAACAAGCTCGGTATTTTTTACATTATGGCATCGATATGGCAGGGCCTTTCCTCCACCATCAGTAGGTTTTATGAAACCCTTCGCTTCGTTGATGCATGGTTGTGAACTCTATAGGGGCTTTTGAAGGGATTGACACGGGCCGAAAGTAGTCACCTTGGTTCCCAAGGGGATGTGGTTTTCCTTTGTGGCGCAACCTGGGATTCGTGATGTAATGGGAACCGCCCAAACATTCAACAGATCTAGTGAAACCCTAGCTTCCCTTCTTTCAGCTCTAGCAGCTCGCCTGCTTTTCACCACTTGCCATGGCTAATTTTGCAGAGGGGGGGGCCTGCCGGTGGATGGAAGCTTTCCTGCATTATAAAAACCTTTACTCTGGTAGTTGTGTTATCCGCCGAAATGCAAAGCCATTTCATTCCAATATCTATATATTTATTTTATTTGTACATATTTAAAGAGTTTTTAATTTTTATTTTTAATTATGATTTATCTATTATATATTTTATCAAAATTAAAAATCTAGTTCTCATTATCTATTCTAAAATCCATTATAACAAAAAAAGTACTTTCAATATAAGGAAATCAAAATGACTTAACACAAAGGAAATGAGTTCCAAAAGAGATGGAATACCAAAATAGAATAGAGACAATACCCAAATTATCAAAGCAAGAACCATACAAAAAAAGAAAGCCTAAACAATGTTAGATCTAGCTCCAGGTAACTACACACATTTCACCCTTATGTGTGAGTGAGATAGACTTGAGAAGATCTTTATTACTCCTTTGCAAAATAGTCTATGAAACATATTTTGTAGGGTCCCCATATATAGAATAACATGATAATAAATCTCTATAATTGACTTGACCATAGGTGTCTGGGGAGAAGAATGATCAGATGGAGAAATTAAATGTGAGGATCAATAGTAGGACCACGAGAAGTTGTGATAGCACTAATGGAGACTTAGGAGCAACCAAAATAAATAACAAAGTAACCATGATGGGAAAAGAGGAAGGCACATCATTAGGAGCCATGGGCATTAGAGTATCCAAGTCAAACCTAAAAGTAGTAGTAAAAGATGAACTCACTAAAATATTCTTAGATTGAACCCACACATTTGAATAGAGCTTTCAAAAAACATTAATACGCAGTGAGGGAGAGAATTCTTCCACTAGATAAAAAAGATTGGCTTACAAATAAGACGAGCACAATTAGAATTATGATATTATGTTTATCCTTATAAACAATAATACATATACATACACATACATATCTTTTATCTATTTATATAATGTGTGTGTGTGTGTCTATATATATATATATATATATATATATATATATATATATATATATATATAAGATAATTATTGTTTACTAATAAACAACTTTCATCTATTGTAAATATTTATTTAAATATTAAATTACAAAATTTGTAAATAATTATTTTTTAAATAAATATTCAATAATTATCAACTTTTAATGATAAGAGAATATATTTATATTAAAAATTCTTAGATAATTGTTTATTTATTTGTAATATTTATAAAATAAATATTTTATTTACAAAAAAATCTCAATAAACTTATGAATCACTCAAAGTAAGCTCATAACACATTTAATTAAAAATGCAATAGTTGTTATATATTAATACAAAATATAATAAGTACTTTAAAAATATCATTGATATGTCATGCTTGGTCTTTATAATACTTTAATACCATAATATTTTTTTTAAAAATTAGAAAAAAAATCTCAATAAATACTCTAATATCATAATTTAAAAAATAATTAAATTAGAAAAAATCTCAATAAATTTATCAATCATTCAATGTAAGCTCATAATACATTTAATAGAAAATGAAATAGATATTATATATAAATATAGAATATTATAACTACTCTACAAATATCATTGATATGTCCTTGAATTTTCCATGAACTTGATGTTTATAATATCAAAATAAGAGAATACAAGGCTTGATCCAGTGAGAGCGGTAGGGGGAAAGAACCAGGAAGAAAACCCCCTACCCTAGCTCTATTCCTTATACAAAAATACTAGCAATGGAGGCTGGATAAGTACAAAACATCAGATGCCAGATAACAGAGGCCTTTAAACAAAAAAAGAGAATAACCAAAATAGAGAAGCCAGAGAGAGGTGACAACCGAAGTCAATGGGAGTCTTCAAAGTCAACATCCACAGAAGCATGAGCCGCATCCAAGACAATAGGGCATTCAGTGCCACAGTTTGAGTGAGCCGTCGATTCTGCCTTCTCCCTAGGGAATCGGTAGTCATTTGGGAACCACTCCTCGCCAAGCCTAAACCCCTAGTCATTACCATCAACCAAATCTCCATTCTCTAGAATCCCAAATCCATCAGCACCCGCTAACTCTTCATCTTGAAGAAATTTTGCCCTCCATTCCGACGTGAAGTCATTTTGAATGCCAGCCGCTTTAAGCAGAAATTCAATATTCTTGGTAATGGCAGGCCAGGTTGCTTGAAGAGCATCAAAGTCCAGAGAGTTCACAATCACAAACTTCCTCGCCTCCACCCCGTTGCCCAAGGACATATAATAATTTTGGGGAAGTGGTATTCTCAGGTTGGCATCAATATTGTCCAATGCAGTATCAATTCCCCCCAACAGGCGATGTTTAAACACCATTTGAGTTAACAGCTGGCTTGCTAGTCCCCATGTATATCACCATTGCAAGGAAAAAGGTCGAGATATCGACATTGGCTCTATACCTATGATAAGCCATAAGGAATTCCTTCCCCAGTATCCTTTTAAGGTTGTGAAGAATAAGAGGGTGTCGAAAGTAGAGGACCTCCTGCAGATGTATGTCAGTGATTTCACCTAGGAAGGTCATCTATCGATAGGAAGCTTCAAGGAGAATTGGGGTCTCCATAGCAAGTCACCGAGTGAAGAAAGCAAATGTTTGATGGAAAAATGAGGGCATTCCATTGTTAAATAGCAAGTCATCAAACCAGGGGATACAACACCAGGCAAGTAGTTCATGCCAATTGAATACACACACACGTGAAATGCCAGTGTCCACATATCTTCTGAGCCAAAGATCGTCAACTTAATGTCGACCGACTTTATCTATCAAGTAATTATAAACAAATCTTGAAACGATCTAGTCGTAACTAGATATAAAAAGTACGTCGATCAATCCACCGGAAACCACGACCATTAGGTTAAGAAGATGTTTATAATACTTTATTATCATAGTATTTAAAAATAAATTAAAATTAATTTTATAAAATTAATAAAACAGTGCGCTTTTTTAACTCATTTCAAACAGTCGGCTCACTTCAATCTAAGAAAATCAAGTCTATTTAATTCCAAAAAAATAGAAGTCGAGTTTCACCATTGAAAAACAACAAAGGGAAACTGTAAATACTTCTCTAAAATTGATTAAAATTTCTCAACAATATACAATTAAATTCTTGAAGCGCTATTTTATTCGCAGGAATGGAGCAGGATTTTCTTTTGGGAAGTTCTAATTCTCAGTTACACTCTATTCTATGTACTCTGCAAGACGAAGAAGCAGATGATATCACTCAAATTGCAGCTCTGACTAACCTCTGCGAAATTCTGGCTATGGCGTCTGAAGAGTTTCATGTGGATTCTTTTATTCCAATTTTAGTAAGGTATTTAAAGCAGCGGAGTCCTGAAATAAAACTATTGGCTACTAGAAGTTTAACATACATTTGTGATATTTTCCCCTGGTATTGCTCGAATGTTGTTTTCGAAGGTGCGATTCCAGTAATGTGTGAGCACTTGCTCACCTCATATTACTTGGATTTAGCAGAGGAGGTATGTTTATGCTTTTTAATTTAAAAGTTTAAAGCAATTTTACATTTTATCTTTATTGTTTTGATGAGATTTAATGCTTAAAACCCTTTCAAAATTCATGTTTCATTAATCAAAAACTACCGCTATATATTTTCATGCAATGCAGTTTGTGTAGTTTCAAATTTGAGATATATATATATTTTATTATAACGGTGCCTTCCATTGCACTGCAGTCTGTACTGGCATTGGAGAAGATCTCTCGCAGGCGTGCATCTAACTGCCTTCGCGATGGTGCTTTTATGGCACTATTGTTAAATCTGGAAATTTTTTCTAGTGCTATTAAGGTAGTTTTCTAATCTAAGGCCTCTTAGTACATTTCTCTGAATTTTGAATTACATGTTGTGGCTAACAAATTTAAAATTTTACAGAAACATGCATTGTCAACTGCGGCAGAAATTAGCTTAGAGCTTTCACCATCTACCATTGGTTTGGTTATGGAAGAAGTTCCGATACTGTTGGGTGTTTTATCAGATCCTGATGCTAAGGTACCTTTTAAATTCTGATTTTCCACAGACTGTTAGATTATCTTTAGATTGCCATTATACACTGTAGTCTTGAACTCTGGGATCTGAAGATGTAGTCACTTTTATCTCTAGTTTCTCGTTTCATGCAGTGTTATGGGTCAATGTGGTATAGTTCTCTTAGTTCAAGATATTGTTATTTAGCTACTTGTTCAGTATTCACTTAATAATGGGAGTACTGTTTAATAAAAAATGTGCTGGATTTCAGATGGTAGAACATGCTTGTGTCTGTTTATCTCAAATAGCAAGAGCTGCAGCTGCTTCTCAAAAGAATTTAGAAGAGATTTCTAACTATGGCCTGGTAGCCAAAGCTATAAGTTTGATATCTGTCACCAACTCAATCAGTGGCCAGGCATCTCTTAGTTCACCAGGATTCATGGTATTTTTTTTCAGATTATTTGGATGACGGGCATTTGAATCCTAATGTGATTTTTTTAATTTGGAAGTGCTCAAATAACTCTTTTGGTTTGCTCCAGGCTGTGATTGGACTGCTTTCAACATGTGCAAGTGCTTCTGCTGTATTGACAGGACAAATGATTGAAATGGGCATCTCTAGCATCCTTAGGGATATTCTTACTGCTTCTGGCATTGTATCGCAGATGACAATTCCTCTGTTTTCAAACAATTCAACTAATCAGGTTCATTCTCCTCTTTTTAAAGATATTTGTTCCATGTTCAATTTGTATATTTGTTATTAGACTTCAGGACAGTTGTTAATTGACTCGACATTGTTTTTCCCACAGTTGCAGAAGATTGTCTCCTTTGTGAATGATCTTCTTCCATCGGTATCCAATGAGAAAATTTCATTTCCCACCAGTGATGAACGTGATGATAGAGATAACTCCGCTAGAGAAAAGCTATTTCAAGAAAAACCTGAGCTTTTGGTGCAATTTGGAATGAATCTTTTTCCACTTATGATTCAGGTAACAATTACTATAAATTGAATCTAGTTTAGCATTAACATTACTTTGCGGTATATAATTGTCAATGCTTTTGCAGATATATGGTTCAAGCATCAATGTTCAAGTTAGCCGCCAATGTCTGAAAGTTATCAGCAAACTATTGTACCTCAGCACTCCGGAGATTTTGAAGCCATTATTCAAGGAAACCAACATATCAAGGTATATCTCACATGGTGCAGTCATTTTTTAAATGTTTACCTTCTGGCTTTTATATTTCAACACCCATAACTTACTTGTTTTTTCACATATCTGCAGATTTTTGGCGGGAATTTTATCAGGCAAAGATTTTGAAATTTCACTTGCAGCATTACAGATGGCGGAAATTTTAATTCAGGAACTTCCGGACATTATGTTCAATATGTTCATGAGAGAAGGTGTTTTTCATGCAGTGGGTACACTTATATCTACAGGGAGCACTGTCTCAGGAGAGGATAAAACTCATACAACATGGAATACATGGTCGGAAAGTGAAGAAGAAAGTGAAGCAAATCAAATAAAAGAAATTGTAAGTGCTCATGCAAAGCAATTTAAGGCTACATACTTTGTTTCAAATTCAGGGGCTAGAGCTACAAAAAGTTTTTGCAAGTTGATAAATCTTTGTAAGAAGTTAGATTGGGCCTTGTGTGATTTGATGGGTAAATCAAAGAAGGCCAAACAGAGTAGGGTTGTATATAATAGTCACTATGGTTTAAATGGCAAATTTGAAGGCAACGCCAAACAGGGTATGGGGATATCAAAACGAAAGGGTAAAAGAAGTTGTGCTGTCCCTGATAACAACGAAATACCATCAATCATTGCTAATATTCTGGCCGAACTATGCCAAGATGATGGCGTATCAACTTTTGAGTTTGTTAAAAGTGGCGTCGTGGTATCCTTACTAAATTATTTTGCAGGCAGGGACTTGAAAAGAGATAAGATGTTAAAAGCTGATTCCATTGGGCATCAGTTAGAAACAATGAAAAGACTCGAGACATTTGTTGATATCTCTCTTCCTCTGATTGTTCATGGAAAAGAAACTCCTTTGACTGTTTTAATTCGGAAGCTGCAGGATGCACTTTCCTCCGAAGATTTTCCTATACAATACAATAATGATCCTCTAAAAGTGCGGTTGTGTAGAGCACAAGAAGAAAGATCTCTGAGTAAACACCCTCGATATATTTTATATGTAGAGCCTTTGGCTAGGATCGCTGATATTGAAGATTATCTGTGTCGTAGATTGCAGATAAATAAAACTGAAACCACTTGTACTAGTAGCGTGGCTGAGCCTCGTACCCATGTAACAACTACAGAAGCTGCTGCAGAAGGAATATCCTCAGCAAGATCAAGGCCATCAACCACAACGGAAAATTCTACCAATTCTACACTATCGAAAGGAGGAGAATCAGTCTCAAGCAGTGTTACAACTGATTTCAATGACACACAAATAAGAATTGGGGCTTCAAGGGGAGATGCCTTAGAGAGAGAACCACAACTAAAACAAGAGCAAGGAGGATCTATTGATGAGGTATGCAAGAATGATTTTCCATGGTTTCAACTGACTCCTAGATTTATATAATTACATTTTGGTCATTATTTAGACGTAGAATGCCCATGAAAACTGTGAAAGTTTAAATAACAAGCTGCTGGCAACCTTCTTAAATGTTTTAATAAATCAAAGGTAACGGTACACAATATGATTGATGGATTAATACGCAGTACTTAATTTGTAAGAATAATATTAATGCTCGTGTTTAAGGATGCCAGTTTTTATTTGATGCTCCTGTGTTTAATGCTCTATTTAGTGCCCATTTGATGCACTTTTTGTTTCCAAAAGTAGGATCTTTATGCTGGTCCTGTTGAGCTTTGACAGATTATGGCTATGGATGAATCATGACAATGATTAGTAATATTTTGAAAATCTTGACATATCCTATTTGCAGAGAAAAATACGAGAATAGATGATAATGCAAATATGTTTAAAATATCTGTATATGGCTCTGATTATTGTCTTCACCATTTTATATGTATTCTCAGGAATCGTTGGAAGAACCAACTTCCGTTTGTGTGATGGATGGGGCGAATGGCGTTTTGTTGAGGGATCCTGCAGATGCAAGTGGAATAGAAGGTTAGTTTGTAGTCATTAAGTCATTAAAAATTGAGAATTTATAGAAGGGAATTCTAATATTGAATGGGCATTTTTTTTCATTCTTCAGCAGCTGTTCCAACAATAAGAGCATCATCTATTTGTTCAAAAGGATCCAGCAGAAGTAGGGAACATCCTACGCTGAATTTTTTCATTGCAGGTAAACTGCTAGATAGATCATCAACAGTATATGAAGCAATTAAAAAAAGTGTGCAAGTTGAAGGAGATGATCCAAGTCATTCTGATTCAGAATGGATAAATGAATCGATTCAGCATAAAGTGCATAAAATTAGATATAAGAAAGCAAACACACCGAGAGAAAGGAATTTGAGTGAAACACATCAAATGTATGCTAGACTGATGAAATTGAAGAATTTGCCTTGTATTGGCAAGATTTTGCAAGGAACGCTCCCCTATAATATAGGAGAGAAGGATAGCACAAATGATATTCTATTGCTGCTTCAAATTCTTCATGAAATAAACAAATTAGCTCCTTGTTTGAGAGCTAACAGCTTATCTGATGCATTTGCAAAAGGGAGATTGAAAAGCATAGATGAATTGAAAGCTAATGGTCCCACAGTTCCTCAACAAGAATTTTTTAGTGGCAAGCTGACTCCAAAGCTAGCATATCTGCTAAAAGATGCAGAGGCATTGGCTACTTTCGGTTTGCCAAATTGGTATAACCAGTTGATTGAAAACTGCCCATTTTTGTTTCCATTTGAGATAAGAAGGCAATATTTTATGCTTTGTGCATCACATAAGATTCCTCCAGATCCCTATTTGAGAAACAATGATGCTGTTAGGCTACCACGCCTAAAGGTTCGTGTTTCACGAAAGCATGTATTAAAGGCAGCTGCACAAGTGATGCATTTGTGCCGAGGGCAGAAGGCTGCCCTTGAAATTCAGTATAATAATGAGGTTGGCAGCGGTCTGGGTCCAACTCTTGAGTTCTACACACTTATAAGTCATGAATTACAGAGGAGTAAAATTGGAATGTGGAGGACAAATGCAGAGGAATCAGTTCAGGCATCTCTGGGATTATTCCCTCGTCCTTACTCACCTCATACAGAGTCTTCTGACACAGAAAAATTTCAAGTGATAGAGAATTTCACCCTTCTTGGGTTTCTAATGGCTAAAGCTCTTCAGGATGGCCGACTTCTGGACTTGCCTCTTTCCAGAGCATTTTATAAGCTGCTTCTTGGGAATGTAAGCTTCTTTGATGATACAGCTTTTCTTTCAATTTAGGGTATCAATTGGAACTGACAAGTTATTTGTGCTTACAGGATCTTGATTTATATGATATCAAGTACTTTGACATTGGGCTAGGAACAATATTGCAAGAAATGCAAGCTCTTGCTGCTCGGAAGCAATACTTGGAGTCAATGACAGATGATAAGAGCAAAGAAATATCAAGTTTACATTACCGTGGTGCAAAAATTGAAAACCTTTGCTTTGATTTCACCCTTCCTGGCTTCCCGGACTACCCTCTCAAACCAGGAGGGAGCAGCATCATGGTAAATTCTAAGAATACTCATCTCTGTGGTGAAGTTACCTTTCTATAATATAAAGGATTTTTGTTTCTAGTTGGATTCATCTTATTTTTGTTTTCTGCAGGTTACCATAGATAACATAGATGAGTATGTTTCATTGGCTGTGGATGCAACTATTGCTTCAGGAATCATGCCACAAATTGAGGCCCTCCGAAAAGGGTTTAATCAGGTGAAAGCTTTCATTAGAACTAGCTCTAGATTTGTTTTTATCAATTTGATCTATTGGTTTTAGTAATTTTTGCAGAACTAATTCTAGATTTGATTTATAAAAAAATCCATTTGCCCAAAATATCATGTGCATTTTTATGGAATGATTGCTGATTGAATGCTTATTTCTATCGATTACAGGTGTTTCCCATCTCGACTTTGCAAGTATTTTCAGAAAAGGAATTGGAAACTCTTATATGTGGGGAGCGTGACTTATGGGAGGTATGTATAATGTGGTTTAATTGATGTTTGTATCTTACATTCTCTGTCAATGTCTGATCTTGACTTGTAAGCTCTTTTAGCAGGCTGAAATGCTATGTGATCACATCAAATTCGATCACGGTTATACTGCTCAATGTCCTTTCGCATTGGATGTGAGTATTTGTTCATCAGCTCTTATGTATGGATTCTTAGAGTGTTTTCTACTTTTCTTTAAACAATACCCTTACTTTTTCTCAGAATAGTTCTCTGTTTTTTCCAAAATTTTGAGACTGTGAAAACCCTATATCTGCTATACCCTAACATGCTTTTTTCCCCATTTCCTGAAGTTTCTTGAGATCGTGGCAGCATTCACACCAAAGCTGCAAAGAGCATTTTTGCAGTTTGTTACTGGTTCTCCAAACCTTCCTCCAGGGGGTCTGAGTGCTCTAAATCCAAAATTGACTGTTGTTCGCAAAGTAAGTGCATTGCTCACATTTACATGTTTAACTCCATTATGAGATTTCTTTGAATCTTTCATGTTCTAAACATATTTCTTTGAATGCAGAATCCTACAAATTTAACAGACACTCTTGATATGGATTTGCCGAGTGCTATGACTTGTGCAAATTACCTTAAACTTCCTCCATACTCAACCAAGGTTTGGCCTCCTCCCCACTCAATCAAGGACATTTATACTTTCTTTAATGGCTCTTTGTTTATTGTTTATGGTAGAAAATATTTCTAATAATAACAATAATAATAATTGCAGGAGACAATGCGTGATAAACTGGTATATGCCATTACCGAAGGGCAAGGATCTTTCGATCTCTCATAAAAACAGGGGCGATTTTTGTGTCGAATTATTCCACAAGTTCGCAAGTGTTTGTGCTCCATACCAACATCAAAAATGAAGAAGATATCTGAAAATCTGCACAGCATGTGCTTTTAATTCATTATGTGATTTTCCATATTAAGCCTGTACCTGTAACTCATTATTGGTTTTATATATTGGGCCTGTGCTTGTAATACATGATTTTATAAATAATATAGTGAAACAACATTTTGTTGCTGGCGCTTTATCTGTATATAAGAACTTTTTTTTACATCTAAAATGATTAAAAGTTAGATAATGTATATTTATTTTATCAGAACTATATAATTCCATTATTTTTATTATGAAATGATAAAAAAGTTAGATAATGTATATTTATTTTATCAGAAATATATAATTCTATTATTGTTATTGGAAAATAATTTAATTTTTTTAAAATTTATTATGATTTCATAAAATTTTATAAATTAAATTGTTTAAATCTTACAAAATAAATCAGTAAACTAGATTATGAATGGGGGATCTTATTAGTACTTGCCGTTAGGCAAATACTATTGTAATGAGTTTTTCTTTTTTACCGTTAACTAGTTATTAAAAAATTTAATTTGAACCAATTACAAACAAGGTTTTATTTTTGTTTTTAAAAATATTTTTATTTTCTAAAGTTACTTGTGCAATTTTTCGGAAATCTAAAACAAATAATGTTCGTGACAACCATTTAGACGGAATATAGGTACCAATTAATAATGTAATTTTTTATATTCGAGTAGTCCATCATCATTAGTTTGGTGTTAAATATTTAGATTAATTAATTTTATTTATGTTTTTTATAAAAATATTATCATATAAAATTTATTTTATTTAATTAATATACATAAAAAACTAAAAAGTCATGACAATTAATCTTGAACTATGATCTAATAGGAATTATATTTTATTTTTTTAATATATATAATTTATCATATATTTATAATATTAAATAAAAAATTCATATTGAAAATTTATGGTAGCCTTTTATGCATATGATATGAAATCCTTCATATCAAATTTGAAACCCACTAATAAAAGTATTTCATAGTTGTGTTTCATTGAATGTTAACATAATATAGAATTAAAAAATATTTTAGCTCTACCTATTGATTTTTCCTTTATTGATGACATATGTTCCATATTGTAATGGTTTGACAGTGGAATAATAAATTTGAAAAAAGCTCTTACATAATTATATTCTTGGCTGTCCATATTGAAAAAAGGGTTCCAATGTGATATTAAAACACAAACAAATTTCACATAACCTAAAACTTGCGTCAAACTCTTTTTTCCTAAAATTAGAAAATAAACAAACAATTATGCTATGGGAAACAAAGTATGAGAGCATCATTTTAAATCATGCTATGAATTCATGTACACGTCTTTGAGATTCACTATATGATTGTAGAGGACTTTCGACATAAAACAAAGATACACACTTTCTACCCATACACTTAAATCCTATCCTATAAAATTATCTACAAATACAAACATAATATTAGCTAAATATAATATTTAATATATTTAATTGAATTTCAAATTAATATTATTTAACTCAAATTCATTATATTTCTATAGTCTATGTTGATATTATTATGTAAGATTTCTGGATTAAACTGTGTGAGAATTTTTGCATCAATATTTAGAGAGTCCATGTTGATATTATGCAAAATTTCTGAATTAAACTCTGTAAAAACTTTTTCATCATTATTTAACTGGTTAAATTGATCTCTATAAGATTTAACTTGCTTATAATGAGTGGATCACTTGACCAAAATAGTTTGCACATAATTTTTTTGGGATGCAAATCCATTAACTCTTCCCAAAATCGAAGTACCGTATGTACATTTAAGATGAAATATGGAGGGTTTGTTGGAGATATGGAGGGATATGAGCATTACATTAAAAACTTATAACTTACAAAACAAATCCTCTGTCCAAAGCACAATTCTCCACACAAAGCAAAATTTATATTAATTTTACATTAAAAACTTATAACTTACAAAACAAATCCTCTGTCCAAAGCACAATTCTCCACACAAAGCAAAATTTATATTAATTTTACAGGTAGACAGAATCAGTACGTTGCTCACTAAATTCTGAGACCACATATATATTATGATTCTCTACAAAGCAATATTTCTTAAAAAATCTTCCAAAGCCCTCTATTAAAATTTTACACTAGGGCTTGTCTTGTGAAACAATGTGAATGTTCATTTCACTTATATTGTAAATGATTATTGCTAACAATGTGAATATTCGTTTCTTCCTTCTAATATACAACTTCAATTACACTCAATTAAAAAATTAACAAGGCAAGTACTCGCCACTATGTGGCACTTGTTTCTAATATTATAATTCAACAATAACACTTTAATGGAGTACCAACATAATTAATATAGATTATTAATCTTTAATTTTTTTAATATTAATATAAAATAATCATAAAAATTAATTGTAAAAATATTACTTATTAAAAATAATTAACATCTATTTTAAATAGAATATAATAAATTAAATTGGAGGAAAACCAAACCCTAATATTGATGT
The DNA here is from genome assembly GCF_030272615.1 of Cryptomeria japonica. NCBI lineage: Eukaryota > Viridiplantae > Streptophyta > Pinopsida > Cupressales > Cupressaceae > Cryptomeria > Cryptomeria japonica. The sequence continues at coordinate 593,674,207 of NC_081411.1, forward strand.
TAACCCAAACCATGATATAAACCCTAACCATTATCATAACCCTAATCCTAATCATAACTCTAAGTCGAACCATGATGTAACCATTATACCCGACTATAACACTAACCATAGCCATAGTACTTGCCATTAAATAAAGTTTAATGTATCTTAGATTTTAGTATTTACTTTGATCTTGCAACACATATATATATTATTGAAAATAGTCTAAATAGATATATTAAATATCATATTTCTCTACATAATAATATAAAAAGATACTAAATAATTATATATTGATTTATTTTAATAAAAAGATACTATATAATTATATTTTGATTTATTTTATATTTTCCATGTTGCGCGGTGCCACTCCCACTAGCATATCCTTTTGGAGGCGCCTATTTTTTATCTCCAAGTATTATTAATCTTTAATTTTTTTAATATTAATATAATATAATCATAAAAATTAATTGTAAAAATATTACTTATTAAAAACAATTAACATTTATTTTAAATAAAATATAATAAATTAAATTGGAGGAAAATAGCTTTAGCGAAAAAGAGACATGTTTATCATTTATAATGATTGAGAAAAATTGAAAGGTTTTTTATTTTTTAGGTTCCAGTAGGTGTGTTCTCAATTCTATTGATAAGAGTTTGTAGGAAAATATTTTTTAATTTTAATGTATATTTATTCATCATATTATAATCTTTTTAAAAGAATATAAATAATGATATTTACATAAATGAATTATTTTTATTAAAAAAATTATTATTTCATAAATTAAATTATTAAATTAAAAAATAAAAAAAAGAACTGTTTAAATCAATTTATTAATATGAGCTCACAATGAGAATTATTTTTTAATATTATTATAAAATAGCCATACAAATTAATTGTAAAAAATATTACTCATTAAAAATTAATTGACATTTATTTTAAATAAAATAAAATAATCAAAAGTGGAAGTGCAAGTGTTTTCCTTAATTTTTTCAATTAGCTTTTTTTTTAAAATATTTTACAATTAATCTAGTTTATGAAATGCAATTTATTTTACAGTTTTTAATGTTTGTAAAAAATGTTTAGGTTTTTTAATGTGAATATTTTGAGTATATGGTTTGAATATACAATTTTGATTAAGTTGGTATTTTTAGTCATTTTAGTTTCAAAATTATATTTTATAAATAAAATACTCTCTAAAATTTTGATTAAGTTGGTATTTTTAGTCATGTTAGTTTCAAAATTATATTTTATAAATAAAATATTCTCTAAATAAAATAATTTCAATATTTCGTTTAAAATTGTATGTGTGATTGTAAGTCATTTTTTATTTTAAATTTAATTGACCCAATCTTAACCAATCATTGTGTGTCAATCTCGTATTTGAATTGTCAAATTGTGCACCTAGGACATTTATAAAAGAATATTACTCACATGCCACTCAATAGTCACTACTTAAACTTTTGCATCACTCTCTTTAACTTTTTATTTTTGTTTTCAACAAATTGCTATCGTAAGGGGTAGCCCTCATTTTATTGATCATAGAGAAATTTTACAATGTTGTTTACAATCAATCTCTTTAATTATATCAATATTTATATCAACAAATGTCTTCATGTCTCAAGTACTTACTAAATCAAGAATATAGTGAATATATGAATGAGACAATATTATAGTTATGATGGTTCTTTAAGTACTTGAGACATGATGCATACTTCAATAGTTAAGGTGTTATATTGGGCATTGTCTGATATGTAACATTAGTAAGTTTGTTGATGCAACTATTGATGGTGTTGAAGTTGGAGTCGCTTGAGTAATTTGAGATACACTCTGGGTTGATGTAGCAAGTGTCTCTTGAGTCTGTGTAACAGTAGGTACTTGAGGAACATTTTGATTCAATGTCACACCTAGCGGTAATATAGCCGAAATATCCACCCCTGGAAGTAATTTGGCCCCATTTTGGACTAAGAGTGCGAGATATTTGTCTCTATCCTTTTTTATGAGAGCGTTGAGAATCATAAGCATTGTAGGATCTTGTTAGGGTGCTTCCAATTCTTCTTTTGTTAGATTATGTTGTACTTCATCAATGAAAGGCATCCTATTTGTGTTTGTTGATAAGGTTGCGGGTCTCTGACCTAGTGTTTGTTGATTTGTGAACAAGTTCATATTCCATGTTGGGTTAACCAAAGGGTCGTTGTTAGGTTCCATCTTATGTTTTTCCTTTTGAGCACGTGTTAATGGCATGAATGTTATTCCAACGTGATCTTGACTCTTTAAGACTCTCTAAAATGTGAATGCAAGACTCAACTAAATGTAGCTAGGTATGCTTCTAAGACTTTCTAAAGACTAAAATGCAGACAATGCAATCTATGAGTGAAGACTTGCTATTAATGATTTTGGAAAAGGTTTTCAACGTATTAGCATAAGTGCACAAAGATGGTGGTCAAAAAGGGGGGTATAAGTGGACACTTTTTTTCTGAAATCAGGTGAACCTGAACTTAGAGGCAAAATTTTGAAAGTCATTCCACTCAAGATATGAAGATAATAAAAACAACAAATATTGTAGTACTCTGAATCTAGTTTCCAAACTAACTAAACTTTTTCAAAATTGGATAAGATTAAGGGGGTCAAATCTTCGCGCACGAAAAACTGACCCTGTTTTTTTTTCTGAAAAACATAACATAGTGTCTGACGTGCGCATCAAAAAAAGTCATAGTTAGATTTAGTATTTTGACAAATCCTTTGGCAGAAAGATAGTTAAGAGTGAGCACTAGAAGATATGTATTTTTTTGTAATTTTTTGTTGAGTATTTTTTTTTTATAATTTTTCCAATCGAGCACATCCTGAAAATTTGGTACCTATTCGTGCGCAAAGCATAAGTTGCACTAAACAAATCAAAAATACAATTTTTTTTTTTAAATTGTAAAGAATCAAGTTACACTACAATAATATATAAAGTTTTTTAAATTTGGATACGTATATCAAAAGTTATTCAAAAAATGGTGCACCTATGTCTGTGAGAACTATGGAGACACTAGGTAAAAGAAATTCAATAATAATATGTTATTGTTGTTCAAATTGAAAAAAAAATTATATGGTTAGAAAGCTCAGAAGATGGGTGAAAATATGATGGCAACTTTAGAAATACCCACTTTATGAAGTGTAAACCTGATGATGACAAAGACGATAAACCCAAGTTGATAAAATAAAACACAATCAAAAATGAGAGAAATGGAGGGAAATCAAACTTCCAATCCGTAGTTTTGTCATCCAAGCCTATTTCCAAGCCTAAAAAAATCAAAAGCGCGTACGGGGGTACATATGGTTTAAAAAGCGCGTACGGGGTATTTATAGTGTAAAGAAGCGTGGTACGCACGTGTTTCCCATTAAACAACGCATACGTGCTATTATATAATATTATATTCTATGTATAATATGTGTATATTCCATATAATATATGTAATATATAATATGTGTATATTCATAATATATAATGTGTATAATATGACATTGTATATATAATATGTTTATATACATATAATATATTAAACATATATCTACACATGTAAGTGTATCGAGCTCTCCTCTCAAATGCATACAGGTCTCTCTCTCTCTCTCTCTCTCTTCTCTCTCTCTCTCTCTCTCTCTCTCTCTCTCTCTCCTTCTCTCTCGTCTCTCTCTCGGCTCTCTCTCTCTCCTCTCTCTCTCCCTCTCCCTCTCTCTTCCTCTCCCCCTCCCTCTCTCTCCCTCTCCACCACCTCTCTCTCTCTCTCTCTCTCTCTCTCTCTCTCTCTCTCTCTCTCTCTCCTCTCCCTCTCTCTCTCTCTCCTCTCTCTCTCTCTCCTCTCCTCTCTCTCTCTCCTCTCTCTCTCTCTCTCTCTCTCTCCTCTCTCTCTCTCTCTCTCTCTCTCTCCCCTCTCTCTACCTCTCCCTTCCCCCCATGTTCTCTCCATCTCTCCTCTCTCCCCTCTCTCTCCCCTCCCTCCCTCCTCTCTCTCTCTCTCTCTCTCTCTCTCCTTCTCTCTCTCTCTCTCTCTCTCTCTCTCTCTCTCTCTCTCTCTCCCTCTCCTCTCTCCCTCTCTCTCCCTCTCCCCTCTCCTCTCCCTCTCTCCCTCTCTCTCCCTCTCTCTCCCTCTCCTTCTCTCTCCCTTCCCCCCCTCTTCTCTCCCTCTCCCCTCTCCTCTCCTTCTCTCTCCCTTTCCCCCCTCTTCTCTCCCTCTCTCCCTCTCTCCCTCTCCCTTCCTGCATACCCCTTCCATAACTTTTTTAAGGCTTATTAGTGCATACACAATACTTTTAACTTATAAGCATGTACGCGGTACTTATTACTCATAAGCCGAGAATATCATTGGGCTTGCTAACATTTTATGGCCTAGAAACGCGTACGCGGCTTATAGACATAGTTTTAGTTGCCCAAGAGCCTCAACGGCCTCAAAAGAAGTTTTTGAGGTTGTTGAAGGCCCCACTGGAACTGTGTCTGCACTTCTATCATTGTTGCATACATAAAAGTAAGTGAATTTTTTGTTTTTGCATGATTTCAAATGATTGAATTGTTGTTTTTATTATTTTTTTGTTTTTTGCATGGTTTCAAATGATTAAATTGTGATTGTTTAATAGTTTGATTCCAAAAAATAGTGATAAGATGCATACTTATGGTTATTTATTTATTTTTGAACTTTTCTTTACATATATATGTAATATGATTCTATTTAGGTCAACCGATCTCAACCATGGGAAAGAACAAGCGAGGAACGATGGAACAACGAGAGGCTCAAAAGGAAAGACAAAGGCAGCATATGAAGAAATTGTGTGACATAAGAACAATAGGAGAAGAAGGTATGTCAACCTCAACATCTCAATTCGATTTACCAAATGAATATAATGCACCTAATGCAATTGAAGAAGAAACATTTGATAATTTACCATTTGAACCTATTGCAATTGAAGAAGAAACATTTGATAATTTATCGTTTGAACCTAATGCAATTGAAGAAGATACCGCATTGAATAATCAATTAAATGATGAACATATTACACCTTCTCTACTTGATGAATTGAATGTACATAATGCACCAATGTTAACACCTCCTAGAATCATTCATAGGAAACCAAAGTATCTAATTGACATTGATGAGAATATATTGAAGTCAATGCCCAATAAAATTAATGAACGAACTTGTAGGAGAATGGTTAAAAGAATATGGCAAAACTATTTTAAAAACTTAAATCAAACCGCAAGATGTCAATTAATTGTTCAAATGATTAAAAATTTGAATTTTAGAGAGACAATGAAAATTCTAGGCCTAAGATCATCTGAAAGTAACAGTGAAAGAACTATTGTCAAAAATCTATTTGATGCATATCAATCTATTGGTTCAAAATCACGTAGTAAAGATTGTAATGCTACTCGATGTGTCATTACATCAACCATAATGAGCAAGAAAATAAAAAAAGATCATTTGATAAGCAAAACAAGTAAGTCATTGAACGTTAGTAGAACAACATTAAGTAAAGCATTAAAGAGGTGAGAACAAATAGAGGAACCTAACAATAATTCTCTTTGGGAATTCTCAGGTAGACTACCACGCAAAGACAAGGTTGTTGTAGATGCACTAAAAACATTCATTGAAAATTTTTGGCATGACAACACAAGAGTATCACAAAGAGATTGTTGTTAGAAGGCGAATTGGGTCTAAAAATCATGAGCCACATGTGAAACACTATTTGGATATGACTCAAACTAAATTTTATGAAAGATTCCTTCAAAATTTTCCTCAAATAAAAATTTATCAAAGATTTTTTGAAATGGCAAAACCTTTTTATATTAAGATTAATCATGTACGCACCACGTGTTGTTGTAGGATGCATATTGAATTTTCCATGTATTATGATATTTTTCGTCATATTTGTTCTACTTTGCACACTAACGATGTTTTGTAGGAATGTAATATACAAGCACCTCCTAAGTCGGCAAGAGAATTTATTTCAAGTGTGTTATGTAATAGACATGATGGTTGCATTTATTATAAGATGCCTTGTTTGGAAGGTTCTTGTGCTATATGTGGTGGTTTGCAACGTTTACCAAGATGCATACATTTAGAGAGAACACATGAAATTGGTACAAAACTAGTTTCTTTTGGAAAATACAAGGTAGTCACATATGGAGTTAATGATGGAAAAGATTTGAAGAGATGTGAGCTAGTGAAAAATGATATATGCGTAGCTCAATTTATGAAAATGTTTCAAGAGAAACTAGTTTATGAGTACATAATGCATACACATAGAGCTCAATGGTTAGATGAGCAATTCAAGTTGTGTAAGGACACATTTCCTCTTGGCACCATTGTCTCTATCGTTGATTTTGCTGAAAATTATTACTCTACAACCTCAAAATGAAGTGCAATCCATGTATTATCACTCTACACAAGTTTCTATTTTTGTACACATAGCATTCATGCATGCAGATGATAGCACAAAGGAGGATAGAAAGGTTGTAAGAGAGTATCACTTCTACATAAGTGATGATCGTACTCATTCATCGAAGTTTGTACAAGGATGCTTTAAAGTTTTCTATGATAGTTTAAGGGAAAGGAACATACGATACAACTGACACTTAATATGGTCAAATAATTGCCTGCACAATTCAAGAATGCAAGGATGTTTTATTGGCTGACAAGGATGCATGTGACAAGCGGTGTACAACATTTTTGGAATTTCACTGAGGCTGGACATGGTAAGGGAGAGCACGATGGTGCAGGAGCATGTGTGAAAAGAGCCCTAGCCAAGGAAGAATTGAAGTATGAAGGTGGTGCTGAGTTGGTAGATGCAAAAATAATTGAGCGATGGTGTAAGTCTACGATGGGTCCAGGTAATTCAGGTACGTCATTGGTTCGTAGATATTTTTGGCTGATTACTAAATCTAACATTAAAAACTTTCTAGATTGTTTTATAGTTGTAGGATCGAGTGACATGCACTCATTTATGAGTTCAAATTCAAGTTCATTGGTAATTTATACAAGACAGATGGTATTTTTTTTCTCTTCATGCATGTATTGTTTGTGGGAAGAATGTGAATCAGAAGAGTGGGTTGACAAATGGTCTTGTAGACCGTTGGTTCGCATTGATTCATATCAAATTCCCAAAGCACTACAATTGAGCCAGATGGAGACATCAGTGGATTTTGACCATGTATCCGACCTAGTGGATTCAGGGGATTTTTTGAGTTAATTTTTTTGCAAGTATTCTTTTTGGTTCATTTTGTTGTACATCATACTTTATTTTTGGTATTAATTAACACTTTATAAAATGCAGGTCATGTGTATGCAGTTGTTGTAGAAGAGAACAATGAAGAAGGAACATATTACTATTTGTGTCGTTGTGTTGAGCCTAAAATAAAATTAACAACCACAATCATTGACGGAGAGGGTATTGAGTACCCAATAGGGTCTGTTGTCATGATAGGAACATGGCTTCGGAGATACCCTATCAAGAATTCTGATGTTTGGTTGTTCAAGGACTTTGAAACACATAGACATATTCTTCATTTCTCTAACCTTGTTGTTGCAAAAAATATTCATTTGATGAAGTATCGTGGTAGACCTCATAGCAAGATTTTATGGAAAGTTCGTGAATCTGACCACGAGGCAATACTTGACACAATACGGGTTAGAGCCGATCATGAAGGCTCACTTGATTGATTCTATGGTTCAGAGTAGAATGATTTTGAGAATTTTGTATAAATCGTTGACGAATTGTTCTATATTCATTTTTTGTATATATAAATGCCCATGAGCTGATTTTGACATGTTTAGGGGCATAATTTTGTATATTTAAGTGGCAATGAGCTGATTTGTACATATGTACATGCCAAATTTTGTATATTAAAATGGCGATGAGCTGAATCGCACATATTGTAATGCCAAATTTTGTATAAAATCCCATGAGATGATTTGTATATTAAAATGGCGATGAGCTAAATTGCATATATTGTAATGCCAAATTTTGTATAAAAGCCCACGAGATTATTTGTAAGACAATTTTTTGTATAATCAAATAGCCAAGAACTAATTTGAATAATATGTGACAATGTTTTGTGACTATTTTGTGTATCAATGTTTTGTGACTATGTTTTGAGTATATGTGATGTGTCCCTGGTCAATCATGAGCATTCTTGATTCTTGTATAATCATGGATAATTATTTGAGTCATTATCGGGTCATGGGGGTGATAGATTGAGACTAGATACAATTTGAGCAAAAATTGTCATTGTTGTCAAAAAAGTTGTCAAGCAACTTCTACATTGCGTCGGTAGGGTATGACTCTCGACATTCTGGTGCTTTGGGATGCATGAAAGGAGCATGCCTAGCGTAAACATGCCCACCCAGACGTGCTTGTGACGTCGGTTTGTGCACACGAGGAACAGAATCAATTCTAGCCAATCTTGCAACTTTTCCTTGCAAGCAACTGACAGTTTTTTGAGCAGGCAAAAAAATGCTACTAATTGAAAATGGCTTCGATTCATCAAAAACTGAGATAGGCCATTGTAGAGGAGCCTCACGCAACCCCACAGGATCAAGCAGATCGATCGTATGTGTCATGGATTGGAAGAAACAGTCCGTCAAATTTTGACAATTTTTTGGACTCAGGGCACTTGAGAGATCTCACCGGTAGGGTATGACTCTCGACGTTCTGGTGCTTTGGGATGCATGACAGGGGCATGCCTAGTGTAAACATGCCCACCCAGATGCGCTCGCGACGTCGGTTTGTGCACACGAGGAACAGAATCAATTCTAGCCAATCTTGCAACTTTTCCTTGCAAGCAACTGACGGTTTTTTGAGCAGGCAAAAAAATGCTACTAATTGAAAATGGCTTCGAGTCATCGAAAACCAAGATAGGCCATTGTAGAGGAGCCTCATGCGATGCCACGGGATCAAGAAGATCGACCGTATGTGTCATGGATTGGAAGAAACAGTCCGTCAAATTTTGATAATTTTTTGGACTCAGGGCACTTGAGAGATCTCACCGGTAGGGTATGACTCTCGATGTTTTGGTTCTTTGGGATGTACGCCAGGGGAATTCCTAGCATAAACATGCCCACCCAGACGTGCTTGCGATGTCATTTTGTGCACATGAGGAACAAAATCAATTCTAGCCAATCTTGCAACTTTTCCTTGCAAGCAACTAACGATTTTTTGAGCAGGTGAAAAAATGCTACTAATTGAAAATGGCTTCTAGTCATCGAAAACTGAGATAGGCCATTGTAGAGGAGCCTCACACGACCCCACGGGATCAAGCAGATCGACCATATGTGTCATGGATTGGAAGAAACAATCCGTCAAATTTTGACAATTTTTTGGACTCAGGGCACTTGAGAGATCTCACCAGTAGGGTATGACTCTCAACATTCTGGTGCTTTGGGATGCACAATAGGGGCATGCCTAGCATAAAAATGACCACCTAGATGTGCTCATGACGTCAGTTTGTGCACACGAGGAACATAATCAATTCTAGCCAATCTTGCAACTCTTCCTTGCAAGCAACTAACGATTTTTTTAGCAGGCGAAAAAATGCTACTAATTGAAAATGGCTTCGAGTCATCGAACACCAAGATAGGCCATTGTAGAGGAGCCTCACGCGACCCCACAAGATCAAACAGATCGACCGTATGGGTCGTGGATTGGAAGAAACAGTCCGTCAAATTTTGACAATTTTTTGGACTCAGGGCACTTGAGAGATCTCACCGGTAGGGTATGACTCTCGACGTTTTGGTGCTTTGGGATGCATGACAGGGGCATGCCTAGCGTAAACATGCCCACCCAGATGCACTCGCGACGTCGGTTTGTGCACACGAGGAATAAAATTTGACCATTGCGAGCGTGAGGGTGCTCTCGCACCAAACACATTATTGTTTAAATTCATATTGTCGATTTTTGTTGTTTATATTCATATTGTTAATTACATATACAAATATTCATTTAAATTTATAAAAGGGTAGCCACCAAATACAATGAATACACAATAATGAACTGAATACAAGGAGTTTTGTATGGTTAATTCAACATTTTAGAAATTTTATCAAATCATATCCCACGATTGCAATGCTTTATATCATATATTTTTGTTGTTTATATTCATATTGTTGATTACATATACAAATATTCATTTAAATTTATAAAAGGACAACCACAAAATACAATGAATACAAAATAATGAACTCATTACACATTTATTGGATCGAATATCGATATTTATATATATAAAAAAAGGCATGTCTGCCAAGTCAATACAAGTATTACAAAAATGTGGCATATGCCATGTCCAAATTGATATACAATAAAAATGTAGAATATATCTACATGTATTGGTCATTCTATGACCAGAACTAACACTATATGATCCTAAACTTCTGGTGGATCATCAAAATCAAGCCTCTTTGGCGCAATACGCGGCTCTGTAGATGGCTACAAAACCACAATTCAAAAGCCAAGTTAGAATTCTTTTGTAGAAAATAGTTCACAATTGACATCATAACTATGCATTTAACTTGAATTCCTTTGCAATTGAAATGTAGATTACCTCATTGGCTGATCCAGGAGCTAATGTCTTCGCTTTCCTCTCCTTGTCACTCTTAGGAGTTTTCTTGAAGACATACTTAAATGGATCCACGTTATGGCCATACCGCGAACAAGTCTATTGTAGATTAAATGTACAATTAATACAATGTACTAACATAAATATATCAAAAACACTTAAAAGCTATAATATAGAGAATAATGACGTACCTGTGCCTCAGATGCTTCTCCAATGGACTAAGGATGGCTCACCATCGATGTAGAAACGATCGCTATTACCTATACAAAAAATGTACAAAGATTAAATACAATTAATATAATGATAAGTATTGAAGGTTGAAAACAATTAATTTTACATATCAAACAAAAGTGTACCGGATCCTGATATGCTTTTGCAGTGCAAGGAGGAGGGTTCGCCATTGACGAAATAGGTATGGATATTTGTTGTATGAAAAAAATATAAGATTATAATATATCACAAGATCACATGTACGCGTGCATATAATCATGAAATCAAGAAAATAAAGTAGAGATACATACCTCCACCCTCTCTTGATTTGCGGGTGAATCAGGTGCATTCAACATATCCACAAAGCTCAATGGCCGCTATACATGTAAAATAGACAAAAAACACTAATCAATCTACAAACCCCAACTAATACTTGATTTCAACATTTTCAAACAATTGTACAACTAAAAATGTGTTCAATTACCTTCTTCACACGTTTTGGCGTCTTCGAGATATTCTTTTTCTTCGAACAATCCCTAGACGCGGAGGGGGTGCCCTAAAAACAGAAAATTAACATGAGATATTAGTACAGATAATAAATTAAACATAATTTTAAAAATCTAAAATGAAATGACTTGGATATTCCATCAAAACAATACATAAAAAGAGTTGTACAAAATATGATACCGTATAGCCTTGTAGGCCAAAATCGATCGCCGACAGCGTGATGTCATCAATCTGGGACATCTTGTCCCCTGTCAACACCTACAAACCAGAAATTGGACCAAGCATTAAAGATAGTATATCTTGTATTTTTTTGAATTCAAAGTGTACTATTCTATTTTAACATGTTACAAAATTTATACCTCAAGCGTCGAAGTTGCAGCTGTGGTAACTGGGGGAGGTGTATGGGATACCACTGCTGCATCCTGAAATGCATATTATTTGTCTCAATTTAAATCGATGTATAAATGAAAATTCATTTATGTAATTACAAAATTAAAGTGACTGATAAATAAAATGTTATGAATTCAAATCAACACACCTATGTCTGTGGCTCATGGGCAAACACCATGTCCATCAACTCATCTGTTAGTGCAACATCCTCAACCGTGTGAGCTTGACATCTACAACCACAAATCATGCATAGATGATATGAGTATCCATCTGCACCGGCTGCATCATCTATCCTCGAGCATACCCCCGAGCAACTAACACACATATGCTCGATGGGCTCTCTGTCGCCCTCTAACGGCTCATCATCCAATACAATAGGGTGTGCTAATGATGTCCCATGCTGGATGATGGCACCAGTCAATGTTGTGGCTACCTAAAGAGTCTGTAGCTCCATCGACTCTTTCAGCTCTAATGGGACAGCCTGATGCACCTTGGGTTTGGGTGCTAGGGGGCGGCAACTCTCCGCGGGTAATCGCCTACGAGCTCCAGGTCTATCTTGGGCAGAGCCACCACCTCTACTATGAAACTCTCTCATGTCAAAATAATTTGGGCGCACATTGAGCACAAACTCACAATATATTTTTCTCAAAAAATATAATGGCACCTCATAATTATTACAAGGTGGATCGTCAAAGACCATCCACCACCTCTGCCAAAAAAGATTCTTCATCTACACATTGGTACACCAATGTATGGGAAACCTCTTTGCATTAGGAGGTAATGACTGACCATTTTTGGGGTCAACAAAAAGGGCACATATTTGTTGTTTAGAAATATTTTTGTTTTTAACTCCATCGTATGATAGCCCATTGGCATAGAATTGACGACACCTATCCCTAAAGCTTCCCCATTTTGTAATTTCTGTGGAAACAACTATGGCACCACTAGCTAATGTTTCTAGGCTAGTGGCGAGGGATTGATGATGGTCAAGTTCAGAAGTTTTCAATTTTACAATCAGTCTATTGATTTTGGATGTATTCTGCCCTAACTGATTAATTAATTCTTCTTGTGTTTCAACTATGCGGTCAAAAGGAGGAATTGGGGGTTGTTCTTGTGTGTTTTCAGGAGGTGCATTTAGTTGTTCTTGTGGGTTTTCAGGAGGTGCATTTGGTTGTTCTTGTTCTGGATTAGAAGAATCTGGTTTTTGAAACAAAAAATGAAAAAACCTAATCAAAATTTATGAAATTAAATTCAAAATGTAAAACAAATTGCATAAACCAGAAAGAAAGACAAAAAAAACAAAAACTAACCTTGATCCATAGCCTGAGGACAAATTTTGCACCCCGTTCGCGGTTTAGGTTAGAAAATGGGAAAAAAAGAAAGTAAAAAATGCGCTTTTCGGGTAAATGAGGACCCAGTTTTTTTAAAAAACTTTTTTCATCAGGCATCGCGTACGCGGTTTTACTAGGATTATTAGCACGTATGCGCTCATTTTCCTATGAGCAGTGCGTACGTGCTAATTTTCCTAGGCGTAGCACGTACGTGCTAAGTTTCCTAGGCGTAGCACGTACGTGCTAAGTTTCCTAAACTTGGCGTGTACGCGCTACCTTTTCTAGGCTCGAGAAGAACAAACCTAAGCACGTACGCGGGAATTTGATATTTTAAAACCGCGTACGCGCTGCCTATTTTTCCAAGTTTTTTGGGGGTGGTGTCCACTTTTCTGACCACCATCTTTGTGCACACGCCCATTACTGAAATGCTTCTAGTTCTACCTCACCTTTGATTTGATTTTTGAGGTCTATGTCAATTTGTACTGACTTTTGAACTTCATCATCTATTACAACTTAGACTATGTCGTAGTGGTCTTGATCAACTATCAATTCCTCAGCAAGAATATTTAAACTATCACTCATTTCTAATTGAACGTTGTTTGGCCCAAGATTGGGTTGCTCAAATGGGAATTTACTGTCTCCTTTCAGAAACATATGCTAAAGATTTACAATGCAGACTATGTGGAACCTAGGAATGATTGATAGTTTGCTTTAAGGACTCTAACAAGGATTTAGAAACTTTGTTATGGTCTTTTCAACCAATTGTCTGATGGCTTCCTTTTGAGTTGCCTTTTTTATCTTTTTCCTCAATTTTTCATCAAGACAAACAGATCTATGGATCTCATTATCTATGACCATTTCAACTCTGTCATACTAGGCACAATTAACTTTTAACTTCCAAGCGAGGTTGTCCAAACTATCAATTATTGCTAATTGGTCGTTGTTTGGCCCAAGATTGGGTTTCTCAAATGGAAATTCGTCGTCTCCTTTCAGACCCATGTACTTAGGTATGTTTTTAAGACTCTAATGCAATACTGAATTCTATATGAGTGGACACAAACTTGATTGAAGACTACTCTTTTGTGATGTGAGGACTTGTGCAACGACTTTGTGTGAGATGGGGACACTAAAGGACTATGAATGAACTAGATGCCTAGAACCTAAGATCACTTGAAAATGCCATGTTTTCCATCTTTGAATTTTGTAAAAGTTTGATTTAAATTGGATATTAAAACTTGACCTTGTTGATGTTGAAACTTGACTTTGTTGAGGTTTTGACCTTGTTGATGTTGAAACTTGACTTTGTTGGGGTTTTGATCTTGTTGAACTTTGGTATTGGCAAAGACACAATACTTAGCAAGTAAAGAAAACAATCTTAAACAAAGAGAGCACTTGTTTGAAGTAATTTTTCAAATCCCAATGAATGTTGAGATCTTTTTCAAGACCCCATTTTGTTTTCAACAGTATTTTTGGCAATTCGATATCACATCAATCAAACTCTCCTAAGGTCAAAAGGTCACAAGTATTACCGCACCCCACATCTTGATACCCGATCAGCTCAAATAGCCATGTCACACCCTAGGGTGTGCCCGGTTTTTTGCCTTTTTTTGGAAATTAGACCAAAGAATATTGCTCCTCAATTGGCTTGTTATCCTGGGAGATATATGGTGAGTGTATTGGGGGCGTATTCTTCCCCACCCTTGCACTGTGATAATCCAAGTGTCTGGTTACTGACTCGGTTTGGCCTCTATTGCTATGGTTTTTAATCAGGCTTTCGTTCAAAGATACTCTTTGAAGTCGCGCAAGCGCGATTGAGGCCTATATCCCAACAAAGTACCAAGCAAGATGTAGTCAAACAAGCATGATTGAGACCTCAAGCCCTACAAAGTGCTCGATATGAGATAAACTCAAATATGCTCCATCCCCAGATATTTTCATCTCAAAAGGTGATTTGATTAGAGTGAGTTAGAATGCTTGGCTTTAGCCATACTCACTTGGGTCGTTCCCTTCGCATCAACCATTGATGGGGCCCTAAGGGCAACTCGGGAAGGTGGGCCCTCTAAAGGAAGTAGGTACAGAAATTAAATGAAAGCATAAAAGAAGAGAGTCTAGTTTTCTAATCACCCATTGAAGGGGAGAGCATAATACCTATCACTTCAAAGACACATAAAACAAAATTGTTTTTATCCTACAATTGCAATGATTTTCTATTCTACATAGACATGGTGTTCATTTTTAATCCTCATAGCAATTTGTGAAGTAAGGAAAAGAATTTGTTTTGTTCTTTTTAACAACACCAAAAGAAAGTTTTCTACTCTAACCCTGTAGAGGAAAATAATGTTAGTAGACACATGGTGGGCTATACAACCTATCTTTTCCTTGGTTACAGAGCTCTGTCTTTTTGCAATTAGAGAGTAATTCTGACAGAAATCAAGAAAACAGAAAAACAGAATGAAGAAAAACTTAAATTGCAATTGTGAATTACCTTATGAGCGATTGCAGATTACCTTCTGAGCAATTGTGAATTAATATACTGTCAATTGTGAATTACTATGATAGCAATTGTGAATTGATGTATGAGCAATTGCATAGTATTATCATGTCAATACTATGATAGCAATTGTGAATTGATGTTACTCCAAACCACGCGAGCCATCACATCAATATCATCATAAAAGTTAAATTTGACCAGGAATCGATCGATGTTTCTATGGTATTGATCGATCTCCTCTCCCTCTTCAATTTCACGAAGTTGTCTTTCTATCTTTAGTAGACCTTGGTATGCTCTTTGTTGTCTTCTATGTTGTCTTGCACTCCTGGCACCTAAAATTTTGAAAGTCACCTTTCCTGCCATCAGATTAGATACATTTTATGCAAAAAAAAATGAATTTTCCAAAATTTTAAAAATTTTATGGGTTAGGTGTACAAGACCAAATAATTGAGAAATGACAAAGAAAAAATGATTTTTCTCCTTTTCTGGAAATTACGGTGAAATTTTAGCAATAGTAAGGGATTTTAATAGCAATTGCAGTAGATTTTAACATCAATTGCGGATAAATATTAGCAATTATGAATTTCTGAGCTGGCAATTGCGGATCTCCATTTTTTGGGTTTGTATAGACTTATAAAATCACAAAAAATGAGAAATAAATGTTAAATATGATTGTTCACATCGGGTTCACCAATTGTTTCCATGCTTGAATGTCGTGAATGCTAAAATAGGGAATAAGGATGATCACAAGATCTCTAACTATCAAAGCAATTCCAAACACAAATCAATGAAATGAAATGCACAAATGAAAGAATTAAATAATTATCCTAATTGAAAACTCCCTCAATTGCATTGTAGCTTCCATTGTTCTTCTCCTTAGTTGTTGTTGAATGGCTCTCAGGTATTGCATTGATTTCTTGCATAGATTTGTAACTATTTTAAAGACTGTGATCTAGCTTGAACATGAGAAAAGGGATTGAATTTATAGATTTTCAACACAAAAGAGGTGAGAATTTGAACTCAAGTGTTGATTGCTAGATAACTAAAATTGATTGATCAGTGAACTCAATAGATTGATCTGTTAACAGAATTGATTGGAGAGTGAACTCAATTGATTAACCAGTAGACTCAATAGACTAATCAGTTACCTAAATTGATTGAGAGATAACTAATTAGATGGATTAGAAGACTGAAATGATTGATTAGTCATAAAAAGTTGATTTTGAGTGAAAATGGGAGATTAAGGAGTTAACTAAGTTAATTGATTAGTCAATTGATTTGATCAATCAGTTTGATTTCAATATGTGTTGTAGGATTTTGAAATTGAATTTGATTTTCATTTTCAATTTGGATTTGAATTTGGACTTTCAAATGCTGAAATGCACATGAAATTAACTGAAATTCACATTTGGTGAAATTTTAATTGGGAAGAAATGAAATTAAGTGAAATGATATGAAATTCAAATGTGAGAATGAAATGAAATTAATTAGAATTAGAATTTGGGGAATTAGAGGAATAATTAGTTAATTTAAATAAAACTATTTAAACATTAGAAATGGAATTAATTAAATAATAAAGATTATTTAACTAAGGAAAATATCGCAATTAATTAAATAAATAATATGTGAGAAGGGGATTAATTGATTAAATTGATTTGAGAATAGAAATTGAATAATTAGCAATGTTAAATGTGATAACCAAAAGAAATAATTAGTTTAATCAAATAATTAAAGAATTACTTAATTAAAAGTAGATGAATAATTAGTATGTGATTAATGAGACATTTTTAGGTGTCTACAGGGTATGTGCACCAAGTTGTGGTACCAAAAGGGGGTCTTAATATGCCACTTTTTTCTGAAATCAGCAGAGTCTAAACTTCAACGACAAACTGAAGATAGTTACACTCCAAATTTGAAGATGCAACAAGAACAAGAGTCAGAGTGCTTCGAGTCTACTTTCTAAACTACTAATTTTTTTTGAAAATGGTGGAGATTAAGGGCTTCAAAAAGGGAGGCCACAAAAAGTGGTTCTATTATTATGCAAAAAACATAACATAGCGTCTGTTGTGGCTCCCCTAAAATGTTAACTTCTTTTTTGAATTTTTAAAATCGCTTCAGTGAGAAATTAGCTAACACCTTAAAGTTTATGCCAGAATTTTCAGCTATTTTTTTAATGAGTATATGATTTTTTACTAATTTTCGAAGTGGACACATCTTGAAAAAGAAAAATTTGAGAGTGCTCCCCCCTAAAATCATTGAAAACAAATAAAAAATCAAAGCTTTTTTTTTTAAATTGTGTAGAATGGAGTCTAGTTTCTAAAAATGTAATTTTTTTCAAAATCTGATGAACGTGTAAAAATCTAGACCCAAAATAGTGCATGTTGGTTTTTGACAAAAAAAATCACACTAACAAAAGAAATTATAGATGAAAGACTTAACAAAATCAAAATTTGAAATAAATTACATTTTTGGATAGCTAAGAGGGAGCTCAAGTTTACCACAGTATTTTTTTTAACTTCATTGAAACACATGCAAACCTAATGGAGAGCACGACCAAAAATATGTCAAAATTTTCAATGTTTTGACAAAATCATGTCGCTAGCCTGAAATGGTCATCCAAACCTTTGGGTTGGTTGCCCAAGGCAAATCCAAACCATAGGTTTGGTGTTTCCCAAATCGGGACATTTGGCGCTCGCCAAATATGGCGAGCACCCTATTTGGCGTGCGCCAAATATGGCGCTCGCCCTATTTGGCCTGTGCCAAATGTGATGAATGGATATTCCATTTGGCGCACGCCAAATGTGGATGAAGAGGGAGATAGCTCGAGGGATAGCAGAATAAGGGAATTGTGAGAGCTAGAAAGGGGAGGGACAAAGAAGAGTATGTATCTATAAGAATGAAGAGCCCGAGAAGAGGTAAGGGGAGAGAGATAATATGATATCTAGTTCATAGAGAGAGATGGAACTACGAGGGAAGGGAGATAAAGAAGGGAGAGGTGAGATGGGGGTTTCTATGTACACATTTGGCACTCTCCCTATTTGGCATGTGCCAAATGTGGAATAGATACAAACTCTTCTTTGTCCCTCCCCTCTCTAGCTCTCACAATTGCCTTATTCTCCTATCCCTTGAGCTATCTCCCTTTTCATCCTTACACCCATCTAATTCCCTCTCTCACCTCTTTCCCTCAGTTTTTTCCTCACTCCCTCCTCTCTCTAGGTCCTAAGGGGTCATAGGACACCATATGACCCCTTAGGACAAAAAATGACCCCTAACGACACCTAAGGGGTCATATGGTGTCCTAAGGGGTCATAGGACACCATATGACCTCTTAGGTTACCATAGGACCCATAACGACACCATATTTTGTCCTAAGTGGTCATAGGACACCATATGACCCCTTAGGACACCATAGGACACATAACGGCACCATATGGTGTCTTAATGGGTCATAGGACACCATATGACCCCTTAGGTGTTGTTAGGGGTCATATTGTGTCCTAAGGGGTTATATGGTGTCCTATGACCCCTTAGGACAACATATGACCCCTTAGGACACCATACGACCCATAACGACACCATATTGTGTCTTAAAGGGTCATAGATAACCATATGACCCCTTACAACACCATACGACCCATAACGACACCCTATTGTGTCCTAAGGGGTCATAGGATACCATATGACCCCTTACGACACCATACGACCCATAACAACACCCTATTGTGTCCTAGGCGGTCATATGGTGTCCTAAGGGGTCATAAGACACCATATGACCCCTTAGGACACCATACGACCCATAAAAACATCGTATTGTGTCCTAAGGGGTTATATGGTGTCATAAGGGGTCATAAGATACCATATGACCCCTTAGGACACCATATGACCCATAACGACACACTATTGTGTCCTAGGGGGTCATATGGTGTCCTAAGGTGTCATAGGACACCATATGACCCCTTACGACACCATACGACCCATAACGACACTTGAGGGGTCATATGGTGTCCTATGGCCCCTCATAGGACACCATATGACCCCTTACGACACCATATGACCCATAATGACACCTAAGGGGTCATATGGTGTCCTATGGCCCCATAGGACATCATATGAACCCTTAGGTGTCGATACGACCCATAACAACACCATATTATGTCCTAAGGGGTCATATGGTGTCCTAAGGGGTCATAGGACACCACATGACCTCTTAGGACACCATACGACCCATAACGACACCGTATTGTGTCCTAAGGGGTCATATGGTGTCATACGGGGTCATAAGACACCATATGACCCCTTACGACACCATACGACCCATAACGACACCCTATTGTGTCCTAGGGGGTCATATGGTGTCCTAAGGGGTCATAAGACACCATATGACCCCTTAGGACACCATACAACCCATAACGACACCGTATTGTGTCCTAGTGGGTCATATGGTGTCCTAAGAGGTCATAGGACACCATATGACCCCTTACGACACCATACGACCCATAACGACACCTAAGAGGTCATATGGTGTCCTATGGCCCCATAGGACACCATATGACCCCTTAGGTGTCCATACGACCCATAACGACACAATATTGTGTCCTAATGGGTCATATGGTGTCCTAAGGGGTCATAGGACACCATAGGACCCCTTAGGACACCATATGACCCATAACTACACCGTATTGTCTCCTGAGGGGTCATATGGTGTCCTAAGGGGTCATAAGACACCATATGACCCATAACGACACCCTATTGTGTCCTAGGGGGTCATATGGTGTCCTAAGGTGTCATAGGACACCATATGACCCCTTACGACACCATATGACCCATAACGACACCTATGGGGTCATATGGTGTCCTATGGCCCCATAGGACGTCATATGACACCTTAGGTGTCCATACGACCCATAACAACACCATATTATGTTCTAAGGGATCATATGGTGTCCTAAGGGGTCATAGGACAGCATACGACCCCTTAGAACACCATACAACCCCACAACGACACCGTATTGTGTCCTAACGGGTCATATGGTGTCATAAGGGGTCATAAGACACCATATGACCCCTTACGACACCATACGACCCATTACGACACCCTATTGTGTCCTAGGGGGTCATATGGTGTCCTAAGGGCTCATAAGACACCATATGACCTCTTAGGACATCATACGACCCATAACGACACCCTATTGTGTCTTAGGGGATCATATGGTGTCCTAAGGGGTCATAGGACACCATATGACCCCTTACAACACCATACGACCCATAACGACACCTAAGGGGTCATATGGTGTCCTATGGCCCCATAGGACACCATATGACCCCTTAGGTGTCCATACGACCCATAACGACACCATATTGTGTCCTACTGGGTCATATGGTGTCCTAAGGGGTCATAGGACACTATATGACCCCTTAGGACACCATACAACCCATAACGACACCGTATTGTGTCCTAAGGGGTCATATGGTGTCCTAAGGGGTCATAAGACACAATACAACCCATAACAACATCCTATTGTGTCATAGGGGGTCATATGGTGTTCTAAGGGGTCATAGGACACCATATGACCCCTTACGACACCATACGACCCATAACGACACCTAAGGTGTCATATGGTGTCCTATGGCCCCATAGGACACCATATGACCCCTTAGCTGTCCATACGACCCATAACGACACCATATTGTCCTAAGGGGTCATATGGTGTCCTAAGGGGTCATAAGACACCATATGATCCCTTAGGACACCATACGACCCATAACGACACCATATTGTGTCATAACGAGTCATATGGTGTCCTAAGGGGTCATAGGATACCATATGACCCCTTAGGACACCATACGACCCATGACAACACCGTATTGTGTCCCAAGGGGTCATATGGTGTCGTAAGGGGTCATAAGATGCCATATGACCCCTTAGGACACCATACGACCCATAACGACACCCTATTGTGTCCTAAGGTGTCATAGGACACCATATGACCCCTTACAACACCATACGATCCATAACGACACCTAAGGGGTCATATGGTGTCCTATGGCCCCATAGGACACCATATGACCCCTTAGGTGTCCATACGACCCATAACAACACCATATTGTGTCCTAAGGGGTCATATGGTGTCCTAAGGGGTCATAAGACACCATATGATCCCTTAGGACACCATATGACCCATAACGACACCATATTATGTCCTAACAGATCATATGGTGTCCTAAGGGGTCATAGGACACCATATGACCCCTTAGGACACCATACAACCCATAATGACACCGTATTGTGTCCTAAGGAGTCATAAGACACCATATGACCCCTTAGGACACCATACGACCCATAACGACACCCTATTGTGTCCTAGGGGGTCATATGGTGTCCTAAGGTGTCATAGGACACCATATGACCCCTTATGACACCATACGACCCATACCAACACCTAAGGGGTCATATGGTGTCCTATGGCCCCATAGGACATCATATGACCCCTTAGGTGTCCATACGACCCATAACAACACCATATTATGTCCTAAGGGGTCATATGGTGTCCTAAGGGGTCATAGGACACCATATGACCCCTTACGACACCGTATTGTGTCCTAAGGGGTCATAAGACACCATATGACCCCTTAGGACACCATACGACCCATAACGACACCGTATTGTGTCCTAAGGGGTCATATGGTGTCATAAGGGGTCATAAGACACCATATGACCCCTTACGACACCGTATTGTGTCCTAAGGGGTCATAAGACACCATATGACCCCTTAGGACACCATACGACCCATAACGACACCCTATTGTGTCCTAGGGGGTCATATGGTGTCCTAAGGGGTCATAGGACACCATATGACCCCTTACAACACCATACGACCCATAACGACACCTAAGGGGTCATATGGTGTCCTATGGCCCCATAGGACACCATATGACCCCTTAGGTGTCCATACGACCCATAACGACACCATATTGTGTCCTAATGGGTCATATGGTGTCCTAAGGGGTCATAGGACACCATATGACCCCTTAGGACACCATACGACCCATAACAACACCGTATTGTGTCCTAAGGGGTCATAAGACACCATATGACCCCTTAGGACACCATACGACCCATAACGGCACCCTATTGTGTCCTAGGGGGTCATATGGTGTCCTAAGGGGTCATAGGAAACCATATGACCCCTTACGACACTATACGACCCATAACGACACGTAAGGGATCATATGGTGTCCTATGGCCCCATAGGACATCATATGACCCCTTAGGTGTCCATACAACCCATAACAACACCATATTATGTCCTAAGGGGTCATATGGTGTCCTAAGACACCATATTATGTCCTAAAGAGTCATATGGTTTAATTTTTATGGTTGTGGCTATCAAACTATAGGGTATAGAGTAGAAATTTATCAAAGGTTAAAAAATTTCAATGGAAGTCATTTGGCTAGCGCCATATTTGGCGCTAGCCAAATGAGCTGCACAAAAAAAGGGTTATAGGGTATATAGTTAGTGTTTAGTTTAAGGTAAAAAATTTCAATGGAAGTCATTTGGCTAGCGCCATATTTGGCGCGAGCCAAATGAGCTGCCCTAAAAAACGGTTATATGGGACCCTTGACCCGTGATCCAAGCCCACATTCTCTCATTTTGTCTTCTTTCTGCGCATGATCAGACAAAAAAATGCTTTTTGCATGGTGTTGACATTTTATGCAAGGTTATTTTATACATTCCATTAGCTCTCCACCACCTTTTTTTCATTTGGCAACGTCGAAGAGGAAGAACATAGTTTTTTTATCAAATTTGAATAATTGAGGTAATATTTTCTTGTTTTTAGAATTCAAATACTTATTAAGTGTTATTTTGTTTAAATGTTAGAATAAAAGTGTGAGTCAAAATTGATTATAATTCTATTAGATTTACTTTAGATTTAACAATGCTTTTGAAGGAAGTTGCATAAGAAAATTAATTGTTTAGTGGTTTAAAACAAAATTTGCAATTTCATACATCCTTTTTAGGATCTTATGAAATAATTTAGAAAAAGAATACATGAAATAATTTCAATTTCATATATCCATTTTAACATATGCAACATCATCATCGTGCCGAGGAAAAGACCAAAAAATGTAACACTGGAAGAGCGTGAAGCTAAGAATGCAAAAAAAAGAGAAGGAATGAAGCAACTTCGTGAACAAAGGAAATTGAATACCATAGAAGAAGAGGTGTCAATTGAAGAGGTTCCAATTGAAGAGTAACATGAAATATCCATCCAATCTAAGAGAGAGACAAAATTGGCCACACAAAGGAAACGGATGCAAAACCTTCGTGCAATGAGACAATTGAATCCCGAGGTTGAGAGCATGTCTACAACTATTCAAGTTGAAGGCACCCCATCTCTTACATCTCAAGTTGAAGGCACACCATCTCTTATTGGCACACCGTTGGTGTCTACAACATCTCATATTGAATGCACTCCCTCTATGACATTTGACATTGCAAGTACTTCACGACTGACATCAAGTATTGGAGCTACACCATCTTGTACACCTCAATTTCAAGGTATGTCATCATTTTCATCTCCGCTTGAAGGTATGCCACCTATCCCTAATGTTGTTGACATTCCTAATCTTGAGATAACTCAAAGTTTGAGAACACCTCCTAGAGTTTTGCATAGAAAGCCTAAGTATTTGATTGATATTGATGCTAATGTTTTGAAACCAATGGTTGACAAGTTTATGAAGCGTACTTGTCAAAGACATGCTAACTGGATATGGAAAATATTTTTGAGCCTTTAAATGAGACAGGAAGATGTCAACTATTTGTTGAAATGATGAGAAATCTGAAATTTAGGCCTATAATGAAGATTCTTGGGCTAAGAACATCGATTGAATCAAGCGACAAATCTATTGTGAAGAATCTGATGAATGCATATGATACTATTGGTTCTAACTCACACACAAAAGATAGTAATGCCACACGACGTGTCATCACATCAACAATTGTAAGCACTCAAACTAAAAAAGCTTGCCTCCTTAGAAAGACAAGTAAACAATTGAAGATAAGTAGACAAACTCTAATGAGAGCTTTGGGAAGGTGACAAAGAGCGGAGGATCCATATAACAATGAGTTATGGGCATTTTCCAGTAGATTACCACGGAAAGATAAAGCAATTGTTGAATCCTTGAGATCCCTAATTGAAGATTTTTGGAAGAATAACACGAGGGTCTCTCCAAATCAAAGAGGATTGGTAGTAAAATCCGTGATCCACATCCGAAACATTTTTTGGATATGACTCAAACACAATTTTTTGCCAAGTTTCAACGTATGTATCCTCAAATAAAAATTAGTCAAAGGTTCTTTGAAATGGTAAAGCCTTTTTATGTCAAAATAAATCACACATGCACAACTTGTTGTTGTAGAGTACATATTGAATTTTCTAACCATTATGATGTTTATCAACGCATATGTATAGATTTGCATGCTAACAATGTTTTGCAGGAATGCAACATAAATGGTCCACCGACATCTTCAAGGGAATTCATATCTAGCATCTTATGTGAAAGAGTAGATGGTCAAGTATAATACAATAAGTGTTGCTTGGATGGCACATGTGTTGATTGTGGTGGATTGCGACATTTACAAATTTGTCAACATATGGATATTGGACAAGAAATTGGTAATGAATTAGTAGAATTTGGAAAATATAAGACAATGGCCTACATGCTAAAAGATGGAAAAGAAGCAAAAAGGTGTGAATTGGTTAGTGAGAAGATTCCAGTGTATCAGTTTATGGGCATCTTTAATGAGAATATAGTGTATGAGTATGCAAGGCATAACCATCGAGCTCGTTGGTTGGACTCACAATTTAAGCTATGCAAGGACACATTTCCACTTCATACAATTGTTTCAATTGTTGACTTTGCAGAGAACTACACACTACAACCGCAGAATGAGGTGCAATCACAATATTACAACTCCACACAAGTTGCCATAGTTGTGCATATAGCATTCATTCATGCACATGATAGTATGGAAGAGGATAGGAAGATATTGAGGGAGTGTCATTTTTACATTAGTGATGATCGCTCACACTCTATAGAGTTTGTGCAAGGTTGTTTTCAGATATTCTACAATGATATGGCTAGCCGAGGCATATCATTCTGTCAACATATCATATGGTCAGATAATTGTGCATCGCAATTTAAGAACTCTCGGATTTTTTATTGGTTGAGTAGGATGCATAAGTTGACTGCTATTCAACATATGTGGAATTTCTCTGAGGCTGGGCATGGAAAAGGGGAGCATGATGGTGCAGGAGCATGTATTAAAAGAGCTTTAGCACGAGAAGAGTTAAAGTACAAAGGGAATGCAAACTTGAAAGATGCAAAATCAATTATTCAATGGTGCAATGGTACAATTGGTCTAGGTAATCAAGGTAAGTCTTTAGTTCGCAGATTTTTTTGGTTGGTAGATGATACTAACATTGCAAAATTAGAAGATTGTTGTACATTGACAGGATCGAGTGAGCTACACTCTTTCAAAAGCTCTAATGCAGGTTCATGGACTATCCATACACGGCAGATGGCATGTTATTGTTCTTCATGTAGAGATGGTGCCTATAATGATTGTGAGTCAAAGGAGTGGGTGGATGAATGGTGTATGAGACCTCTAATCCCACTTGAGACATACTGACCTCTGAGTGCACTACAACTCACATAGATGGAAGCATCAATTGACTTTGACCATGTGTCAGATTTAGTCCAACCAGGTAAATTATCCACATGCAATTTTTGTACTTTAATATTTTACCTTAGTTGTTTGCTAAATTCTTCTCACTTTATCATTGCAGGGCATGTTTATGCAGTAATTGCAACTGAAGACAATGAAGAAGGAACAGATTATTACCTATGTCGTTGTGTGGACGCAAAAAAGAAACTGGATCACCCTATGGTAGATGGAGAAAATATTGAGTACCCCACATGATCAGTAGTTGTTACTGGTACATGGCTTAGAAGGTACCCAGTGAAAAAGTCTAACTTGTGGTTGTTCGAGGACTTTGAGACACATAGGAAGATTCTTCATTATTCTAACCTTGTTGTAACTTCAAATGTTCATTGATCAGATATGGGGGTAGACCACTAAACAAGAACCTATGGAAGGTTCGTGAGTCTGACCATGAGGCCATACTAGACACGATAAAGAGTAGAGCAGATCCAGATGGTTCATTGGATTTAATGTAAATGTAAAAAATTGTAATATTAAAAAAAAAAATTTGTCTTGTTTTGTGTGATTTTATGTAAATAATGTCATTTTGGACCATTAGAGATCACATGGGATCATTTCGTGAAGTATACCCTATTAATATGGTAAAAGATGTAAAAAATGCTCATTTGTTGTCAATCACTCAAACTATGAAAAATTGTCAAAATTCCGCATGGTTTTTCTCGATGTTAGTGACATATAAGAATGATACGTCTGATCCTGTGGGGTCATGTTATGGCACTCTAAAAAATCCTCTCTTGGTTTGGGTAGACTCAGATCCAGTTGCTCGTGGCGACTCTTTCTCGGTCGCAACAAAAAGCGACAAATGAGTTCAATGAAAAGTTGCACAATGTACCATCTTTCAATCTGCTCGTCGCGGCACCAAACCATCAGCTTGTATGCATCGGGGTGGCTGGGTTTACACTAGGAATTTCTTCTTTTTTCTCTCCAACTCGCCTGATCGTTGCGGGCCACACCCTAGCAGCCAAATCGCCCAAGTGCTTAAAATGCTCAGAGTTGTCAATATTCGGCATCACTTTTCTCCGTGCCTGTTAATCATAAGAATGATCCATCTGATCCTACGGGGTCATGTTATGGCAATATAAAAAATCCTCTCTCAGTTTGGGTAGACTCGGATCCAGTTGCTCGTGGCGACTCTTTCTCGGTCGCGACAAAAAGCGTCAGATGAGTTCAATGAAAAGTTGCACAATGCCCCAGCTTTCAATCCGCTCATCACGGCACCAAACCGTCAGCTCATACACATCAGGGTGGCCGGTTTTACACTAGGAATGCCTTCTTTTTTCTCTCCAACTCGCCCGATCGTTGCGGGCCACACCCTAGCAGCCAAATCGCCCAAGTGCTCAAAATGCTCAAAGTTGTCAATATTCAGCATCACGTTTCTCCATGCCCATTAATCATAAGAATGATCCATTTGATCCTATGGGGTCATGTTATGGCACTCTAAAAAATCCTCTCTTGGTTTGGGTAGACTCGGATCCAGTTGCTCGTGGCGACTCTTTCTCGGTCGCAACAAAAAGCGTCAGATGAGTTCAATGAAAAGTTGCACAATGCCCCATCTTTCAATCCGCTCATCGTGGCACCGAACCATCAACTTGTACGCATCAGGGTGGTTGGGTTTACACTAGGAATGCCTTCTTTTTTCTTTCTAACTCACCCAATCGTTGTAGGCCACACCCTAGCAGCCAAATAGCCCAAGTGCTCAAAATGCTCAAAGTTGTCAATATTCGGCATCACGTTTCTCCATGCCCGTTAATCATATGAATGATCCATCTAATCCTATGGGGTCGTGTTATGGCACTCTAAAAAATCCTCTCTTGGTTTGGGTAGACTCGGATCCAATTGCTCATGGCGACTTTCTCGGTCGCGACAAAAAGCAACAGATGAGTTCAATGAAAAGTTGCACAATGCTCCATCTTTCAATCCGCTCGTCACGGCATTGAATCGTTAGCTTGTGCGCATTGGGGTGGCCAGGTTTACGATAGGAATGCCTTCTTTTTTCTCTCCAACTTGCCCGATCGTTGCAGGCCACACCCTAGCAGCCAAATCGCCCAAGAGCTCAAATTGCTCAAAGTTGTCAATATTCAGCATCGCGTTTCTCCGTGCCCGTTAATCATAAGAACAATCTGTCTGATCCTACGAGGTCATGTTATGGCACTCTAAAAAATCCTCTCTCAGTTTGGGTAGACTCAGATCCAGTTGCTCGTGGCGACTCTTTCTCGGTCGCAACAAAAAGCGTCAAATGAGTTCAATGAAAAGTTGTACGATGCCCCATCTTTCAATCCGCTCGTTGCAGCACCGAACCATCAACTCGTACACATCAGGTTGGCTAGGTTTACACTAGGAATTCCTTCTTTTTTCTCTCCAACTCGCCCAATCATTGCGGGCCACACCCTAGCAGCCAAATCACCCAAGTGCTCAAATTGCTCAAAGTTGTCAATATTCGGCATCGCGTTTCTCCGTGCCCATTAATCATAAGAATGATCCGTCTGATCCTATGATGTCATGTTATGGCACTCTAAAAATCCTTCTCTCAGTTTGGGTAGACTCGGATCCAGTTGCTCGTGGAGACTCTTTCTCGGTTGCGACAAAAAGCGACAGATGAGTTCAATGAAAAGTTGCACAATGCCCCATCTTTCAATCCGCTCATCATGGCACTGAGCCGTCAGCTCATACACGTCGAGGTGGCTGGGTTTACACTAGGAATGCCTTCTTTTTTCTCTCCAACGTGCCCGATCATTGTGAGCCACACCCTAGCAGCCAAATCGCCTAAGTGCTCAAATTGCTCAAAGTTCAATATTCGGCATCACGTTTCTCCATGCCCATTAATCATAAGAACAATCCGTTTGATCCTACGGGGTTGTGTTATGGCACTCTAAAAAATCCTCTCTCGGTTTGGGTAGACTCGAATCCAGTTGCTCGTGGCGACTCTTTCTTGGTCACGACAAAAAGCGTCAAATGAGTTCAATGAAAAGTTGCACAATGCCCCATCTTTCAATCCGCTCGTTGCGGTACCGAACCGTCAGCTCATCCGCATCGAGGTGGCCAGGTTTATTCTAGGAATGCCTTCTTTTTTCTCTCCAACTCACTCAATCATTGCAGGCCACAACCTAGCAGCCAAATCACCCAAGTGCTCAAATTGCTCAAAGTTGTCAATATTCGGCATCGCGTTTCTCCATGCCCATTAATAATAAGAATGATCTGTCTGATCCTATAGGGTTTTGTTATGGCACTCTAAAAAATCCTCTCTCGGTTTGGGTAGACTCTGATCCAGTTGCTCATGGCGACTCTTTCTTGGTCACGACAAAAAGCGTCAGATGAGTTCAATGAAAAGTTTCACAATGCCCCATCTTTCAATCCGCTCGTCGTGGCACCGAACCGTCAACTTGTCCACATTGAGGTGGCTAGGTTTATGCTAGGAATGCCTTCTTTTTTCTCTCCAACTCGCCTGATCATTGCGGGCCACAACCTAGCAGCCAAATCGCCCAAGTGCTCAAATTGCTCAAAGTTGTCAATATTCAGCATTGCGTTTCTCCGTGCCTGTTAATAATAAGAATGATCCATCTAATCCTACGGGGTTGTGTTATGGCACTCTAAAAAAGCCTCTCTCAGTTTGGGTAGAGTCGGATCCAGTTGCTCGTGGCGACTCTTTCTCGGTCGCAACAAAAAGCATCAGATGAGTTCAATGAAAAGTTGCACAATGCCCCATCTTTCAATCCGCTCATCGCGGCACTGAACCGTCAGATTTTACGCATCGGGGTGGCTATTTTTACACTAGGACTACCTTCTTTTTGCTCTCCAACCCACCCGTTCATTGCGGGCCACACCCTAGCAGCCAAATCGCCCAAGTGCTCAAAGTTGTCAATATTCGGCATCACATTTCTCCATGCCCGTTAATCATAAGAATGATCTGTCTGATCCTACAGAGTCATGTTATGGAACTCTAAAAAAGCCTCTCTCAGTTTGGGTAGAATCGGATCCAGTTGCTCGTGGCGACTCTTTCTCAGTCGCAACAAAAAGCGACAGATGAGTTCAATGAAAAGTTGCACAATGCTCCATCTTTCAATCCGCTCATTGCGGCACTGAACCATCAGCTTGTACATGTCAAGGTGGCCAGGTTTACGATAGGAATTCCTTCTTTTTTCTCTCCAACTCGCCCGATCATCGCGGGCCACACCCTAGCAGCCAAATCGCCCAAGTGCTCAAATTGCTCAAAGTTGTCAATATTCGGCATCGCGTTTCTTTGTGCCTGTTAATCATAAGAATGATATGTCTAATCCTATGAGGTCATGTTATGTCACTCTAAAAAAGCCTCTCTCAGTTTGGGTAGACTCAGATCCAGTTACTCGTGGTGACTCTTTCTCGGTCGCAACAAAAAGCGTCAGATGAGTTCAATGAAAAGTTTCACAATGCCCCATCTTTCAATCCGCTTGTCGTGGCACCGAACCATCAGCTCATACGCATCAGTGTGGCTAGGTTTACACTAAGAATGCCTTCTTTTTTCTCTCCAACTCGCCCGATCGTTGCGGGCCACACCCTAGCAACCAAATCACCCAAGTGCTCAAATTGCTCAAAGTTGTCAATATTCGGCATCGTGTTTCTCCATGCCCGTTAATCATAAGAATGATCTGTCTGATCCTGCGGGGTCATGTTGTGGCACTTTAAAAAATCCTCTCTCGGTTTGGGTAGACTCGGATCCAGTTGCTCGTGGCAACTCTTTCTCGGTCGTGACAAAAAGCGACAGATGAGTTCAATGAAAAGTTGCACAATGCCCCATCTTTCAATCCACTCGTCATGGCACTGAACCGTCAGCTCGTACGCGTTGGGGTGGCCGGTTTTACGTTAGGAATGCCTTATTTTTACTCTCCAACTCGCTCGATCGTTGCGGGCCACACCCTAGCAACCAAATCGCCCAAGTGCTCAAATTGCTCAAAGTTGTCAATATTCGGCATCGCGTTTCTCCGTGCCTGTTAATCATAAGAATGATCTGTTTGATCCTGCGGGGTCGTGTTGTGGCACCGAACCGTCAGCTCGTATGCGTCGGGGTGGCTTGTGTCTTGGATTACAAACACATATTTAGGTTCAAAGCTTAAGTAATAATAAACTTTGTGTAATTATTCTTCTAATCATTTGTACTGCAATTATGGATAACCATGATAAATGATTTGCATTAACCAAAAAGGTACAAATCCATGCAACATTGTATACTATTAAAACTATCAAATATATCCAATACAAACAAATAGGCTTGCCAAAACCCATATGGACTTAGAATTTCACATATTCATAAAACAAAATATATGTTCAAAATTGCTATAAAGGCATACAACATGATATCCAATAAAGTCAAATAGGGGCTTGCCAAAAGCCATATGGACATAGAATGTCACATATTCATAATACAAAACATATGTTCAAATTTTCCATATAGGCATACAACATGGTATCCAATAAAGTCAAATAGGAGCTTGCCAAAAGCCATATGGCGATAGAATGTCACATATTCGTAATACAAAACATATGTTCAAAATTGCCATATAGGCATACAATATAGGACCCTATTCTATTAATTTCCCTCTAGGGGAAGGAAACAAATCATGAGATATCTTTGCCTGTCAAGGGGATGGAGATGTATATGATGCAGGTGTCTTTCGAGTACGTCCACTCGACCTCCTCTCCAGACTTTTTTGTAACTCCACCTGATACAATGAAAAGAATGATGTTAGCATATACAAAAATTGAATTTTAGAATGACATATAATAGAATAGTCACTTACCACATACAAATAATCATGATGTTCATCCACAACAAGTGCACGTTCATGATCTGGAGTGACAAACCCCTCCTGTAAGCATCACAATATAAATTAAACTAAATACAAGTGTCGTTAAAATTTTCAATAACATATTATTAAGATAACAAATGTAATGCTAAATTTACAAATATGTCTCATACTTCTCTTAAAGCAGTTGAACTTGCTACTGCTGCAGCAACACCGCGCTCCATTGACGCGTGGACAGAAGGAGGAGTCTCTAAATTCAACATCTGAAAATTAAACAAAGTATATTGATTAATCGCCAAAAATATCTATATTATTTAATAACAACACTAAAGATAAATTGTTTACCTGGGTGA
The DNA here is from genome assembly GCF_030272615.1 of Cryptomeria japonica. Lineage (NCBI taxonomy): Eukaryota > Viridiplantae > Streptophyta > Pinopsida > Cupressales > Cupressaceae > Cryptomeria > Cryptomeria japonica. The sequence goes on from NC_081411.1 coordinate 593,706,624, forward strand.
AAGATTGTCGATGAAATACACTACGAGGTGTTGATGTTGAAGCTCTAGCATCAAACTATTTGACATCCAAAATGAGTAATTAGAAAATAATTCACATAAGGTTCAACTATCTACATATAATAATTATATTTTTTCACTCGCTGTATACCTGTGGAGTCGACAAAGTAGTGAAAAAAGGTGTTGCAGGAATGTTGCTAGTATTGTGAACACTTTGACCCTGATTTTTTATCATAATAATTTACTAATTTAGATATATTCTCAAATTTACATATAAGACTTAATAAAAAGAATGAAATGAACTTGTAATGAAATTCACCTGGGTATCAATGCCAAATGTTTCATTCAGCAAGGATTCTGTCATGACAATGTTCTCTATAGCAAACTCTGCTCGTGCACATGCATTCTCATAACTATTAGGATCATAAGTGCAAAGAGAACCACAAGATCGACAAAAATGAGCTGGAACTCAATGCCTAGAAGAATCAACATCATCACTTGCATCACCCTCTACTAGAGGACTAGCATACTGTATAAGGGTCTGAGTGAGTGAGCTAATCGAGTCTAGAGTTTCGACCTCAATACTCTCCTTCACAATGGAAGGAATAATAACATGCTCCACCATAGGTCTGGCCAAGGGTCTTGGTGGAAGATTTGGATCACGCTATGCACCCTCTCTATCATGAGAGGAACCCCCACCTCTACCTTGGAAATGTAGAAAATCAAAATAGTTTGGGATCTCATTAAGGACAAACTCACAGTACAGTTTTCTCAAAAAGTATTGGGGTACCTCATGATTATTGCATGGGGGCTGATCAAATACCATCCACCACCTATCCCAAAAATTGTTCTTAATCCTTTCATGATGACACCAATGAATAGGGAATCTCCTACATCCAGAGTGTAAAGGTTGATTCGTTCGGGGTCCGTAAAAAGAGCACACAAGTCAAATTTATTAATTTTCTTTTTCTTCACTGCCGCATATGATAATTTGTCAACATAAAATTGCTTTTGTTCTTCCTTCTTATGGGACCAAAAATTTATTTGCCCACTCACAGATTGTATGTGAGATACAATAGATTGCAAAGAACTGGCAAGGTTTGCCCTATGGGAGTTTGTTCCAATGGGATCTTTTAGCCTTGTGATTAAACCTTCAAGCTCTTTTGGCTATTTCTATTTGACCTAATAGGTTTTATTGTGTACCTATGGGGTGTCTAGGGATTGTAGGAGGTTCTTGATGTGCTTCTTCTTCAATATGGTCTTCATGAGGAGTTGATTGATGTGTTGCTCTGTCAATATGGTCTTCATGAGGAGGTGATTGAGTGTTTTCAATATTTTCTTGTCTAATCTCATTTTCTGATAATGAAAATAAATTTAAATCAATAAACCTAGTTTAATCTTCAAATTAATAAAAAAAAATGACAATAAGAAAATAAAAATACATACCTCTTCGAGCTCTTCGATGGCGTGGCGGCATTTTGATGAGAGATGGACAACTTAGTGCCCAATTTCAAGCTTTTACAAAGGGCGAGCACAAGAAAATAGCACCCAAAAATTCCAAAACGCGGGTTTGGAATGCAGAAATGTGGAGCAAGGTTTTTTTGTTGTTTATAATGCACATACGCCTTATAAGACGCACACCTTATAAGGCATGCGCACTATAGGTTGCACGCCCTATAATGCATGCGCCTTATGCCCTTTTTAATTTTTTTTTGAAGTGTGGCACCTTTTTGGTACCACAACTTCGTGCATATACCCTACAGTAACATAACCATAACTTGAATATTCATTATCCTTAGAAAAAAACCTAACCCTAACCCTAAAAACTTAACCCTAAACATAATGCAAAACATATCATTAACCCTAAAACTATCCTTAACAATGTATACCCTATCCCCAAACATAATCCTAACCCTAACTTTGAACTCTAACCCTAAACCCTAGCCCTAGCCCTAACCTTAACAGTAATACTAAACATGAAGTAAATGTAACCCTAACCATATCCCTAACTATAATCTTAAGCCATAACCTTAACTATAATCATAATTTTAACCATGATATAAATCCTAACCCTAACCATAGTCGTAACTTTAACCATGATCTAAACCATGTAACCATAGTCCTAATACTAACCATAATCCTAATCCTAATCATAATCCTCACTAAAACCCTAAACATTCATCATAAACATAATCACAATCCTAACCCTAATCAAACCATAACCCTAACAATAATCCTTAGCCCTAACACTAGAACTTAACCCTAACCATAATCTTTATCCTAAAACCTAACCCTAATCACAATCCTAACCATAACCATAATCCTAATCCTAACCCTAACCATTTATTCTAACCCTAACCATGATATAAACCCTACTCCTAGCCATAATCCTAACCATGACCCTAAACCCTAAGTCTAACCATAATCCTTAAACCTAATGTTATTCAATCATAATCCTAATTCTAACCCTAATTGAAATATAATATGAATCCTAACCCTAATGTTATTGAATCATAAGCCTAATTATAACCCTAATTAAATTATAATATGAACCCCAACTATATTTAAAACTTTACCATTATCAAACCCTAACCTTAACAATATCCTTAATCTAGACTTTATTGAACCCTAAACCATAGTTCCTAACCATAAACTTAAATATAACCCTATAATTGAATTTCAACCATTACCTAATCCTAATTGAATTCTAGCCCAAACCCTAAACCTAATTAAACTTTAATCTTAGATTAACTATAACCCTAATGTAATTGAATTGTAAATCTAATTCTGACCTTAATTGAACTCTTATACGAACCCTAACTATAATTAAAACCTTACCATAATCAAACCCCAAGCTTGACAATTTCCCTAATCTAGACCTAATTGAACCCTCAACCATAACCTAATCCTAAACTTCAACCTTAAACTAACAATAATTGAAACCTAACCATAACCTAACTATAAATTTAAATACAACCCTATAGTTTAGCCCTAACTACAACTTGAACCCTAATCTAACCATAACTAAATCCTAGCCTAAATTTAATCCTAACCATAATTAGACTCTAATCGTAAATTGAACTCTAATTTTAATTTAACCCTTACCATAATCAAACCCTAATCATAATTGAACCCTAACTCTAATTAACTATAACCATAACCCTTAACTCTAATCCATGTAGTTGAATGTTAACCCTAACCTAACCCTAAAGTTAACTATTACCATAAAAATAGACCCTGCCTACAACTTCAACCTTAAGCTAAACCTAATATGAACCCTAACCCTTATTGAATCCTGTTAGAGTAATTGGGTCTTTACTTGATTAATTAAACAATATTTGTTTAATTCTTTAAGTTCCCTATTATCTTTTACACTTAAGCTAACATTAGGTGCATAATAATTAATTCTTTTATTAATTATTATGTGCAAGCCTAGGGTTTTCCCTTTTAGGGTTTCTTGACCTATTAGAGGTTAATTTGCTTTTCATTGTATCATTATCACAATACATTTTTGGTGAATATTAAGCTCTCATCTTTTGAGCATATTTTCCTGTTTTTGTTCTTCAGATTATTGTGCTTCCTTGCTTCTCCTTGTAATAGATTATTTAGCTTGCAAAAGATCTTCAGGCTCTTGTGGTGTTGTATTTTCTCAACTCCAATATGGTATCAGAGCATGACCAAAAAATGAACCCCCCCTCAAAAAGGCTAGAGGGTGGTGGTTCGGTGGAGGAACCAAGAGGAGGTGGCACTCTGGCGGTGCTCCGAGGAGGAGCAGTGGGTGGTGGAGGATGAGGCTGGGCTGGGGTGGTGGCGGAGCTAGGCGGCGGCTGGCGGTGCTGCTAGCTGGACGGGGCAGAGCGGAGCACGCTGGGTGGCGGGGGCCGCAGGGCGATGTGGGCAGGAGGAGCAGCCGTCGGCGCAGCCCACCACCACCATCACCCAGAAGCCACCACCACCGCCCAGATCTCTCCACCACCACCCGGCTCGGCCACCACCACCGTCACCGTCCAGCCACCTCCTCCTGGCTCCTCCACCGGACCGCCACCCTCTAGCATTTTTGAGGGGGGGTTCATTTTTTGGTCATATCTTGGGCATCCGAAGTCATTTTTTGGAAAACGAATAGGTGTCAAAAAGCTAGTTCCAAGACGAACATCGTGGTGTTGGATTTTTTTTTCGAATCTGTTGTTTGACTATACCTTTTTCAGTCAAATTCAGACCTCTTTTCTGCACTTTCGGGGTCGTAGAATGGGCAAACGGACTCCATTTTTTGAAAACGAATAGGCGTTGGAAAGCTCTCAGCATGCTCTATTCAGATTTGTGATCTTTTTTCTTAGAATTTTCATCAGGTACATGAGATATTAGTTTGAAGTTTTTTTTCTTATGCACTACTTCCTTCTCATCCATATGTACTAGGGTTTGGGTTTATCTATTGTTGGAGGTGTTTTTTTCTCACTTTATGTCATTTATATCAGAAATCAAGAACACCAAAAATCTCAAAACAAACAAACCCTTCATCTTCTATCTATTCTGAAAGATCACATAATAAAAAAAGCCAACAAGCAGGTGTAGGTGTAGAGTTTTTGTTCTCATGGTAGATCCTTCAGTTGAGTTGTTGACTTCACACAACTATCACACCTGGAAGCCCCACATCATGAGGCTTCTCAAGGCACAGGGGTTGTGGTCTTGTTTGGATGAGTTTCAACCTATATTGTAGCATCCTTATGAGCTTCTTTAGCATAGGAACAAGATGGATGTGGCCATGGGTTTGGTCTCCTTGCATGTCTCTAACAGTCTTTTGTTTCCCCTTGATGAGTTGCTTACTCCTCGGGCTATGTGGTTCAAGTTTGAGACTCTCTTCAGGAGGGTTAATGCAATTCAGGCATTGCAGATTGAGGCAGATTTGGTTTCTTTGTCACCTGATTCCTTTCCCACCATTGAGGATTTTTTGAACAAGTTCAAGACTACCAAATCTGTTCTTCAGGGATGTGGCAAGATCAAGACAAACACAGAGTGCATTCATTTGATTCTTTCGAATCTTCAGGGTCATTTTCAGTTTTTTGCCTCTGCTTTCTACTCCACCATGGATGGCTTGGGTGCTCATTTCAACATGCCTACCTTTGATGTCTTTTGTGAGCATTTGTCTCATGAACAATCTCATCTTTCTCAGCTAGATAAGCTCTCAGGCTCCAAGAATAAATCATTGGTTTTTCAATCCTCTAAGGAGAAGGAGAAGTGAAAGCAGAAACCAAAGCCCAAGAAGAATTCTGTCGACAGTGAGTCTTCCTCCAAGCCACCTCCTAAGTCTGATTCTAAACCTCCATTTCCTCCAAAACAAGGGAAATCTTCGCAGTCTGGTGAGTCTTCCTCCAAGACTAAGAAGAAATCAGGAGACACTTGCAGTTTTTGTGGCAAGGAAGGACATCCCATTTTTAGGTGTTGGAAATGTCTCGAGGCTTTAGAGGAAGCCATGCAGCAGCATCACATCTCCTCACCTCAGGCATCTTCTCCTTCCATAGGGAAAGGTCATGCTCTCACTGCTCAAGCTTCGACCTATGGGTCCACATGTATACTAGATTTTGGTGCTTCTCACCATATGGCACACACTCAGCAGTTGGTTACTTCTCTTGCCTCTTGTGGTATTTCACAAATTGCAGCGGGTGACTCAGTTCAACTTTCAGTCTTGGGTTGCGGTTCTGTCTCTTTGGATGGGAGTACTCTACAGGATGTTTTGGTTGCCCCTGACATCTCGACGAACCTCTTGTCCATTTATTAGATTTGCCACTCTGGCTCTGGTAAGACAGTTGAGTTCTCATCACATGATGTGGTTATTTGGGACCTCCATGACCCTGATTTGGTTGTGGCTATTGGGAGTGTTGATACTACATCTCATCTTTACAGGTTTGATGAATTTGAGCCCCCTTCGAGTACAGGTTCATCTCTTATAGCACATGCAGATTCAGTGAGTCAGCTTTGGCATGAGCGCTTGGGCCATGTCAATTACAAATATCTTCAGCAGATGAGTACATAGGCACTTGTTCTTGGGCTCCCACAAATTTTCTGCTCTAGTAGTGTTTGTCATGGTTGTGTGCTTGGCAAACATCATAGAGATCCCTTTTTGAAGGGAAGAGCCTCTCGTGCTTTGGCACCCTTGGAGTTGATTCACAGTGATCTCATGTCATCTCCCACTTCTTTTTCTGGGGCCAAGTATGTACTCACTTTTAATGATGACTTCTCCAGACGCACATGGGTGTACTTCTTAAGTACAAGTCTGATGTCTTTCATTCCTTTCAAATCTTCAAGACATTTGTAAAGAAGCAGTCTAGCTATTCTATTAGGCAGATACGTATAGATAATGGGGGGGAGTATGTGAATCAGGCTTTCAGAGATTTTTGCACTGAGCATGGTTTGCAAGATCAGTTTACTGTTCCTTACACCCCTCAGCAGAATGGCATCGCTGAGTGCAAGAACAGAACTTTACGGGAGATGGCGAATTGTATGATTCAGTCCAGGTCCATGGATTTGTCTTTTTGGGCTGAGGCAGTCAATTCTGCCAACTATATTCAGAATTGGATACCTCACAAGGCGATTCGACATATGACTCCTGAGGAGGCTTGGTCTCATGACAAGCCTGATGTTTCTTTTTTCTGAGTGTTTGGCAGTGAGACATGGGCTTTTATTCCTGATGCTCAGAGGAAAGCCATGGAGCGGAAGAGCCGACCCCTCATTTTTGTTGGCTACTGTGAGGATGTTAAGGCGTACAGGTTGTTGATCTTGATTCTAGAGAGGTCCTGTTTCGATGGGATGTTCAGCTTGATGAGCGCCTTCCATAGTGAATACCCCGACTCTAGTGTCTTCTCCTCTGCCTACTCCTTCCACTGCATCTCTTCAGGATCTTTTTGTTGATGATTATGATGATGGTGCTGATGATCCACCATCCCCATCTCCCCCTGCTCCACCTCAAATGCCCAAGTGTGCTCGCCTTACTATTGAGGCAACAGGTCCTATGGTCGGTGATCCTTCAGATACTCGTCGCACCCATTCTCATACTATGGATTCTAGTCTTTTGAGTCATGCTATTTTAGATGATCCTTAGAAGTTTTTAGAGGCTACCGAACACCCTGAGTGGGATTGTGCGATGGAGGAGGAGTATTCTTCTTTGATGAGGAATCATACTTGGGATCTATGTCCTCTTCCTAAGGGCAGAAAGATGGTTAGGTGCCGCTGGTTGTATCGTACTAAGTATGTTGTTGATGGTTCCATTGATAAGTACAAAGCACGTCTTGTTGCAAAGGGTTTCTTACAGGTTGAGGGTATTGATTACTCCGAGACTTTTGCCCCTATCGCCAAGATGAACTCTATTCGCTTTGTACTATCTCTTGCAACTTTTAGGGGATAACCCATTTTTCAGATGGATGTGAAGAGTGCCTTCTTACATGGGGACCTATAGGAGGAAATCTACATGGAGTAGCCTCAGGGATTTGTGCAAGACAGTTCTTTGGTTTGCAGACTTTGGCATTCATTATATGGTCTCAAACAAGCCCCTCAGGCTTGGTATGAGAAGATGGATTCTTTCATGCTCTCCACTGGGTTCACCCGCAGTCATTTTGATCACACAATGTACATTCAGCTTCTTGAGGGTGAGACCTTGATTCTTGTGCTATATGTTGATGATCTCCTCATCACAGGTAGCTCAACCTCTATGATTCAGCATACCCAGCGAACCTTGATGGATCAGTTTGAGATGACATATCTTGGTCTTCTGCACTATTTCCTTGGTCTTCAGGTGATTCAGTCTTCTGATGGGATCTACATTTACTAGCAGAAATATGCTCTTGACATGCTTCGGTGCTTTGGCATGCTTGATTGCAAGCCTGCTCCCACTCCTTTTCAATCAGGGGTTGTTTTGATTATTGCTTGTCCCACTCCTTTAGTTGATTCTACACTTTATAGGTGGTTGGCAGTTTGTTGTACCTGACTCACACCCATCCCGATATTTCCTTGGTGGTTGGCCTTGTCTCTTAATTCTCTCATGATCCTCGTGAGAGTCATTGGCAAGCTGCCAAACATATTTTGAGGTACATTCGGGGTTCTAGTACTCATGGCATTCACTACACCTCAGGGGAACCTCACATTATTGGCTACACTGACTCAAATTGGGCTTCTGATGTCACTGATCAGAGGTCTACTTCTGGCTTTGTTTTTTGTCTTGGCTCTGGTCCTATCACATGGTCTTGCAAGAAGCAGACTGCTCATGCATTATCATCTACAGAGGCTGAGTACCGCATTGTTGTGCTCACTAGTCAAGAGATCTTATGGCTACGATAGTTGATGACTGAGTTTGGTTTTCCTCCTGATAGTCCCATTGTTCTTTGGTGTGACAATCAGAGTGCTATTAACCCGGTAGAGCATCAATAGACGAAGTACAATGAGCTTCACATGAATTTCATCTGCCAATTGATTCAGGATGGTGTTCTCATTCTGGAGTACATTCCCACTGTTGAGCAGGTTGCAGACATCTTCATGAAACCTTTTGCATCACCGTGCTATCTTCAGTTGCGCTCTATGCTTGAGGTGAAGGAAGTTGTCCTTGGGGGGTCTTTATGAGGCCTTCCTTCCTTCTTTTTCTTTCATCATGTTCTTTTATCTCTTTTTAGAGAGGAGTTTTTTCCCACTGGGTTTTCTCCTTTGTCTCCGTTTCATAGAGATTTCATTGTATTTGTGTACCTGATCAGGCCTTGTTGTCAAGACCCATCTTTCCTACTTTCAATAGTTGTTCTAGGTTTTAGCTTCTTCCTAAGTCTAGCTTAAGGGGGGGTGTTAGAGTAATTGGGTCTTTACTTGATTAATTAAACAATATTTGTTTAATTCTTTAAGTTCCCTATTATCTTTTACACTTAAGCTAACATTAGGTGCATAATAATTAATTCTTTTATTAATTATTATGTGCAAGCCTAGGGTTTTCCCTTTTAGGGTTTCTTGACCTATTAGAGGTTAATTTGCTTTTCACTGTATCATTATCACAATACATTTTTGGTGAATATTGAGCTCTCATCTTTTGAGCATATTTTCTTGTTTTTGTTCTTCAGATTATTATGCTTCCTTGCTTCTCCTTGTAACAGATTATTCAACTTGCAGAAGATCTTCAGGCTCTTGTGGTGTTGTATTTTCTCAACTCCAATAAATCCTAATCCTAATTTAATACTAACCCTCACCCTCACCATGCCTTATCCTAACCATAACCCTAATTAAACCTTGACTTCGACCTTAAAATCAAGCTTTATTATATAATCCTAACCCTCACACTACGATTTATCCTTAAACCCTAACCCTATTTGAATACTAATTCTAATTCTAACTCTAACCATGTAATTAAACCCTAAATAAATTAAATGATAACCCTAACCCTAACCCTAATCAAGATGTAAATCCTACTACCTAACAAGAACCATAAAATTATAACCTAAAACCTAACCGTAACCCAAACCCTAAACTAACCCTAATCCTAACAATGATGTAAACCCTAACTATCATCCTCATCCTTATCCTAAACCTTATCCCAAACTATAACCCTAACCCTAACCATGATTTGAACCCTAAACCTAACCACAATCCTAGGCCCTAACCTATCCATAATCCTAACAATAACCCAAATCATGGTGTAAATCTTAACCATAATGCTAACCCTAGAAACCTAAACCTAACCATGATGTAAACACTAACATTAATCCTAACACTAACCTGTAACCCTAACCCTAACAATGATGTAAACCATAACCCTAGCTATAATACTTACGTTATCCCTAACCCTAACCTGAACTATGATGTAAACCATAACCTTTACCATAGTCCTAACTACAACTCTAAAACATTACCCTAATAATAGCCTTAACCTAGCCTAATCATAAGCCTAAACCCTAACCCTAAAAATAGGGAATGACTCTACAACCTTTAGGATGCACCAATCATCTGTTACAATGTTTTAATAATATATGAAGGGTGTTAATATCTTGGTGCATCCTAAGGACTGGATAGCTATTTCCCTAAACATAACCCTAACCATGATGTACACCCTAACCCTATCCATAATTCTGACCACGATGTAAACCCTAATCCTAACCATGATGTAAATAATAACCCTAACCCTAACCCTAACCATAATGATAACCTTAAACCTAACTATAACCGAAACCCTAAACCCTAACCCAAGCAATAACCATGATATAAACACTAAAATTAATCCTAACACTAACTCTTAACCCTAAATGTAACTGTAACTCTTACAAAATACCCTAACTATAAAATTAACCTTAACGCTAAACCCTAACCCTAACCATAATTGTAAACCCTAACCCTAACCATAACCATAATTGTAAACCCTAACCCTAACCCTAACCATAATCCTAAACCAACACCAAAACCTAACATTGATGCTAACCCTAACCATGATATACACCCTAACCATTACCATAATCCTAACCCTAATCATAACCCTAACCATGATGTAAACCTTAACCGTGACCATAGTACTAACCTTAACTCTGATCCAAAACATAACCATAAACCAAATCCTAATCCTAACCATAGCCCTAGTTATAATTCTAGATCTAACTATAATTATGCTTACCCTAACCCTACCTTTGATGCAAACCCTAAACATAATTGTAACCCTAACACTAAACCCTAACCCTAACCATAAATTTAACCCTAGTTTTAAACCTTAACCATAATCCTAATGTTAACCATAATCCTAAACCAAAACCAAACCCTAACATTGATGCTAACCCTAACCATGATATAAACCCTAACCATTATCATAACCCTAACCCTAACTTGAACCATGATGTAAACAAATTATCCCTGACCATAACACTAACCTTAACCCTAACACTAACCATAACCATAATACTTGCCATTAAAAAAAGTTTAATATATCTTACATTTTAGTATTTGTTTTGATCTTGCAACACATATATTATTGAAAATAGTCTAAATAGATTTATATAATTTCATATATCTCTGCGTAATAATATAATAATATTATAATATAATTTATTTTAATAAAAAGATACTATGTAATTATATATTGATTTATTTTATGTTTTCCATGTTGTGTCGCGTGACTGCCACTAACATATATACCTTAAATTTTAATTTAATCTATATAAAATATGCCGAGAGATATCCTTTAAAATTTAAAGTATATATGCTATTTTTAATTTATTGGTAAACTTAAATGTTATTTTTTTTATATTTACTTTTGAATTTAAGTTTTTTTCAACTTTTATTTATGATTTTAAAATAAACTTTACCAAAAATTCACTTAAACTTCTATATCTTCAAAATCGTTTATTAATTATATCTATTAAATAAATTGATAATAATTTTTTTAATGATTTATTAATTTATGCATATTAAATATCTTTTATTTATTTATCAATTACCTTAAAATATATTTTTTAAATAAATATAAAAAATAACTTTAATAGATTTTAAAGATAATTGATGATCTTACTTTAATTTATTTAATTATTATATAGGCAATATTTTTATTTATATATTTTATTAATATTTAATTATATATAAACATTAAAATATATATTTATTTAAAAATTATGTTGATTTTTTAATTAATAAAAAATAAATTAAAATTAAAATTGCAGTAATTTGAATTTGAATTAAAAATAAATAAATAAAGTCAAAAGTTCTTTTAAATGAGTCTGCGGCCCCATAAGAAGGGGTTGGTGGCTCTTACCACAAGCGGCCACCCTATTAACAAGGATGCAAAGCGTCAAGTTCCTGCCATTAGAAGAATGGGAGTAATGGAGATAAAAGAGGAAGAGATAGCTACATATAGATGGAGAAATAAAGCTATTCAAATAAACTTTTATTTATAAATCAAAAGTGAATAAACTTTCATTTATAAAGTTTATTCGATTATAAAATTTATTCACTTTCAATAAATTTGATAAGTATAATAATAAACTTTATAAATAAGTATAGTATTATTATTATTATAATAAGTACAACATTATTATATTAAGCATTAAACAAATTCTCATTATAAGTATAAAATAAGTAATAATAAAGTTATATTTTTAATTATATATATAATAAAATTAATTTATAATTATTACTAAAAAATTATAAAGTTTATTGGATTAGAAATGGTGTTAATGTGAGAGTTATGGTTTGGTTAGTTAGAGATGAAGTTTCACTTATAATTCAAAAATTCAAAAGTGAATAAACTTTCACTTATAAAGTTTATTCGATTATAAAATTTATTCACTTTCAATAAATTTGATAAGTGAAACTTTATTCACTTTGAATTAAAATAATCTTTAATAATATAACATTTTATACTTATAATAAGTATAACATTATTTTGCAATTCTTTTGTATATTTTCAATTAAAAAATATATAACATTATTATTGTGAGGGTAGGAGTTAGGGTTAGAATTTGAGTGAGGGATAGGGATAAAATTATTATTGATGTTAGAATTTTATATAAAATTATTAAAGATATATACTTAATTCAGAATTAGGTTTAGCGTTAAATTTTCATAATGTATTAAAGTTATATATGCTAATGTTACAAATTTAATGTTATATTTTTATATTGATTGTTACGATTTATTTTTGTTATGTTAGAAGGCTAATGATTACCTTAATGTTTACATTAGCATTTCCAATTAGATATTAAAAAAGTTTAAAAATTATATAATTAATATATATTTAAAAAATAAAAGAAATAAAAAATATAATAGAATTAAATATATTAAAAATTTACTAAAAATATAATTAAAATTTATTAAGTAAAATATAATAAAAATATATAAAATTTACAATATATTAAAAAATAAAATATATTATATAAATAAAATATATTAACAAATAAAATAAATATTAAATAAAGTAGATTTTAAAAACATATTACAAAGAATAGTGAAATGATGATCATCTTAGAGGTTTAAAGGAAGTTTCAATCACTTACCCACAAAAGCTATTCTCTAGAGCTTTAGATTTCGTCAATCCACAGAGGAATTTCTTGAACAACATAAAAACCATAAAATGACTGAGACTAGGTAATCACAATAGAGGAAATAAGGTAAATAAATGTCAAAACCCACAAAAGCTATTCTCTAGAGCTTTAGATTTCGTCAATCCACAGAGGAATTTCTTGAACAACATAAAAACCATAAAATGTCTGAGACTAGGTAATCACAATAGAGGAAATAAGGTAAATAAATGTCAAAACCCACAAAAGCTATTCTCTAGAGCTTTAGATTTCGTCAATCCACAGAGGAATTTCTTGAACAACATAAAAACCATAAAATGACTGAGACTAGGTAATCACAATAAAGGAAATAAGGTAAATAAATGTCAAAACCTACTAACCAGTTAATAAGCATTCAATGCAAAAGATTTTTTTTGGATAACAAATCTGCACAACTACCACCGTCAATTATTCCATATGATGTGCGATGCAATTGCAGAACGTGTGATGCAATTGTGGAACGTCCAATGCAATTAACAACTTTTTAATAATAAATGCATACGGCCAAATGAAATTGTTATAGAATTTTAAAAGTAAAAATATATTTTTTACAACTACTGTAGCTCGTATTAGCCAATAGGGAAACAAATAAATAATCTTATTTCAATTATTTAAATATATAAAAATATTTAACTATACAACTTGACACAAATTTTTAAAAATCTTCACAGCTGATTGGTCACCTCAAAAAAATAAATGACTGAGATGAATGCATAAGTATCCTGCCTATTGGCAGGAACTAATAATACTACAATATATAAAGTTATTAAACGTGCACTTAAATATTTTGATTTCAATTTTTTTTTAAATATATATTTTTAAATAAAAATGTATATGTGTATTTGCATTTTTATTGAATAGATGATTAATTTTAATAAAGATATTTATATTGTATGAAATCAAAATTTTCAAAACAATGTTTAAATTTGGGAAATATTTTATATTAATAGTGTTTTTTTTTTTTTTGTTTTTTTTTACTTTATGTTTAAAGAAAGGGAGCTACTCTTATGATAGTGCTTATCTTAAAAAGAAAAGTTTTTTTTTTTTAATAAATATTTTATTTTATAGATGAATTTAATTAATTTATAAATATATTTCAAACACAATTTAGCATATTTTAAATGAAATTTTAAAAAATAGAATTAGAATATAAATGGTTTTTTAAGCTTTTAGAATATAGATTAAATTAAGAAATTTAATTATAAAATATAAAAAAAATTTAAAAATTAAAATTATATATATATTTTTTTAATAAGTAAAACTAATAATTTTGATTTTGATTTATTTATAGATTAAAAAAATAATTTTTATTTCATTCTTTGAGATATGGTTAATTTAGTTAAAAAAATTATTTCTTGAATTTATTTTACAATTTGGCACTAAACCATTTCCTTAGAGATTTTGTTCTTCTTTATTGAAAATTTTCAACCTTTGGTTTGTTTGTAGCTCTCACTCTTGTTTGTTTGCAAATCTTTGATTTAACTCCATACTTTCTTCAAATAAATTCCCACAATTTTTTAAAGAATCTACAAGAATACCAAATACTTTTTTTCACTTGTAAGACAACTGAAAACCTTCATAGAATAGAAAACATGTTAAATGTATACAATATCTTTTCAATTTATAGATTTTAATATTGTAAAAAATATTTTTACAATTGCTAAAAATCGTTTTCAAATTAGGGAGATTCTCCAACTAAATTTTAATTAATTGCTATGAGAAAATATGCCAAAAATAGAATATGTAACTCGCATGTCATAGCATTTTCCAAATGTATCTTTATTCCTCCTAAAAATTAATTTTGTAACTCCCATGTTGTCATTATATGTTTTCCTTCCATTTTATCTTTAATAAATTCTATAACTTCAACCTCATAAACTCTACCATGAATATAAATGTTTATGTCATAGAATATGTTTTGCAACTCCCTTTTCTCTATTATGCCAAGTGTCATCCTTCCTTTCTCCTTCCAACACCATGTCCTTAAATAGATGATTGATGTGACTTATATAATTTTATATATGAATCCTTATGTTATGTCTTATCATTCAATGCCTTAAAACAAAAACAAAAATACATATTCAAATCCAAGTCATAGGTTATGTTGTTGGTTCAAATAAATGTTTTTAATATTAAAACATGTCATTTTACTTCTAAAGTAGTGAACATACAAACCTCCCCATGAATATTGATACATGAATATGTCAAAAAGCTTGAGTTGTGCTTAATATATCTTAGTTATTGAATAAATAGTGAGTGAGTTAGCAACATTGATCATGAGAACAATTTTTTGCATCACATCTATAGTACTTAGTTTATATTATATCATTTCTCCCATTTTGCAGTAAAACAACATTTTAAGTTACTCCGCATGATAAACCAAGGGAATCGTGCCTCTCTAGATGTTGATCTCTAATGATCAAATCCCACAATTTACGAGATCTTCCCATATTGCACTAGATAACTAAGTTGTGTAGTTAGCAAGGGTGTGCATCCAAGTGACACTACCTATTTTATATAGTTTGCAACTTTATTAATCTTTGTGTTTTACTATTTTTCATGCAATTTCTAAGTTCTATGATCTTTCATAGGGGGTTGTGTATATTCCACGAGTCCAACCAAAAATCTACCAATTAGCCATCATTAATGTCTCATGTCAAATGATCCATTATAATTGCTTGGCTTGCCTATAACATAAATTTTCAAACTTGAGGTCTATTAAGAGAATTGGCTATTGTGAGGATTATGTTTAGGTCATTTCTATCTAAATATTTATTTTGGATGATCAAACACCAATTTTTATTTAGTAATGTATATTTTCTAAATTAACTTTACATTGAGTGTCATTATTTATAGTTTTAGATGTTTAATTCTTGCACCCCCATTTCATTTATCTTTTCATGCCAATTCCCAATTAATAAAAGGAATGTTATTTGACTCATTCCATCCATTCAAGAAGAATTTCTTCAAAGTACTATCAATATTAGTTGTTTCTCACCTAATTAGTTGCATGCACAATATTGTGTAGATTGTTATTGCAACAAATATTGTCTTAATCACCATTACTCTTCCTACCAGTTGAGCCATCTCCCTTTCCATGGGATCAATTTATTATTGAAACTTTCTATTATGTATTATCCACAAATTGATTTGGACTACGACTTTGAAGATAGAAGCACCAAGGTACTTATAAGGAATGAAATTACTGGAGAAGCCAAGTAGATCAACAATTTTCTCTTGAGTAGACTTCTTGGCATGGAAGAAATATATTTTTTATTTTTGATTTTTGATTATCTACCTTGATGTCACCACATGTTTCTCTAGGGTCTCTTGATAGTTTTTTCTTCCTTGGTTCTCTTCCCGTGTGATATGGTGTTGTTTACAAACTATAGGTGTATAATAGGGTCCACATTTTGTGACATGGAGAACCTATTATGTATTATCCACAAATTGATTTGGACTACGGCTTTGAAGATAGAAGCACCAAGGTACTTATAAGGAATGAAATTACTGG
This sequence comes from Cryptomeria japonica, assembly GCF_030272615.1. NCBI lineage: Eukaryota > Viridiplantae > Streptophyta > Pinopsida > Cupressales > Cupressaceae > Cryptomeria > Cryptomeria japonica. Next base: position 593,723,190 of record NC_081411.1, read on the forward strand.
AGAAGCCAAGTAGATCGACAATTTTCTCTTGAGTAGACTTCTTAGCATGGAAGAAATATATTTTTTATTTTTGATTTTTGATTATCTACCTTGATGTCACCACATGTTTCTCCAGGGTCTCTTGATAGTTTTTTCTTCCTTGGTTCTCTTCCCGTGTGATATGGTGTTGTTTACAAACTATAGGTGTATAATAGGGTCCACATTTTGTGACATGGAGAACCTATTCCATACGCATATTCTTCTATTCTTCTCAATAGTTATTTCCAATCCCTTGACTATTATTACAAAGAGGAGTAGAGAGGGGGTCTTCATGCCTTATTCTATTCAAAATTTCACAAATATACATTGTGATCCATTGATAAGTATAAAGTAACATATCTTCAGGCCTTAACAGGTTTTCATTAAAAAATTGATCGAAAATTTATGTAGTCTTATTTAGATAGGGTTGACTTATGAGTAGAATGTTAACAAATTGAAGTTTGGTTTCCAATTCCTCTCAAGCCATAGCATCTTGAAATTCTATGTGAAAAAATCCTTTCAAGAGAAAAAAAAAGATGGTGATATCTTGGTCAATTCAAAGCTATCAATTCTTTAATTTTTATTTTTTTTTGGAATTGTTGCTTCCATACCCAATCACTACACACTCTGACACGCTGGTAATAAACATATCTTCATTTAAATCTATCAAGATTTTGTTGCTACTTTCAATCCCACCACTTTGATTCTACTCTACATTATTTTGTCATCACTACATTTAAGTAAAGCCTTATATATTATATGATCGGGATGAAATATTATAATAATATGAAGGTACTTTAATTTATTTAATATTATTCAAAAATACATTTATAGATATGAAAGAATTTTTTAATCCCATCCATTTTTAATATTATATATCTATATATTTATTTTATTTGTACATATTTAAAGAGTTTTTAAATTTTTATTTTACTTTTATTGTGATTTATCTATTTTAAATTTTATCAAAATTAAAAATTCGATTCTCATAATCTATTCTAAAATCCATTATAACAAAAAAATTACTTTCAATATAAGGAAATCAAAATGAGTTAACACAAAGGAAATGAGTTCCAAAAGAGATGGAATACCAAAATAGAATAGAGACAATACCCAAATTATCAAAGCAAGTGCATGTAGGGAAATGTGACAACGAAAACGAGTAACTCAAAACCAAAATACCCACACACCAATGAGACTCTTGGTGCAAGTATACGAACTGATTCAATCAATTCAACTTCTCAAGGGGTGTCTCATTGTTCTCTATCTCACATGATCCCTAAATTCAATGTTTTTCTCTTAGATCATTGAGTAAAATGAATTAGGAATGACAACTCCAAGAACGAGTGATGTTTGATTTATATGCATGAATGCATTCTAAGATGTATGATATTGAAACTATGATGATTAAGCTAGCATAAAGATGATGATATGATAAAATATTAGCAAATTGTCTTAGCAAATGATATACTACTCTAACATGAATATACTATGATATATAAAAATGCTTCTAAATGCTATTATGATGATTTAACAAAAAGAGACTAAATGTTTAGTAATTTAGGCTATAATGTAGATGCATGAAAACTTGGAGATTATGAAAATGAGGAATGAGAGCTCTATTTATAGAGAAAATAGGGCAATGGATGGTCAAGATCGAATAATCTTAACAAGGGCCAAGATTGAAAGTTAATCAATCCACATTTACAATTCTCACCAATGAAATGGTGACAATTGTCAACAAAAGGCTGCTTGAGAGGAGATGTAAGAAGCATTAAATGCTTGAGAAGACATGAAGGCTACCCTAGGAGGTAAGGGTTAAGGTTAGGTTAGGGTTATCCATTGGATAAAGCTTTTACCCAAGGGGTAAACTCTTGTGCAAGGGTTAAAGGGATAACCAAGGTTAAAGCCATGAATTCTTGATGAGACCCTTGGGTTAGATGAGGGTTAAGTTAGAGAGAAAGTCTCTAACCATGCAAGAAGGTTGAGTTAACCATTAATGGTTAGGAAGACTTTGAGGGTTAACTTGTTGAAGACATAAAGTCTTTAATGCTTTTCAAAGACTTTGGAGGCTTTGAGAAGTGACTTCTCTTTGCTTAGGAATGTGACAATAATTAGGAGATGAATTAAGCTAAATTGGAAGGGATTAGAAGAATCTAGAAGGGGTTTAGGAGACAAGTGGGAGATGTAGGAGAATGCAAGTAGATGGAGGAGGATTTTAATTAAAATAAAATTACTTTATTTCAACAAAAATAGATGCAACTTGCATAAATACAAGTGGGGATTTAATAAATAAAATAGATTTATTTATTTGCAAGAATCAATTTAATTAAATGTAAATTTAATTAAAAAGGGAGAAAGCGGATTTAGTTAAATAAAGTGATTTATTTAATCAAAGGCTAGAAAAGGTTTAGGAAATAAATTGAGTAATTCATTTAATCAAATAGATGAATGTGAAGAAATTAATTAAATAAAATTTAATTAATAGGAGGAATGGGCTTAAAATAAATATTAAATATTAAATATTTATTTAGGAGAGTGGTCAAATTTATATGTCTACAGCAAGAACCACGCAAAAAAAAAAAGCCTAAACAATGTTAGACCTAGCTCCAAATAACTACACACCCTTCACCCTTACGTGTGAGTGAGATAGACTTGTGAATATTTTATTACTCCTTTGCAAAATAGTCTATGAAACATATTTTGTACAGTCCTTATATAGAGGATAACATGATAATAAACCTCGATAATTGACTTGACCATAGGTGTCTGGGGAGAAGAATGATCAAATGAAGAAATTAAATGTGAGGATCAATAGTAGGACCACAAGAAGTTGTGATAGCACTAATGGAGACTTAGGAGCAACCAAAATAAATAACAAAGTAACCATGATGGGAAAAGAGGAAGGCACATCATTAGGAGCCATGGGCATTAGAGTACCCAAGTCAAACCTAAAAGTAGTAGTAAAAGATGAACTCACTAAAATATTCTTAGATCGAACCCACACATTTTAATAGAGATTTCAAAAAGGTTAAAAGTACAAACCTGTGTCACACTTTTACAAAGGAAAAGGCTAACACAACAATAACTGTTCAATTTCGTCGCCATAAAAGTGTCATTTGCATTTTGAATTTGAAGATGATGTAAACTGATAAAATGTGTAAAATTTGTTGAAGTTTAAGTCTACTATTTTTTGGAAAAAAAAATCAATAATTATATGTTTTTTTTAGCTTTAAAGTCCATTTTTTTATTGCTGAAAAATAGGGGGTTTAGTTCCCACCTCAAAAGAAAATGTAAATCAACTTTTTTTTTTTTTTTCTGATTTTGATATCCGTTATAGATCACATATTTATATAGTGCATGAAAAAAAAAAATTAATTTTTGATGTATATTTTCTTTGTAATAGCATTTGGAAGTCGAATACACCAGAATTTGACAGTTTTTGTCTCCCACCATAATTTGTCTATTCAATTTATGATAATCAAAAAACTAAAAATACGCTTTTGGATAAGACTCTCTCTTCTAGTGAACCATATTTTTTTCAATTTTTTTTTAAGTGATTCGATATTTTTTTTGTTTTTCAAAGCTGCATGTTATCGAACAAAAGAATACCTAGTTGTAGTATTTTTAATTTTTTATATATTAAATGTAATCAAAACATTAAAAAAATTATATGAGTAGAATCATGACTTCGATCTCTACAAAAGGGTATTTTTAATTTTTTAATAAGTTTAATTTACCTATTGAATTTTGTTGCAGAAGTGACAAGTATGAGAAAATCATCATTTTTGTTGATGTGGTTGTCACTTGGCATTCCACATAGGTCGTTTCGGCCGGAACTATGAGGGCCAATGTGACCGGTCGTACAAGCAACCAGTCGCTTGAACCACATATAAAAAAGAGTTATTTTTCCCATTAAAAAAACCAAAACAATCAAGTACGAAAATAATAAGAGTTATTTTTGCAAAAAATCATTTTTTTTTCAAATAAAGTGGCATTTTGGAGCGAGTAGGAAGATTATAAAGGGGGCGAATATTTCTAATTTTATAAAGGGGCGAAGATTTTGAATTTTTTTTTGGAAGGCGTCTACCCTTTCCAAGTATGTTATTTTAAATTATTTTTTCAATCATGCTTAATTTATAATATTAGATGTTTTTTTTGGAAATTAAATATTTTTTAGATTACATTTAAAATTTTATTTTATTATTCGTTAATTACGCTTCAATCATTTTTTTTAAATTATGTTATCTTAAATTATTTTTTCAATTATTGTTATTAAATCATGTTCATTGTACATTGTATAGTCAACTGTAGAATCCAAGTAAACTTAATTTCTTACTCTTTAGATCAATGCTCTTATTTCTTGAATGTTGTTTTTTCATTTTCTAAATTTTAAAAATTGGAGTTTAAGACAAATGATCTAAATGGATGAAATTTACACATGTTTCATTTATTCAATTTAAAAAGTTTAAGAAAATAAAATTATTTATACATTTCATTAATCACATTTTGTTTGTTAAGAACAAGGAAAAGTAACTAGATATAACTTATTTACTATATGAGTAGATTAATTCCTATATATTTACATACTTAAAATCTAACTAAATATTGAATTTGTAAAATATATTTAAACACTTTAATGAAATTGAGTATATATCCAACACTATTTAGTACTTAATTATATTATATTTTATTTCCTAATACTTGACTCAGGGGATCTAAACTAGAATATTTGGAATTGGACGCAGGGTTGCGAGTCATATTGTTTACAAATTTGGTCAAAGTGTCTGCAAGCATCATTTGAGCTACTTCATCGGCCATTAAGGCCTGCTCATCTTTGCCTGCATTTCCGGCTATGAATAACACAACCGCACCGATCCAGCATCTTTCTTAGCCCCAAATCTCCTGAACCTCCACAAACGCAACCTGTCAAAATTTGGCCCTAAACAAGGGCAACCAATTTGGCGTTGTTGATCTTCCTCTCGACACCTTAGATGAGGACAACTCCAATTACATTGACAAAGAGCAGGAAGAAGCAGAGATATAGGTGGGTTCCTCAATGTGTCACAGATCTACTGTTCGTCCAAATGGTGACCACTACATGGAAGACCTAATTGCAATGCAACAAGACAATTAACTTTAGGGCACAATAGCGACATTCATGTGGTTGAACAAGATGATAAATCATCTTCAGAAGAAGAAATGACAGACTGTCTATGAAAGCTTAAAGAGAGCAGCTCGGCTGGGACTGCAAATTTTCAGGATTGAGAACCTATGTAAGGCTTTTACAGAAGTGAAAAGCCTGCGATGAGCAACGTGGACACCTCAGTGATGATGTGGAGGAGATAATCTTCTCCACACAATTTGCCTTCTTATCTTTGTGCTTTCATTAATCTGCATTTACTTTGATTTAATTCTTATCTCCATGCTTTCATTAATCTGCATTTACTTTGATTTAATTTTGTCTAGTATTCGAATGTACTCAATCCACATCTCAACCTAACCCTTAATCGCACCTCCCTGGTCATTTGTGTGACCCATCTGTGGCCTCTGATGGAACCAGAGTCGGATGGTGGTGCCTTTAATTCCCCTAGCCCTACTAATCAGGTCCATTCCAACCGAAAAAAACCTTTGCTGAGACCGTTGCTTCGTCTGCTCATGGAGTCCACCCTAGTGCAAGATTTTTTAAGACTCCTAGAGGCGAACAACCCAGTGAGGAAGGTAAGAGCCCTACCATGCACTCAAATTCTTTCTGCATTTCGCCAAATGATGAGATGTTGAAAGAAATTATTTCCGAAAAATCTAGGTTAAGCAATACTGCCATTTTCTTTGCTTGTGTTAATATTGAGAAATGCCCACCTAGGAAATTCCTAGATGATTGGTTTCATAATCTCTGGAATTTGAAATTAGGGCTTAAGATTTCATTCTGTAGGCAAGTCCAGAAAGGTCTTTATATTATATTTTTTAATAATCATGAATCCCAAGTTGAAATCCTTAAATGACAATACTGGACTGTCGGGAACACCTCCTTTCGTGCCCTAGCCTGGTCTTCAAAGGTCATCAATGAGGAAGTTCTTGCATTATCAAGCCCTAGATGGGTCATTCTTAAGGATGTCCCTCCCTTCCTTTGGCATTTTCTTCCCCAAGTATTGGAAACATTTGGGAGAATAATTCGGGTTGATGAAACAACGCATTTAGTCCCTAACCTTGATGCAAGAATACTTATCTCCATCAAACCTGGGGTCAACATCCCTCCACTTCTAAACCTTAACATCGGTGAGGAAACATTTGTTTGCCTTGTTGAAATACTTGGAGGACTAAACGCCTATTTTTTATGCAAAAAAGAAGGACATCTTTGGAAGAACTACCCAATCATTAACCGCAGGAAGCAAAAGAATAACACTAACCTAGAAAGAGCATCTGAAAACCCTAGCACCGATAAGGAGTCAATCCCAAACCCAAGCAACCCTCATTCCGTTGGAAACAATACTAGCCCTAAAGATAATCCCACCTTAAGCTCGACTCCTGGCCTCATCCCTGTTGAACTAAATCTAATGAATGTTGACTCCACTACCGAAACCCTCAACCTTGCTCCTGTTCCACCAAAATTTTTGAGGGTTTGCCTTCTGACTATTTTCAAACAGTCACATCAAGAAAGTGAAGATGAAAGAATGCCCAGCAACTCACCTTGAATCAAATCCGAGCTGGTGATCAAATTGCCAATCAGTTGACAACCACTAGCAAATACCCCATCGCGACGAATGATGACATAATAAATGCTTCACAAACTCCGACCACCTCCTTGGTTAAAAATATGGTTAAAATTTTAGAGAAGTCTGATCGCGGTGCTAGTGATGCTAGCATGAGTGATAATCCTGCGAAAATGATGCTCAGGTCTAGGACCCACAAACGATCTGATTTCTCATTATTTGCAGAAGTTACGCCTGATGTTAACACCTCCAACCCTGCGACAACATCTATGCTAAATGAAATAGAGGACAACCATATTATTGAAGTTATCTATGCTAATAAGGGTCTAGAAGACATTAAGTCTATCTCAATGCTCCTTGGCTTTCCAGGCTCCCAAGTGCCTAGGTCGAACATTGTAGAAATTGTAGATGGTAAAAATGAGCTAACTAAGCTTAGTGAGGAAGATGATGACCTCATGAAAGGTTCCTCCATGGCTAAAAAGAAAGGCAGACCTGTTGGTTCCAAGAATAAGAAAAAGTCTGGAGATCAAAATGGTCTCCCAAACAGTCCCTCTTAATCCCCTGTTCTCATGAAATACATCTCATGGAATATTAGAGGCTTGGAGTCACCTGATAGGAAGTTTGTTATTAAAAGGTTTCTGAATTGTCATAAACATCTAGACTTTTTGATGCTTCAAGAGCTTAAATCCGTTGAGTTCTCCCTTGACACTGCACTTGATCTTATTTGGAGAGATGTGATCAAATTATGCACCAATCATCCTAAGGGAAAGGGTGGAGTTGGTCTCCTCATTAACCCTAAGTGGGAAAATCACATTAAGGATAGGGGTGTCTCCCCATGTAACAGAGTGGCCTAGGCCTCCCTGGATATTAGAGTCTCTTGTTTTGGGGTATGTTCTATATATGCACCTAATGATCATAGGGAAAGAGTGTCCCTCTGGAATTAGCTAGCAGCCCTTCCGAGTATCCCCTGGGTCATGGCTGGAGACTTTAACATGATTGAAAACAAAGATGACAAGGCTGGCAGTATCCCTTTTGAATGGAAGTGCCAAGAGAAACCTCACTGGGATAGGTTTAAACAACACATGCAGTTATTTGACCCCCTTGAGGGCAGCAAATCTGAATCCTCTGCCCTATGGTACACTTGGTGCAACTTTCAACAAGGCCCCAGCCAAATCTACTCCAGATTAGACAGGTTTTATGTTAATAAATATTTCTTCTCCTTCTCCCCTAACCACTTGGGGAACTTGGTGGTTGTTTTGCGAGTGACCTTATCCGACCATTTCCCTATCATTGTTGTCATCAATACTAGGAACTCCATCCCTAACAACAATCCTTTCAATAAGAAGTTTATCCTAAATACCTCCCTGCTAAATGACAAGGATGCCCTAATTTCCATTAAAATGGTTAGACTCTTTAACATGCACTCTCAACATCCCCAATCACACACCCTCAGATGGAAAAGAAACGTCTCCTCTTGGTAGAAAATGTTCCAAACTATTGGCCAGAAGAAAGCCAAGGATCTCAGGTTTGTGGAAAAAACTCTCACTAATCGGCTCCACTCCTTGGAGCATGAAATACAACTACATCCTTCCTCCTCTGTCCTGGTGAAACGGGTCTCTCAGGCTAGAGACATTCTTAGGAAACATCAACAGGTCAAAATCAGGGGTGCCTTCATCAGAGCCCGTAATCATTGGCTCAAATTCGGAGACAAAGGCTCTAAAGTCTTCTTCAATCTCCTTAAACAAAAATAAAATAGAGAAAAATTGTACAGAATCATAGTTGAGGATAAGGAACACCTGAACATCAATGAGATCAAAGATGCTTTTGAAATGTTTTATAAGACCCTCTTTACCTCGGAGGATAGTGAAGCCTCAAAATATGCTAGAAATAGGTGTAGTAACATTATCCCAATAAGAATCTCTAAGAATGAAGCTCTCCCTCTCAAGACCCAAATCTCTATGACAGAAATTGCTGATTCCATTAAAGCCCTCAAGGATGATAAGGCCCCAGGCCCTAATGGACTTCCTGTTGAGTTTTACAAAACCAATATTGAGTGGGTCGCCAAAGACTTATATGACATATACACCGAAGCATTTGATAATGGCACCCTTGGGGAGTCCATCAATAGGGGCATTGTTAAACTTATCCCAAAAGATGGGGACAAAGCCCTCATAAAAAACTGGAGGCCAATTACCCTCCTTAACATTTCCTATAAAATCCTGGCCAAAGCCCTAGCCTCTCGCCTTGAGAAAATTCTTCCCAAGTTCATCTGCTCTACCCAAACAGGATTCATTAAAGGTAGGTATATCTTGGAGAACCTTGTCACTAGCTAGGAATCTATGGAATGGGCCAAGACCTCAAATCAAGATACTGCCATGTTCCTTGTGGACTTTGAGAAAGCCTATGACAGGGTGGAATGGGACTTCATCCTCATGATGCTTAGAGCCTTTGGTTTCCCTAGCGAGTTCTGTAAATATGTTCAAATTCTCCTCAAAGATGCCTCCGCCCTGGTTGAAGTTAATGGGTCACTCTCCCAGCCTATTCCTCTTTCTAGATCCATTAGACAGGGCTACCCCCTTGCCCCTGCTCTATTTGTCATTGCCTCAGATGCCCTCTTTTACTCCTGAGAGATGATACCCTATCCCCTAAAGTTCATGGCATTAAGATGTTGGATGACTCTGAATTGCTCAACATACAATTTGTTGATGACACCGCGCTCTTCCTAGAGCTCTCTAGGCATAACATTGACTCCCTCAATCAAAAACTTGTAACCTTTGGCAGAGCCTCTGGTGCTCGTATCTCCAATTCCAAATCTATTATGCTTGGGTGGAAAGAGGAACCCCCGGATTGGCTTCAATAGTTTGGATACTCATGGGGAGGACCCAATAAAATAGTCAGATACCTTGGTATCCCTTTTTCTTTCTCTCCCTCTCTCAAAGACATGTGGATTTGGGTCAAAGAAAAGATTGACAAAAAACTTAACAAATGGGACAATAGAGTTCTATCCTTCGCTGGTAGGATCCAAGTCTGCTAGAAAATCCTCTCCTCCTATAGTGTATACTACTCCTCTATCTAGATGTTCAGCAACTACCAAATTTATGAGATCCAAAAATCTATTAGGCGCTTCCTATGGTCTGATGGTAAGGGTAAAAGAAAGGCCCACACGGTCAAATGGATTTGGTGCCACATAGATAAGAAACTTGGTGGGTTGCGACTTAAGGATCTCAGAACGCAAGGAATTTCTCTGGCTACCAAGTGGATATTTCATGCCTTGGAAGGACAAGAACCCTAGAAGATTCCTGTCAGAAATAACATACAAAATGGTGTCCCCAAGTCTGCCAAATCTTGGAAAGCCCTCCCCTTTAGTGATCTGGTAGCAGGCAAATTCTATGTGTCTGTTCAAGGAACTTGGGTGTTTAAGTCCATTTGGAAAGCATGGGAGCATGTGCATAAACTTATTGCCAACTGTAATATTGACTGTAATAACACCTTGCATGGGGAAAGGTCAATATGGTGGAACCTCTACCATAACTCTAAACCCCTTGCTTTAACCCAAGGATGCTCTGCTAGGTGTTGGTATAATAAGGGTATTAAATATCTCATGGACATCTTAGAACATGATAATTTCATCAGTTGGGAGGATCTTAGCAATAAGTTTGGCCTCCCTGCCTCGCATAATAGAACCTACAATATGATTAAAAATGCCTGTTCTTGTCTAGATCTTCCTAAGAAAATTGATGTAGACGCTCATAGATACCTCTCGTTCCGATGGAAGGATGGCTCCCTCCTCTCCAAGGTCAAAGCCAAATCTATTTACAAACTGCTCACTCATGATACCACGGTGATAGATCATGTTAACTTGCTCTAGTATGTTGACCTTAATACCTCTGCCTAGCTGAAAACATTTGAGAAACTATGGAAGTCCCCCATCCCCCCTAAAATCAAATGCTTTAGGTGGCAACTAATGTTGGATAGACTGCCTATTAGGAATAACTTTGCTACCTTCGACCTATGCTTTGTATGTAGGAAGCCTGAGACTATGCGGCACATCTTTTTTGATTGCATTTTTTCTAGAGAGGTCTGGTTGATGTTTGGAATCTCCATTACTGAACATGTTTGTACTCTTGATATTGTTAGTGGATTCATTCATGGCCTCAAGAAGGATGCTAACTTGTTCTGGCAAATTCTTTCTTCTTTCATACTTTGGTTTATTTGGAAACTTAGAAATGAGGAAAAATTCCAAGGTACTGATAGGACTCTTACTGGGTTTTTTAAGAAACTCACATGTTATAAAATTGTTGTGCAAGTATTCTTTTTGATGAATGTTGAGAGGGAGAAGCTGATGCGTTTCCTCAGGGATGGCCAGGCAACCATGTTCATATATGAGATGAAGGATGGCTTTGAATGGGCTAGAATTGTGGAGAACCAGACTGCATTTGATGAGGCTCTAAAGAAGTTGATCAAGGAACTCAAGGACAACAAAGGTCCCTACTTTGATAAGTCTGAGATGTTTATCCAGGTCCTAGAGTAGAAGAAGGTGGTGTGGATGGAAGGCCCACAAGGATGGACAACATGTTTGGAAAACCAGGATGAGATTCTACAATAGGTATTTAGTAGCTCTTTAGTTGATGTTTATGGATCATTGTATATACTCTTTCTCGTAACTTTTTTTTGGTAGGAGGATGTCTATGTTCAGTTGGATAATCTCTCTGGTTGATGGTTGAGGCTCTGCCTCCAATGCTTGTTTTTGTATAAACTCTCCTTATTTTGGTCTCTCAATATTTAATATAAAAAAAATACTTGACTCAAATTCTCTATATATTAGCTAAGTGATTTCAAGCAATTAATGTTATTAAATCACGTTCATATGTATATTGCATATAGTCAAATGTATCTAATTGAAGTATACTTAATTTCTTACTTTTTATCAATGCTCGTAAATTTCTTGAGCCTTATTTTTTTATTTTCTAAATTATAAAAATTGGACTTCAAGTCAAATGATCTAAATGGATGAAATTTACACATGTTAAGTTTAAGAATGCAAAATTATTTATACTTTTCACTAATTACATTTTTTTTGTTAAGAACCGAGGAAAAGTAACTAGATATATAACCTTTTTAGTTCAAAGCACTAAATTTTGAAGATTTGCATATTTGCATGTTTTGTTTTTAGGTTCAAAGCACAAAATTTTGAAGATCTAAATATTTTTTGCAATGGGAAATAAGAGGACTAGATCAAGGTTGTATGATCGTAAAAGGGACGATAAAATGAAAGGTCATACAAAACGTAGTCAACAACAATCCGTTGTTGTTCAAGATCAACCTGATGATGTTCAAGAAACATTTACACAGGTACGAGATAATTTTTTTTTTGGGTATGGAAAATTTGATGGAAATGGATGAAGATAGTCTTTTCAATGAAATTCCATCTAAAGATATGATACCTGAAAGCACATTAAAATTGCATTGTAAGAAATTGTGGGATGATTATTTTAAAAATAAGTCTATTATTGGAAGAACACAATTATTTGCTATGTTATTTAGGAAAATGGAAATGAAACCTATTTTGGAGTTGTTGGGTGTTGGTAATAAGAAAAGTTCTCTTGATACATTAGTAAAAGAAACTACAATTAAAAATTTACAAGAAGCATTGAATTGTATTGACAACACAAGTCGAGGTGTTGATTTAAGAGTTGCACGTAGAGCATTGATGACTATGATTACTAGTAAGGAATTGACTCGTATAAAACAAGTTAATGCAATTTCTCAATTAATGCATGTATCTAGAAGAACTATTCAAAGATACATTTGGAAGAGAAATATGTTGGATGAAAACATTGAAAAGAATTGGGTAAATATCTTTAGGGTTCCTAGAAAAGATAGAATTTTTGAAGATGTAAAAAGACAAGTCATTGATTATTGGACCAACCAATCTTATGTTTCTTCCAATAGAAGGGATACTATACAGATGATAGATGAAGATGGTAAAAATATTACACATCCAAAACATTTCTTAGATACAACACAAAGTGAATTGTTTGAAGCATTCAAGTAATAATTTTCAGATGTAAAGATTTGTCAAAGGATGTTTGAGAGATTTCGTCCTTGCTTTGTACACATAAATAAGGTACGTGAAACTTGTTGTTGTCAAAATCATGTTGAATTTCATCTACACTTACAGTCATATAAGAAGTCCATGGCAACAATTAATCCAAATCTAGTCATTCCTACAAGTACAACACAATTTGTGAAGTCTATTTTATGTGATAAATTAGAAGATGCAGATGAGTTCAAAATACAATGTTTAAAAGGTGAATGCAATGATTGTGGATTTTTGAGTAAGTTTGTGTTGCAAACTGAGAATATTGATATTTATGCACTAGTTATATGGAAGAGATTTGAATATGAGACATAGAAAAGTAAGTCAAGAACTGAATCCAAAAACATTATGTTGAAAGAGAGTGAATTGCCCTACATTCAGTTTATAGATAAATTTCGTAATATGATATATCCAAATATCCAACATTGTCATGGTGCAAGATGGCAGGCTAAACAGTTTCGTGATTCAAAGAATTGTTTTCCACCAAGTTGTATTCTTTCAATTGTACATTTCTCCGAGAACTATACATTTAGTCCTCACACAAAAATTCAAAGTCAATATTATCATTCTGATCAAGTTGCAATATTTGTACAAGTTTTCTTAGACATGCACAATTGCATGTGGATGGTATAGAGAGTATTGAAAATGAACACATTATCATCAAGGAGGTCCATTTCTATATCAGTGATTATACGTGTCATGATAGGAGCTATATAGCACATTGTTTTGGAATATTTTTTGAAGATATTAAAGATCATGGGATAGAATGTACACAACATTGGATTTGGTCAGATGGATGTGTTGGTGAGTACATTAGATTTAAAATTGATTATTTAAGTTGATTTTATTATTATATATGATTTGATTGTATATAACAGGTCAAAAGTTTATATATATATGTGTGTGTGTGTGTGTGTGTGTGTGTGTGTTATTCATGTCAAGGTAATTTAAGACTGCAAAAGCTTTTAACTGGTTATCCCTACAACATGCTCGATGTAGCATAAAGTTTTTGTGGAACTTCTTTGAGAGTGGACATGGAAAAGGAGAGCATGATGGAGCAGGAGCATGTGTGAAGCGTGCACTTCGCCAACATGAACTTGCAGGTAAATTCTCTTCATATTTGTGTACAGATTTAATTCTCTTCATATTTGTGTACAGTTTTAATTCTCTTCATATATATATATATATATATATATATATATATATATATGATATTATTGAATGGTGCAAAAATCATTTTGTTGGTCGTGATACAAATTACAACAAGCGTTATTTTTGGGAAGTTAAAGGTATATATATATATATATATATTCTCCTAAACATTCAAGTGTTCTTGAATTATTTTTAAAATTTGTGTATGTATATGTGTGTGTGTGTGTGTGTGTGTGTGTGTGTGAAATGAACTAAAATTGACTAAATAATTTTTGTATTATCAGATATTGATCGATCAAATCCTTATAATTGTCAATCAATTAATGGTATTAGAAGTTTTCATCAAGTCATGACTATGGGATTTAGTAAGCCTCGTGTTATTCTTGCAAGAGGAAAATCATGCTTTTGTGTTGATTGCATTGCAAACAACACAAATACTCATTATCAAAATATTGCTAATGGATATGTTTTGCAATGGGAAATGAAAGAATTTTACACAATGTCTCCCTACGAAGATAGTGACATTATTGATATTCATGATCCTCTAAATTCAACTGATTATGAACATGTTTCTGATTTAGTTGTTACAGGTGCGTGCATGCATATTTTGTAAATTATATATGTACATGTACAAATTTTTAAATTCTTATTTGATTTAATATTGTTCAAAATTAATTTAAAATGTGTAATGAACTAATATTGCTTGAAATATATATACATGTGGTCTATTTTCACAGGTGATATTTTTGCAGTGATTGTTGATCCTGACAATATTAAAAGTGTAGATTATTATCTACTGAGATGCACACAACCAAAATGCAAGTTATTGGAATCAGACAGTGATGATGATGGGCAACAATATCCCATTGGTTCAATTGTTGTTGAAGGCACCTATTATCAACAAATAAAGATAGATACAAATGGTGTAACATTCATTGATTGTATGTTTGGCCAAAAATTTCTACACTATAGTCACTTAGTAATAGTGACAAGATTGCAGTTGGAGACATTGCCAAAAAGAGGATGTGGCAACCAAAAGTGGAGGTTGCCTATTGAAGATCATGAAAAAAAAATAGAAATTATAAAAGGTAGGGAGGATCCAGATTATATGTACCATGAGCTTTAAGTTCACTTGTCATGTTTGAACAAGTAAATTACATTAGATAGGTCTTATTTTGATAAACTCATATATATATTTAGATATTTCTGGACATGTGTAGCAATTTGGATAACTTGTGGAAATTTAGTTTTGTTGATGCATTTATTTTACGTTTTATACGTTGATTTTACATGTTTTATTCTTAAATTAAATATTTTGTGTCTATGCATTGAACATGTATACATGTTGATTTTAATTTTTAATTTTATTTATGTGTATGGATTCATTTCATTACATGTTGTCTTAAGGGGTCATTTAAACACATGTATGGATTCATTTATATTTGTACACATGCATGGATTCATTTTATTTATCTATGTATTCATTTAATTTTTATTTACACATGTATCATTTCATTTCATTATGTTGTATATATAGTTACACATGTAGCTTGAATTTTCAATGTGTGAATCACCTATTAAATCATATTTAAATGTATGTCTTAAGGGTATATTTGTGTCATGGATTCATTTATATTTTTACACATGCATGGATTCGTTTTATTCATCTATGTACATTCATTTAATTTATATTTACACATATTGTTTCATTTAATTATGTTGTTTGGATTCATCTAATTATGTTGTCCTAAGGTGTTTTAAGTGGTCTTAAGGGGATTTAAGGGGATATTTGCATCATGGATATAAGTTCATTAAGTTTAAATATATAGATATAAGTTCATTAAATTTTTGAAGTTCATTAAACATACATAAACACTTAACTAAAATGAACAACTAAACTAGATTTTAATGACTAAATTTGTATGCTTAAGGGGATTTAAGGGGACTTAACTAAAATGAACAACTAATTATGTTGTCTTAAGGTGTTTTAAGTGGTCTTAAGGGGATTCAAGGGGATATTTGCGTCATTGATTCTTTTATATTTTTACACATGCATGGATTTGTTTTATTCATCTATGTACATTCATTTAATTTATATTTACACATATATTGTTTAATTTAATTATGTTGTTTGGATTCATCTAATTATGTTGTCCTAAGGTGTTTTAAGTGGTCTTAAGGGGATTTAAGGGGATATTTGCGTCATTGATTCTTTTATATTTTTACACATGCATGGATTTGTTTTATTCATCTATGTACATTCATTTAATTTATATTTACCCATATATTGTTTCATTTAATTATGTTGTTTGGATTCATCTAATTATGTTGTCCTAAGGTGTTTTAAGTGGTCTTAAGGGGAATTAAGGGGATACTTGCGTCATGGATATAAGTTCATTAAATTTTTGAAGTAAGTTCATTAAACATGTACATAAACACTTAACTAAAATGAACAACTAAATTTGTTTAACAATGAACAACTAAAATATACATAAACACTTAACTTTCACATACACATATAATTAACTAGAACACTTAACTAAATTCAAATGACTTAGAGATTCTATCATTTAAACACTTAACTTTCAAAAACGTAATATATATATATAGATGTGCAAAGAAGTATGAAATGTAGATCTATCTAACGCATACACATATATGTCTATCTATCGCATGTACACATGTATTAAATGTCTAGTACACACACACACATGAAATATGGAAAATAAATATCCAGTACACATACGCATATGAAATGTGTACAATACACATGTATGAAATGTCTAGTACACATGTACAAATATGAAATGTCTATAAAATCTGTGCACATGCACATATATATATAAACAATGGGTCACTCGGGGCCCTGTCCTAGACCATGTCTAGATCCATGCACCTGCAATAGAGTATACATGCATAAAATCATACATTAAACATTTAATTTGAATGTACTAGAGTAAAAAAATTTAAGTAACATAGATTAAGAGAATTTGTATGTAGACAAACATACCTCTAAAGAGTCTCTAACATCACCACCATGTGCATGCAGGATTCTAGGACGTCTATGTGATGAGGAGTTCAACCTGCATGATAGTGGTGCATCCTACTATTGAAATTTTGTTAGATATACATACACATATATTTATAACTTGGAACCTAACCCTTTAAATATAGAACTTAAATATTTAAAAGAAACAATTAATTTAATTTATAATGTATACCTGTGTCTCCTCATGAACAGGGTTGGTGGCAATGTGCAAATCCTCAAACATCGCCCCATGCGCCTGCAATAGAGTATGCACGCATAAACTCATATATTAATTTAACATTTAATTTGAATACTAGAGTAAATTTTTTTAACTAAAATATATATTAAGAGCATGTGTGTAGACAAACATACCTTTGAAGGGTCTCTAACATCACCACCATGTGCATGCAGGATTCTAGGACGTCTATGTGACAAGGAGCCCAACCTTCGTAATAGTGGTGCATCTTGCAATGTTGAAATTTCATTAGATATACATGTACACATATATTTATAACTTTCAAACTAAACCTTTAAAAATAGAACTTAAATATTTAAGATTGAATTAATTTAAAGTTATAATCTATACTTGTGTCTCCTGATGAACAGGGTCGGCGGCAATGTGCAAATCCTCAAACATCACCCCTTGCTCCTGCAATATAAATTACACATGAACTCACATGTACATTATTTAAACATTCATTATTAAGTTTTAAATATATATATATATATATAATTTATTTTAAAGATCAAATCGAATCTACTTGAACAAGTACATGTACGTGTGGTTGTAGATAAACATACCTCGAGGTCTCTAACACCTCCATTGTGTGCATGCTAGACTCTAGAATGTTTGTGGGATAAATGGCTCATCCTGCGCAATGCTCGCTCATCCTAGACAATGCACACATTTTGTTCGATATATATATAATTTAAATCACTTGAAATTATTTAATCAACACCTAGATATCCATTTAAATAAAACTTAAAAACAAAATAATAATAATTTAAACTTTATATATACCTGTGTCTCCTAATGAACAACTGGGTCAGTGGCAGCATCCAAATCTCCATACATCGGCCCTAACGTGATACCCTATATAGTTCAAATAATCTAATCCAATATATATATAATTAATTTAATCTATGCAATTCATGTGTACAATCAAGTAGCTATATAAAATTTATAAATTAAAATTAGTAAATTATATATTATATAATTCATACCTCTCCTGCAGCATGTAAGGCTTGTCTGATCTTGCTGATGTCAAAATCATGCAAGGAGCCCACTACAACATGATCCCCCTCACTATCTAGCTCCATAAGCATGGTAGTGAACATCCCCGAAAATCCAGTACCAGGTACTATGGCTCGATCAACTGATGAATAAACAGGAGGAGGAGGTGTATCCTGACCAACTGCTATATGTTGGGGTGGGGCAGTAGGATGTGCAGCAGCAGTAGGCTGAGAATCTGAATGCTCACAACCACCGCTAGAAGCACCTGATCTACCAAGTACATGCCTAACAAATGATGGGGAACCCTCTAGTGGGATCCCATGCTCCATAAAAATGACTTGATATGAATCCAAGAGATCATTGGATAAGCATGCGCTCATTTGTCGTAAAGGATCTATGTCATGCATGCGTGCAGCATCCATCGATGATGGTATGTCTACTCGAACATATGGATCATCACTTGTTGATGCACCATTAATGCTAGTATGAGAGAGCAAAAAATATCTACCCACATGATCTGATGTCATCTCATCCACTTGTGTGGCTATAGTAGCAATATTGGAAAAGATAAACTGTCGAGTGTCATTCGGTACACTATCTGCAGCATGTGATAGGTCCGCACTCTTGGGAAGAACCACAAGGTTTGGACCAATCAATGGCCGTTTATTAATGGGCAGGGGTGCACTTGGTCATCTAAACTTATCTGAAAATCTGCCCTTCCCTTGCCCAACATGTTTCGGAAAATCGGTGTAATCAGCATCATCCAACAAATGAAACTCTGCAAACAATTGTTTGCAAAAATAAAGGGGAAACTCATCCTTTTGGGGCCACCTATGATGAGTGGCTAACCATCTAAGATATATAAAATGTGCTACTATTGCATCCATGCACCTGGTAGGCATATAATCCTTCACCCTACCAAAGGCCTGATAATGAGGAAACATGGTTTTCACATCAGCTGTGGAAACCCTGTCATTCACCGTGTCCCATTTCACTGTACCACATACACTATGTGAAAGGGATCTATTGAATTCCTTTGTGTTGACCTCGTCATATGGATTATAATTGTCAACGAGGTCAATCATATGAAGTAGCTCATGTCTAATAATCTCACCCCTTTGTTTACTTGTTTGATCACGCATGTTTCCCAATGTGATTTAAATGATCTAAGGCACATTGGAGTGCCTCTGTTGTCTGATTGTAGAGTTGTTGTCAATCCTATGGAGTTGTGGCAAACCTATGTGATGTCTGCTCACTCCCACGAGGATGAACACTAGGCTCGGAACTACTAGTGTTATGTGATCCAGGCTCATTAGACATGATGGAAGTTGGTAATATATATATATATATATATGCACATGTGTATGTATGTAGTACACATTAAACAATAATTAAAAAAGTATACATACATTTAAATCATTTTAAACATGTAAATTTAAAAAAATAGATATATACAAAAAAGAAATTTAAACGTCATAAATGCATACTTGAGTTAAAATTTTCTAGATATAAAGACAAATTTAAGATAAATTTCTAGATCTATGCACAAAAGAAATTTAAACAACTATCAATATATGTCTAATTTACAATTACATATACAATAATTAATTTGAAAATTAGTCAAATTAAGACAAATTAAGTCAAATTAATTTACAATTTTGCATATACAATTTAATTAATAGGTCCTAATTTGGTCTTATATGGTCCTAATAGGTCCTAAGGGATGATGTGTCATAAGGGGCCTTGTGTGGTCCTAAAGGGTCACGCATGTGTTAGAACACATGTGTGACCCCTTAGGACCACATAAGACCCCTTTCGATACCATTTGGTCTTATGTGGTCCTAATAGGTGCTAAGGGGTGCACATGTGTCGTAAGGGGCCTTGTGTGGTCCTAAGGGTTCACCCATTTGTTAGAACACACGTGTGACCCCTTAGGACCACATAAGACCCCTTTTGACACCATTTGGTCTTATGTGGTCCTAATGGGTCCTAATGGGTGCACATGTGTCGTAAGGGGCCTTGTGTGGTCCTAAGGGGTCACACATGTGTTAGAACACATGTGTGACCCCTTAGGACCACTTAAGACCCCTTGTGACACCATTTGGTCTTATGTGGTCCTAATAGGTGCTAAGGGGTGCACATGTGTCGTAAGGGGCCTTGTGTGGTCCTAAGGAGTCACCCATGTGTTAGAACACATGCATGACCCCTTAGGACCACTTAAGACCCCCTTGTGACACCATTTGGTCTTATGTGGTCCTAATAGGTGCTAAGGGGTGCACATGTGTTGTAAGGGGACTTGTGTGGTCCTAAGGGGTCATATAAAATAATTATATACACCTTAGGATGTATACATACACATACATACATACATACACCTCAGGACATGCTATCAGGGGTCATGTGTGGTCCTGAGGGGTCACACGTGTTCACTATCAGGGGTCGTGTGTGGTCCTAAGGGTTCACACACATGTGAACACATGTGTGACCCCTCAAGACCACACACAACCCCTGATAGTATGTCCTGTGTATGTATGTCCTAAGGCGTATATAATTATTTTATGTGTATTTATGTATGTACGTGTATGTATTTATGTATGTGTATGTATGTAGCTATGTACATGTATGTGTGTATGTAGACCTAGGTATGTATGTGTATGTATTTTTATGTATGTGTATGTCCTAAGGTGTACATATAATTATTTTATATGTATGTATGTATGTATGTAGCTAGGTAGGTAGGTAGGTATGTTTGTGTATGTTTGTATGTAGGCTTGTATGTGTATGTATGTATGTAGGTATGTATGTGTATGTATGTATGTAGGTTTGTATGTATGTGTATGTATGTGTGTAGGTATGTATGTATGTATGTATGTATTTATGTATGTATGTGTACCTTTGTGTATGTATTTGTATGTATGTGTGTATTTATGTACATGTATGTATTTATTTTCTAATATTCTAAACTAATATGATAGAATAAATACAAAATATATATATATTAAACTTAAAAAAAACTAATTTGCTATCAAAAAATTAATTTTCTATTAAAAACTATTTAAAAAAGATAATATAACTTAATATGATAAAATAAATACATTTAAAAAAAAAAAAATTAAAAAAATGTACTTACCACCGAAACCCTTCCGGTCGGATCTCTGAGATTTTTTGCGCCCTCCTGCTTAACTCCAAGCCGCTCAATGCAAAATGAGGGGCTTGGGCAGATTTCGGCTCTTATATAGGGCAAGGGGGTTCTGGCCAGAACCCTCTTGCCACGTGAGTGCTACGTGGTTGTCAAATCAGTCCGACCGGAACAGGCATTGTTAGCCTAAAGTGCGACACAGATCCGTACGATCACCTAAAAACATTAATAGGCAGTGAGGGAGAGAATTGTTCCACTAGATAAAAAAGATTGGCTAACAAATAAGAGGAGCACAATTAGAATTATGATATTATATTTATCCTTATAAACAATTTAATAATATAGATGTATGTAATGTACAATATGTATATACATACATACACACATACATATACATACACATATACATATATCTATAAATATACATATCTTTTATTTATTTATATTATATATATATGATTAAAAGATAATTATTGTTTACTAATAAACAACTTTCATCAATTGTAAATATTTATTTAAATAGTAAATTACAAAATTTGTAAAGGGTAAGTGCACCAAGATGGTGAACAAAAAGGGGGGTATAAGTGGCCACTTTTTTTTTTTTGAAAACAGGTAAACCTGAACTTCAAAGAGCTATTTGAAAGTCATGCACTCAAAACTAGAAGTTGAGAAAAGAATAATAATTGTAGTACTTTGAATCTAGTTTCTAAACTACTAATTTTTTTTTAAATTGGATAATATTAAGAGGGTCAAACCTTTCACACACAAAAAACTGTTCCTGATTTTTTTAGAAAAATATAACATAGCTATTTTCGTGCGCTGCACAAAATATATAGTTAGATTTAGTATTTTGCAAAACCCTTTGGTAGAATGATAGGTAAGAGTGAGATCTAGAAGTTTTGTATTTTTTTGTAATTTTTTGTTGAGTATTTTATTTTTTATGATTTTTGGAAGTGACCGCATCTTGAAAATTTGGTACCTGTTCGTGCGTTGGGCATAACTTGCATCAAAATAATCAAAAATACAAAAAAAAAAAATTTAAAGTGTATATAATCTAGTGAATAACAATAATATATAATTTATTTTGAATTTGGTCAATTATATCAAAAGTTATTTTTAAAAAAATGGTAGACATATGTCTGTGAGGACTGTCAAGGCACTGATAAAGAAAATTAAAGTTTACTATGCTAATGTTGTCCAAAAATTAAAAAAATTATATGGTCAAAAAACTAAGAAGATGTGTGAGATTATGGTGGTAATTTTAGAGATACCCACTTGATCATCTGTAAACCTGATGACAATGAAGTCAAGAAATCATGGTGGAGGATGAAAAAACGTGTAAAGGAACAAAAAAGGAGGGAAAATGGGCTTGCAAGCCTTAGGGTCATTTTCCAACCCTCTTACCAAGCCAAAACCTACACAGGTTTTGAAGAACCAAAAGTACTATTCGCAGTTCTAAATAACCCGTACGGGTTATGAAGAACTAGAAATATATTTTTTTGTTTCACAAAACCCGTACAGGTTATGAAGAACTAAAAACATTTTTTTTGTTTCACAAAACTCATACGGGTTATGAAGACATAATAATGTATGCTTGTAAACTTAGCATTTACTACACATGTTTTAGACATACCTAGATAATATGTGTTTATGTATGTATATATGCATATCTATAGTTATATATACATATATTTATATAGATATGTGTATATATGTTTGTATACATGCATGTACCTCTTCTTTTCCTCTCTCTCATCTTACTTCACCCATCATTGGCTTTGTCTATTCTGAGCCCTAATTATCTTCCTTGAGTTCTATCTCATCTCTCTCCCCCT